>NC_135614.1:62937500-63587500 GCF_053574225.1 Canis aureus | reverse complement strand
TTAGGAAACAGGGAAGGAAGAAAAAAATGTGATACTGAAGTTGCTTCTGTAAGCGATAGAGGCTCAGTTCCCCTGGAACTTCCTGAGAAAATACAGAATGTCCCTTAGTATTGTCTATTTGAAAGATAGAACGCTTGAACATTTATCCACAGTTGTCATTCACCTGTGGTTGAAGGTATTATTAACTCTAATGTACTTTGAGCTATACCTGTGCTCCTGAAGATCTGAGTCATAATGTTCACTCGACAAGGAATGTTGGTTGATAACCTGAATCCTGAGTTTCTGTAGCTGTAGCAAATGAAAAAGAGGCCAAGAGGCTGTGACATGAGCACGGAAGGTGTTGGTTACAGGCTTCCTTATAACTCAAGGGTCTCTATAACTGATTTTTGGGAGGGAGGGTGCTAATAATAATAATTCTAATAGCTATTATTTATTGAGCACTTAGGCACTGAGGTAATTGATTTAGGTATGTTATTCCATGTCATGAAAATGAATGATATCAGTTTAGATGATTTCTTGACAATTATAGTTTATTCCTAGGCTTGTAAATAATTCACATTTATTGGAATTTGCTCATTCACCATTACTCTGAGGGACATGACAAAGGATTGGGAAACTTAGGTCTTACAACTCACTTAACTAAAAAATAATATAAGTTCTCTAGGAAAGAGATGGTTTCTTCTGTAAATTTCATGTTTAAGAAATTCACGACGGCAGAATACTGCTCTGCTATGTACTAGGGAGATGACATCCAAGGTTGACAATTAGAGATCAACTTACAGATTTTCCTTTGGATTTGAGAATGTTGATAGGTAAGGCTGGTGGCTGGTAATTTACATGATCTGATTCTCTGGGTTGAGGATATATTTTCTCTTTACTGGTACTGCCTAAATGATTCAAAGATAATTAAAACTTTTTTTCCTACAGCTGCATTTTAGGCTCTTGTTCTTTTTTTTTTTTTTTTTTTTAAGATTATTTATTTATTTATTCATGAGAGACACAGAGAGAGAGGGGCAGAGACACAGGCAGAGGGAGAAGCAGGCTCCATGCAGGGAGCCTGACGTGGGACTCTATCCCGGGTCTCCAGGATCACGTCCTGGGCTGAAGGCAGCACTAAACCGCTGAGCCACCTGGGCTGCCCTAGCTTCTTGTTCCTGTCCCACTGTCATCTCTGACTATTCATACGATGGTAGCTTAGTCTTCCATCTTATTAATGTGTTTCAGCATACGAGTTTAGTGCATAGTTTGTTTTGGAATGGCTATAACATGCATCTGAGGTTATTTTACAAATTTTGGTTTCCTCTTCCTTTGAGACTTAAAACATGATTATTCTGTTGCTGATTGAAGTTCATGGTTTAAGTATGTCTTAGTTATTGCTTGTAAGTGACCCCTCATTAGGGCTCAGATTTTTACTTTGGTTTCAAATTCAGTCTTTCGACTTCAAGCTCAAACTGTTAATTTGGCCAGTCCCCTTAATAAACTCTTACTAGTTAGTGTTCTTGACCCAAACTGCAGGAAAAACTGCTTTCCAGAGATAGACATATTAACTCCTAATATTAACCATGCTGCCAGGCTATATTCTTAGCCTCATACTTGAACTTTTCTAGTTCACTTCATGTATCAGTCCAGTCAAACATTTCAGTCTAGTATAGTTAGGAACACGTTTTGGAGTCAGTTCCACCTATAGTTGAGTCCTGCCTATGCCACTTTCTAGCTCTTTGCCAACCTTGTGCCTATTTTTTCTGTTTTACAAATGGACATCATTATCTCTCTTTCATTCTCTTTCATAAAGTATATAAAGTCCTTACAGCAGTGCCTGGTGTATGCTAAGTGCCTGATAAATTATAACAGTAATGTTATCAACATCATTATTATTCTTTTTTAAAAAAGATTTTATTTATTTATTTATTTATTTATTTATTTATTTATTTTTAAGATTTTTTTTTATTTTTTATTTATTCATGAGAGACACAGAGCGAGAGAGAAAGAGAGGCAGAGACACAGGCAGAGGGAGAAGCAGGCCCCATGCAGGGAGCCCGATGTGGGACTCGATCCCGGGTCTCCAGGATCACACCCCGGGCTGCAGGCGGCACTAAACCGCTGCGCCACCAGGGCTGCCCTATTTATTTATTTTTAACAGTTTATTTATTTATTCATTCATGAGAGACAGAGAGAGAGTCAGAGACACAGGCAGAGGGAGAAGCAGACTCCATCCAGGACTCTAGGATCACACCCTGGGCTGAAGGCAGGCATTAAACCGTTGAGCCACCCAGGGATCCCCCTATTTATTTACTTATTTGAGCGAGTGAGAGAGAGCATGAGTGGAGGGAGGAGTAGAGGGAGAGGGAGAGGCAGACAGCCAGCTGAGCGGGGAGCCTGATGTGGGGCTCCATCCTAGGACCCTGGGATCATTACCTGAGCTGAAGTAGATGCTTAACCCACTGAACAATCCAGGAGCCCCTATTATTCTTTCTTTTGTGGCGTTTTTCTTTTCCTTTTTGCTCTTTTTTCCTTCCTTACCTTCTTTTTTTTCCTTTCATAAATCTTTCATAGATTCTAGTTCTTCCTGGATTATGAGAGCAACCTGGATTTTGTTTGTTTATTTACATATTTTATTCATGAGTATATAAGAGAATTATCTGCACCTGGCTTTTTCCAGATTGTGACCTCCCCTGCACTCTTCAGCTCAATGCAGTCTATTTTTGGCATCCACCATTCCACGTAAATAGCTTTCATCAAGGTCGACAGTGACCCTGTTGCTAAATTAATAAGCTCTTCTCAATCCTTATCTTATGTGACCTTTGCAATCCAAAGAGATGACTTTCTCATTATTGAAAGATTCTTCCTTTGACTTATACTTTGGCTTTCCTCCTCCTCAGTTACCTTTGAGTGTCCCAGAATCTTTTGCCTTTTCCTTGAACTGTCAGTATTTCTCATTTGATTTAATAGCTCTTTATTCTTTTAAAAATGTTTTATACTGTATAATATTTTAGATACACTTGAATATATGTAACATATTTTAGGAAGCATAATGGCAAAGTGAATTCATGTGTGCACATCATCCAATTTAAGAACTAGAGAATAACTAATACCTTTATTCTTTGCATACACTCTGTGGTAGGCTGAATAGTTGTCCCTTCTTCCCAGATATATCCATGTCCTAATCCTCAGAACCTGTGAATGTTCCCTTAGATGGCAAAAGGGACTTTGCAGGTAGGATTAAGTTTGGCCTAGTCTTGCTTGACACATTATTAACCTGTGAGACTTATTTTGGACTTCTGAGCTCTAGAACTATAAGAGAATAAATTGATGTTTTAATCCACCAACTTTATGGTAATTTGTTACAGAGGCAGTAGAAAACTAATATGCTCTCCTTGTATCTTGTTATCTACTATGACTTCAGTTACCATCTCTTTACACTAAAGGCTAAATGTAGTTCATTTGCATCATATATACTTTTCACTCAAAAAAGTACACAACTAAAGGGTAGAAAATGTTTTAAAAACATTTAAAAATTCAACTTAATTCTTTCATTATTCTACTTAGTTATTATTTAGTACTTAACTAAGGAATAGCAGTTGTTCTAGTGCTAGAGGACTGGCTTATGAAGAGATGGTATATCCTTTGTGATGATAACTGGTTGTTATATGTAAGTGATGAATCACTCAACTCTGTATCTGAAAACAATTTTACCATATATGTTAATTAACTAGAATTTAATAGAAAAACTTGGAAAAAAAAAAAAAGAGATGGTATATCTTTACTGGTGGGAGGCTTCCTACAGGATTTCTGAAGATAATTTTTACTCTTTGTAGTTCTTGCCTAACACACTGGCTTTAGGACCTACTTTCCATTAAGATGTGATTCTGCATCTTTTTCTGAATTTCTAGACTTCTGGACCCTTAGATCTAATCAGGGTGTCTCCACTTGGATTTTCCACAGGCCTCTAAATCACAGAATATCTGGAACAATTTGATGATCAGCATCTCCTCCACCACTCCCTTAGTTACTGTCACCAATAACTTGCCAGTTATCTAGCCAGAAATCTATCTATCATTCTTGTCTCTTCCCTCTCCTAGGCTTCTTCTCAATTAGTCATTCAATCCTAGTATTCATTTTACTAGCTCATTCAATTTCCATCCTTACTGTAGCCATAGTTAGTATCATCCTGCCTCCTAACTGGTCTCCATGTCATCAGTCTTAATTTTTTCTCCATGTTGCCTATAGGATAAAATCCCTACTTCTCAGCATGCCACAGAGTCCTTCATATTCCCTGTTCACATTTTCTATTCATTCCTTGGCATTCATCCTCTCACCGT
Organism: Canis aureus; assembly: GCF_053574225.1. NCBI lineage: Eukaryota > Metazoa > Chordata > Mammalia > Carnivora > Canidae > Canis > Canis aureus. Next base: position 63,583,181 of record NC_135614.1, on the reverse strand, counting down.
TTCCACTCTGGCCCAGTCATACACAACTATATTTTAGTGATTCTAAACTACTTGTAACCCTGACTGTTCATGCTCTCCCCCTCTCCCACCTCCCTGCTTCTGGTCCCCCTTTTCCTGTCTCTCCTCACCCCTCTCTTTCCCCATCTTTCTCTCTCTTCCCTCCTACAATTAAGGTTCTGCCTGCCTACACTGTTTCTTCTTTCTGCTTTGTCCTCCTTGCACTGACCCTACCTCAGCATGCTTTGCCTATTGAAGTCCTATTCAACCTTTAGATGGCACTTTAAACATCACTTTCTTTGAGGAGCATTATGTGAATTTACAAGTTAGACTATAATACTAATCTTAAGGTTTTAGAATCTTCTGGTGTTAACTTTTACCTTTACTAGTTCTTGTTATGCTCCATTGTAATTGCTTATTTTCTTGTCTCTGTTTCCACTAGACTTAAGTTCTTTGAGAGCAGGAACTATTTCTTCCTCACCTTTGTTTTCACAGCATAACATAGTCCTTAGCAAAGAACAGATACACTTAAGATCTGTGGGCTCATTTGATTATGGAATAGTATGAACATATAAAAATATAAATATAAACAGTCAACAAAGTTTAACCAGGCTTATTGAACATAGATACACTATTTTGTAGTTGAAGTATTTTTTTTTTTTTTTTTTAATTTTTATTTATTTATGATAGTCACAGAGAGAGAGAGAGAGGCAGAGACATAGGCAGAGGGAGAAGCAGGCTCCATGCACCGGGAGCCTGATGTGGGATTCGATCCTGGGTCTCCAGGATTGCGCCCTGGGCCAAAGGCAGGCGCCAAACCGCTGCGCCACCCAGGGATCCCTGTAGTTGAAGTATTATAGCTGTTGCCAGATCTTTTAGAATTTTCTTCAGAGAATATTTCATTGCCTGGGTATTCATCAACATAACCTAAATTATTTTTAAGTTAAGGCATCTTTTTAAGATACAGCATAGGCACTACAGTTAATAACACTATTGCATATTTGAAAGCTGCTAAAAGAGTGGGTCTTAAAAGTTCTCATCACAAGAAAAAAAATTTGGAACTCTGTAAGATGATGTTAACTATGGTCATTTCACAATACATGCAAATATTGAATCTGTGTTGTACACTTGGAACTAATACACAGCTTATGTCAGTTATACTTAAAACCCTTTTTAGGTGAATTTTTTTTTAAAGATTTTATTTATTTATTTGAGAGAGAGGAGAGAGTACACAAAAGTGCAGAAGCAGAGGGAGGGGGAAGAGCCGAGGGAGAGAAGCAATTCCCCCTGAGCAGGGAACTAGATACAGGGCTAGATCTCAGGACCCTGAGATCATGACTTAAGTCAAAGTCAGAGGCTTAACTAACTGAGCCACCTAGGTGAAATTTTTTTTTTTTTAGGTGAATGTTTTTAAACACTCTCTTCATTGAGCATGAGCTCAAGGTGGGGCTGGATCTCACAACCCCCAGATCTTGCCCTGAGCAGAAGTCTGCCTGTGTCTCTGCCTCTCTCTCTCTCTCTCTCTCTCTCTCATTAATGAATAAATTAAAAAAGTCTTAAAAAAAAAATGCTGCTATGATGGGGATCCCTGGGTGGCTCAGCGGTTTAGCTCCTGCTTAAGCGCCTGCCTTTGGCTCAGGGCATGATCCTGGAGTCCCAGGATCGAGTCCCGCATCGGGCTCCCTGCATGGAGCCTGCTTCTCCCTCTGCCTGTGTCTCTGCCTCTCTCTCTCTGTCTCTCTCTCTGTCTCTCATGAATAAATAAAATCTTAAAAAAGAAAAAGAAAATGCTATGAAATATTTTTATATGTTCATACTATTCCATAATCAAATGAGCCCACAGATCTTAAGTGTATCTGTTCTTTGCTAAGGACTATGTTATGCTGTGAAAACAAAGGTGAGGAAGAAATAGTTCCTGCTCTCAAAGAACTTAAGTCTAGTGGAAACAGAGACAAGAAAATAAGCAATTACAATGGAGCATAACAAGAACTAGTAAAGGTAAAAGTTAACACCAGAGGATTCTAAAACCTTAAGATTAGTATTATAGTCTAACTTGTAAATTCACATAATGCTCCTCAAAGAAAGTGATGTTTAAAGTGCCACCTAAAGGTTGAATAGGACTTCAATAGACAAAGCATGCTGAGGTAGGGTCAGTGCAAGGAGGACAAAGCAGAAAGAAGAAACAGTGTAGGCAGGCAGAACCTTAATTGTAGGAGGGAAGAGAGAGAAAGATGGGGAAAGAGAGGGGTGAGGAGAGACAGGAACTGCCCTTGATAGTTACATTTAAAAACCTAAATGGTTGCTTTATAAGGAAAACAAAAATCTAAAATGCTATCCTGCTTAAGAAAATGCTGCTATGGGAGCAGCCTGGGTGGCTCAGCGGTTTAAGCGCCTGCCTTCCTCCCAGGGCATGATTGTGGAGTCCTGGGATTGAGTCCCACATCAGGCTCCCTGCATGGAGCCTGCTCCGCCCTCTGCCTGTGTCTCTGCCTCTCTCTCTCTCTCTCTCTCTCTCTCTATCATGAATGAATAAATAAAAAAAGAGAAGTCTAGATCATATTTTACATTTTTGGTTGTTTTAGATTCTATTTGACTTTTTTCATTTTTTAAAAAAGATTTTATTTATTTATTGGATAGTGAGGGAGCACAAGCAGGGGGAGTGGCAGAGGGGAGAAGGAGAAATAAGCTCCCGACTGAGCAGGGAGCCCCACGAGGGACTGATTTTAGGATCCTGGGGTCGGGACCTGAGTAGAAGGCAAACGCTTAACCTACTGAGCCACTCTAGCACCCCTATTTGAAATTTTAAAAATAGATTAATAGATGTGTTAACTTTATACAAACATGTATTATTTTAATTTTTATTGAGGTTTTATTTATTTTTTTGGAGAGGGAGAATGGGAGAGCTAGAATGAAGAGGGGCAGAGGGAGAGGGAGAAGCAGCCTCCCCACTGATTAGGGAGCCCAACATGAGACTCAGTCCCAGGACCCCAGGATTAGGACCTTAGCCAAAAGAAAGCTGCTTAACTGAGCCATCCAGGTGCTCCTGACATGCATTATTCTAAAACTAATATGGTATTTCAGAGTGGCATTGCTTGGCTAAGCAGTTTCAGAATATTTTCAGTTTTTCTTTTGTTAACAACTTATCTTTATTTACAGTAATTTATTACTAAATCTTTATTTGATTTTTGCCTGATTTCAAAAAAGGCTGCTCTAAAACAGGGCACTGGTAGCAAATATCTACTATAGCTGTTTTGGGAAATGAATTGTTACTTAGTTATCTTTAAAAATATTTATTTATTTCTTAAAGAGAGAGAAAGAGTGCACGTGCGCGTGCGCATGAAGGGGGAGGCAGAAGGAGAGGGAGAAGCAGACTCCTTCCTGAGCAGGGAACCTAATGTGAGGCTCTATCCTGGGACACAGGGATCATGACCTGAGCTGAAGGCAGATGCCCAAACAACTCAGCCACCTAAACTTTAAAAAGTTTAAACTTTTAAACCTAAACAACACCTAAACAACTTTAGCCAACTAAATAACCCTTATTTAGTTATTTTTAATCTGAAAACAATTTTTTAAGTTTTTATTTATTTATTTATTTGACAGGGAGAGCAAGTGCAAGCATGGGGAATGGCAGAGGGAGGGGGAGAAGCAGGCTCCCCACTGAGCAAGGAGCCTAACGTGGGGTAAATCTCAGGACTGGGATCATGCCCGAGCCTAAGGGAGAATCCTTGTCTTGGAATTGATATGAATTTTAGGGTTAATCTAATAAAAACTTAAAAGTTCTTTATTTATTTGAGAGAGAGCGAGAGAGCATGCATGTGCAGGGGGAAGAGTAGAAGAGTAGAGGGTGAAGGACAAGCAGACTCTACGGTGAGTGGAGAGCCTATGTAGGGCTGGATCTCACAACCTGAACCAAAATCAAGAGTCAGATGCTCACTGACTGAGCCGTTCAGGCGCCTGCAAAACTTAAAACTTCTCAAAGGAATTGTTAATTTAACAGCTTTAGTTTCTCTAAACTAATAGTAACGATTGCTAATAATGTTACTTGGAATAGATCACTATGCTGTACATTAAAAAGATGCCTTAATAGATCACTAAGTGCTTGTTATCATTTAGACCTGACTTAATCTTTTCAGTAACTCTGTGAGGCTATACCTTGGCTCACTAAGGGTAGATGGTAACAACTTCTGATGATAGGAATTGTTAAAGAACAAAAACTTAGGGATACCTGGGTGGCTCAGCGGTTGAGCATCCACCTTTGGCTCCAGTCATGGTCCCTGGGTTGTGGGATCGCGATCTGCATCAGGCTTCTTGTGGGGAGCCTGCTTCTCCCTCTGCCTGTGTCTCTGCCTCTCTCTCTGTGTAAATAAAATCTTTAAAACAAAGATTTAACCAAGTAAATTTTAAAAATCTATTTGGCTTTATTAATTGATTCATGAATTAGGCAGCATGCCATCTAGCAAGTAGAAGGATGCATGCTGCCTAATTCATGAATTAGGGTACAGAAGGGAAACGTTTCTAAAAGCAGGACAAAGAAGTTATAAACGGAACAAAGGATTCTCTCCGGTAGGTCACCTTTTGGGTAGGGGGAGTGGGGCGTCTTATTAGGTTGATTATCTCATCTTCCTTTGGGGGATGGAGAGAGGCCTGTATTACCTCATTGGTGCTGGCCAGTAAATTCCAGACTGACTATTTAAAACCACATTTCTGGAGGAGGTTAAAAGTGCAATTAGTTGGATATTAAGCCCCAGTTTGGTGACTTGGCCCAGCATAAATGACTCCATTCTGGGTCTGTGTTTTTTGTGTGTGTTTTAGCAGAATGGTGTGCTGCTGTCAAGTCAGGTAGCATGTTCCTTCATGAAGAGGTGGTTCACAGGCCCTATGATGAGATACTTGGTTGACTAAAGATATATAATAGCAATAGTCTGATAGCAAGAATGGTTATGTCAGACAACTGTGTGTTCTTTTTTTAAAAGATTTTATTTATTTATCAGTGTGTGTAAGAGAGAGAGACAAAGCAGGGATGCTGGGCTCGATTCTAGGACCCTGACATCGTGACCTGAGTGGAAGTCAGATGCTTAACTGATCAAGCCACCCACATATCCAAACAGTGCATTCTTTGAAGTGGGAGATCTAGGTCCAAATGACCTTGAGTATTCTAAAAGTCTAGGCTGCTGAGCTTGCTAAATTGTGGTGCCCTTACAGTTTTCCTAGCAATCATATATTTCAAATATCATTCATTTTATCAAGGAAAAATAATTTCAATCTTGCTTTACACCAGTCAGAAAAATCTTTTGGTACAAAATTTAATAGTGATGTTTGGAATTCAGGTCCATAGGTTATGTGAGAAACAAAGGCAAAAGAAAAATGAAATTTCCTTACTACTTAGAATTGACAAGTCCTTGAAATAGACCGAATGACCTTCCTCTAGGGACTCAGCTGCCTCAGTGTTAATACTTTGCTAAGGGCAAGAGGCAATCTTATCCCCACCCCCTTGAATCCTTAAGTCTTCTTTAATATATAAAATAATTCCTTTGGAAATTTCCTTTATCTCTGTTCCCCAGGATACTGGTTGGTAATCATCCTCCAAGCATATAGCCCACTGATACACATCTGAAGGGTCTCATGACTGAGTTTTTACTAAACAGTAATAAATGATCTTTTCCTAACAATAGCTAGCCTATTCAAAGTACTGGAAACCTTGCTTCCAAAATTCTTTAGAGACTTAATGCAATCCCTGACCCCCTCTGAACTTAAAAGTATATAATCGGCTGCTCCATATGACCTCAGTGCAGCTCTTTCTTCCCATGGATCCTGTCCCCATGGTACTGAAATTATAAAACACCTTTTGAGGTGCCTGGGTGGCTCAGTGAGTTAGCATCTTACTTCGGCTCAGGTCATGATATTGGGGTCCTGGAGTCAAGCCCCATATCTGCTCCATGCTCAACTGGGAGCTTGCTTGTTCCTTTGCCCCTCCCCCCACTTGTTCTCTCTCTTTCTTTTTTCTTTCTCTCATAAATAAAATCTTATACACCTTTTTTGCACAGAAGACATCTCAAGAATTCTTTCTTGGTTGTTGGCTCCAAACCCCACCATTTCAGACCACATCAAATAAGCAATCACCTCTGGAGAGCACAACTAACTATTGAGGGTGTAGATTAAAATTAACTTGTAAGTATGAGATGGGACTATTAATACTGAAGATTTATTTTTTCTTACTTCAACAGCTGGACTAGATAACATTTATTGAATCTTGACCAAATGCCAAGCACTTACTAAAGCTTTATATACATTGTCTCATTTAATACTCACAGTAACCACATGCAGTGAGTAAAAATATGGTCAACATTACTTTTCAATGTAATATTTTGAAGAGATAATGCAGTCAGAGAATTCTGCATATATAAAGTAAATTTTAGGAGGCTTTTTCTTCTCTGTTTCATTTGCTCATTTACCACGGCTCTCCTCACCCTCCAGGAAATGAACTGTTACTAGTTTCTTATGTTTGGAGTTTGTGCATATTCAAGCAACTACTTAAGCAAATACTTTACTCCTTTCCATTTTTCTATAAATAAAGCATTTATATTATTTAACGTAATATAAATAATTGGCTAATATTTTTTCCATTTTCCTTTCAGTATTTCAACTTTTTAAGAAGTTCTTATTTTAAATAATCTCTATACCCAACATGGAACTTGAACTTAAAACCCTGAGATCAAGAGTTGCACACTCCACTGACTGAACCAGCCAGGCATCCCCCGATTTTTCAAATTTTATTACAATTTTCACATATACAAAAACGTTAGACTATAATGAATTCAGAAACCTACCACCTAGATTTATGATTGTTAATACCTTGGTGTGTTTTTTGCTCATTTTGCTTTTATGTATTATATGTATATAGGTAAGCAAAATGGAGATATATTTATTTATAAGCAAAATATACAAACATATATATTCTTTTCTACCTAAGCTACTTGAAAGTAAATTATAAAAGTCCCGGTACTCCATCCCTAAACACTTCCATATATATTTTTAAAATATTTTTATTTATTTATTTGACAGAGAATCAGAGAACACAAGTACACAAGTGGGGGGAATAGCAGAGGGAGCAGGAGAAGCAGACTCCCTGCTGAGCAGGGACCCTAATGCTGGGCTCAGTCCCAGGACTCTGGAATCATGACCTGAACCGAAGGCAAACGCTTAATGACTGAGACACCCAGGCACCCCAATACTTCCATATTTTGAGATAAATTACCACTAGGCAATGAAGGATTTTAAGCAAAGGAGTGGAATGATTGGGTATAATTACTTGCTGAGGTGGAAGATGCCTTTAAGGATAAGACTAGAAAAAAAAAAAAAGGGTAAGACTAGAGTCAGGGAGATCAAGTAAGTGTTTTATTAGTGAAGGTGGGAGGGAATAAGGACAGAATCAGTGGATTTGGTAGAAGTTTATGGTTAATTGGACAGAAAAAGAAAACTTAGTTTATGTTTTTTAGAGTAATTCTTGAAAAGATGTGTTTGTTCATCTATTGTAGGGTTGCCTTTCCTCTTTTACTCCTAAATGAGCTGGTAAAGTTACTAGAGGGAAAGAATCAAACATTTCTCTCTCAGCAGGCACTCCATGCCAGTTACTTAACATGCTGTTTAATTCTGCGAGTCATTCTGTGAGGTATTATTATCCTTATTTTTGCAGATGAGGAAATTGAAGTGCAGAGTTGTGAAGTAGTTTGTTCAGATCATATTCCTCTTAAGCTGCAATCTGGAATTTTAACATGGGTCTGACTGATTTTGAAGTCACTATATGACAGTTTTCTGAGTTGTTTCAGGAAGTTTAAAAAATATTGATGTTAGTGATTTTTTTCTTCTGAACGTATTTGTAATTATTCTTAACCATGTAATCATCAGCCTGTAAGAAATTGTATGACCCAGGGTGCCAGGTTTGCTAAGGGACAGATACTTCATCTATGAATTGAAGAGTGAGCAGCACCTACCAACTAGCTGTTCTCTTTGATGGAATATTGCTGGATGATGAATACTAATCTGTTCGGTTTTCATGTCTTATAATTTCAGCACGTTATCTGTGATCAGATTTATTGTTTATTATCTTTTAAAAAATATTTTTAATACAGACATAATCCCAATTGTTTTATAGCAGAGGTTTTAAACCAAAAGATTCCTAAGCTGAACAAAATAAGCAACAAGTTGGAATACTTCTAAGTGAAGATAAATGAGGATAAAATTCATAACTTTTTTTTTTAATTAGGTAATCTGTCTAAGATGAAACAGTAGCATTAAAGCTGGCATGAAGCAAATCATCTTAGAGCTTTTGACCCCTTTAAGCTTTGGAGCTATAAGAAAAAAATCATGTTGCTTTTAAAGACCAGAAACGGGCTTTTAAAAAGTGACATCTTGATTCACTTGAAAATAGTAAACTCTCAATATGTAATACTCCCAACCTCAGTCAATGTGAAACAGACATCCTATAACTTAAGTTCTCATATGGCATTCCCTAGAGAAATACATGAATAGAGAATTGCTTATCAAGCTGTATCAGTCAAGATACTAAATCCAAAAATATCTGTGGCTTAAACTAACAAAGATTTATTTCTTGTTCATGATTCATGTCCCTAGTGGGATAGCCAGAAGCTCTATTCCTTCACTATTTGTCCTCACTTGGGGACCCAGACTAACCACTGTTGGTTTCTCTGACAGGGGAAAAGAGGCAATTATGCACTGATTTTTTTTTTTTTTTTAATGCACTGATTTTTAAAGCTACTAGATAGTGTCACTTCTTTTTCTTTCATTGCCTGAACTAAGTCACATGCCCACACCAAACTTTAGAGATGGCAGTGAGGTATAATCTTACCATATGCTTGGAGTGAGAACTAGACTACTCGGCACAACTGTAGTGATTAACACATAATATAGTCTTATGAGGAACATAGAGAATTTTGTGTAGTTGATTAGTAGAATCTTTTTTTTTTTTTTTAAAGATAGTACCTCTGAAGTAATACTACTATGATGAATTAAGGATCTTGATGCTGAAGGTTCTAACAAGGTAGATAATTGAATATGTCTAGTAGTTACTTAATTGACCAGTCAGTTCTTTCATCTGGGCTTGCTTTTCCTTGTGTTTTGTTTTTTATAACTTCCTAAATATATTGAAGAGATTTTGCTTTTAACAACTATTGATAACATAAAAAGTATCAACTATTATATAAAATGTGCTAAATAATGGTGCTAAAGCAATGGTCTGAAAAATCATTAGGGTGGTAATTGGTATTAAGTATGTTAGTGAAATATGACTTATTTAGTGTTATACAGACATGCACTATAGATTTTTTTTTGGAAAATATACTACATGAGGCAGTACAGAGAGTGATTATATTAAAGTTCAACAACTTCAATTTGATTTTTGAAAAATTTGTGAAGAGATGATTGATTATGTATATAGATATGCTTCTACATACCTAAAGAAGCTGTTTTCTAGGCAGTTATAAATCTTTGGCTTTGACAAACTTGCATGTGTGTATTCCTCCTTATTAGTGGTTGTAAACAGGGTCAACAGTTTCTTTACAAGGCATAATCTTTTTTAAAAGTGTAAAATATACATAATACACAATTTACAATTTTAACCATTTTTAAGTGTAGTTCAGTGACATTAAGTACCACCATACATCTCCAGAATGTTTTTTTCATCTTCTAAAACTGAAATTCTCTACCTATTAAATAATAACTCTTTATTCTTCTCTCCCCTCAATGCCTGGCAAACACCATTGTACTTTTTGTTTTCATAATTTCAGTACTCAAGGTACTTCCTGTGAGTGGAATCATACAGTTTGTCTTTTTGTTACTGACTTATATCATCTATCATTTCTTTAAGGTTCATCTGTTTTGTAGCATGTGTCAGAATTTCCATCCTTCTTAAGGCTGAATAGTACTTTGTTGTATGTATATACTAATTATTTTTAATCCATCCCATCTGTGGGTTTCTTCCTCCTTTTGGCTACTGTGAATAATGCTGCTATATGTTTTCAGTCCTTCAGGGTATGTACCCAGAAGTAGAATTGCTGGATCATATGGTAATTGTTAATTTTTTAATGAATTGCTATACTGTTTTCCATAGTATTTACACCATTTTGCACTCTTGCCTGTGATTCCATTTTCTCCACATCCTTGCTAGCATTTTCTCTCTTCCCTCTCCCTGCCTCCCTTCCTTAGTCATTCTAATGAGTATCATGTTGTGTCTTTTAGTTTTATTTGCATTTCCCTGATAACTAGTGATGTGTTGAACAGTGTTCAAGTGTTTATTGGCCTTTGAGAAATGTCTGTTCAAGTCCTCTGCTCATTTTTGAATTGGGTTAGTTGTTTCATTGTTGAATTTTAGCAATACTCTATATATTCTGGCTATCCCTTGTCAGATTATTGTAATTTGCAAATACTTTTCTCTAGCAAATTTCCTTTTTTTTTTTTTTTTAAAGATTTTGTTTATTTATTCATGGGAGACACAGAGAGAGAGAGAGAGAGAGAGAGAGAAAGAGGCAGACACAGGCAGAGGGACAAGCAGGCTCCACGCAGGGAGCCCGACGTGGGACTCGATCCGGGATCTCCAGGATCACGCCCTGGGCGGAAGGCGGCGCTAAGGCGCTAAACCGCTGAGCCACCCGGGCTGCCCCCTTTTTTCTTTTTTTTAAAAAAGATTTTATTTATTTATTCATGAAAGACAGAGAGAGAGAGAGAGAGAGGGAGGAAAGGAGGGAGAGGCAGAGACACAGGCAGAGGGAGAGGCAGGCTCCATGCAAGGAGCCTGATGTGGGACTCGATCCCGGGTCTCCAGGATCACATCCTTGGCCGAAGGCGGCACTAAACTGCTGAGCCACCTGGGCTGCCCCAGTTTCTTTTTCTCACAGGATTATATTTCGTTATATGGCTCTACCATAGTTTATCAATTCACCTATAGAAGGACATCTTGTTTGCTTCCAGTTTTGGGCAATTATAAATAAAGCTATGATAAATATTCTTGTACAGATTTTTGTGTGAACATTTGCTTTTAGTTCAGTTAGGTAAATCCTGGTAGCACAATTGCTGGATTGTATGTTAAGACCATGGTAAGAAACTGCCAAACTGTATTCCAAAGTGGCTATACCATTTGTGTTCCTACCAGCATGAATGAGAGTCATTGTTGTTCCACATGCTTGTCAGTATTTGGCGTTGTCGGTTTTTTGGATTTTAGCCATTCCACTAGGTGTGTAGTGGCATCTCACATTGTTTGAGTTTTCAATTCCCAATGAAATAGGATGTGGAAGACCTTTTCATATGCTTATTTGCCATCTGTATATCTTTTTTGGTGAGGTGTCTGTTCAGATCTTTTGCCTGTTTTTTTTAACTGGGTTGTTTTCCTATTGTTGAACATGAAGAGTGCTTTGTATATTGTAGATACAGGTTCTTCATCAGATATGTGTTTTGCAAATATAGTCTATCAGTCTATGGTTGTCTTTTCATTGTCTTAAAGTATCTTCCATAGAGCAGAAGCTTTTAATTTTAGTGAAGTCCAACTCATCTATATTTTCTTTCATGGATTTTGCTTCTGGTGTTGTATCTAAAAACTCAGAAGCAAACCAAGGTACCTAGAGTTTTATGTTATTTTCTAGAAGCTTGACAGTTTTGCTTCTTACTTTTAGGTCTATGATCCATTTTGAGTTAATTTTTGTGAAAGGTGTAAAGTCAGTGTGTAAGTTCGTTTTTCTCCATGTGGATATTCTAGTTCCACTTAATGAAAGAGATTGTGTTGAATCTGCTTATTAAGTTGGAAAGAACTGGCATTAACAATATTGTCTTCCTATCTCTATGTATTTATAGGATCTTTGATTTCTTTGGAGTTTTCTAACTTCATCATATACACCTTGCAAATACTGTTTTTATTACCTCAAAATATAATCTTCAAAAAGTCTTAACGGGGAAAAGATAAAAAGAAACCATCAGCAATGGAAAATAGTATGTGAGGGCACCTGGGTGGCTCAGTGGGTCAAGCATCTGCCTTCAGCTCAGGTCATAATCCCAGAGTCCTGGGATCAAGCTCCATGTTGTGGGGCTCACTGCTCAGCAGGGACCTTGCTTCTCCCTTTCTCTTTGCTTGACACTCTCTCTGCTTGTATTCTGTCTGTCAAATAAATAAAATCTTAAAAAAAAGAAAATAATATCTAAATAAGAATAAATAGTACTTAATTCCAAGTACTAACACTATTCTCCCTTTGAAGCAAACTAACTTTATCAACTAAGGAGAATAAAATTCCCATCCTTCATATCCCATGTAGCAAATTGAAAACATGGCCCCAAATTTGACACTCCTCCCTTCATTCAACAGCTGCAGGTTCCCTATTCCTAGAATCTGAGCCCTGTGACTACTTGATCAATATGATACCAAACTAAGGCTATGTGTATTTCCAGGCTCAGGCCTTAAAAAACTGCAGTTTCCATTTTCTGTCTCTTAGAACATTGCTTCTTGGGATATTTACCATTGGAATCCACCCACCATACTGTGAAGAAGTCCAAGGTGCCCCACAGAGAGACCCAGATGGGGAGACATCAGTAACATCACTTTGCCAGCCATGTAAATGATCCTCTAGCCCAAGTTGAGCCATCCCAGCAGATACGACATGGAGCAGAGACAAATTTCCCTGCCAAACTCTTGCCTAAAATGCAGATTTGTGAGCAAAACAAATGACTTGTTGTTTTAAGCAACTGAGTATTAGTTTGTATCCAACTATAGATAATAAAAACATCCGTACAAATAACTGAAGATGGTTTTGTAAACATTAAAATTGAACCAATAACTTTAAAAGACCAGAAATGAACTGATCAACTTCTAGAAAAAGTAAAATTCCTAATCCTATAGAAATTATTAGGGAATTAATTAATATTTCAACCTTTTGATTAAACCTACTACTTCTGTTGTCAATTTACTGCAAATTGAATTAATCCAAATTCACATTAAACCAGAAAGTATTCAGTTCCATTAAGAAGTGTTAAACCGGGGATCCCTGGGTGGCGCAGCGGTTTGGCGCCTGCCTTTGGCCCAGGGCGCGATCCTGGAGACCCGGGATCGAATCCCACGTCGGGCTCCCGGTGCATGGAGCCTGCTTCTCCCTCTGCCTGTGTCTCTGCCTCTCTCTCTCTCTCTCTCTCTGACTATCATAAATAAATAAAAATTAAAAAAAAAAAAAAAAAAAAAGAAGAAGTGTTAAACCACAAGAAAATATTTCTAAGAGTTCTAACTGAAAATTACAATAAAAAACATATATACACTCTCCATGTCACAATAATGATCTCAGACTTAAAATACTTTGGTATTTGGGTCAGTCACCTTCAAGCTAATGCTCTTGAAGTCTTCAAGATTTTTTTATTTTAAATATTTTATTTATTTATTCATGAGAGACACAGAGAGAGTGAGTCAGAGACACAGGCAGAGAGAGAAGCAAGCTCCATGCAGGAAGCCTGATGTGGGACTTGATCCTGGGTCTCCAGGATCACACCTGGGGGCCAAAGGCAGATGCTCCACCACTAAGCCACCCAGGCGTCCCATTTTTTTTTTGTTTTTAAAGATTCAAAATCTTTAATCAATAGAGAAAACTTAAACTGTCATTACACTGTACTCACTATGCAGAAGCAAGAAAGAAGTAATTGTTAATGGAAAAAATAAAGATGAGGGGTTCAAAGGATCATTTCAATGTGAAAATATGTGTAGTGAAAGGAAAGGCAAGGATATTACAAATGCTCTGGTATTCAGTGGAAATAACAGTGAAAATAGCTTATAATCTAGTCACAAATAAGTTCCTTGATTCTAATTCAGATTTATCACAAAATTTCTAATCTTTACCTACATACTTAATGTTATATTAAACTGTTCCCCTTGTCAGGTGCATAAAAATTAACAATCTCTTGCATAGGTATCCTTTTTCCCATTCTTCTGAGCCAGATGGAACTTGCAGCACAGACTAATAGCAGTTGTCCTCTGAACACAACTCAAGCCAAAAACTTAAACTAATCCTTTGAGTGTCATCCAACAGATGAAGGAAAGATTTGTGCAAGAGGGATAAGGGTAATTATGCTTATTACATAACAGACCTTGGAATGAAATTGAGGAGTAAAAGAAGGAGAATGTGATCAAGGTTTTGGAGGGTGATAATGAAGAAATTGGAGGGCGCGATGGAAAATGAAAAAGGAAAGGAGAAACAAATCTACCCCAGTTTGTAACAACAAGTTAGCAAAATAAACCTAAATGAGTAAAAATAAAAGAAATAAGAAATATAGATGTCATGGTGATGATAGTAATTATATTACAAAATACAATGAATATATGAAAAGTACATGTTTAGGAAGGTCAAATCATTGAGGTATAGTGGCCAATAAAAAATAACTCTTCTGGTTTGGAATGCCTTAAAGGAACTGAGTTGCTGTACTTTACAATGTCTTGTAAATAATTGGAAGCAAATTTACTGTAAGATGTCAATTTTCTTTTAAGATTTTATTTATTTATTTGACAGAGCACAAGCAGGGGTAGTGGCAGGCAGAGGGAGAGGGAGAAGCAGGCTCTAGGATGAGCAAGGAGCCCAATGCACAGCTCAATCCCAGGATCCTGGGATCATGGCAGATGCTTGACCGTCTGAGACACCCAGGCACCTCAAGATGTCAATTATTAAGATTTTATTTTTTAAGACTTTATTTATTTATTTGAAAGAAAGAGACAGCACAAGCTGGGGGAGAGGGAGAGGCAGATGGAAGCACACTCCCCACTGAGCACAGAGCCCGTGATGCGGGGCTTGATCCCAGGACCCCTGGGATCATGATCTGAGCTAAAGTCAGATGCTCAACCGACTGAGCCACCCACACGTCCCTAATCTACAAGTTAAATATAAAAAATTCTAACAGAATTTTTATAAAATTAGATAATTCTCATTGGGAAGAAAAAATTTACAAAAATAACCAAGAATATTTTGAAAACTAAAAGGCAGGATTTGCCTTGCCTACTAATATGCTACAATAATTAAAATATGGTATTAGCACAGGCACACAGATCAAATAAACAGTACAGATCAGAATACAAAAACAGATCATGTAGATTTGTAAGTCTATTATATAATAAAAGTGCAATTTCAAATTAGTGGCAAAAGGATGGACTATTTAATAAATAATAATGAAATGATTGGCTAGCCTTTCATGGAAGAAAAATGTTTGAATCCTGTAATAAAATAGTTCTACCATCTATTAAAGAATCCCAAATGGATTCATACACACACACACACACACACACACACACACACACACTGTGTTATGTATAAATTACTGGAATAAAATATAAGAGTTTTTAAAATAGCATTCGGATGGAAAAGTTTTCTTAACCAAGACACAAGGCAAAATACCCACAAACTGTGAAAGAAAAATAACTTCTGAACAAGTGTACTACAAGCTGAAGGAAATACCATAAAAAGTACAACATATACAGCAGTTTAAACACTAATATATAGAATATATAAAGGACTCTTAGAAACCAAGGCAGAAATCACCTAAAAAAGAGAGAGCAGAGGAGCTATACATGCTAGATATTAATTCCAGCTATATCAATAATCACTTTAGGAATAGTCTCAATACACCAATTGAAAGAGAAACTGTGTCAGAGTGGATTTAAAAAGAAAACAAGACCCAACTATATGTTACCTAAGAGAAAACCATATTAAATATAAAGACATGGACAGATTAAAAGTGAAGAGATGGAAAAAGATATGCCATGCTAACAGTAATCAAATGTTACTGCCATAGCAGTATTAATCTCTGATAAACTAGATTATCAGGAATGGGGTTCCTGGTTGGCTAGTTGGTAGAATATCTGACTCTTTGACTCTTTCTTAATCTCAGAGTCATGAGTTTGAGCCCCACGGTGGGTGTAGAGATCACTTTTAAAAAATTATCAGGAATAAAGAGGGGGTATTACATCATTAGAAAGGAGTCAGTTCTCCAAGAAGATATTAACAACACTTCAGGTATGTAGGACCAACAAAAGAATGTCAAATAATGTGGAGCAAAACCCAAAAGAGCTACAAGGAGAAACAAATTCATTTATTATCATTAGGAGACTTCAACACTCTTCTTCAAAAAAAAAGAAAAAGATTTTATTTTCAAATAATCTATACTAATAGTAACTGACAGAGCCATCCAGCAGAATATCAGTAAGGATACAGCTGAAATGAAGAGCACATCAATCAAGTAGATTTAGTTGGCATTTTTTACTTTTTTTAAAATTTAAATTCAATTAGCCAACATACAGTACATTATTAGCCTCAGATGTGGTATTCAATTTATCAGTTGCGCGTGGTTTAAGTGACATTTACAGAATACATCACCCAACAGCAGCATATACATCCTTCTAAACTCACATTGAACATTCACCAAGTTAGTCACATTCTCAGCCATAAAACACACCCTAACAAATTTAAAAGAATAGAAATCACACAGAGTATACTCTCAGTCAACAATGGAATTAAACTAGAAACCAGTAACAGAAAACTGGAAAATCCCCGTTATTTGGAGATTAAACATCATGCTTCTAAATAAATTATGTGTCAAAAGAAGTCTCAGAAATTTTAAAATATTTTGAACTAAATGAAAATGAAAGTACAGCTTTTCAAAATCTGTGTGATGCAGCAAATGCAGTGTTTAAAACTTAGCACTTAATATATACATCAGAAAAGACAAAGTTTAAATTCAATAATCCAAGATTCTGCCAATGGAGACTATAGCAAAGTGCAATATAAATCAATATAAGTCAAGCAGAGGAAAAAAAATAAAAGTTATTGCAGAAATTAAGGACATTGTAAACAGGAAATTGGTAAATTGATAGAACTGTTAAAGTGGATAAAAATCAACAAAACCATAACCTGTTCTTTGAAAAGATCAGAGAAGTGATAAATCTCTGGTCAGGCTAACCAAGAAAAAAAAAGACAAAGGGGATCCCTGGGTGGCTCAGCAGTTTAGTGCCTGCCTTTGGTTCAGGGCGTGATCCTAGAGTCTCAGGATCAAGTCCCGCATCAGGCTCCCTGCCTGGAGCCTGCTTCTCCTGCCTGTCTCTCTGCTCGCTCTTGCGCGTGCTCTCTCTCTCTCTCTCGCTCTCGCTCTCACTCTCTGTCTTTCTCATGAATAATTAAATAAATAAAATCTTAAAAAAAAAAAAAAAAAAAAAGATGGGATCCTTGGGTGGCTCAGTGGTTTAATGCCTGCCTTTGGTTCAGGGCATGATCCTAGAGTCCCAGGATCAAGTCCCGCATCGGGCTCCCTGCATGGAGCCTGCTTCTCCCTCTGCTTGTGTCTCTGCCTCTTTCTCTCTCTGTCTCTCATGAATAAATAAATAAAATCTTAAAAAAAAAAGACAAAAATTACCAATATCAGAAACAAAAGCAAGTCATCATTGTTGACACCTAGGCATTCAAGAGATAATAAAGAAGTATTATAAATACCTCTGTGCCCACAAATATAACTTAAGAGGAAATAAACTAATTATTTGAAAAACACAAACTACCACAACTGATACAAAGAGAAATAATCTGGATAGGCCTACAGCTATTAAAGAAATTGAATCAGTAATTAATGACCTTCCAAAAAAAAAAAAAGAAGAAAGCACCAGGCTCAGACAGTGCTTCTGCCAAATATTTAAAAAGAAATGATACTAATTTTCTACACTCTCTTCCAGAAGGGAACATGTCTTAACTCATTTGATGAAACCAGCATTATCTTAACTACCAACTCCAGGAAAAAAAGGGTGGCGGGGGAGGGGGGAACTATAGACCATTATCTCTTACGAACACAGATGCAGAAATCCTCAACAAAATAAAAATATTTATACAATGCAACCAAGTAGGATGTATTCCAGATATGCAAGGCTGGATCAATATCTGAAAATCAATTAATATCCAGTACATCAACAATCTAAAAAAAAATCACTTGATCACATTGTCACATAAAAGACAAAATCCAATACCCAACATACTAAAAACTCTCAGCAAACTTAAGAATAGAGGGGAGCTTCCAAAAACTGATAAAGAACATATACATGAAATCTACAACAAACATACTTAATGATGAGTAACTACTCCTGAGACTGGGAAAAGGCAGATATCCCCTCTTGCTAATTCTATTTAACATTGTACTAGAAGTCTTCGTTAGTGGTAATAAGGCAAGAGGATGAAATGATAACTAAACATATTGGGAAAGAAAATATAACACTGTCCTAGCTTGCAGATGACAACACTGTAAGGAAGAATCCCAAAGAATTAACAAAAAACAATCTAGAGCTATAAAGTAATTATAATAGCAATTTGTGAGATATGTTAATATCCAAAACCAATTGCTTTCTTGTATCACCATCAAGGACTAATTGGAATTTGATATTAAAAATGCAATATCAGGGACGCCTGGGTGGCTCAGCAGTTGAGCATCTGCCTTCGGCTTGGAGGTGATCCCGAGGTTCAGGATCGAGCCTGCTTCTCCCTCTGCCTATGTCTCTGCCTCTCTCTCTCTCTCTCTCTCTCTCTGTCTCTCTACCTATCTCTCATGAATAAAGAAATAATATCTTAAAAAAAAAAATGCAATACCAGAGGTGCCTGGGTGGCTCAATTGGTTAAGCCTCTGTCTTAGGCTCAGGTCGTGATCTCAGGGTCCTGGGACTGAGGCCCACATCATGCTCCTTCCTCAGTGGGAAATTTCCTTCTCCCTCTGCATCTGCCCCTTCCCTGCTCATGCTTGCTCACACTCTCTCAAATAAATAAATAAAATCTTTAAAGAAAAATGCAGTATCATTCGCATTAGCACCAATAAAGAAATAAATATATGAAGGTAAATGTAACAAAATATATATAAGATGTCTATGAAAAAAACTAGGAAACTGATAAATCACAAAATAAATAAATGAAGGTACATTCCATGTTTGTGGATAGGAAGACTCAGTATTAGTAAAATGTCAATTCTCCCCAACTTGATCTGCAGATCCAGCACTTCCAAATAAAAATTCTAGCAAGTTATTTCATGGGTATTGGCAAGGCAATTCTAAATTCATATGGAAAGACAAAAGACCCAAAATAGTCAACATAATACTGTAAAAAAATAACAAAGTTAGAGGATTAAACACTGATTTCATTCTCACTACACTTATCAGTAACCAAGATAGAGTGGCATTGGCAGAAGAATAAACTAGTAGATCAATAGAACATGAACAATAGCCCAGAAATAGATTACTCAAATACAGTCAATTGATCTTTGAGATAGGAGCAAAGGCAATCCAATGGTGAAAAGATAATTTTTTCACCAAGTGGAACTAGAATATATCCACATGGAGAAAAACGAACTTACACACTGACTTTACACCTTTCACAAAAATTAACTCAAAATGGATCATAGACCTAAAAGTAAGAAGCAAAACTGTCAAGCTTCTAGAAAATAACATAAAACTCTAGGTACCTTGGTTTGCTTCTGAGTTTTTAGATACAACACCAGTAGCAAAATCCATGAAAGAAAATATAGATGAGTTGGACTTCACTAAAATTAAAAGCTTCTGCTCTATGGAAGATACTTTAAGACAATGAAAAGACAACCATAGACTGATAGACTATATTTGCAAAACACATATCTGATGAAGAACCTGTATCTACAATATACAAAGCACTCTTCATATTCAACAATAGGAAAACAACCCAGTTAAAAAAAACAGGCAAAAGATCTGAACAGACACCTCACCAAAAAAGATATACAGATGGCAAATAAGCATATGAAAAGGTCTTCCACATCCTATTTCATTGGGAATTGAAAACTCAAACAATGTGAGATGCCACTACACACCTAGTGGAATGGCTAAAATCCAAAAAACCGACAACGCCAAATACTGACAAGCATGTGGAACAACAATGACTCTCATTCATGCTGGTAGGAACACAAATGGTATAGCCACTTTGGAATACAGTTTGTCAGTTTCTTAAAGCTAACCATGGTCATAACATACAGTTTAGCAGTTGTGTCCCTAAGTAGTTACCTAAATGAGTTGCAAACTTACATTCCCACAAAAATCTGCATATGAATGTCATTACCAGAAACAACCTTAATATCCATCAACAGGTGAATGGATAAACAAATGTGGTATATATGTTTTTGAAAGTTTTAACTCCTTAGAGTTTTAAAGAAAAACAGATTATTATGAGTTATTTATTACTTAGCATTTCCATAAGGGATTATTGAAACAAAGTAGAACTATACTCTTTCCACTTACTAGAATCACAGAAACCACTAGCACAAACTTCAGAGCAAGTCCTTATTTTATAAATTTACAAAGAATCAAATTGAGGTGCAGAAAGGTTAAGTGATTTGCTCATAAACAGAAATAGTAGGTACTAAAACCAGAGTTAGAAATAAGACCTCTTGTTTTCCATTTCCAGGATATCTCATTTTCTTATGGGAAACTTGTACAGGGAAACTAAATATAATAAATGACACGCTCAGTATAATAACAGTATTTGGTAATAACAGTCACAGCCCTGAGAGTTTATCCTTTGGGCTGAGAATTAAAGTTGACTCTTAAGAAACCTGAAAATGTGAAACGGCCACTTAAAAAACAGGTACACAGAAAGGCAAGTTCATGAGGCAAATAAAACTTCTAATTTCTCAAAAATAGGTGATAGCAAAGTTAAAATTACTACCTGTTTACTAATGATTACTTATCATTTCTACGTGTATACTTTTTAGTTTTGTGATATATTACCCAATAACATAAGATTATTAATATATTGGCAGTTTTTGCCTTTGGGTATTTAGTGAATTGTGCTATTAGGAACATTGGTGTACAAATACCTATTTGAGTCCCTGCTTTTAATTCTTTGAGTATATATCCAGAAGTGGAATTGCTGAATCATGTGGTAATTCTTGGTTTAATTTTTTTAGGAACTGCCATACTGCTTTCCATAGCAACTGCATGATTTTACATTCCCATCAGCAATGCGCCGTGTTCTAGTTCTTTATATCCCAGCAACACTTTTTTTTTTTTGATAACCATCCAAATGGGTATGAAGTCGTATCTCATTGTGGTTTTGATTTACATTTTCCTAATGATTAGTAATGTTGAGTATCTCTTTGTGTGCTTATTGACTATAGATCTTTGGATAAATGCCATTCAAGTCCCTTTCCATCCTTTCCCCATTTTTAATTAGGCTATTTGATTTTTTGTCATGTGACTCCCTCTTGAAATTTAAGATATATTCCTTCTGGGGCACCTGGCTGATGTAGTCAGTAGAGCAATGTGAATCTTGATCTTGGGGTCACGAGTTCTAGCCCTACACTGAGCATAGAGATTACTTAAAAAAAAGAAAAGAATTCTCCCTACTTACTGATTTCTAGGAGCTTTTTTTTTTTTTTTTCTAGGAGCTTTTTAACCTGTTTTGGATTTTTTACTATTTTATATTGTAGATATTTTCTTCTTGTTTGTTATCTTTTGTTTTCTTTTATAGTATCATTGGCTTAGAAGTTTTTATATTTTGTCATTTTTTCCTTTTATACTTTTTAGGTTTTATTTCTGGTTTAATGTTTTTATACTCTTATATTATTAAAAAACACTTTATTTCCTGCCTAGCAATTTACTGATATAACATTCTTTAAAGGCTAATCTACAAATAGATATTTGCTATATTTTGCATCTAATCTAAAAATAACTGTAGGGGCAGCCCAGGTGGCTCAGCGGTTTAGTGCCGCCTTCAGCCCAGGGCCTGATCCTGGAGACCTGGGATCGAGTCCCATATCAGGCTCCCTCCATGGAGCCTGCTTCTCCCTCTACCTGTGTCTCTGCCTCTCTCTCTGTGTCTCTCATGAATAAATAAATAAATAAAATCTTTTAAAAGCTCAGATCTGAAAAAAAAAATAAAAAAAAATAAGAATAACTGTAGCTTATATTTTATAGGTATAATTAATTAAATACTGTGTTTATAATTGACTCTAGATCTTTGTTCCTACCTTAACTTTTTATAATTGGAGGAAAATCCTTCTCCATATCCGAGATTTGATTTTTTAAAAATAATTACTGTTTCTACGTTTAGGGAGTAGCTACATAGCACATGACCTAATAAGACCTAATAACACATACATGCACGTATACATATGCACATATTACGTGTGTGTTCTTAGGCAAAATTTTCTGTAATAAATGATATGAATATAGTTTCAAATAATAAAAATTCCTGTTTATGATTTCTTTGCAGTCTGGTTTATCTTTAAGGTTTTTTGGGGGTCACCAGGGTGGCTCAGATGGTTAAACATCTGCCTTTGGCTCAGGTCATGATTTCTGGGTCCTGGGATCGAGCCCCACGTTGAGCTCCTTGCTCAGGGAGGAGTCTGCTCCTCCTTCTCCCTCTGCCTCTCCCCTCTGCCCGTACTGTCTCTTTCTCTCTCTCAAATGGGTAAATAAAATCATTTTTTAAAAAAGTGCTTTCTTATCAAAAGTAAGAAAACTTCTCAAAAGTTTTGTCATTTTTAATTCTTTCTGGTAGGGTTACTTGATGTCTTTTGTCACTTTTTAAAAAAAAAAGATTTTTATTTAATTATTTATTTGGGAGAAAGAGCATGAGAGAGAATGAACAGGGGGAAGGGCAGAGGAAGAAGCAGAGAGCCCTTCGTGGGCCTCAATCCTAGGATCCTGGGACCATGACCTGAGCGAAAGGCAGGCACTGAACCTACTGAGCCATCCAGGTACCCTTTTGCCACTTTTTAATTGTTGTTTTTTATATATAGCCTGATAAAGATATGATTTTTCATCTGTGTATTTGTTTGTAAAAGTTATTATCTGTTTTCAGAAAGTGATATATAACTTCATTATTATGATTAGTTGGAGATTAATCTAAAATTTAAAAAATAGATCTTTATGCTTTTAAAATTTTGCTTTAGGTTATGACTTAATATACAATAAGATTTTATTACACAATTTAAGAAAATTGTTTATTTTTTATTATATATTTTTTAAAAGATTATTTATTTATTTATTCATGAGAGACACAGAGGGAGAGAGAGAGGCAGAGACACAGGCAGAGGGAGAAGCAGGGAGCCGGATGCAGGACTTGGTCCTGGGACTCCAGGAGTGCTCCCTGGGCCGAAGGCAGGTGCTAAACCACTGAGCCGCTCAGGGATCCCCAAGAAAATTGTTTAAATCAAATCCACTGTATAATCCAAAATTACACAGTTCATGGATTATAGAATTTTAATCTATGTTATTACCATAGAGTTTTAATCTATGTAGAATAATTTACACTATTTTGATTTAGCACTTCTCTTCATTAGAGGAGCTTTTGCAGCCTCATTTTCTTGAAATGTAGCTACATTTTATAATATTTCCAATATTTTAAGTTCTCCTGAGTTTCCTTATCATTGCGTCATTTTTTTCCCTTACAGTATATGAATTTGGTTAAGAGTATTCAGGATGTTTTTATTGTCATGTTGTTGATCTTAATGATTTCCAGAGTAAATTGATTTTTAAGAGTGTTAATCATACTACTTTACATAACATGTATTTTAACTGTATCAATTAAAATAATTTCCATGTAGATGTGTAAATGTAATTATTATTATTATTTTTTTTAGATTTTTAAATTTACTTATTCATGAGAGACACAGAGAGGCAGAGACATAGGCAGAGTCAGAAGCAGGTTCCCTGTGGGGAGTCCAATGCGGGACTTGATCCTGAGACTCAAGGATCATGACTTGAGCCTAAGGCAGACACTCAACCACTGAGCCACCCAGGTGTCCCTGTGTATATGTATTTCTGAGCAGGATATTTTAAAACAAAATTTTATTTAAATCCAATTAATTAAGATATAATGGATTATTGATTTCAGAGGTAGAGGTCAGTGATTCATCAGGCTTATATAATACCCAATACTTATTATGTCATATGCCCTTGTCTGTGTTCATCACCCAGTTGCTCCATTCCAACTCCTCCCCTCCAATGACCCTCAGTTTGTTTCCTATGATTGAGTCTCTTATGGTTTGCCTGTCTCTGATTTCATCTTGTTTTGTTTTTCCTTCTTCCCGTATGATCCTGTTTGTTTCTTAAATTCCACATATGAGTGAGATCATCTGATAATTGTCTTTCTCTGATTGACTTATTTCACTTAGCATAATATCTTCTAGTTCCATCCACATCGTTGCAAATGGCAGGATTTCTTTTCTTTTCTTTTCTTTTCTTTTCTTTTCTTTTCTTTTCTTTTCTTTCTTTTCTTTTCTTCTTTCTTTCTTTCTTTTTCTTTTTCTTTCTTTCTTTCTTTTCTTTTCTTTTCTTTTCTTTTCTTTTCTTTTCTTTTCTTTTCTTTTCTTTTCTTTTCTTTTCTTTTCTTTTCTTTCACAGCTGAATAGTAGTCTATTTTATATATATGCACCACATCTCCTTTATCCATTCACCTGTTGAGGCACATCTAGGCTCTTTCCATAGTGGGCTATTGTGAACATTGCTGCTATAGATATTGGGGTGCAGATGCTTCTTTGGATCACTACATTCCACTAGTAGTGCAATTGCTGGGTCATAGGATAGCTCTATTTTCAACTTTTTGAGGAACCTCCATACTGTTTTTCAGAGTGGCTGCGCCAGCTTGCTTTCCCACCAGCAGTGTAAGAGGGTTCCCCTTTCTCCACATCCTCCCCAACATCTGCCATTTCCTAACTTATTAATTTTAGACATTCTGATCAGTGTGCGGTAGTATCTCATTGTTGTTTTGATTTGTAGTTCTCTGATGCTGAGTGATATGTTGAGCATGTTTTCATGTGTCGGTCATTTGTATGTCTTCTTTGGAGAAATGTCTGTTCATGTCTTCTGCCCATTTCTTTTTTTTTCTTTTTTTTTTCTTCTGCCCATTTCTTGATTGGATTATTTATTCTTTGGATGTTGGGTTTGATAAGTCCTTTATAGATTTTGGATACCAGCCCCTTATCTAATGTGTCATTTGCAAACATCTTTTCCTATTCTGTAGGTTGCCTTTTTTGGTTTTATTGACTGTTTCCGTGGCTGTGCAAAAAGCTTTTTATCTTGATGACGTTCCAATAATTCAATTTTACCTTTGTTTCCTTTGCCTTTGGAGATGTGTCTAGCAAGAAGTTGCTGTGGCCGAGGTCAAAGGGGTTGCTGCCTCTGTTCTCCTTTAAGAATTTGATGGATTCCTGTCTTACATTTAGGTCTTTCATCAATTTTGAGTCCATTTTTGTGTATGGTATGAGGAAATGGTTCAGTTCATTCTTCTGCATGTGGCTGTCCAGTTTTCCCAATACCATTTGTTGAGGAGACTGTCTTTTTTCCATTGGGTATTCTTTCCTGCTTTGTCAAAGATTAGTCACCATAGAGTTGAGGGCCCATTTCTGGGTTCTCTGTTCTGTTCCATTGTTCTATGTATCTGTTTTTGTGCCAGTACCATACTGTTTTGATGATTACAGCTTTGTAATAGAGCTTAAAGTCCAGAATTGTGATGCCACCAGTTTTAGTTTTCTTTTTAAACTATCCTTTGGCTATTTGGGTTCTTTTCTGGTTCCACACAAATTTTAGGATTTATTTGTTCCAATTCTGAATTAAGTTGATGGTATTTTCATAGGGATTGCATTGAATGTACAGATTTGAGCAAAGTATTTAAAATAATAAAGTATTAATTTTTGGAAATAACTGGCATTTAAAAAATATATGTTCATAAAGCAAAAAGGCCTTTTGGATTGTTATCTTTAAATTATGCTATTAGTAGGTAGATTTTCTATAAAGCTGTGTACACCTTAGCTGTTGAAGGCATGATGGTTTGCATTAGGTATTAGTGTTTATGTTGTGTCAGAATTATGATGGTAGTTATACTTCATTTAAAAAAGAAACAACTTGGGGTACCTCCGTGGCTCAGTTGGTTAAGCAGCTGCCTTTGTCTCAGGTCCTGATCCCAGGGTCCTGGGATTGCTCTCCCTCTGCCCTTCCCCTCCTGCTCATGCTTGCTTCTTTGCTCTTTCTCAAATAAATAAAAAATTTAAAAGAAATAAAGAAGAACTTAATACTGTATATTCTGTCAGTTTTGAAACCTGAGTCTTGATTGTATAAGCTACATTTTGAAGGAGAAATCTGCATAGGATGGCTTAGTATTTTTGAAAATGTAAAATGCTAAATTTAACAATGACGGCATGGCATTCATTAGTATAAAGTACAGTGTGTATATGAAGGGAAAAAAAGATGGTAGTTTTAAGTAATTTCTTTGGGGCAAGGGTCAGAGGATGCTAATATAAAGGAACTAGATTTGGTGCCCATTTTATTTCTGACTTAATATTTCTTTTAACTATTTAGACTTTCTTTAATTCTGTGAATGAGATACAGGACTAAACTAATAACATTAGTTAACATTATCATATAAATCATTTCTATTTAAACTAATTTTTTTTGAAATTAGAGTAAAGAAACTTCATTTGTTAACATTATATAATTAAATTCTAACAATATTTACTTTCAGCCATTAAGAATATGATTTTTTTCTTTTTCTTTCTGATATGATCATTTAGGAATCAGCCTTCCAGAGGGAGTGATAATAGCTTTGAATTTTTTTTCCTGATAGTGACAAACTAGCTACTGTACACTCATGGAGTATGGTACTTGTTACTGATGGCCTTTCTGTGACAGAGAGCCTATAGACTGACATAAAGTGCAGCCTGTTGTGAACTCTTAAGTGAGTCTGCCAAAAACTCAGCAGACAGAACTAATTGGGGAGAGAAAGGATTTTTGTGCCCTCTTCTCTTTCTTTCTATTCTTTTTTGTTTTATAAGACAGATATTGTTAAAGTAGCTCATTTGTGTAAGATTTGTCTGCCTCTCTTTTCTCATTGCATGGATCATTTTTTAACTTAAAGTCTTGCACTGCAGGTCATTAAGCACTTCCACATGGAGGTTGGCACAGGACCAAGCTCGAGACACGCAACTCATAACAGTTGATGAAAAATTGGTAAGAATTTTATTATACGCTGCTATGATTCTGCCTTCAGGGTTATTTTTGTACAATAGCTTTTCAGAATGGTGTTCTGGTTCTTACCGGAAAATGATGTGAATTTGAATATCTATACTGTATATATATTTTAAAAGGAAATACTTATTACAAAAAGATAATTTGTGTTAAGCATTATACACAGATATTAAGTCATATGCAGATACTAGATTAAAGTTAAAAAGGGCTTCATTTTTGTGGTGTTTATAAGTAGCAATCAGAACATTTAAAGTTAATGAATATGAATTGAACAAGAATATAAATGTAAGTGAATATGTGTAGTTTTTAATTTTCTCGTTACACGCCTGTTTAGTTAAGTTATAAAACACCAGGTAGTATGTAAACTTAAGTATATTGGGTTTTTTTGGAACCAATTATTTTATGGTTGTTTTTATTGTATGTAAATATATGTGTACACACACACATTACATTTATTACTAAATTATGCATGAGAGATTAGAACTAGCAACAAATAAATAATACTCTGTTAATTAGTAGCAGATAGAATTATGGTTACTGTCACATAAAAAATTTTTCTATGTGTGGTATTATTTTAGATGCAACTTATTATTTATGCTTATATTGGAAAATAGTATAAATTTTATAGTCTTAGACTTGTAAAAATGTGTAATAGTGTAATCATGTTTTTCATTTTTATCTGGTTTACCATTATCAAGTGTATAGGTGTGTTTCTTCTCTTCTTCCATTTGTACATTTCTTTTATCACTCAGTGTCGACTCTGTAAGCATAATTTAAATAATAGATCACACTTAAAGCTCTAAACATCATTTATACCGCTAAAGATATAAACAGATACATAAATAGATAAGTTAACAGATAGACAATGGAGAAATAGTTTGGAAAACTCCGATCTTCTGCTTAAGGCTGGTTAGTTTTATCTTTTAAGCTATCTCCTCTTAGATTCACTTGCTGACGTTGCCATCATCCTAGTCTAGGCTACCATCATCTTTTTTGTAAATTGCTGCAGAATTTTTTAAATTGTTCTCTACAGATATTTTAATCTTTCTTTAATTCATTTTCCAAAAGATAAACAGAATAGTCTTTAAATGCTAGTTTTGTCACTTCTTGTGTAAGATCCATTGGTTTTCTTACTGACCTAAAAGTAAGCATTAAAATCCTTAACATGGGAAAAAAAATCCTTATATGGTTTTTGAGGTCTTGCATGATTTAAGTCTTGCCTTCCTCTCTAAGTTTACCTTGTACCACTGTATTTTATACACTCTGCTCCAGCTACACCAGTCCTGGAACTTGCTGTTCCTTTCCCTCGTTCAGGGCATTCACATTCCAGTTCTCTCTGCCTAGATGCTTTTCACTAATCCCTTAGCTCTTATCCAGGGACGTTCTACTTCTTCTTCAAATAATAATCAAACATCACTTGCTTAGTCAAGTATAAAGGAAATGAGACATGTATGTGTGTAAGAGGAGGATGATTTACATATGACGTGTTCATTAATTAATGAGGGTACTATTTTAATTTTTCCAATGACCATCTTTTTTTTTTTTTTTAAAGATTTTTATTTATTTATTTATTCATAAGAGAGACAGAGAGAGAGAGGCAGAGACATAGGCAGAGCGAGAAGCAGGCTCCCTGGGATCATGCCCTGAGCTTGAAGGCAGATGCCCAACCGCTGAACCACCCAGACATCCCTTCAGTGACCATCTTTTAAACCCCTTATCTAATATTGTGGGGTTTACTCTTTATAAGATTTTCAAATTTTATAGAGTTTATTAGTAATGCTTCTAAGTTCTCTCCTTTCTGGTTTGAAGAATAATAAGTGAGGTAGTAATCTATTCCTCTAAACAAGATGCTGTGAATCATATCAGAGAGGTATACAGTCTGCTTTGAGTTTTTATCTCATTAAATCAGATGCATGCTTCCAACAAATTTTGTTGCCCTGTATAAATTTTCCCAGCTTTGTTATTTCTTTTTTTTTGAAGTGTATTAGTTAACATGTCTATTCCAGCTGAAATCAATTCAAGTCTTACTTATAAATTATTCATAGTTGAAATAATATTTAAACAGATAACTGAATCCCATAGGTAATTTTCAGACATGAATTTTAGCCATTCACTAAAGAGTTTTCATTAAAATTTAAAAAAAAAATATTTTATTTATTCTTTTGTGAGAGACACACAAAGAAAGGCAGAGACATGGGCAGAGGGAGAAGCAGGCTCCCTCCAGGGAGCTGGATGTGGAACTCGATCCAAGGACTCTGGGATCACGTCCTGATCTGAAGGTAGACTCTCAACAACTGAGCCACCCAGGCATCCCTCATTTAGATTTATATTAAAATATAAGTATTAAATAATCAAATACATAACATAATGTTGATAGGGAGTTTCAGGTCTTGTTTCCATACACTACTGGATGAAAGGTTCAGTTGATAGCATAATGGCAAGTGGCCAAAGAGTACTTCTAGAAATACTGAGCAGTTGGAGTTGATTATATTTGCATTTTGAACAAAAATTATTCTAAAAATGTATGGTAGTCTTCCCCCATTCCACAGAGGATATGTTCCAAGACTCCCCAGTGGATGCCTAAAGCCATGGATAGTACAAACCCTATATATACTATGTTTTATCTATGCATACATACCTATGATAAAGTTTAATTTACAAATTAAGCACAGTAAGAGATTAACAACACTGATAAAATAGAACAATTGTAACTATACTCTAATAAAATTTATGTGAATGTGGTCTCTCTTCAAAATACCTTACTGGATTGTGCTTAACCCTTCTTGTGATGCTGTGAGATGATAAAACGCCTACGTGATCAGATGAAGTGAGGTGAATGATGTAGGCATTGTGATGTAATGTTAGGCTACTACTGACCTCCAGACAAATATGTTAGAAAGAGAATCATTAGCTTCCTTACTGTGGTTGACTGTGGGTAACTGAAACTACAGAAAGAGAAACCATGGATGAGGGGCTACAAGAGTATGGGATCTACTGTATATCAACATTAATGATAAAAATATTTCAAAATGTGAAGTAAATATAAGTATTTTAGAAGATATGGAAACAGAATTTTAATATCAGTATTTTATGGAAACCAATTTATTAGCTAAGTATACCATTTTAATTAACTACTCAACACTAGTTTAGTATTATATTTGTATCTGAAATTTCTTAAAAAGATTATTTATTTATTCATGAGTGACACACAGAGAGAGGCAGAGACATAGGCAGAAAGATAAGCAGGCTCCCTTTTGGAGTGCCTGATGTGGGACTTGATCCCAGGATCCCGGGATCATGACCTGAGCCAAAGGCAGACACTCAACCACTGAGCCACCCCAATGCCCCCTCCCCCTTTTAAAGATATATTTGTACCTGGATTTGAATAAAAACTGGAATCTTAATTGTAAGGTAAGGGAATCGGCCATTATCATGATTTCTGTTAGATATTCTTACATAATGCATTAAAATTAATATAGGTGATACCTGTTATATAGCCCAGGGCTTAAGCATGTGAACTAAACTTAGTTGGTGATAAATTTTTGTGGTTATTGGAAAATGAATCCCAGGAATTTAAAACCAGAGGATAACTTTAGATGTTACATAGTTATATTACTGGATCCAGTCATTTTTCATTTAAAAGATTTTTCAATCTTTTATTCAAGAGAAATTTTATGGGGAAATCCAGTAAGTAATTAACTATATAAAAGCTGAACTGCTGGAGGTAAGGGTTAGGAACATGAAGGAAGACCTGTAAGCCTTCTCCAAGACAGTTTTCTTGGGGAACTTCAAAGCACGAGATTTGGAAAGATCATTTTCATCTTCTGTCCTTTTTTATTGTAGTGAACAACTCGTTCTCAAACTTCCGTTTAAAAAATTTCCAGTTAACTGGTTCTCATTTCTTTGAGGCTACTTTTTTTTTTTTAAGATTTTATTTATTTATTCATGATAGACACACACAGAGAGAGAGAGAGAGAGAGAGAGAGAGAGAGAGAGGCAAAGACATAGGCAGAGGGAGAAGCAGGCTAGGCTCCATGCCCTGGGCTAAAGGCAGGTGCTGAACTGCTGAGCCACCCAGGGATCCCCGAGGCTACTTTTTATATTACTAATCAGCCATAATTATTAGAAAGCTATTTCTGAGAAAAAAATAGTCTTCCCAACAAATGAAGGTGGAACAATTGTATATCCAAATGCAAAACAAAACAAAAACCGCCAACCATATTTTGTACCATATGCAAAAATTAATTCAAAGTTTTAAATGTAAACTCATAGTTCTAAATGTAAAACTAAAAATTATAAAACTTCTAGAAGAGAATGTAGGAGAGACTATTACCTTGGGTTAGATGTGTTTTATAGCTACAAAACAAAGCATAATCTTCTTTTGTTTTTTTAAAAATAATTTATTTATTTATTCATGAGAGACACAGAGACACAGGAAGATGGAGAAGCAGACTCCATGCAGAGAGCCTGATATGGGACCCAATCCCAGGACTTCGGGATCACATCCTGAGCCAAAGGCAGATGCTCAACTACTGAGCCACCCAGGCGTCCCTGCATAATCCATTTTTTAAAAACCTGTAAAGTTGGGGGCCACCTGGGTGGCTCAGTCGGTTAAGCATCCGACCCTTGATCACAGCTCAGGTCTTGATCTCAAGGTCATGAGTTCAAGGCCCACACTGGTCTCCATGCTAGGTGTGGAGCCTACTTTTAAAAAGAATTATAAAGTTGGTTTTCCTTACAGTCAAAAATTTCTGCTCTTTGAAAGAGATTGTTAAGAGAATGAAAAGACAAGGCACAGATTGGGAGGTTATAAAACACATATCTGATAAAGGAGTTGTATCCAGAAAATCAACATTTATAACCAAATAATATGATACTAACTCAAATAAAAATGAACACTTTACCCAGAATATATTCAGATGGCAAATGAACATACGAAAAGATGCTCAACATCATTAGTCATAATGGAAATGAATATTAAAACTACACTGAGATACCACTACCCATTTATCTGAATGGCTTAAAAAAATTGACCAAGTGCTTTTAAGGATGCAGACCTACTGGAACTCTCATATAGTGCTGGTGAGAATGCAAAATGGCACAGTCATTTTGGAAAACAGTGTGGTAGTTTCTTACAGAGGCAAATATATGCTTACCATTTAACCTAGCAGTCTCACTTCTCAATATTTATTCAAGTGAAATGAAATCTTATGTTCACACAGAATCCTGCATACAAATGTATGTATGTATGTATGTATGTATGTATGTATGATAGTCACACAGAGAGAGAGAGGCAGAGACATAGGCAGAGGGAGAAGCAGGCTCCATGCACCGGGAGCCTGACGTGGGATTCGATCCCGGGTCTCCAGGATTGCTCCCTGGGCCAAAGGCAGGCGCTAAACCGCTGCGCCACCCAGGGATCCCTACAAACGTTTTTAATAGCTTTATTGATCATTACAGTAACTGGAAGTACCACAACTTATACTTCAGTACATCTATATAATAGACTTTTACTCACCAATTAGTAACAAATCTGGATGAATCTCCAGTGCATTATGTTAAGTAAAAGAAGCCAGACTCACAGGCTACCATACTATGTGATTCCATTTATTTGACATTTTAGAACAGGCAAAACTCTAGAGACAGAAAATTGATCACTGTTTGTCAAGACTGAATGTGGAAGCAGAGTATACGAAAAAGGTCATTAAGAAATTTGGGTGGGGTAATGTAACTTCTATATCGGGATTATGGTGTTGATTCTTTCTTCAAAATCTTTTATTTGTGTTCATTTGTTTAAAACAAAGAACTGTAAACTTTAAAGGATAGATTTTTTTGTTTATAAATTACATCTCCGTTTTTTAAAAGGGGTAAAGATTGTTTCCTAATTTGGTGATTATCTGCTTTTTTATAACTAATATCCATTGGTTCAAGGTCTCCCTTACTATCTAGGACATGCCATTTTCTACGTGACAGCCTCCTGTGTATTTGAGAACAGCTCTTTGGTCATCGTAACTCAGTGGTTCTCAAAGGGTGATCTGAGCAGGGTGGAGGTGGGGATTGGCCTAAGACCCTCATAAGAGTCCACAGATCAGACTTCTAAAAATTATACAAGGATGTGTTTACATTGACATTTAAGGTACAAAAGCAGCTGTAGTACATCTGTGCTACTACTTTGTATTTCTCTTTCTTGCATTTGAGATTTTAAAAAACTCCAGTTTCACTTAATGTCCTTGATAAATCAGCAAAAATTATTAGTTTAAAAAATTTCAATGCTGCATAAACATCTTTTTATGTTCCGTGTAAAGAAACAGAAGTCACACCCATAAAACACTCTTGCTAAAGTACCACAATTGTCTCAAGGCAAAGCATCTGTATGGTTGAGTTGTTGCAAACAACCCTGCCACGTTTTTCATGAAACACCTTTTAAGTGAAAAAACAGTAACAGATGACAGACAAATGATGGTTTTTCAGTTCTTACTACATGGCAGACATTTTCTCAAAAACGAACTTCAAAGAAATGTTGCCAATGATAAACTGCAAACTTTCAAGTGAAAATTAGAATTTTTGTAGAACTTGATTTTACCACTGATCTGATCAAGCTTGACATCTTTTCAATACTTAAAGACTGTTCTAATAGGATTGGTGGTAGTATTAACGATTTTAGTATATGTGCTACCGAAGTGAGCACAGTGGTAGTATTAACAAACATGATTTTTAACGAACATATCATGAAACGTGCTAACAATTGTAAGATCTGCATACCTCTATGAAATAGTATTTTCCATAGACCAATATATGATATTTTAAAATCATGCATGGGTAAAAGTGTCATTTAAAGTGCAAGAAAGGGATCCCTGGGTGGCGCAGCGGTTTGGCGCCTGCCTTTGGCCCAGGGCGCGATCCTGGAGACCCGGGATCGAATCCCACGTCAGGCTCCTGGTGCATGGAGCCTGCTTCTCCCTCTGCCTGTGTCTTTGCCTCTCTCTCTCTCTCTCTCTCTGTATGTGACTATCATAAATAAATAAAAATTAAAAAAAAGTTGCACATAAAAAAAAAGTGCAAGAAAGAGCAATGAATATTTATTTATTTATTTATTCATTCATTCATTCATTCATTCATTTATTAAGAGCAATGAATTTAATGTAACTGAGCATAAAAATAATTAAGACTGGGCAGCCCTGGTGGTGCAGCGGTTTGGCGCCGCCTGCAGCCTGGGTTGTGATCCTGGAGACCTGGGATCAAGTCCCACATCGGGCTCCCTGCATGGAGCCTGCTTCTCCCTCTCCCTGTGTCTCTCCCTCTCTCTCTCTGTGTCTATGAATAAATAAATAAAATCTTTAAAAAAAATTAAGACTATGAAAAAATCGCTCCCTTTTCTTATTACATTTATTTTCTTCATTTATTGAAACCAAGACAATTTAGCACAACAGTTTGAATTCAGAAACATGTTAGAATTCAGCTTTTATTAAGCTAGATTATTAGGGATTTTCAAAAATGCAAATCAGTGGCACTCTTACTGGTTTTTGAAAATATATTTTTCATTATAATGTTATTTATGTAGATATATAATCAATTTATTTTAAATTAAATATATATTTACATTTTTCTTTATTTTAATTTCTTTCATGGTAAATATCTATAGGTGTCTCATATAAATAAAACCTCATTGGGGCTTAATAATTTTTAAGCTTATAAACAAATCCTGAGACTAAAATGTTTGTTAATCATTATCCTAAGTTTTTTCTTTTCTGGGTTAAACATCCCCAGGGCTTTGGTTCATTTCACATGAGTTCCAGTTAATTCATCCTCTTGATTAATTTCTAGTTTGGCTGAATCCCTTTTAAATGTTGTTGCCAGGATTTCTTAAGTTACTCTAGGTGTGTGGTGCAGGGTATGGCAGGGATTATTACCTCTATTTCTTTTAATCTCAGCAATTCTAATAAAGCAATTTAAAATTTAGGTTTTCATACTTCATCCTTAATGTGGATTTCATGAATAGTTAAAACCTCAGATCCTTTTTTATTTGTATTGTTATCAAGTCAGTTTTATTTCTTCTTAAATATATGCTATTTTTATTTTTAACTGTTATTCTTAATAAATTAACATGCTCAAACAGCATGTTAATCAAGTGAAGCTTTTTTTTTTTTTTTTTTTCCTATCACATCTGACAGGCAGAATTTAATAAAATGTTTTATTCTGGGCATCAATTGTATATTGACAACATGTTTTCTGGTTTCTTTTTAAGACATGGAATTTAGAGAGGTAAATCTGCCTGGCATTTTCTATTGTAAAGAATCTATTCTCTAATTTTAGA
This sequence comes from Canis aureus, assembly GCF_053574225.1. Lineage (NCBI taxonomy): Eukaryota > Metazoa > Chordata > Mammalia > Carnivora > Canidae > Canis > Canis aureus. The sequence goes on along the minus strand of NC_135614.1, from coordinate 63,547,836 downwards.
ACTATATACAGAATTGACATATTGGAGAACAAATCTTCAGAGAATAAAATTGTAATTCCTGAATTACAGTTAATAATAAATTTTATGTCAGAGCACATAGTAAATTTCTAATTGGTCGATCATAAGCATGTCTTCTCTTGTTCATAAACTGTCTTTTTCATTTACTAATAAATGAACTAGTAAAATTTTAAATATCAAAAGATGACAGCATTTTAAAATAATCTTGTCAATTCATGTAGAAGCACAGTGTTAAAAAAATTTCTTTTCATGGGTTGCACCATTATTATTTCCAAATATGAGATACTTCCTAAAAGTGATAAGGAAAGCTTACTAATGGTTTTTTGGCCCTTAGTTTTTGTTGCAGGAGCTGCTTTGCCATAGAGATTAGGTGAAGAATGTTTTTGCCTCTGTGTTTTATTAAGAGAGTAACTTTCCTTCTTTTATGCCACCTCACCTCCATCTCCTTTCAATACTTTTGATGAAAATGCAAGTCTCATGAACATGTTGTCTTTCTGTAGTCACTTGGACTACAAAAAGAAATTAAATTTTCGGTACTCTTTTAAAGATTTTGTGTAGGTGCTTTCCCACAAAACAACTAAGGCATACATTAAACTTTAAACATTAAAAGGTATGTTTTTGATTGGGGTTTTTTGGTTTGTTTTTAATCATCTTTATTACCTCTTCTAAATACCAATTCCTGTTTGTCGCAGTTACCTTTATTACCTATCTACTGCTATAATTAAAATTTTAATACAGAAGCAGAAAAATACTCATAATATGTAAGAATTGTTTTAACTTATTAATAAAACATGTGAGATGAGTTTGTACCTTACGATAATCTGTAAAATTATGTTGGCTGCCATCTTTTCTTCATTTTTCATTTATTTAGTCAGTAAATATTTATTGGGCACTTATGTGTGCCAGACACATGTAAATTTGAATGGCTTGTTTTATTTTAGGTGCTTAGTTATTTTGTTTAAAACCTGTTAAACACTACCTTTTAAAAATCTTGCAAAGGAATTATGGTTAGTTTTCCCTGCATCCTCAACGCAAATAACGCATAGGAAAAAGGAAACATTTAGCAGTCTGTAATACAACTCAAGTCAGTGGAGCCGGGAGGATTGGTATCATTTCTAAGCTTTTTCTTGAGAAATTACAATATACACTATTAATATAAAATCCTAATATTTTGGACATTTTAAGTAGTCTGTATTTATTTTCTTTAAAAATAAGGTATACATGTACATTTGGATATTACCAATTTGTTATTTTACTACTTGACAGTTTCTTCCAAAGAGCAATAACAACACCAGTTAAAGCTTTGTTACTTGCTGATAATTTGTTACATGTAACTGCTATTTGATTAAGTACATGGTATTGGTAGCATGCTCAGTCAACTAACTGAGTGATAATGTTGCTGTTTTAGAATGTCTGCCAGCAGCAAGTTATTGAATAGAATTTTTTTGTCACTTAAATAGGTTTAAAATTTTTTCATTGCTTGATTTTGCTCTAAGAAATTTATAAAAATGAATGTTTGCAAGCCTACAGAAATAAAACAATTATGTTTACTACACAAGTACTTGTTTTATGTTGTTTTTACTTCCTAACATATTAGAAGTTTACAGATGAAAACTTTTTATAAATCTGCAAGCTTGAAATAAAAATCAATCATTAAGAGGTGACCAGCACGAAAAGATAAAAACTTAAGTTAAAGGCTTAGATTTGCTTTGACTGCTTGCTTTTTTGGTGGGGGTGTGGGGTCAGTTTTCTTTTGGTGAGATTACTTTTGGTGCATGGCAGCGCTATCTCTGCTAGATTATTGGAAGGACTAGTGTCTGCAGTTGGGGTTATACAGCCTTCTAGCATCTCAAGTGTCTGTTTTGTCTGGACTTTCCTCATGCAGCATTCTTGTGCAAAAATTTCAAGGCTTTAGTCTGGAGCACTGGGTCAAAGGATATGTCTCTTTGAAGGGTAGACAGGAGTTTTTTATGTTTTATTCACTAAGTAGTATTTCATTTTACATCAAAGAATAGCAGTCTTTGAGAACCTTCTATGGTGGCAGTTTAGCATGTGGGTTTTTTTTTTTTCTTTAAGACTTTCACTAAATATGGAATAATGTTTCTTCGTGTTTTTCAGCCTACAGATGCTTATTTATATTCTTGTATTTAGATGAGACTATTAAAATAAAAAGAGAAAAAGCATTACTAAATATAAATGTTAGTTTGCAATATAGTTTTATGTTTTAAAAACAACTAGTTTTTTTTACAATGTACTTCTCTCTATGGTTTTACACTACCCATTAGCTACTGAAGAAAATTGTTGAATAGCCTATTAAAATTGTAGCAATACTATTACTTAAAATTCTAAGAAGTAATGACTAATGATTTTGGAAATGTAAATTTTATAGTAACATGGCCATTCTTTAATTGGCCTTTTTTCAAGCACTATTTTGTGTGTGTGTGAGACGGAGAGAGAAAGAAATAGAGGGGAGAGAGGGAGAGATGGAGGGGAGAGGAGGGAAAGGGAAGAGATAACTGATTTTGGAAAATATCAAAAACTGAAGTAATAAATGTTAAGATTTGGTATGGTTCAGAAGAAATGTTCTTCCTACACATTTGGGATAGATTAATCCGTAAATGTATTTTGTACCAATAATATTAATCACATAAGTGGTTGCTTATATGTCTTAGAAGGTTATTAAATTGCATTTAATATGCCTATCTCATATATATACCTAAGCCTATGAACTAATATTAAAATAGCCTGTTTTTATGTTTACAGATGAAACATACTCTTAAATTATTGATGATTTATCTAAATAGAGTAAAATGATCATTTAAAATAGAAATATTTCTACTCATTAGTAACATATCAATTTTAAAACAACTTCAGTTAACTTGTACATTTAATAGTGATTAAAACAAGTCAGATCATTTTTATATAGTTATTTTAATAAAATCACACTAATCACATAACTTTGTTGCCTGAAACATACTCCCAATTAAAATAAGTTATTTTCACATATTATCAAGTTATATAAAACTTGTACTTACGTACTTACAGAGGAAATGGATGTTAATAGTAATTTTTATATGCAGGCAGGAACCATTTAATTTAAAATAGAGAATGATCTTTCTATATTAAAATTGTTCAAGGAACAAAAGATCTTTCCTCTACAGTATTCAGCCATCTCTATTATCTGTGATTCTTCAGCAATTAAAGCAGATTTATTTTCCTCTTTGTTCCTACTTGGAATACTTGAACAATGCTGGAGAATTGAACTGACTGGAATGTTTTATCTTTCAAAAGCTTTAAAGTTCTATGTACCAATTAGCAAAATACAGTAAAGGTTTAAACTGTTAATAGCCACAACATCTTTAATGCATAGATCTGTAGTATGCTAGCGCTGTATAACAGTTCTCCATTGTATGTCTCTTTTAAGGAGAGTAACTGTGTCAGTTCTTTTCTTGCTTTACTACCTGCTGTGTATGGAAATTGTGGGTAGTACTTGACACTTGCTTTCATGAATTTAAAATTCTTGCATGTTATTATGTAGGAGCTTTGGCTCTCAATAAAGTAGAATTGATAATATTTTACTTGTTTGGATTTTGATTAAAATTTTTTGGGTCATATTTTAGAGATTATACAATTTATATGTGAAAATACATTATCTGTTTTTCTTTAATGAATTCAAGGTACAGAAACTGTATGTTATCTGTTTGGAAATTGCTTGTTTAATTTATTCATTTGACTGAATATAATTGAAAAAAATCATCAGTGTTTATATCAGAATATGTAGGTACATGATGTTTTATACTTTGAGTACAGGTGAGTTTTTTAATTGTTGCTTATTTGGTAGTAGAGTATTTTGTTTTTAGAGTTACTGCTTTTTTAATTGGCCAATTTACCCAGATAATTTCAAAACTCAATAATACATCCAAATATCTGCTTCAAACTTGTGAAAGCCTGATGTTCATCATATTATAGTAAGTACCTAACAAATGCAGAGGTCAGAGAAAGTAAAGAAAATGGGAGTAACATCTTCTGGTGACAGTTACTTTTTTCTCTTTATCTCATGTATCTCAGGGAATAGAATTAGAGCAAAGGAAAGGAAAATGCAGACCTCAGAATTCGAGACTAGCAAACTTCGATTCTGTTTCTTCATTCAGGCCTTTTAATTTTATATGACTTAGTCTATGCTGATTCTAACTGTTTAAAATACCACTGGCAAGCTTGCAAATATCATTCATGTTTTACAAGATGAGGTAGTTAAAAAATGGATAGTGATATGGAACCCTTACTATATGCAGTGTACTGTCTTCACAAAACTCTGCTTCTTCAATAAGGCATACTTTTCAAGAATGTATGAATAGGCTTTTTGTTCCATTCCTGTTTCATGTTTAATACTTCTTTCAGCTTTGAGTATTTGCGTATTAGTAATTGAGTGAGTTTTTTAAGTCTTAATGCCTCCACCAAATAGATATAAAAAATTTTGATCTTGGCTTTCTTTAAGCAACACATAGGACATATGCTGGACTGAGAACACTAATGGAATTTCAAGAACTGAGGATCTGATTAGTATACAGATTTGCATGTATTACAATGACCACTAAGCATACATTGTTTTAATTAAAATCTGTCAAAAAGATTTTTAGACATAATTGATTAGTTCGAGATTTGACATCCAAGAAATTAAAACCTTATTAAAATAAGGTTCCTAGTTTAGTAAGCATCATAATGTATTAACCATTCACATATGGCTGATGTAGCCTGTGCCTAGAGTGTTTAGAAATTAAAGCTACTCTAGGGCTAGGAGTTTTCTTTTTATTTCTTTATTTATATTTAAAAAAATTTTTTTTAAGAGAGGAAGGTGGGGCAGGGGCAATGGGTGAGGGAGAGAGAGAATCCTACATAGCCTACACCCCCAACACAGAGCCCCACACAGGGCTCAGTCTCATAACCCTGAGATCATGACTTGAGCTGAAATCAGAAGTTGGGTGCTTAACCAACTGAACCACCCCTAGGGCTAGGAATATTCAACTATGACAGCCTGTAGTTTTGAAGATCCTATAAGGGATTTTTTTTTTTTACTTGTCTCTTATTTATAGCATAAAATCTTACTGTACCTTTTCATTTGTGTATTACATTTTTTAAGCATATATGTGTGTGTATACATATGTATATATACATATGTACCATAATTGAGCACCTGTATGTATTATTTGAGCATATAGTTGTAAATACGGAACAACATTGTTACCCTTGAAGTTTACATTCTCACATGTAAGCGTATACCAACTTTATAAATAATTAGGATACTTCCATAGATTAACGAATATCATAGGAAAGAGCAAAGAGATGGGATAGAGAGTAACTACGGGGTTTGAGTAGAATGGAGGTTATTTATAGGGCAATCAAGACAAGCCACTTTGAAAAGGTATGATATTTGAATTAAGATCTGAAGTGAGGAGTCAGCTATATGAGAATCCAAGAACATACCAGTCAGAGGAAGAAGCTAATGTTCCAAAGTGTAAGCCAGCTGGTAGTAGTCAGGAGAAGGAAAGCTGTGACATAATGGGAGGGGTGGGGGGAGATTAAACAAAATGAGGTCAAAGAGGTAGTCAGGGATTGAATCAGGTACAGTTTTTAGGTTGATGGTTAGAAGTTTGAATTTAGGGTTTTAAGTAGGAAAGTGATTTGATCTGATTTACTGATCAAAAAAGCTTAAGAATTACTTAGCTCTTGATGGTTAAAGAGCACTTCAGAGAAGTTCAAAGAAGTGGTTTACTTGTTGCCATTTTTATTTACTCCTATGTCTTTTTTTGACATTCATGAGATAATTTTTATAGTTTTCATGAAGTTTTCCTACATAAACTTTTCTACAAGTGATTGAATTTTTAACAGCCATTTAAAAATGGATCCTGATTTTGCCTTTGTATTTTAGATTTTACATATGGTATAACAATTCAGTGATTCTTCCTATTAAAAAACTCTTCTCAATTTGAAATGCTTTTTGTTAAAGATCATATTGGGACCTGAAATAATAAATTTATCTACTTCCTCTAATTCTCCCCTCTATGGCCCTTCCACACCCCCCCCCCTTCCTCCATCAAAAGGGGAAAAAAATAGAGATCTGTCATCACTGTGAGGAAGATAAATTAACTGAGCTGCTGTCCACCAAGTAGGTGCTGACAAAGCCCCAAATACATTTAAGCTTCTGTACCTTGCTTCAGCTAGTGGTGTGGGCCAGTGGTGACAGTTGTCTTTGTCTTAACTTTGACTCTACTTCTCTCTCTCTTTGCCATTCCTTTCTTTTTCTTCCTCTCTGCTTTTTGAGATTTGTCTCTCTCTAGTATTTATATAGCTAGTTCCCTGTCTTTGTGACACTGTTCATTTTTGCTGTCTCTGAAGCTGACAGCCATCTTTCTGGCTTTCTGACTGTGTTTCTCCTTTGCCCCTCTCATTTTCCCCTTTCAGCAATTGGCTATAAAGAAATAGGCTTTGGACATTATCTTTCTTTTCCTTTTTCCACTCAATTATGTCTCTTAAGTCTCTTCTACTCTTCTTATTCTTCTCCCTTTCTCTTGTTTCTTCCACATTTCTTACTCTTGTCTTTCTTCATACTTCTTTCTTCTCCCCCAAATACTGGGAGATCTAGAGAGAAGAGACAGAGACGGCCCTACCCTCTAATAGGTAGAGCCTATTTTTCTCTTTCTTTTCTCATTGCCTTATTTTTCTCTTTGAGAATGTATAGGATTTTGAAGACATTTATTGACTGGAAAAAGAATGTCATGATTTGTACATTATATTTTTGAAATTTTCACCCTAGTAAGAGGCTTTGAGACACTGGAAAGACTATGGACTGCACTAGATCTTCAAATCCGTTCTTTTAATTGTAAGACTTTGAGCAAGTTATTTAACTTCTATGTCCTCATCTTACAAAATAAAAACACCTTTTCAGATTTGTTTTGTTTTTTATTTTTTTATTTTTTCAAGATTTTATTTATTTATTCATGATAGACATAGAGAGAGAGAGAGAGAGAGAGAGAGAGGCAGAGACACAGGCAGAGGGAGAAGCAGGCTCCATGCACCAGGAGCCCGACGTGGGATTCGATCCCAGGTCTCCAGGATCGCGCCCTGGGTCGAAGGCAGGCGCCAAACCGCTGCGCCACCCAGGGATCCCAGAAGACTACTATTCTGAGTCACATTTCTACTCAGACACTTGAGTGCTGGGGATTTTGGAGCAAAATATTGACCTCAGTTACAGTGGTCTTATGTTAATACATCATTGTGTTCTTTGTGTATGTATGTGTGTGTATTTAATTATTTTTGTTATGTAACTTGCCTTCTAACAGCCTGTGGCATTTTACTAAATCATCTTTGATGTAACTATCTCATATAGTTTCTGACAATCAGTTGTATAGATGTATTGATATATAGTTTTGTTTCAATGAGAATTTTTTTTTCTTTGTTAAAGATTTCATTTATTTATTTGACAGAGAGAGCCCAAGCAGGGGGAGCAGGAGGCAGAGGGAGAGGGAAGAGCAGGTTCCCTGCTGAGCATAGAGTCCATCAGACTAGTGGGGCTCTGTAAGCCAAAGGCACAATCGACTGAGCCACCCAGGCACCCCTCAGTGAGAAGGTTTGTTAGTCATTTATAAACTTTTTTTAAAGAGTCTGTTTATTTATTCATGAGAGACAGAGAGAGAGAGAGAGGCAGATACACAGGCAGAGGGAGAAACAGGCTCCATGCGGGATCCTGATGTGGGACTCATTCCCTAGACTCCAGGATCATGCCCTGGGCCAGAGGCAGGTGCTAAACCACTTAGCCACCCAGGGATCCCCCTATAAACTTTTTTTAAAAAAAGATCAGAGAATGAGCATGAACTGGGGGAGAGGCAGAGGCTTCCCACTGACCAGGGAGCTTGACATGGGGCTCCATCCTAGATCATGATCTGAGCTGAGGGCAGACGCTTAACTGACTGAGCCACCTAGGTGCCCTGCTTATAACCTGTTTTTAATGGGAATTTTAAACTATTACTCCAAAGAAGTTTCTGAAGGCCTTATTCATCTTATTATATATTATATTCAGTTGTTACAGTCATATAATTTTAAAAACTTTACTGATTTTAACAGTAAAATAAGTACATTGTAGAAATATTAACTTGGAATGTAAAAATACAAAGAAAATTAAAATCATCTTTAATTTCAGTCTTAGTGATATTACTCCATTTTTATATGAATATTTGAACACACCAACATCCAACATATTTATATATAACACAAATCATGCTTTATAGTTTGATATCCTATTTTTTCATTTTTTCATTTCATTTGACATTATATTGTGAATATCTTTAAAATTATTCAAAAGCATAATTGTAAATGGATATATGGATATGTACTGTTTCATTGTATGGCTATACCATAATAACATCTATTGTTATGCTTCCCATTATTTAAAATTTTTCGCATTATACACAGTGCTAGAACGAACAACTTCGTACCTAAGTGTAGGCTTTGATAACATCATTATTTTAGGATTGATTCTTTGAGTGGGATTATTAAATCAAAGGGGTTAGTATCAATATTTCAAATATTTTTGATACCTAAAGATAATTGATACAGAATACTTCTGAGGTTTTTAGTAATTAACTCTGTATAATTTTAGGGATATGGCTCTTCATAGCCTGTGCTTTTTTTCCTAGCATTCATAGTCCTAGCATACGTGGTCCTAGCATCTATGGATACCTTTCAGACTCTGGCATATATATGGGTATAACAGATTCTACCTAATATGTCTAAGAAGTAGAGAACAACAAAAACACATAATACTTAAATGCATTGAAAGTGCTTCAAAGTTTAGTACATCCTGAAGATCAACATTATGAAGTTAGCTGTCATTGTACTATCGATTTCTGGATGAGATTTCTATCATAAATGTATACAAAATGCATAACAGTACTGCTGTTACTATTATAATACATTTTAACAGAGTTTATGGTATAAAGAGTGTATCTGAGGAAGTTATGAAACATTCTCCCTGGGATCCCTGGGTGGCTCAGCGGTTTAGCATCTGCCTTCCACTCTGGGCATGATCCTAGAGACCTGGGATCGAGTCCCACGTCGGGCTCCCTGCATGGAGCCTGCTTCTCTCCCTCTGCCTGTGTCTCTGCCTCTCTCTCTGCCTCTCATGAATAAATAAAAATCTTAAAAAAAAAAAAAAGAAAGAAACACTCTCCCTACCTTATGTGTCAGTCTATATTCTTTCTTGTTACAACACCTTTCCAGAACAATGTAGGTGATCATCTTTTAAAATGTCTATAGTACTTCTCTTTGGTGAACTACATTTATATTGGTTTCTAATTTAATTTAACTTTATTGTAGTCAAAAACACACTCTGAATTCAGTTCTGAAAATTTTTGAGACTATTTTTTTAATGGCTCAGAATGTGGCCTGTCTTCATGAATGTTCCATGTATACCTGGAAAGAATGTGCATATTCTAGTTTTGGAGTTTGGTGTTCTATAAATTTCAATTCAGTTTTAAGTTGGGGTTAATAGTGTTCACATTTTCTTCATCCTTCCTAATAATTTTGTCTGTATCTTCTGTCAGTTACTGAGAGTAGTGTTAACATCTCAAACTGGAATTTGTCTGTTTCTTATGTTGGTCACTTACTTGCTTCACTTACTTTGAAGCTCTACTATTAGATACGTAAACATTGAAGAGTGTTATGTGTGCTTGATGAATTGATATTTTTTATCCCTCTGTACTGTCCTCCTTTTCCTGGTGCTGATCCCTATTCTGAAGTCTGCTTTGGTGATATTAATATAGTTGCTCCTGTTTTCATAGTTTTGCATGGTGCATCATATTTTAACCCCTTTACTTTAAATCTATTTGTGAGCTTATATTTAAAGTTTGTCTCTTGCACATGTAGGTGCGCCTGGGTGGCTCTGTTGGTTAAGCATCTGCCTTCGGCTTGGGTCATGATCCCAGAGGCCTGGAATTGAGTCCCATATTGGGCTCCCTGCTCAGTGGGGAGCCTGATTCTCACTCCTCCTCTGCCTGCTGCTCCCCCTGCTTGTGTCCTCTCTCTCAAATAATTAAAATCTTTAAAAATAAATAAATAAAGTTTGGCTCTTTTATTTTACCTAGTTTGACAATCTCTGCCTTTTAATCCCCATGTGAGTTCTCTTTTCTTTCTTTCTTTTTTTTTGGGAGGGGGCAACTTTACCCATTTCTTTGACTCCAGTCCTCATGTCTGGCAACCACCAATCTGTTCTCTATCCGTGGACTTGGTGTTTTGTTTTGTTATTGTTGTTAAGATTCCACACATAAAAAAAAAAATCATGCAGTATTTGTCTTTCTCTGACTTATTTCATTAGCACAGTTTCTGTGAGGTCCATCCATATTGTCATTAATGGGAAAGTCTCATTCTTTTCTATGGCTGAATAATATTCCATTATGTATACACACACACACACACACACACACACACACACACACCATGAATTCTTTATCCATTCATCTATTCATTGACATTTAGGTTGTTTTTATATTTTGGCTATTGTAAATAATGCTACAGTGAACATGGGAGTGCATGTATCTTTTTGTGTTAGTGTTTTTGTTTTCTGCAGATAAATATCCAGAAGTAGAATTGCTGGATAATATGGTAGTTTTATTTTTAACTTTTTGAGGACCCTCCATACTGTTTTCTATAGCGACTGCACAAGTTTATATTTCCATCAACAGTGCACAAAGGGGGTTCCCTTTTCTCCACATACCTGCCATCACTGGTTATTTCCTGTCTTTTATAGTGGCCACTTTAACAAGTGTATAGCAATATGTCATTGTCATTTTGATTTTTTTTTTTTAAGATTTTATGTACTTATTCATGATAGACACACAGAGAGAGAGGCAGTGACATAGGCATGGGGAGAAGCAGGCTCTCTTCAGGGAGCCGGATGCAGGACTCGATCCCTGGACCCAGGATCATGCCTGAACTGAGGGCAGACTCTCAGCCACTGAGCCACTCAGGTGTCCTATCATTTTCATTTGTATTTAAAATCCCTGCTGGCTAATGATGTTGAGCATCTTTTCATGTACCTTTTGGAAAAATATCTATTCAGATCTTATGCCAATTTTTAAAAAAAGACATTTATTTAAGAGAGAGCATGCAAGGACAGAGGGAGGGGCAGAGAGAGAGGGAGAGAGAAACTTAAGCAGACTTCACACCAAGCACTGAGCCTGTCACGGGGCTTGATCTCAAGACCTTGAGATCATGATCTGAGCCAAAACCAAGAGTCAGTCGCCCAACAGACTGAGCCACACAGGCACCCCTTTCTGCCAATTTTTAAATCAGGTTGGTTTGGTTGTTTTTTTGTTTGTTTGTTTGTTTTTTTGTTTGTTTGTTTGTTTTTGTTTTTGTTTTGGCTATTGAGTTGTATGCATTCTTTATATATTTTGGATATATCCTGACCCCTTATCAGATACATGATTTGCAAACATTTTCTCTTGTTCAATAGGTTGCCTTTTCATTTTGTTGGTGGTTTTTTGCTGTGTAGAAGCTTTATCATTTGATTAGTCCAATTATTTATTTTTGCTTTTCTTGCCTTTGATTTCAGTGTCAAATCTGAAAAGTCATTGCTTAGACTGATGTCAGGGAGCTTATTGTCTGTGTTTCCTCCTCTTCCTCTAACCCTTCTTCTTCCTCCTCCTCCTCTTCTCCTTCTTTTTAAGATTTTATGTATTTATTTGGCAGAATGCAAGCAGGGAGAGCTGCAGGCAGAGGGAAAGGGAGAAGCAGGTTCCCCACTGAGCAGGGTGCCTGATGTGGGACTTGATCCCAGAACCCTGAGATCATGACCCAAGCCAAAAGCAGACACTCAACTGATTGAGCCACTCAGGCACCCCTGTCTGTGTTTTCTTCTTAAAGTTTTATGGTTTCAAGTGTTACATTCTATTCTTTAATACATTTTGAGAATTTTGTATATGGTATAAGATAGTAGTTAATTTCATTCTTTTTCATGGGTTGTTCAGTTTTCCCAAATGCCTTTTTTGAAGAAACTGTCCTTTCTCCATTTGTATTTTTCACTCATTAGTTGTAAATTAATTGACTATAAGGGGTTTATTTCTGAGCTCTCTACTCTGTGCTGTTGATCTATGTGAACTTTTATGCCAACTGTAGCTTTGCAATATAGTTAAAAATCAGGATGTATGATTCCTCCAGCTTTGTTCTTTCTCAAGAATGGTTGGCTATTTGGGGTCCTTTTTAGGACTGTGTTTGTTCCATTTAAGAAAACCCCCATTGGAATATTGATAGGAATTGTGTTGAATCTGTGGATTGCTTTGGGTTCTATGGACATTCTAACAATATTTTTCTAATCCATGAGCATGGACTATCTTTCATTTTTTTATGTCTTCATCATTTTCTTCTATCAATATCATATAGTTTCCAGTATATAGGTTTATATAATTGGTTAAATTTATTCCTGGGAATTTTCTTTTTTAATTATTATTTATTTATTTGAGAGAGAGAGAGTGTGTGCGCCCAAACATGGGGGTGTGGAGGGACTAAGGGAGGAGAAGCAGCTCCCTGATGAGCAGGGAGCATGACATGGAGCTTGATCCCAGGACCTCAGGATTGTTACCTGAGCTGAAGGCAGATCCTTAACTGGCTGAGCCACCCAGGTACCCCTAGATATGTTCTTTTCTTGCTATTTTTTTAAAGATTTTATTTATTTATTCATGAAAGAGACAGAGAGAGGCAGAGACCTAGGCAGAGGGAGAAGCAGGCACCATGCAGGAAGCCTGATGGGGGCTTGATCCTGGGACTCCAGGATCACTCCCTGAGCCACCCAGGTGTCCCCATACTTTTTATTTTAAGACTTTATATTTATTTTTTATTTATTTATCTATTTATTTATTTATTTATTTGAGAGAGAGAGCGCGCGCGCACAATCACTGGGAGGAGCAGAGGGAAATGGACAAGCAGACTCTGCACTGAGCTAGAGCCCAACACAGGGATCATTTCATGATCCTGAGATTATGACCTGAACTGAAATCAAGAGTCAGATGCTCAACTGACTGAGCCACCCAGGGACCCTTTTTGAATGCTATTTGAAATGGGATTGTTTTTTCAATTTCTCTTTCTGATAGTTTATTGCTAGTGTGTAGAAATGCACCAGGTTTTTTTTATATTACTTTTGTTCCCTGCAATTATATTAAGTTCACTTTTAATTCTAACAGGTTTTTTTTTTTTAATTTTTATTTATTTATGATAGTCACAGAGAGAGAAAGGCAGAGACACAGGCAGAGGGAGAAGCAGGCTCCATGCACTGGGAGCCCGACGTGGGACTGGATCCCGGGTCTCCAGGATCGCGCCCTGGGCCAAAGGCAGGCGCCAAACCGCAGCGCCACCCAGGGATCCCTAACAGGTTTTTTTTTTTTATTTTTTTTTTTTTAAGATTTTATTTATTTACTTGATGGAGAGAGAAAATCCAACATGGGGCTTGATCCCAGGACCTCAGGATCATGACCTGAGCTGAAGGCAGATCCTTAACTAACTGAGCCACCCAGGTGCCCCTAACAGTTTTTTGGTAGAGTATTTAGTTTTCTGTATATGTAATAGTATGTCAACTGAGAATAGTGACTATTTTACTTCTTGCTTTCTTAATTGGATGTCTTTTATATCTTTTTCTTTCCTAATTGCTCTGGGTAGGACTTCCAATCCTATGTTGAACAGAAGTGGCAAGAGTGGGCGTACTTGTCTTGTTTCTGATCTTAAAGGAAAGCTTTCAGCTTTCCACCATTGAGTATGATGTTAGCTTTGGGCTTGTCATGTGGCTTTTATTATGTTGAGATACATTCCCTCTACACTTAACTTTGTTAAGAATTTTTATCATAGGGCAGCCTGGGCGGCTCAGCGGTTTAGCACCACTTTCAGCCCAGGGTGTGATCCTGGAGACCCAGGATCGAGTCCCGCGTCGGGCTCCCTGCATGGAGCCTGCTTCTCCCTCTGCCTGTATCTCTGCCTCTATCACCGTCTCTCATGAATAAATAAATAAAATCTTAAAAAAAAAGAATTTTTATCATAAATCAATGTTAAATTTTGTGAAATGCTTTTTTGCATCTGTTGAGTTGATAATATAATTTTTATCCTTCATTTTTTTATCCTTCATTTTTGTTAATATAGTATATTTCTGTTAAAGTATAATCTGCCTTTTAATACCCATCTGATTTTCACCCTCTACCCTTTTGCCTTCATAATTTTGGATTAAGTACATTTTTAGAAACCTTTTTTATCTCCTCTGTCAATGTTTATCTGTACTTCTTCTTCTTTTTTTTTTTTTTAAGTAGTTCCTTTAGGGATTTATAGTATGCATTCTTAAGTTTTTACATTCTGCCATAAACTAGTAATATATCACTTTACATGTAACATAACCTTGAAACGCTGCTTCCATCTGTTACACTAGTCCTTTGTGTTAATGTTGACATACATTTTACTTCCAAAAATGTTGTAAACCTCATAGTAAATTATTAATACTGCTTTAGACAGTTATTTATTTTTTTTAAAGATTTTATTTATTTATTCATGAGAGACTTAGAGAGAGAGAGAGAGAGAGGCAGAGACATAGGCAGAGGCAGAAGCAGGCTCCATGCAGGGAGCTTGATGTGGGACTTGATCCGGGGACTCCAGGATCATGCCCTGGGCCGAAGGCAGGCGCTAAACTGCTGAGCCACCCAGGGATTCCACAATCAGTTATTTTTAAAGAAACTACAAAACAAGGAGAAAAATCTTTTATATTTACTCACTAATTTGCCATTTTTTGTATTTTTCATTCCTCCATATAGATATAGATTTCTATATCTTTGGTATTTCTTTCAGCCTGAAGAACTTCATTTGAACACTTCTTGTAGTGCAGGTTTATTGGGACAGAATCTCTCAACAGTTGTGTTCTGGAAATGCCTTCATTTTGCCTCTGCTTTTGAAAGACCTTGTCTTAGCTCAGGCTGCCATAACAAAATACCATAGACTGAGGGGTATATATATAACAGAAATTTATTTTCTCAGTTTTGGAGGCTAGAAGTCTAGATCCAAATGCCAGCATGGTTGGTTTCTGGTTAGGATAAACTTCAAGGCTTGTAGATGGCTGCCTTTTTACCTAGTCCTCACATGGCAGAGTGAGAGGGAGGGAGAGAGAACAAGAGAGAGAATGAGAGTGAATATGAGTGTGTGGGTAGGCATGAGCAAACACGTGCTCAGGTGTCTCTTATATGGGCATTAATCTCATTATAAGGACCCTGCATCATAACTCATCTAAACCAAATTACTTCCCAAAGGCCCATCATGTCTCCAAATACCATCATGTTTGGAATTAAGCTTTCAAGACATGAATTTGTGGGGTAAGGGGATATTGAATGTTATGGACTTTCTCACTGGATATAGGTTGAAAGTTTTTAATTTAACACTTTAAAGATGCCATTCCACTTTCTTTTTTTTTTTTAAATTGTGGTAAATATGCATAACACAAAATTCACCATTTTAGCCATTTTTAAGTGTATGATTCAGTGGCCTTAAGCTCATTTACAGTGTTGTGCAGACATCCTCAGTATCCATTACCAGAACTTTTTCACGTTTCCAAACAGAACTCATTAAATGGGTTACCCCATTTACTCCCCATTACCCACTTCACCACATCTCTGGTAACTTTATTATACCTTCTGTCTCTATGAATTTGCCTATCATTGGTTCCTCTTATGAGCACAGTCATACAATATTTGTCAAAGGAGACAAAAGTCTTCAGGAGAGTGGGAGAGAGGCACTGGGTCTCACAATCTAGAAGGTACCTGAAGTCCCGTTTCTGCTTTAGCATTCTTTCTTCACTATTAATAAACCTTGAAGTAGACCGGTCTTGATACTCTTGTTGAAAATCAGTTGACCTGGGGATCCCTGGGTGGCTCAGCGGTTTGGCGCCTGCCTTTGGTCCAGGGCGCGATCCTGGAGTCCCGGGATCAAGTCCCGCGTCAGGCTCCCGGCATGGAGCCAGCTTCTCCCTCTGCCTGTGTCTCTGCCTCTCTCTCTCTCTCTCTCTCTCTCTCTCTCTGTCTCTCTGTCTATCAAGGATAAATAAATAAAATCTTTAAAAAAAGAAAATCAGTTGACCGTATATGCAAGAGTTTATTTTGGGGCTATTACATTGGCCTTTATCCATACTTCTACCAGTTTTTTTTTTTCTTATACCAGTATTATTTCAAGTACTATATTATTTCAAGAACTATAGCTTTGTAATAAGTTTTGAAATCAAAACAATTGCATCTTCCAACTTTTTTCTTTTTTTTCAAGATTGTTTTGAAGCAAAAATTCCATATGAATTTTGTGATGAATTTTTCTGTTTCTGTAGAAAATATCACTGAGATTTTGATAGAGTCTGTACATTGATTTGGGTAATACTATCATCTTGATAATATTAAGACTTCAGTCCATGAACATGCCATGTCTTTCCATTTATTTTTGACATCTTTAATTTCCTTAAGCAGTGTTGTGTAGTTTTCAGTGTACATGTCTTTCACCTTTTTGGTTAAGTTTATTCCCAGGCATTTTATTCTTTTTGATATTATTGTAAATGGAATTATTATCTTAATTTTGTTTTCATATTGTTTATTGGTAGCATTTAGAAACACAACTATGTTTTCTGTGTTTTTTTGTCCTGCCACTTTGCTGAACTTGTTCATTAGTTCTAACAGTTTTTGTGAGTGTATATGGAATCCTATAAATCTGTGAACAGAGATGATTTTACTTCTTTGTTTCTAATTCGGTTGCCTTTTATTTATTTTGCCTCATTGCTCCTCTTTAGAACTCTGCTTCACAAATGTTTGTTACCTCACCATCCCTAAACTGATCCCTACCTACTCTGCTTTGAGAACTCCTGTGTTCTGCTTGGGCTTCCCAGTGGTCTGCACTGTGCTTCCAGGGATAAAGCTGAGACAGTTAAGGGCTACATCATGAATTCTTTTTCCAGGGATTACAGTATGATTCTTCCTACTATCTAGTTGTCCAGTACCTGAAAATAGTTGCTTAAAATAATTTTCCCAGTTTTATATGGCAAGAGGAAGTCTGGTAACAATTACTCCATCATGGGTGGCAGTAAAAGTCCATGTACTTTCTACATTGTGACAGTTCTTGTACAATAATGGCTTTGTTAATGAATATTTTACCTTTTTTTTTTTTTTAACCTACCTTTAACAATTTGCTCAGTTACTGATTCAGCTCTTTCTTTAAAACATACTTTCTGACACCCGAACACACTACATACTATGGCTTAATTTAGGTTTCATTTTAGTATACTTCCAGACTTCAGCTCTTTGTAATTGAGTCATATGCTTACTAAGACTCAGTTGTGTTTGTTTCCACAGATTTTTATGCCAGTTTTACTTGAAATTGTAATTACATAATTTAATTGAATACTATGATCTGATTGCTATATAGGGGACAAAGTTCTTTTCGTGACAGTTCTGTTGAATACTTTGAAAAGACAATACCGATGAATTTCTAATAAACAATTTCTGTCGAATTAAGTGGAGGTGAAACAATTATAAAAGATTGTAGTGTAAAGAAATCACAAAATTCTAAACAAATTTTGGACCCAGCATGTTTCACAGATGTTTTTATATTCTAACTTCATATTTAAGAAGCCAAAACTGGGCAGCCCGGGTGGCTCAGCGGTTTAGCGCCGCGTTCAGCCCAGGGCCTGATCCTAGAGACCTGGGATCGAGTCCCGCGTCGGGCTTCGTGCATATGGAGCCTGCTTCTCCCTCTGCCTGTGTCTCTGCCTCTTTGTCTCTCTGTTTCTGTCATGAATAATAAATATAAGTAGATTAAAAAAAAAAAAAAGAAGCCAAAACTATGATATATTTTCTTGGTGGCTAGTGGAAGAAATGACATTTGGAATTTACTCACTGGACCTATACCTGTTAAGTACTGGCCCTGTTATTATTTTATTAAAAGGATGTACATGTATGCTTTTTGAGTTATAATACAATGTTTAAGATATGAATGGATATGTATGCACATGCGTGCATATGTGCATGTATATATTTACTTGCTTAGGGGTCCCCTGTTGTCACTAATATTTTCAGTTAACTGTCATTTCCTAAGGCAAAAAGGAGACTTCTCTTGGGTACTTTCACTTTTATTCTTACATTAAATTAACAAGAAATTGTCTTACATAGTTTATGTGCCTCCTCACAATGTAGTTTGACTTTCATATCATTGCCTCTTGAATATTGCTTTATTAAACCAGAAGCATTTAGCTTTGGACCCATTATTTTTTATTATTTCCAGCTTCCTTTCCAGATTTAATTTCATTTATTGCTTAAACTATCTCTTGATTTTAAGAAGTTTATTTACCTTCTATTCCTTTGCCTTAATATTAATCAGCAGTTATATCCTATTTAGTTCTTTACTGCTGTCACTTTTGTAATAATTTTTTTTTTTGCTTTTGTAATAATTTTTAATTTATGTCAGCCTTTTAATTTGTTACCAGGGGATGTGGAGGACTATTTGATTAAAAAATACAAATTGGATCTTTACAAACTGTAATATGTGACTTCCAAGTGCTTTGTGGCTACACTCTTTTGTCCTTTTCAGTTTCTGAAAAAGCTCTCACATGTCTTATATAGCTACATGACTTAGTGATTTAAAAATCCAAAACCTTTGGGAGCATTGGATTAGAAAGCAAAAATTAAGTCTTTTTAATTCTTAAAAAGTTGATCATTATTATTATAACTTTCTTCTTAAGTTAAAAAATTGTTAGCTTAATAACTTAAGAATGCTTCAGTGAAGCATATTGGTTTTCACTGAGGCAATATTGATCATTTATTTGTGAAGCATGACTTTTGTAGTAACTTTCACTTGTTTCGAAGTTTATAGAAAATAAAGATTGTTTCAAGTGTTTCCCTGTAAAACTGATTGATGTGTTCCAATGGATTTTCCTGATTTGGGGGGGAGAAGTTTATTTCTGTATCATTTTTTTAAAATTGTAGCATTCTGAAAAAAAAAATCGTACTATTCTGTCATGAAATAGCTGCTTAGCAGACTTGATCTAGCTACCCTGTATGTCAAATCATGCACTACAAAATAGACTGTGTACAGTACTGATCTGAAAATTTTTGCCATCCCCACACCATTATGTTGGGGAGGAAGAATTTATTCTGCCCTTCAGGGTCCTTCAGGATGAACTAAGAATCAAGTTGATATGAGACAGATTAACAGGAGAAAACCAAATTTAATAGTGTACATATGGCAATTCACATAGACATGGAATTCCAAACACAGTTGAGCAATGTGATGCTTATCTGAGCTAAGGAGAGGGTAGGAGTCTGAAGCTACAATGGGCAGAAAGACCATTAGTGGGAAAGTAAGAAGAGGTGTTAAAAAAATTGCCTTATTATATACATAAGTTTCTTAGTAAAGAGGACTCTGTTAATAGCTCTTTTTCTGGCACAAGCAGGCAGTTAAGGGGGGAACTAAAGAGATTTTCCTAAATCTGCTGGGTTTTGATTGTTTTTAAATCAAAATAATGTTCATGCTAAGTTGTCCTGTCTTGAGATGTCCTGCCCTTGGTCCCTACAATTACAAAGAGATTGCATATTTGTATGATGTTTCAGAATTATATTTTAGGTAGTTAGATTTTAGGTGAGTGTTACCATCTCATGTTGGTTTCTTCTGGTAGCTGCTCTTATAAAGTAACATAATATCACTTGGGTCAATTTTGAAGAAATTTTGTTAATTTTTTGATATGTTTTTACAAGTCAAACACCAAACTCATCCTCTCCTTTGTAGTTCCATGTGGAAGAATACACACTAAATAAATTCAAGCCAATAAATTCAATATATACCTGTGTTTCTATGCCTTTAAAGAATAAATGGAAGTTGGCCTATCTTGTTGGTGGCAATATAAAATTTGACCACAGTTTTGGGAAGCAATTTGATAACATTTCAGGGACCCTGAAAATTCTTATAACCTTTGACTTTGTCAATTTTACCCTCCATGACAGTTAAAGGAATCAGCTTACTGGGATTTTCATTGCAGTGTATTTGAAAGGCAATAATAATGAAACAATTTGATTTTTCAACAATGAGAAATTGTTGCTGATCAGTCTGTCATAGCCACTAACTCAGGAAATAAATGAGTGAATCCCCGTGCACTGTGTTAGCCAACTGCTCCATCCCAGGGATTCCTGAGGGGCCTGGAAAAATCTGAAGCATAGCTTCTAGCTGTGTTTGCCAACACTATTGCTGAACAAACTTGTTGCGACAGAAGCCAATAACTCAAGAGACAAGGATTTGGAAAAGAGAAAGAGAGAAATTTAATTCAGGTGCCAGCAGCCTTTGCAAGTGGCAGGCACAAGCCTTTACAACCTACTTCTCTGCTGGCAAAATGGATACCTAGACTTTTATTGGGAGAGTTTGAGGAGGGTGGGGGTTCCATATAAGAAAGCAAGCAGAGTGTATGATCATGGGTGGCAGTCCATATGTGTTTAGACCATGATCCCATATGGGCTGAGAAGGGGATACGTGGGGTATGGTCTTCTAGGCATTCCATTACTATCTGGGCTTTTCTGGTCTGGTGTTGGAATGTTCCAGTCATTGCAAAATGTCTTTGTCAACGCCTGAAGAAGTGCAATAAGAAATAAGCACAATGGGTTTTAGTTAGAACTTGAGTTAAGCAGTCTTGTCTATTTCTGGTTAACTATTGGCATCTATAGTTAAACAAGAGGGCTCCCTGACAAAATGGCTAAGACAATGTGACATATCAACTTAATAGATTTTTAATGAGGCCATTAAAACAAATATGAGCACTGGGTTAAAAAACGTAGTGATATGATACTTAAAAATAATCAGTGCAAAATATTATTGGTTTAACTATGTAAAGTGGATATGTATATGGATAATTATTGGTAGGTAAAAACAGTTAAAACAGTTGCTAGGGTGTTAGGCATATGGATATATTTTTATAAATTTCTAATACTGTTACAGTGTTTACCAGTCTCATTAAAATCATAAGTATCCTGAAGGAATCATCTTCTTTGTCCCTCATCATCATGTATTTTCTGATACTCTTTCACCTTTAAAACCTGATTTAATCCTTCCAAACAGTGCTATGACACAGGTACTGTGATACAGTTTAAAGGAGGAAACGGACATACAGAAAGGTGAAATAGCTTGTCAGTATTGCACATGTAACAAATGGTGGAGCTGGCTGGGTTTCCTCCAGATTTATCTGAATTCTACTTCCTTGCTGTTACCCAATATTGTATTTCACGATATGATTATTTAGTTATTTCTCCCACACATTACTCCCACTATGGGTGTACAAATTGTAAACTTAGGAATAAAATCTTGTCTTTTTTTTTTTTTTTTTTTAAGATTTTATTTATTCATGAGAGACACAGAGGCAGAGACAGGCAGAGGGAGAAGGAGTCTCCCTGTGGGGAGCCTAGTGAGAGACTCTATCCACCACTCTGGGAACACGCCCTGAGCTGAAGGCAGATGCTCAACCACTGAGTCACCCAGGTGTTCCAAAATTTTGTCTTTATATGCTCTGCAGCCCCTGGCATAACTAAATTGGCATAGTAGGATCTTTGATTTTGAGTTGAAACAAATAAAGGCAAATTATATCTTATTTTTTCAATTACATGAGTGTCATAGGCTTACTAGTATGTGTTTTCATACTTTGTAAAACCAATTTAATGTATATTTGACTCAGTGTTTTTGATGTATACAACAAATGGGACATTCAGCTCTTTGGAAAAGCTACATTTTTCTCTTCTCCAGACTTGTAGCAATTTACTGACTCTAATTACAAAACCCTTTGTTGTATTTTGATTACAAAGTTTTCAAGGAAGATGGGAGATTCTCTGCATCTTAACACCAGCTTTTTACTATTTATTCACCCTGTCCTTTTTAAAAAGTTCATATTAATTTTCATGAGAATAGAGACGATGCATGTACTGTTTTGAGCATTGTGTCCAATAACTAATACATAGTAGGTGCTGAAAAATATGTTGAGTAAATGAGATATATTCTTTTTGTTGTCTGAGGTATGCATTTTACGTATGTTAGTTGTCATTTTACCTCATTTTGATTTTATAGATAGCAAATTAAGAAAAGCTTATTCGTTTGCCCACATTTGGGACTCAGCCCTTTGGCTTTAACCATTGCTCCTGCTCAGAAGGATCTGGGAGTAATGAAAATGGTTTGAGATTGAGAAATGTCTCTAATTCTTAGTTTTTTTACTTGTTTTATGATTTGCAGTCATTTGCATGTTACTATTTCTATCTTAACATTTTATTTAAAGCTTTTGGTTCCATGATACCCTTACCCAGTATGCAAAATGTAATGTTATATTCCAACACTGTTTCATCACCTGGTTGGATTCCCACATCAGTGCATTTTTGCAATTTTTATTTGTATCTTAATTTTTATGGCCACTGATTTTTTTTTTAGAAGTGCTTCAAGTTCTTCCGTGATAACTAAATACATTTGTTGGTTATGCTGTCAACTCTTTATATTTTTCAAAGTGTAAAATTTATTTTATAAAATGCCCTTCATTATTTATGAGATCATTTCATGAATTTCTTGTGCTAAGTATCTGTGGGGTACTTGAAAGGAAGTTTTTATTACAGATCTAAAATTGTTTTCTTTTTAACATCTCTCATGGTTGAAGTAGAATATAAACGCAGTCTTCAAATTTAGATCAGTTTTAGCCCTGGAATAAATTTAAATACATAATTGGTAACTAAAAGTTTGCAGTAGAACAAGTTTCTGTAACAATATTTGTACTTAATGTTCCAGTATGTGCTTTATTAAAACTTTTCAACAGTGTGTTTTAGTGAACTTATTATCAAAAAGCCTGGTTAAAATTTTGGCTCTTACGGATGTACGGGGAGATCAAAAATTCCCCAAAGTGGTGAAAACCTTTTTCATTTATTTCTCTTTATGACAAGTGTAAACTATTAAGGTTAAGTGGGTGGGGCAACTGGAAGTAATTACTAAGGCCAGTGGCATTTTTGTGGTTTAATAAAGGCAGAAGCTAATTATTCAGTTTTTATTTAAGTGAAATGGTGCCAAAAAGGAGGTTCCTGCAGAGCAGCTGCACTCCTTCAGTGTTACCCTAATTTACCAAAGACACAACTGTCACAAACAAAACTTTTAAACTTGATATATAGCCACAAAAGTAAGGAGGCTTTTGTTTGGAGTGCATGCAGAAGAACTCCTTTATACAAATCAACCGGCAGATGACGGACAATGATGAAAATTTGATTCTTTGAAGTCATAATAGTCATTGAAATGTGTGAAATTCTGGTATTGAAAAGAGAGCGACCAGCAAGACTCTAAATCCTGGGTGGTTGCAAGAAGCTTGCTGGGAGGTTTTTCTGCATTTTGACACCAACTTCCCATTGCTTGTTCCCTGCTTCCTTTGTTAAAAAAAAAAAAAAAAAAAGTTGAATTCACACAACATAAATGGGGACAGTTGATAACCGAATCATACAGTTTTTATATGGAAAACTAATATTTTATAATGGAAATCGGTGTTGGAAAGAATAAAGTTTATTTACATATGCTGGCATATACTTTCTTAATGATTTTTAAAATTCCTCTTCCATTGAACTAGACTTATGAAATAGAAGGTCAGCTGTACGCTCTTCCAGAATTTAAAATTGTAGAAGAGATGATACTGAAAGAGTGGAACTTTGGAATTATGATATGCATCTTTTCAGTAGCAGATATTTGAATGCCTTTCAGTCTACAAATCACTAATTATTGCTTCTTAAAAATCACATTATTATACCTATGATTGTGAAACTTAAGATAATGACATTCTTTAATAATTGGAATATAGGTTTTATGCTTACTCATCTGTTTAAAAGTTTTGAAATTCAGTAAAATAGTGTGTATTATCCAAAGGGTAACTTGATGTGTTAAAATTTATAGATAATTATTAGCTAGTGAGTCTTGAGTTTCTTCAGGTAAAATCTTTAAGACTTCTTATCAAATGCGATTTAGCTTTTCTGTGGTCATAGAATATCATGAATTGTTATTTATAAATATTTTACCAGTAAAATGAGAAATCTATAAAAGGCAATATTGACATCTTCAAAACATATCTTTTATAAGCAGCGTTTTGTTTTAAACCACAGGTGATCCAAATTGCAATACCAGAGTAGAAATCTAGAGTTGATGTCTTTGGTTTTTGGTTCAATGTAGTTTAGTTTGCAGATGTTTTTATTTATTTATTTTGAGGGAGAGCAAAGATTTCAAGGCACAAGTAAAGATTTCAATATAGTGCCTCATAGTTCTTTTCAAGTATTACATTGTTTTAATGGAATCTTGGAGTGGGAGCTTTTAGCCCATTGAAATGTGGCTTAAAGGACAGGTTCTTCTGTCACTAGCTGAAGCTGTGTGGATGAAATGATAACAATAGTGTCGTAATGCATTTTAAAAGTGTGAGAAATCAGTTTGTCTAGACTAAGAGTGTGCCTACAGGGACTAGGAATTTTAGAGCTTCTGTGCCCTTTAGGTGTCAAGTATGTGAGCGATGCCAAGCCTTTTCATCCTCGTCTTTGGCAGCAGCTCAACTGGGCTGCAGTACCTTACATGTCTTTTGCCGGCAAAAACGGATTCTGTGTCAGGACAACTTGGTCTTCAAAATTCGGTAACTTATTTGTGCCAGTGCCAACTTTAAATTGAGGAATATCAACTTTAAATTGGGGAATATCAATTTAAAGAATGCTATACTTTGAGAAGCTATGGAGGCACTCATGGTTGTTCAAAATAAAAAGAGCTCGGTAACATTTTATAGCCACTTAAGAGAGATTTTCCATCCTAAAGAAAAAATCATTTTCCTATTCTATTTTAATAGATAGTACAAATCAAGAAATGCTATTTCCTTTTTTAAAAGTTTAAAAAATTACTTTAGTGTATATATCTCACAATATAGGAGATTATAAAGAGAAAGTAATGTTTCCTGTCATCTCATCTTTCTGAGCTAATTAATTAGTGTTAAGAGTTTAATAGTTTCCTTTCCTGTAAGTCTTAAAAAGTAGCTAACTTGTAGATCCAGTGTTTATGGACTCAACTCATATTGGAGGGTTTGCTGTGGAATTTGGAAATGATACCTTATCCTGTAATTTTATAATACATGTGCATTGTTTGTTATATCCCACTTCAGCTATAGCTGAAAAAATGTATAAAATAAATATATGTATTTAACATCAATATATAATATTAAATAAGTTAATATGACAAATTATTGAGGACTTCCCATGAGTTTCTTTAAGCTCTTTAAGTCATCAGATGTCATCATACTTGAAATTTCTTTGAAATTGAACTTGACAATTAAAAATGATCAACTAAAACTTAGTTATATGTTTAAAAATTATGAGCCAGTTGTGCATATTTTGCTTTTATCCTGTATACAAAGAAACTTTAAAAATGTAGGTATGTACTAGAAGTGCGTATTTGTATAATAAATATTTATATGGGTTATTTTGGTAGTTTCTCCAGACAAGCTGTGACAAAGTAACCACACCTAGTTATTGGTGTAAGTAGAAAGACATCATGTCAAGCAGAAGATTGGTTGCCAGCTAAAATAACTTTAAACTATTTATTTATTTATTTATTTATTTATTTATTTATTTATTTATTTATTTAGAGAAAGATAGCCTGCATAGCAGGGGGAAGGGTAGAGAGAGAGTGAGAGAGAAGCAGACTCCCCACTGAGCAGGCCTGACATAGGGCTCAATCCCAGTATCCTGAGATCTTGACCTTTGCCCAGTGCCCAAGGCAGCCACTCAATGGACTGAGCTACCCAGGTGCCCCTAAACAATTTTTTTTAAGTCTGAGTAGGAAGGCCAGTGCAGTCAGAAATATATTTAGTATTTGCCCAGTACCTATTTGCAGCACCAAGTGTTAACACAATTATTTGGTCCATAATATTGTTTAGAGTGGAACTATAAATTAAATAAACATTTGTCTTTAGTGGATTTATTACAATTAAATTGAAATTCACAGAATTTTCCGGTTTTCACAAGTTTGGTATCATTTTCATGTTTACTCTGTTGTTTTTAACCAGTTATTTAAAATTTACCTTAGTAAGTGAACCATGATATGATAATGCTTCATTTATAAGAATATGGTTAACCCTGATATGATCTTACTTTGATCAAATATAGTGTTTCTACTATTACTGAATGGAGACTTAAATTCTGAATTACTTTACTATTTTGTGTCCTGATTGTACCATATTTGAGAAATAGGTCTAAACTGGGGTATCAGAATTATATGCATTTGTCAGTTGAGCATTTGTTACTAGATAAAATATTTTTTCAAAAAGAGAAAGCTACACAATTTTTACAGAAAGGTGAAATGAAAACAATGGTAACTTTTTTGGTTTACTTTTGCAGAGTAGATTTGATGTATCATTTTCTTTTCAGTAGATTTCACCAAAGAGAGATAAAATGGTAGTATCTAAAGTTGTTAATTGATTTTGTTTGCCAAAAGGCTTAGGCCTTTCTCTAAAGAAATGCCTTGTTGTAAGCAGTTTGACACAAATCACTGGTAATGGACTTTTTTCTATTTAAAAGTTATCAATTTTTTATATCTCCTTACTCCATTCACAATTTTTCTCTCTTACTAGTTATACCAGCTCATGAAATAAGAGTCTACTGATGACAGGTTCATCTACGAGCAAACACTTCAGAAATTACCAATGTTTTGTTGGACAGAAGGCACCTAAATTTTTTTTTCATGAACCCTTTTCTACTGTACCCTAACTACTCCCAATATATCTTTTTCAGATGTCAAAATAGCAATATATAGGGTAAATAGTAGAGTTGGTGAAATCAGAAAGCTAAAAACCCCAGTTGAGAAATCTGAATAGGGTCATATGGGTATACAAAGCAGCAAAAGTACATCAGAGTGTATATGAGCTGTTAGAAATGTGTTTGCTTGTTTTTCTGTAGGATATTACTACTTTAACTGGTGTTCCAGAAGAGCATATCAAAACTAGAAAAGTCAGGATCTTTGTTCCTGCTCGCAATAACATGCAGTCTGGAGTAAATAACACAAAGAAATGGAAGATGGAGTTTGATACCAGGGAGCGATGGGAAAATCCTTTGATGGGTTGGGCATCAACGTGAGTACTTTGGTTTAATTTGAATATTGTTTTCTGCCCTCTTTCTGTGTAGATTTTCCTTGTAAATATATTGAATTGTAAACTTTTTCATGTACAGTATATCCTTTGATAGTACTTTTTGAGAGACCATTTATGTAGATATCGTGTTCAATGATAGACCTATATATTTAGTATTTATGTATGTGTGGCCCAGCACAATAAATCCTAGAACCAGTCTTTTCGGAGTATTTATTGGATGAAATGGCTGATAATGTGAGCACTGTTAGTATGTTCTCAAATGTCGTATATTAGTTTAAGATACGATGTATGAATAGTGTTAATAATTTAATAACACTTTTGTTTATTTTTTTGTTGTTGTTTATTTTTAAATTATTTTTTGTCATTGTTTGTAAGGAGACGAGTTTAGAAATTAGCTATTTTGAGGGAAACTTGTAAGTTCCTGTGATCTTGTGATTAACAGATTTACAGTGCATTGGAACAAAGTGGTTATAAATTCTGTGGCACCAGTGAAGTAAGTCAGTGACCTAAATATCTGTGGTGGAATAAAATAGCAGAACTGTGTTCTTTGTAGAACACAATAGAATATCTGTGTTAAATAGCAGAACTACCCCTAGTTCAATACAAGCTGCTGCTACTAGAGAAAATAGCCAGATAAGTTAGAAAATTATCAGTCTTTTTTTTTTTTTTTTTTAAGATTTATTTATTCATGAGACAGAGAGAGAGAGGCAGAGGCATAGGCAGAGGGAGAAGCAGGCTCCCCACAGGGAGCCCAAAGTGGGACTCGATCCCAGATCCCGGATCCTGGGATCACGCCCTGAGCTGAAGGCAGATGCTCAACCACTGAGCCACCCAGGCGTCCCAAAAAATTATCAGTCTAATTGAGACTCTAGAACATTTTATGTGTTCAGTCTCCAGCTGAAGGTGGTTATCCATTTAAATTATGTCCAATTTTAGAAAAGTATGACATTTAACATCTTCTTTTATCAAAGTACCTGGAGAGTTTTTAAAGCATCTGCCATGTTGCAATTTAAATAGAATTATAGGGGCACCTAGGTGGCTGAGTCAGTGAAGAGTCTGCCTTCATGATCATGGTCTTAGGGTCATGATCTTAGGGTCCTGGGATTGAGCCCCACATTAAAGCTCCATGTTCAGCAGGGAGTCTGCTTCTCCCTCTCCTACCACTCATGCTTCTTGTATTCTCTCTGAAATAAATAAATATCTTAACAAAATATATAGAATTATATCTTATTTGTAAAATAATATATAAAGAGTTTTTTAGGTATCCATACTCAGTATTTGAAATGTCATGATTACTCCTTTTTTTTTTTTTTTACTCAAGATTTTATTTGAGAGAGAGAAGGAGCTGGAGCAGAGGTAGGAGTAGAGGAAGAGGGAGAAACAGACTCCCTTGAGCAAGGAGCCTAATAATGCAGGGCTCAATCCTAGGACTACTGGGATCATGACCCCGGCCGAAGACAGATGATGAACCGACTGATTACCCAGGTGCCCCTGAAATGTCATGATTGCTCTTTAAGTTACATGAGATTTTAATGTTTTTTCTCTATATGTAAGACTCATATCCATTGCACTATTTATTGATGGTATTTGGGTAGTTTTGTTAATAAATTTAACCATCAAATTGGCCTTATTTAGCAATTTATGAATCAGACAGCATCCCATCTAGCTAATAGGATCTCTAAAGAACTATACAAAATGGAAAAGTCGTTTTTTTATGTTTTTAAATTTTTATTTTCAGGTAGTCTCTACACTTGGCATAGGGCTTGAACTCACAGTCAAGATCAAGAGTCAGTCACATTCTCTACTGACTGAGCCAACCAGGCGCCTCCAACATGGAAAACTTTTATTTTATTTATTTATTTTTAAAGATTTATTTATTTATTTATTCATTCATTCATTCATTCATGAGAGGCCCAGAGACGCAGAGACATAGGCAGAGTTAGGAGCAGGCTTCCTGCAGGAGTCCAATGTGGGACTCCATCCCGGAACTCCGGGATCACACCCTGAGCCAAAGGCAGACTTTTCAACTGCTGAGCCACCCAGGTATCCCAATGGAAGACTTTTATTGGCAGAAGGGGCAAGAGATAAGGAAAGCATGGATTACCTCATCTTTCTTTGGGGACAGAAGAGGCCTATTGGGAGGATTACCTCACTATTGTTGACTAGGAAATTCGAGGATTGACTAGTTTAAGATTACATTCCTGGGAAAGGTTGAAACTACAGTTAGGTTAGGTATGAAATCTTTCTTTGTTGATGTGAGGCTTAGCACAAGTGACCCCATTTTGGGCCTATTTTTATATTTTTAACAATCCTTGCCCCCCACCCCCACCGACCCCTCACCTTTTGGATTAGACTCTCAGCTTAACTGAGAGATATGATTAAAATTTAAGGCATTAACATTGTTCCCAGCTACCACTTTTTAAAGTTCTCACAGCTTTTGTTGATCCTTTGTGTGTCGTCACAGGTCTTGATCTCTTTGACAGACCCCAGCTTCAGGTTCATATTTTTAAGCTGGTCATTCTTTTCTTTTTTGATGTTTCAGTCTTAGGGAGATCATTTGCTTAGTGGGTAGAGGCTACGAACATGCATTTAAAACCTTTGAGAGAACACAGCATGCCAGGGAAAACTAGTATGATTATAATAAGTGAGATAATTCCCAGTGTTTGGATTGGACTTTAGAACCGAGGACTCTCTAAGACCCAAACCAATCAAAATCAATTAAGTCAAAGAAAGACTCCCTGGAGGGACTCACCTTTTTTTGCCAAGTGGCTTTCTCAGTGATCTTATGTAACTGAGTTTCAACTTCCTCAGAAGTGGTAATCCATAGCAGGTGGTGTTGACCAGGGAAAGAGAGTCCTGCCAAAGGAAGTGAATCCTGAATGCCTCCCAGTAATTCCCATTTTAATCTGTGGCTCTGGACTGGAAAGGCATCAGCAATGGAAGCCAGTAATATTTTAATGGTTTGTAGACCGCACTTGTGGTTTTATTCCGGTTACCCTTGTCTCGTGTCCTTTTCTTTATATAGAGCCTGGATGCAAAGTTCCCCAAGTTTTAAGGTTAATAAAAGACAGGAAAATGGACTGAGGGGTCTTTAGTATATCTATCAGAGTTTTTTATGACAAAGAGGATATTGGCTAAAGTATGGTCTTGATCTGGTGTCTTGGGAGGAAGTAGCATACATCAATGTTACCTACTTCTTCAGTTTATTTAGAAGGTTTCCAACATTTTCACAGGACTAGATATTAGGCGAAGCCTTTTCAAGCTGTGAAATATGTGCTTGGGGTTCTTCTAATCCTTGGAGTTTGGCTGCCATCTAGGTGGTGAGGGGGAACTGGTAGAGACCTTTCCAAGGAGATTGAAGGGCAGTCTTAGTGATCCCAAAGGTGGGAGAGAATTGAAAATATTAGTTTAGGGGCACCGGGGTGCCTCAGTTGGTTAAGTGTATGCCTTCAGCTTGAATTGTGGTCCCAGGGTCCTGCTTATCCCTCTCCCTCTGCCTCCTCTCTCTCTTATGAATGAATAAATAAATAAAATCTTAAAAAAAAAGAAAAAGAAAAACTAGTTTTGAGAGTTGTAGCCAGATATTTGAGGAAACTAGAAAAATTCAGGATACATGCAGACATGTAACAAAACCTCAAAAATAGTTAATAGGGCCAGAATCTGACATTTAAAAGGTACAAACATCTTATTCTCTACAAGTAACTCCACTCTTTAAAAAAAAAAACAACAACAACAAAAAAACAAACTCAAAGATAATCACCATAAAACTCATTTGTTTACAGTAAACTTGGCCTGATTGTTTATATAAGTGCAGTGAGAATAGTGACTGACCATATAAGCTCTTTTTGAAGACTGCTTTGCTGAAATTTTTATTAAGGAATCTTTGGACTTTCAAAAGCCTCTGAAGGACCGGCCATCAAATTTTACTTGTAAAACCTCCAGTTAAAGCCTTGGTGACATAACTAGTATTTCCTTTTTTTATTTTTTTTATTTTTATTTATTTATTCATGAGAGACACACACAGAGAGAGAAAGAGACATAGGCAGAGGGAGAAGTAGGTTCCATGCAGGGAGCCGATGTGGGACTTGATCCCAGGACTCCAGGATCACACGCCCTGAGCTGAAGGCAGATGCCCAACTGCTGAGCCACCTAGGTGTCCCATAACCAGTACTTTCAGTTATGTTATAAGGAGAACAGACTTTTATTGAAGTTATGTAAATAACTAACTATATTACTATGAAAAGAATACTCCTGGGGTGCCTGGGTGGCTCAGTTGGTTAAGCAGCCAATTCTTGATTCCAGGGTCATTTGTTCAAGTCCCACTGGGTGTGGAGCCTACTTAAAAAAAAAAAGAATACTTTAGTATTTCATCTTTATTTACAAAGGTATACTTTACCAAATTGCCAAATCTGGAAAAGCAAAACATTAAAGAACCAGCAGTATTTCAAACAAGAAGTGATAAAAATTATAATTTTCCTCATTCAGTCCTATGTTATTCTTTATTTTTTTAAGTAGGCTCTGTGTCCAACATGGGGTTCATGGCCTTTAAGAGTCACATGTTCGGCAGCCCAGGTGTCTCAGTGGTTTAGCGCCTGCCTTCAGCCCAGGGTGTGATCCTGGAGACCTGGGATCAAGTCCCATGTCAGGCGCCCTGCATGGGGCCTGCTTCTCCCTCTGCCTGTGTCTGTGCCTCTCTCTCTCTCTCTCTCTTTCTCTGTGTGTGTGTGTCTCTCATGAATAAATAAATATTTTTTTTTTAAAGAGTCACATGTTCTACTGAACTGAGCCAACCATGTTATTAATTCTTAAATCCAGTTTTTTCTAATAGTTCTGGAAATAGGAATTTCTAGTTCAGTTGTATGATTTTAGTTATCAGAAACCTGTCATTGGCAGGGCACCTGGCATGGCTCAGTCAGTAGAACATGTACCTGTTGATCTTGGAGTTGTAAGTTTGAGCCCCATGTTGGGTATTGTGATTACTTAAAAAAAAAATCTTAAAAAAAAAAATAACCCGTACTTGTCAAAATCCTTTCCATGACTGTGTAGTACTTTTGCAGGAACACTTAAGCATCAGAGTAAAACAACATCTCTGAGTGACAAAAGCCTTAAAAGACTTAACTGTGTTAAAGGTCTGACAAGAGTCCCTTAAAATGGAATAGACAAGGAAATTTGTGTGTGTGTGTGTGTTACACATCATTTTAAGATAAGTAGAATTATGAATGATATAACATTATACCAGGACATCAGATTTCTAGGAATTTCATATAATTTTTTAGAACACTTATAATACATGCCTATATAAAAACAACATAAAGAAGGCTTAATACTAGTTGACAGTGCTTTTCCTCATTTAACATTTCAAGTAGGCCTAATTAGTTTAACATCTCTCTTTTTATAAGGAGAGAATACAAATCTTTTCCAATTTTCCAGGGACCCCCTAGAAAAATACTAAAATTAGTTTAAGTCAGAAATACTATGATTTTTGGGAAGTTGATCAAAAAATCACAGATTAGAAAACACTTGGTCAGGTGGGATCATAGGTTACTGTGAAACAGTAGTTACCTAATTAACCGTAGCAACAGTTAAAGACTTGGAAGGCAAATAGAAAAAGTTAGATCATTGCAAAATAATAACCTTAGTTCTTTTAATGGGGAAGATTCAGTTTTTTTTGTTTTTATTTTTGTTTCTTTTTAAGATTTAATTTATTTATTCATGGGAGACACAGAGACAGAGAGAGGCAGAGACACAGGCAGAGGGAGAAGGAGGCTCCATGCAGGGAGCCTGATGTGGTACTTGATCCCGGGTCTCCAGGATCACGCCCTGGGCTGAAGGCAGCGCCAAACCACCAAGCCACCTGGGCTGCCCAAGATTCAGTTTTCTTAAGTAATTAAAGATGTGATAAAAACATGAAACACAGGAAATTATTTTGACAAGATAAAACCTTTGTTTTCTAGGCAGATTATATAAAAAGGTAAAGGAAAAAGAATCTTTTAGTCTCTCATCAAAAGCAGACCAAATAGTCCAAGAAAACTTTGTTCTTTTAACAGAGTGAAAACCACATTCTGATTTTGCACTAGTTCCCTTTATCTATCATCTATCTATCTATCTATCTATCTATCTATCTATCTATCTATCTATCATGTGATTTGGGGAGGAGCGTGGGGGAGAGAGAGAGGATTTTAAGCAGGCTTCATACTCAGCATGGAGCCTAATGTAGGGCTAGATCTCAAAACTCTGAGATTGTGAGCCAAAATCAAGAGTCAGGTGCTTAATGGACTGGGCCACCCAGGCACTCCTGCACTAGCTTACTATAAAACACATTCACTTAAAGTCATTCTGGTCTTAGCCAGTCTTGACCATGCTTAATATTCCTGTCCAAAAATTCCTTTTCCATAAACCTTAGTGGCTTTAATTATATATGTTAGAATTTTTAACCCTAGAACCTTAAAAAAAAATAATAATAAAAAAAACCTGAGTAGGCTCCATACTCAATGTGGAGCTTGAATTCATGACCCTGAGATCAAGAGTTGCATGCTCTATTGATTGAGCCAAACAAGTGCCCCTAAAAATTTTAATTTTTAATGAAAATTAAGAAGTAAACAGTAATGAATTGTCTTTAGCATTCTGTGGATTGGCAGACTTAAACTTTTTGTTATTTCTAGAAATGCTTGTTTTCTCATAATAATTTTCTCAGGCACAAAGCATGTTTACTAATAGATCCAAATACTTTTAATTCCTCAGTAAAAGGAAGCCAAAAGTAGATAAACGTATATTCAGTAATGTTTCAGTTTTTATATTATTTGTAAATGATCTAGAGATTTAATTATATTCCATTACTTAATTTAACACAACGTTAAGGTCTCGGGTTAAAAAAAGACTTGGAGAGGGGTACTTGGGTGACTCAGTGGTTGAGCGTCTACTTTTAGCTCAGGTCGTGATCCTGGGGTTCTGGGATCAAGTCCTGTATCACGTTCCCTGCAAGGAGCCTACCTCTCTTCCTCTGCCTGTCTCTGCCTCTCTCTTTTTGTGTCTTTCATGAATAAATAAATAAAATCTTAAAAAAAATCTGGGGAAACTATTCTAAAAATTCATTTAAAGCTTTTTATCTTGCTTAAGCCTATTTTAATTCATTTGTTCTTAGGGTACCTGGGTAGCCTGGTCAGTTAAGTGTCTGACTGTTAGTTTGGCTCTGGTCATGATCTTAGTCTTAGGGTCATGAGATCAAGCCTCAAGTCAGGCTCCACATTCAGTGAGGAGTCTGCTTGAAATTTTCTCCCTCCCTCCCTCCCTCTTTCCCTCCTTCTCTCTCTCTCTCTTTCTCTCTTTCTCTGTCTGCTCCTCCTCCCTTTCTGGCACATGTGTGCTCTCTCGAAAATAAATAAATCTTTAATTCACTCATTTTCAAAAATTATGTTTAGATCACTTGTGAAAATTCATATTATTTTTTTTCCTGACAAGTTCCATAACAGAGATAATATGAACATACTTGACTATTAAGCCCAAATAGAATAAAAGTTGTATGTCTGCATTAAATTCACTATTGATAATTCTAAAGAACTATTTTAATTAAACCAACAAACTTAAGTTAGCTTTGATGCTGAATATTTTCCCAGATCTCATGAATCTGAGTAACAGTTGGATTAGTTTCTATTGTCTATCTGAGAATTTTAGGAATACCTTAATTCATATAAGTGCTTAATTTTCCTTAAGCCAATTAAATAGAACTCTTTTACAAATTAATTTTACCAATACCGTCTAGAGATAAAAAAAAAATAACTTATCTGCAACACATAGATCTACAGAGAGATGTAATAGAGAACTTATAACTTCTATTTTAAAATTACTGCCATGAATCAGGTACAGTAGTAATATATAACTCACTAGTTATAAAAGAAGTTGAATCTAAGTTGTTTTTCTAGTAGATAAAATAAATTAAGGTTATCTGCTCAGTTGGCTAAAGATTTTACTAATGTTTCTGGGGACACCTGGGTGGCTCAGCGGTTTGGCGCCTGCCTTCAGCCTAGGGCTTGATCCTGGAGACCTGGCATCGAGTCCCATGTTGGGTTCCCTGCATGGAGCCTGCTTCTCTCTCTCTGCCTGTGTCTCTGCCTCTCTCTCTGTATCTCTCATGAATAAATAAATAAAATCTTAAAATATATATATTTTAAATTTTTTTTACTAATGTTTCTGGAGGAAACATCTGCTTCACTTGAGCTGATGTTGACAGATTTGCATAGAACCTTTGAGGATACTTTTTTCTAGTGTCCTGGTTGATTGCAAATGAAGCATCAACACTTGGGCCATTGTTTTGATTGTGGACCCCTAGGAGGGTGTGATATGGGGGACCTGGACATTATTTTAGGTGCCTGGTCTTGGAGCTATTGTAGTTGTAAGGCTAGTAGGTTGGCAGACTTCTGTTCGTGGTGCTGTTCCCAAGTCCTTTCAAAGTGCTCAGCTGTGATTACAGGTTCAGTCAGTTGTCTCCCATCCTGTTTTTTGCTTGTTTGTCAATCCACTAATCTCAAGAGATAATCCATTTACAAATAGGACAGTTAGAGCAAATTGGGTGACCTCAATTATTGTATAGAGCCCAGAATGCCACAGGAAGAGAGCTTCCAAGTAAGCTTAAAGTCTGCGGTAGATTCATCTTTCTTTTTTCTGCACTTCTGAATAATTTACCAATGTGAACAGGGAAGACTCTAGGAATGTCTTTTAAAGATCAGTGGGGGCAGCTCCGGTGGCTCAGAGGTTTAGCGCTGCCTTCAGCCCAGGGTGTGATCCTGGAGACCCAGGATCGAGTCCCATGTCGAGCTCCCTGTATAGAGCCTGCTTCTCCCTCTGCCTGTGTCTCTGCCTTTCTCTCTCTCTCTCTCTCTGTCTGTCTCTCATGAATAAATAAATAAAATCTTAAAAAAAAAAAATCAGTGGGCTGTTCTGTGAGCCTTTTCTTGTCCACAAGGGAACCAGGTTGAAGGTTAAGGATCTGGGATATCATCCTTGGAGTTACACCATCCTGCTTTGTATCCTGTTTGGGCTTCCCCACGTCCCACCAGCATATGCACAAGATCTGGCAGCCTGGGGTCATAAGTCCTCATAATGACTTGAATAAATTCTTCAGAAAACTTTTGTGGATCATCCTTGGGTTTAGGAAGTTCTTTAACTATGGTTTTTAGTTTGGTCTTTGATCAAGGAGTGAAAGAATGATTTTATCATAAAAGGTAACCTTTGAATAGTCTCTTCAGGGTGGAAAGGCAGTTTAGATAGATCAGTAGAATGTTGAATACTAAAGTAAAGGAAGATTAGAGGGGAGCAATAGGAATCATTCCGGTTTTATATCTTTTTAAAGTACCTCTTGTGTCTTTAATTTTTCATTAGCCTTTTGCTTCATATTTTTAATGAAGTAATTTTGGAATCTTGATACATTTTGCAGTCTTCTGAATACCAATTAAAATACGTATCCCATTCTGTTTGTTCAGTTCAGGAACCCTTGTTTTCAAGTGCATTTCTTAAATGAATGATCCCATCTAATTGGAACGTTTTCCATAATGGCCAGTGTAATTCTAGGTTGTCTCTAATAAAATTTTGACATTTTGGTAGATATTTCACCAAGCTATAGAACTTCTGAGACCATAGTTTTTAGACAAAATATGCAGGTGTGCCAGAAGGTGGCATGCTTAACTTTTTAGAATTTATGGATCTCTTTTTCTCTTTCTTTCTTTCTTCCTTTCTTCCTTTCTTCCTTTCTTTTCTTTTCTTTTTTCTTTTCTTTTCTTTTCTTTTCTTTTCTTTTCTTTTCTTTTCTTTTCTTTTTTTTCTTTTTTTTTTTCTTTTTAAAGCTAAATCTTTGGATCTCTCAGAGCCAAACGTATACCTAAAAGGGATGTGCTGCTACACTGGGGATTTTGTGATATTTTGCAGCGTACCTCATTGCACAGATATTTTGAGGTTGGCAGTGATATAGTGTCAATCTAATCTATTCTGCAGCCAATTTATACTAACGTGGGGATCTTTGAGTTAGTTGGTGAATGCTCTAACAGCTTTTAAGTGCTCAATATGTTCCTACCAATTTTTGCAGCTTCTTTGCTTCCAAGATCCGCATTAGCATTAGCCTTTACCCAACACAAGACAAACAAACATGTATATCGTAGTATATTGGCAATAACCTAGAGATGTTACTGTGTTTGGCCATGAGATAGTCCTGTGTGTACCACCAGTGATTTCCACCATGGAACCTTGGACTGGGGAAAGGATTAAACTAGCCGACACCAACAGATGGGGACTGGAGGCACCACATCAGCGGGAAACTGCAGCTGCCACTAACAGTTCCCACATGGGTCTTGGGACAGAATCAAGACTGGGGGTTTCCACCAGTTAAGCCAGAATTCCAGCATGGAACTGGCTTGTAAGCCAATTAGATTGGGATTGTGCAGAGAGAGTGGAGCCCAGAATCAAGAGAAACTTACTCATGGCTCTTGGAAATGATGAACCAAGAATTCAAGGGTTTGTGGGTACCACACCTGTTGCTTATTATATCTGAATGCCATCAGAAATTTGCTTCAGATCCCACAGCTGCCACTAAATTGGTTAAAAACAAAATTCAGCTGAGTAAATTTAAAGATCAAATTGGCTTAATTCAGTGATTCATGAATCCAGCAGCATTCCATCTAGCAAATAGAAGCTACTAAAAGCTTTACAAAATGAAAGACTTACGGGCAAAAAAGGACAAGGACAAGGACAAGGAAAGAACAGATTACCTTGCCTCTGATTGGTATTCCAGCTTGACTAGTTTAAGACTTCTTCATTCCTGAGAGAAATTGAAATTGCAGTTAAGATAGGTGTCAAGTGCTGATTTGCTGATATGGGGCTAAGTACAAGTGACTCCATTTTAGTCCTGTTGTCTTTTTTTTTTTTTTTTTTTTTTTTTTCCAGATTTTGTTTATTTATTCAGGAGAGAGGCAGAGAGAGGCAGAGACATAGGTAGCAGGAGAAGCAGGCTCAATCCCAGGACCCTGGGATCACAACCTGACCCGAAGGCAGACACTCAACTACTGAACCACCCAGGTGCCCCCAGGCTTGCTGTCTTTTGAACAACAATTTTCAGTTGGAGTTACTATGCATAATACTAAAATGAAGATTCTTGTACATCAGGTGAACCTATGACTTTATTAATATGCTAATTAATCCTGATCAAGCCAATTTTTATTAAGTTTCATTCTGAAAAAAGGAAAAGAAAAAAAAGTATAATTCTCTAAATTCTCTATCCTTATGCCTATCCACTTAATGACACTGGTAATGTGATGAGTTTTGTTCCAGCAGACAGTTAAATTACAAATAGATTACCTTGAATTTGTAGAGGGTATATTTTATGCTTTGTAGGGTGGGTCTGTTTCAGTTTTACTCTGTAGTCATAGTCCTAGAAACATAGTGTTAAAAAATAAAAAGGTATAGGAATGCATAGGTGGCCCAGTTGGTTAAGTGTCTGATTCTTAATATCAGCTCAGGTCTTGATCTCCGGGTATGAGTTCAAGCCCCAGGTTAAGCTCCATGCCCAGCATGGAGCCTACTTAAAATTTGAAAAATAATAATAAAAAGGCAGGTCTTGGTGGAAAGCACAAAGTACTTAACCAAGTCCTTCTAACTCTTTGGGACTCCAAATTTAGTCTTCCCTGTAGCAAGGAAACAGCTGCTGAAATCTCTGGTTAATTCTTTCTCAGCTATTGTTTTAGAGCCCTGCCCATTTGTTTGCAGAAGTTCCCTCCTCTGCAAATTCCTCCTTTTCACTCTTTCCTCCCCTACTTTGCAGCTGCTCTGGCAATCCTAAAAACTCCCGTCCTCAGATTCCTTGCGCTGATAAGACTATGGCTTTCTGCTTGAGTTCTAGATGGGTTTTAATGTCTGTACCAGAGAGTACCTTTAGGGGGAAAATTCAATCAATTTGAATCTAATCCATTGTGGTTCCCTTCTTTCAAAGGTCTAATCCTTTCCATTTTCATTCCTGCATTTGGTCACGCTCTTCCCTTCAGACAGTTGGATTTTTTTTGTTTTGTCCGCAGCTTATTATGTAATTGTTAGGCAGATGAATCTTATTTTAATGGTAGGTAAATCTGCCATTACCAAAATTGGAACCTCAGTAATTGGGGATTGAGCATGTAAAGTTTAAAAACATAAGTACAAATTATATTTAGTAAAGATGGAAAAGAGGTTATTTATAGTTGGAGGAAGTTGGATATAAAAGAAAATACTTCATAGAAAAGACTGATATTCATTGTAAACCATGAGAGATGGTTGGGATGGACTTCTCTATGCTGTATATTGGTCTTCCTCTATATTTCTAGTGGGAGGAACAGATTGAGCTGGTGGGAACATATAGGCTACATTTAGAGGAACACTTAGCAATCTGTTTGGCTAGTTGGTTACCTCCAAGGGGCATAATTCAAAAGAAGACTAGAAAGTGGGTTCTGATCATATTGGAGAAGTGCTGGAATGCTAAAGTGTAGGAGATTTTGAAATTCATGTGGTAAACAGAGGAAACTATTTTAAGTTTTCTAGTTGGACAGTGAATTTAAGAGTCAAACTAGGAAAATTAAGCTGACAACATGGTCAAGGGTAGATTGGAGTCAAGGAGGGAGAAGAAAGATTAGTTAGGAAAGTATGGTAGTTTGGGGAAAGGATAAGAAAGGGTGAACGCTGGTAGTGGCAACATACTTAGAACTTCAAAAGGTAGGTGATGGAGGATGAAAAGGATAGAAACGGAGTGCTGGAAAAATGTTGGCTTATTGATGCACATTGTTACTGTTCAACTTATGTATGTAATTCTTCCTCAGTAAAATGAGAATAATAATGGCAATACCACCTTTGCAGAAAATGGAGCTTTTGGCTCCCAATTTTTTCCTACAGTTTTTGTTTTGTTTCCTATTCTCAACGAAGCTAACATGAATGTCAGTGCTTACCAAATTACTGGATCAGAGGCTTCTAAGTGGCGCAGATAAGCGTCTGAGTCTTGGTTTTGGCTCAGGCTGTGATCTCCAGGCTGTGGGATTGAGCCCTGTGTTGGGCTCTGTGCTCAGTGGGGAGTCTCCTGGAGATTCTCCTTCTTCCTCTGCCCCTCCTGCTCATTCTCTCTTTCATAAATAAATCTTTTTAAAAAATTACTGAATCATATTTATGTTGCCATTTTTGTTCTCAGTATATTTTATCCAAATTATCAACTGAGAAACCATTTGTGCATAAAGGAGAGGTCAATAAATTACTTGTTATTGGTACTAATATAGCTAACCAATGTGTAAAGCATTTTTTCCTTACAAGGAGAGGACATGGTAAGAATACCTATCATTATGAGGATCTCAAAGGAGCCATAATAGAGGACTAGAACTTCAGCAGCAATAATTTATGGATCTTAATTCCAGTGAGGGCTACTTCCCATAAATTCTCTCCCTATGTGTATCTCATATCTTCCCATTATCCACATTACTTTCTAAATCTTAGTTTTTTATTTCCACATTTCTAAATGATGTTTCACAGAATGCTATATTTGCCTTTGAGAGATTTATAATAAACTTTTGGAGCAAACCGTGTTCTACCTTTTAATAAATGTACTGATAAAAGTGATATTTCTGAAATAATATATTTTGTGCATTTTGTGAAGTTTCTATATAAACTTGGGTTCTTAAAAAATAATTTTATTTATTTGACACTGAAAGAGTGCATATACGTGAACAAGCAGGGGGAGCAGCAGGGAGAGGGAGAAGCAGTCTCCTCTTGGAGCCAAGAGCCTGAGGTGGAGCTCCATCCCAGGACTCTGGGATCATTACCTGAGCCAAAGGCAGACACTTAACCAACTGAGCCACTCAGGCACCCAAGAAGTTTCCTTGTAGACTTGTAAACATTATCACTATCCTGTATTGAAGAACTCAATCAGATGTTAATTCTTGGAGCTTTAATTTTTCATCTGGTCATATGCTTAATTATTGTCTGTAATGCTGGAAGGTTCATTTAGAAGAGTGGGTGTTGTTGCCATCTATTT
Organism: Canis aureus; assembly: GCF_053574225.1. Classification (NCBI taxonomy): domain Eukaryota; kingdom Metazoa; phylum Chordata; class Mammalia; order Carnivora; family Canidae; genus Canis; species Canis aureus. The sequence goes on along the minus strand of NC_135614.1, from coordinate 63,506,596 downwards.
TTTAGGGTAATGATAGTACTGACAATTGCACTCACCAGTAAATATCTTGATATTGAATTTATAAGGTCAATTTGAGAATTTTGTTGGGATTTTAAATATTCAATTCTATTATTTTTTCCTGAAGGGGTGAATAAATGATTTTATTAAAGCCCCAAAATTGCAGAATGTCTTTGCAGTTATAAATTTTTAAATTTGACAGTATAGTGTAGAAAATCTCAGTTTGGGACGCCTGGATGGCCCAGCAGTTGAGCGTCTGCCTTGGATTCAGGGCGTGATCCCAGAGTCCCAGGATCGAAATACCACATCAGGCTTCCTGCATGGATCCTGCTTCTCCCTCTGCCTAGGTCTCTGCCCGTTTCTCTCTGTGTCTCTCATGAATAAATAAATAAAATCTTTAAAAAGAAAAAGAAAATCTCAGTTTAACATAGGAAAAGATATTCAAGGAGTTAACAGTTTTAAAATAAGATATTCCTTCAATAGTATACTTATCTGATATTGTACCATTTATTTTCTAAACATTTACTGTATTTTAAACATGGTGTTTTTTTTTGTTTTGTTTTGTTTTTTAAAGCAAATTTAATGCTAAATCCTGGAAAAAAAATTTCTTACAGGGCTGACCCTTTGTCCAACATGGTTTTAACCTTCAGTACTAAAGAAGATGCAGCTGCCTTTGCAGAAAAAAATGGTATGTTTGGTCTGTTTTTGTTTTGCTTTGACAAATAAAATCAAGATATGATTTTATATTCTTGACCTTAATCAAAACCAGTCAGGGATATAGAATTTGAGTTGAGAGAAGTTTTATAGTATATCTAATCCAGTAGTTTTTAGTTTTTTTTTAATACCATTAGAACATCTCCTCCCTCCAAAAAAAAGTCTAAAATGGAATGCCCACATAACCTGTAAGAGCCAAAATGCTCTAATTTGAAATAGAGGCAGGGAGTAAAACTACTTCTACTCCTACCTTATTTAGGACTCCCTCTGCAAAAATCACTAACATTTAGTTTATAAACTCTAGTTGAACATCTCATAAGGCAGGCAGCCTATCCTAGTTTTGATACCTGTTTATTATTCTTACTCTGAGACAAAAATCTCCATCTATAATCTATAATGCCACCTAATGGCTCTTCGATTATTTGGAAAATAGTTATTGCTCCCTTATTCTCTGTAAAACTTCATGTAAGCCTAAATGTCTGTGGGCTACTTTTCTAGATATGATGGGTATAGTACCAAGCATAATCTCAACTCTGCAATTAGATTAATGCAGCCTAAGAGGGTATTAGTTTTTGAGGTAGCCACCTAAAACTATTGTTTATATTGATGTTCCTAAAACAAAAATGCAAAATTTTTTTTCTCATTATCTATTAAGCCATGCAACATGGTAGTGAAGAGAGGCTTTGGAGTCAGTCCAGTCTGAATTCTGATCCTTATTCTGCCAATTTGGAAGCTACATGATTTTGGGTTAATTTCATAATGGACTTTTTTCCTTTGAAGTCATGATACTTAACTCATAGTGTACCTAGCCCAGTATCTCATACATGACAGATACTTGATAATTATTAGTTCTGACCCTTACCTCTCTCCATCTGACATTTCTGCTGTATTTCTGTTGGATTTACAAGCACTAGTATGTATTTTTACCTAATGCATTCTTCTATTCTAAATGAGCAGGTGAATTTGAATCTAAGTTATCTATTTGAATGAGATAATGTCTATTTAAGTAAGCTGTTAATTTAAGGCAATATGTAAATGTAAAATATTATTAGTGTTATGTAACATATTTGACATATAAATGTGAAAGTACTATATAAAATACTTGCCTTTTAGTATTTAGTGTTACATAGCTTATGATTAAGAGTGTGAAGCCAAACTGCCTGAGTTTAGATCCATGTTGCTCTTTTAGTATTTGTATGCCTTTGCACTTCCATTTTCTCCTACGTACAATGGGCATTGTTATAAGGATCGAAGTAGTTAATAAGTGTTTAGAACATAGTTAAGAAAAAAAAAAAAAGAACATAGTTAAGTTATAATCATTTATAAGTTTATCCTATTCTTTGTAGTAGACTTTTTAAGATCTAAAAACAAATTTAGTAAGTAAAGCTTCTTATTAAAACATGTTCTTGGCAGTTTCTAAATTTCTTAATTATATAATTATTCTCGAAGTGATCATAGTCTTTAAAATATTATTTTGATTTAAATTAAATTGCTTTTTAATTAAACTAATATAGCTTATCAAAAACAGTTCTATTAATGTTTTCCATCTTTGCAGCCTACCATATTTCATGTCTGACACCTTGAAAATTATTCATTTGAGGTCTGCAATGTGAGTTTAATAACAGGAAATCTAATTAAACTGTTAAATCTCTGGTTAATGTCTAAGTGGTCACCAGGACTACATGACTACAGTTGCCATGTGAATTGCAGGTGTGAACTAGTCTCTGCTGCTGTTGAAATCAGGTACTTTCCCACTCTGATTTCTGCTCCCTGGGCAAGAAAATTGAGGAACGTTATCAAAGTCAATAAACAGTATAACTTGAAAAAGCTTAGTGGGTAGTGTCTTATAATACTGCAGGCTAACAGTGGATCAGGAATTTTAACCTTACAATGTAGCAGGAATCATATCCATCTTAGCCACTGCCTTGTCTCCAACATGTCGCACAAAACCTATTTAATGGACATGCGATACGTGGTAAAATTACGGACTTTGTAAAATACATTTCTCTGCAAAAGGAATTTGAAGCTGATTATTCCACCCTTGAATTCACTATAATACTTGTGAGCTGCCTCATTTATTTAAGTCAGCAATATAAATCATTTTATGTAAAGAGACTTTATATAGATAGTCCTGTTTCTCTAGTTATTGAGGCAGCAAGTCTAAGCAAATCATTGAAATGGTACAGAATCATGGGATTGAGGATCTTTTCCAAATTACCCACATCTTATCACATTCGGATTTGCCTCTCATGGGTAGGTGAATAGTGGTGGGGACATAAAAAAGGATCCACTCTCCCTCCACATCATTTTTTTATAAGATAATGCTATTGAAGGTTGGATGAACCAATGTCCTGGTTAATGAAAGCATTAGAAAGAATTTAGAAGCACTAATATGTAACAACTATTGGACTGAGATTAGTAACTAGGATTCTCATTCCATAACTGTCTGCTTGCTATACAGGAGATTTTGAACAAGTCTTGTTTCACTATACTTAACCTTTGATAAACATTATTCCTTCCTCTTTGAAATGAAAAGTTGTATTAGATAATACTCAAAAACTACAGGTTTAAGGAAATTAAGCTCATGGGCCAACTCATCCAGTTTTATTTCTTTACTTTCTAGCCCAGTACCTTATCCATTTTATGCTCTAGAGGGAAAATGTGTTTTTGTTGAATATAGATGATTCTGTGTTGATAATGAAAAAACCTGGCAAAGGTTATGCATTTAGGAGTATTAAATGTTTGCCTTTTAATAGTGTCAAGAAATAGGAAGTTAGGGTAAAACTGCCTCAAGGAAAAGATAGTTTGTATACTCAGGGACTATTTGAGAATCAGTACAATGAGGAACAAGGCTTCTTCTATGTGAAAAGGTGGTTTTATTAAAAGCACGGGAACAGGACCCACAGGGACAGGACCCAAAGCTCTGAGGTTGTGCTGGGTGACTGATTATATACTTTCAGGTTGGGAAGGGGTAAGGGACAGCACAAGCCTCCAGACTATTTTGGAAACAAGGTTTCCAGGATCCTGAGGGGGCTAGCTATTAGGAAAAGGTCATTTATTACTGTTTGGTAAAAACTCAGTCTTGAGACCTTTCAGATGTATGTCAGTGGGCCATATGTTTGCTAAGTATCTTGGGGGGGGGTAGAGATAAAGGAAGTTTTCAAAGAAATATTTATATATTAAGACTTACAGGATCCTGGGGATGGGGATAGCTAAGCTCTCTGAGGAAGGTCATTCTGCCTATTTCAAGGACTTTCAATGGGCTGTAGACAGTAAGGAAATTTAATTTTTTTCTTTTGCCTTTGTTTCCTACATCAGTTAAGTCAGCACTGTCCAATACAGTAGCCACATGAGATTGTATAGCACTTGAAATGTGTCTAGTTCAAATTGAAATGTGCAATAAGTGTAAAATATACATCGTATTTCAAAGACTTGGTATAAAAAAAACTTAAGTTTTTACATTAGTTACATATTTAAGTGATAACATTTTGGATATATATTGGGCTAGGAAAATACAATTAAAATAAATGTTACATATTTCCTTAGTCATTTTTTAAAAGTGGCTATCAGAAAATTTAAAATTAAATTGAGGCACCTGGCTGGTTCAGTCAGAAGACTGTGCAGCTCTTGATCTTGGGCTCAGGAGTTCCAGCCCCACATTAGGTATAGAGATTACTTAAATGAACTTGAAAAGAAAAGAAAAGAAAAGAAAAGAAAAGAAAAGAAAAGAAAAGAAAAGAAAAGAAAAGAAAAGAAAAGAAGAAAGAGAGAGAAGAGAAGAGAAGAGAAGAGAAGAGAAAAGAAAATTTAAAAGTATTTGTGTTTCACATTATGTTTATTGGACAGCACTGATCTATAGTACTTATTAGCAATGTACAGAATATACGTTGTATACATATTCTGAATCACTAATACATATTCTATAGTGAATATCATAAATATGAAAACCTTATCCAACTTTGAAAACTTCACGTTTTGTATTTTGAGAAGTATAGTTCTATTCTTTACTCTTACTCAGTATGAATCAAGGATAAGTGGCAACTCTTATGTTACACGTAATATAATAATGAAATAAAATAGCTAAAAGAGACCTATATTATACCACAAGATCCCATTAATCACCCGTTTTTCATTTCTTAACCATATAAGGTACTGTGCAGGTTCATCTTTTTATATAAGAATTTTATGTAAGAATATATAATTTCTGAGACTAAAAGAAGTTCTCTTCTTCTTGCTATTAATAACTCCTGTAACTACCCCCCTGCTTCTGTTTTGCTTAGGTCTCTCTTCTCACCATATCTCGCTTCTTCAGAGGGCTAATTCTGTGAAACTAGGGTATGGGAAAGGAGAAAAGACTGAATGCCCTCCCTGTGGCTTTTCTCCCTGCTCCCTACCTTCCACTCCTCCAAATCTTACTTCTCAACCTCCCCCATACACACTAAGTAAAGAAAATATAAATACCCCTGTGTCTTTTGGCTTTAACCCCAGGGCCTCCTCCTGAAGGTCTCTCTTTGAGCTCAGCAAATATTCCAGAGGAACTCTTCAAAGATAACCTTTCTTTGTAAAAAGAGAAAAGAGTATCTGGGGTTTCCTCTGAAATGTAGATGAACCTCACTTTAGTTCTTTGTGTACTGAAAAGACCTACCTTTCTCACCCATTGTGGCTTTTGTCTTTCCTAGTGTTTCCTTCTAGGGTTGAGGGTGAGGGCGGGGAGGAGAAGGAAGCTGCATCTAGGAGAGCCGGAGAAGATGGTTGTGGAAAAATGTCAGTGGTGGAAGGCTAGGGTCTCCTACCATTTACATGCTAATGAAACCAGAAATGGCCTTTTCCCCGTTTGATCTGATTTGAAACTTTGTGACTTTCCTTTGGTAGGTCATTTTACCCCCTGTGTTTTTCTCATTGTTGTTAGCTGTAAAAACTCTTTGAAATTCTCAAAATAGAGGAGGGTTTCTTTCAGGAGTAGGAGGATAGAGGATAAACTGTGAAACTGCATTCTGTCCACAGTGGATCTATTGGGGAAGAAAACCCGCCTCTGAAGTAATAGAAGGTAGAAGCAGGGGAGGAAGCAGACAGGTCAAGCCCTGGATTGAGGAAAATATGGAGGTAATTGGAACTGCAACCCAGGATTTACAGTTATCCCAGAAGTAGACCCATCAGCAAAGTCTGGACTTCCACCTACCTTAAAACCTACTAACAAGGGCTCAAGCTAACATTCACTCATTTGTTAAAAAGACACCTTTGTTTCAAAAGGTAAGAATCAGGACTCCTACAGATATAAAAATTCATGTTAAAGAATTTATTTTATTCATGCGATATAAAGGAACTAGGTAGATGTTATAGCCAGTTCAAAGTAAAAGTCAAAACAGCACAAATGTATGTGGAAAAAAGGAATGCAAATGGAGACAGATGGACGTTTTGTGGGGGAAGGGCAGTTAATTAAATCACTACCAGTAGGACACAGGACATAATTTGCATATCTATCAGTCATACAACTTAAAAAGAAATAAAATAGCTGAAAGACTAGGAATTAAACTGAAATCTGATAACCTGGAAGGGGAAAGGCATACTATAGATAATGCAGTTTTCTATTGAAACATAATTTGTTTCTACCCTTCTGCTTTGTTAAAAAGAAAATCCCAAAGATTTATGATCACAAAATATTGGGCTAATATTTGGCCTGATTATTTAGGTATAGCAAGAATGAATAATTTGCAATTGTAGAGGAGGAAAAATAATTTTCCATTTAACTTTATAGGTCTTGGCTGAGACCTCTGCCCTCATAATTGGAAGATTAACAGAGAAAAAAACAGGTTTAGTAACATGTATACCTCCTGTACATGTACACAGTTTTCTCCTGTACGGGAAAACTGTGTAACTCCAGAATGACCTTTACCACCACCTAAATAAAATCTCCAGGTAAAGACAATAGATCTGGGGAGAGGATGCTGGGGAGAGTGAGTCTTGGGAGGCAGTGCACCATAAAGAAGGGTATAACTGTTAGGCAGATTTAATTCCAACGCTTCTCCATTGGTGAATTTCCAGAGTTTTAGTCATCCTCTACTTCCTAATACAGAGTGGGAGACACCTTTACAAATGGAGATTTCCCTTATAAATGTAAATGTCCCTCACAAAAGGGCAATTTCTTCATTTTCAGAGATTTTCCTGTGTTTACTTTTTTTTTTTTTTAAATAACCAGCTCCAAATCCGTATGCCAAAAAGGCATTTTGGGAGGCCACAGTTCTGCTGCTCTTCACCATATAAGCTTTCTTAAGTTTGCTTTGCTGAAATTTTTCATAAGGAATCTCAGGTTAGGCTTTTCGCAACCAATAACTTGCCACCAGATTTCTTCTGTGATACCTATTACTTTGGGCAAATTTTCCTTCCCTTCTCAGGGAAATATGAAAGTCCTCAAAATAAGGTTCCTTCCTACCTTGAGGAATTTTTAAGTTAGCCTGGTGCCAGGCCACTTTCCTAGAAGGATTTTTGTCAACTTTAGTTCCTTAAAAGTATGTGGTCATATCTGATTAAATGAGTAGCATTGTCAAATATGTCAATCTAGGTAAGGCCTTCATTTCATAGCCATTGGTTACACTTATTTTCTAATAAAAAGGAGGACATATTGAAAATGTGCCAATTACTATATTGCCATGAATATAAGAATATTCAACAAGAGTTACCCAGTTCTGTAGGGGTCATGCAGGGAAACTAATATCATTTACAAATGACTCCAATTTTAATTTACAAAACACTGTCTATTAAATTATAGATACCCCAGGAGAAAAGGGAAAGGACTTCCTTAACTGCCCAGAAAATAGAACATTGAAACAATATCAGAAATATTCCAAACAAAAACTATATTCAGCCTTCATCAATGCATTCAGTCCTGTATCATTAACTCTGGCTTCACTGTGTCATAAATTTGTCTGCTCCTCAGCTAGAGTTCTGGAAATCCTGACTCAGTCTACTGGTATGGTCTTACAATTATTTACGGCATCAGAAGCCTATACCCAAGAATACCTAAGTCTTCCATGGAGCTCTGAGGCTCTTTCTTTGTTGAAGACAAAGCACTCTGGCCTGTAATGGATTTCAGGATAGCATCAGGATAAAACAAAAAAATCTATTCCTAAGTGATAAAAGACTTAAGATGGCTGTAATTAACATTACTGGTAAATTTCAGAAATGAAATATAAGCATTCAAAATAAGAATAATGCAACTTAAAGTCATACCAAAAATGTTATAGACAAAATATCTGTAATCAGTATTAAAGCCTGTTTTTTTTTTTAAATTTAAAAAATTTGTTCATGAGAGACACAGAGAGAGAGAGACAGAGAGAGAGAGAGGCAGGCACAGACACAGGCAGAGGGAGAAGCAGGCTCCATACAGGGAGCCCCTTGATCCCGGGTCTCCGGGATCAGGCTCTGGGCTGAAGGCGGTGCTAAACCATAAAGCCTGTTTTCAAAGAAAACAGTGAATGTGCATCTAATTTATAAAAATACGTGAACATAATATTTACAGAGAAATAATTAATCCTAAGATATAATATACCCTGAATGTGTCAAACATATAGTAAGAATATACCAAAAATATGTCAAGAAAATCAAGTAAAGAGATTCAGTAAGTCTGGGGTAGATCCTAAATATTTGCATATTAATAAAACTCCATTGATAAGTGATCTGGATTCCCAATTTGCATATACTGGCCTCTGTGATCCAAACTATGATCCTCTATGATTCCAAACTATGGAAGATACAACCAAGTTAATGTTTTTAAAGATAAGTGAAATTGTGTCTGATAAATAAAACATCATGGACTACTGGGCACTGAGAATCTATATTTAGCATATAACATAAATTTCTGAAATATTTCTATTAACATTTTACCCATATAGATTTAACCTCAGGAGGGTTAAGCATCTTCTGACTTGATAACTCTTATAGTACCATTCGTAAATAGTATCATGTCGAATAAACCCAGTTATTTCCAGTATCTCTCTTTTCACAAGGTTGAAAGAATACATCTTTGTGATATTCCAGAGGCCCTCTGGGGAATCATGAAAATAGTTTCTTAGGTACAAAGATAATCTGAATCTTATTTTACATTTAGGCTGTTATTTTGGGAAGACAAAAATTTAAAAATGTCAGTAGATTTGCACACTTAGGATAGGAATAGGATCGTGGGTGCTGGACAAACAGTACTTGACTGCTCATTTCAAAGGGATAATAAAACTTATAGACATAAAAGGTAACATGACTGTAAAGATCCTGAGCTCTTACAGACGTCATCAAGGACCTAAAGTCAGCATAAAGCATTTAAAGTTATTCTGGTAAGCCGCAGAAACTTTGAAATCTAGGCAGATTAGACAAAAAGAATAACCCTTCGTGTTGTAGATAGAGGCAGTAAACAGTGAACTAATGAAATAAGCGCACCCAAACTGAGCAAACTTTGCTAAGATTTTAACACATTTCATAGCTTTTCAGACTTTTTAGACATACCGTAAGCCAAACACAACTTTCTTTTTTAAATCTTACATAACTTTCAGCATCCTTTCAGGTTTTGTCCTTCACCATTCTCTTTCTCATTCTGAACATTAGCTTTAGGACTTAACTATGGGGTGACCTGACTAATAAGGGTGGCTGTGACAGTGCAGGAGGTGAAAGAATTCACCCAAGGCACAACAAAAGAGATAGAGGTTTATTGAATACACTGCAAGGAAGCTGTGGACAAGACCGCAAAGGAAAGACTGAGATGAGGAGGTGGTGAGGGACCACAGTTATTGGGCAGAGTGAAAGAGTATGGAATTTTTGGTAATCTTAGGAACTGTGTGCCTAGTTGTAATTGGTCAGTTAGGGCCTATGGCTATTTTGAGGTGGGTAGCTTAGTGAGCCTGTTTACCATGAGCTTGGTGGTCACGCTGGGTCCTTTTCTCTTGATCAAGTTTCCATTATTCAGGTCAGTTGCCTGAAAGGGACCTCCCTATACTGTTTTTTTTTTTCTGTTGAAGAACAGAAACACATCTCATTACCTTGCATATGAAGTTATACCTCTTTGCCACTATTGCTCCTAATAAAATTTTGTATGTTAATTATATCTTTTAATCAAAGTTACTCTGATTTCATAGAGGAAACAGAGATCATTGAAAACTGTTACACACTAATATTTAAGTAAACTAGCAAAACTTATAAATTCACTTAACAACTTTCTACAACCACATGCACTCTTTATAGTGGAACTTCTCTAAATGGCAAAAATGAACGCATCCATTAACAAACCCAAAGGTACAACCTCTCTGTACCATATAAAATCAAGAAGCAAAAGTATATAAACTTAAATTTTTGCTTAGTAATCGGTTGTTCAGTATTCTTAGAAATGATCTAGGTATTTAATAAATATCCATTAACATCATCTAAGGTTTTAAGTTATCCAAAGATCTTGGAAATTATTTTTCAAAGTGACATACTATAAAACACAATTACTGTTAAAATTACCAGAATAATCAATGATTTTGGATAAATGCAAATTTATATTTTTTAGGATTATAAACATTAAACAGAAGTAATGCTAGCTTATTTGATCTGTAAATTTAAAATAAGTTTAGAAAGAACATATTGAAACAATAAAGTTCTGTGCTTGTGTTATATTTAACACTAATAAAGAAAACATAGCTGCTTTTATTAAATAAACATAGCTGCTTTTATTAAATCAAAATTGTTAAATTTGTCTTATTTCCCAAAGATCAGCTATATGTATTTTTCAAAGACTTAAGTATTTATTTAAGTTTTTATTTATTCATTTAAGTAATCTATACACCCAGTGTGGGTCTCGAACTCACAACCCTCAGATCAAGAGTTGCCTGCTCTTCTGACTAAGCCAGCCAGGCACCCCGAGACTCATCTATGTTATCTGAATTTGAATAATAATAATAATTATTATTTTTTTTTTTTTAAGATTTTATTTATTTATTCATGAGAGACACAGGCAGAAGGAGAAGCAGGCTCCATGCAGGGAGCCTCACGTGGGACTCGATCCTGGGTCTCCAGGATCACGCTGGGGAGCCAAAGGTGACACTAAACCACTGAGCCACCCAGGCTGCCCTGAACTCGAATTCCTTAGATGTTTAAGAATACTTTTTTGAGGGCCGCCTGGATGGCTTTGTCGGTGGAGCATCTGCCTGTAGCACTGGTCGTGATTCCAGGGCCCTGGGATCAAGTCCCACGTCGGGCTCTATGCTCTGTGGGAAGCCTTCCTCTCCCTCTGCCTCCATCTCTTTCTCTCTGTCTCTCAGATTACTTTTTTGAGGCGGGGGAAGGGGAGGGAAGTTGGGGAGTCCCAGCAAGGGCTGGCAGGATACAGAGGGAGAGAATCTCAAGCAGACTCACCACTGAATGTGGAGGCCACTGGGGCTCAGTCTCATGACCCTGAGATCATGACCTGAGCCAAAATCAAGAGTTGAATGCCTTATTGAGCTACCACATTAAGACTATTTAGAAGTTGAATTTCCTTATTTTCTAAGAATTTTAGGAATTATTTTTTTCTATAAGCCATTCAGAACAGAGCCCCTTTAAGAGATTTTATAATCTAATTCATTAATAACATGTAGAGGTGGAAAAACATTACCCATACATATAATGAGAGGTAAAGACCCTTCTGAATTAACACATATAGACAGACCAGTAAGTAGTCAGTCACACAGCTTATAACTTTAGTTCTAAACTTTCAGTCACAGGTAACAGAATTAGGAAATTCAGTAATCCATGCTAAATAGCTGTTCTCTTAGTGAATACAAATTCTTCATTTGTTTGAGCTCAAATAGACTGCAAAGTCCAACAGACCAGATTTTCTGTCTTTTTTTTTCACCCTATTTAGACAACAGATCTCTGAAACCATTAATTTATTTAAGGGAATTATCAAATGATTAGACCATAAAACCAATTCCCAAACTTAGTAGAGAACAAAGTTAAAAAAAAAAAACAAAAACAAAACAGGGAGTCAGCAGAGAGGTAGAGACAGGCAGAGGGGAGAAGCAGGCTCCATGCAGGAAGCCCAATGTGGGACTTGATCCCGGGATCCTGGGATCATGCCCTGAGCTCAACCGCTGAGCCACCCAGGCGTCTCCAGTGTTCAAATGTTTAAAAACACCTATTTAATACATATTATTGATTTCATGAACATTGAATTCATAGCTAGCAGCACTGTAACTTATGCCTGAATGAAGTTTATCTAGCATACGTATTGATATATCTGAGCCTTTCTTACACTTGGGAACACTAAAAAGCTCTAGAGCACTATACTTGTGGCACCGTTTTAAACAGCAAAATCACCAAGAAGCACAAAAAAGCAAAAAAATGTAGCTGTAAATAGACCACGGAAAAAGACACTCGTTTACAGTATGAGATCTGAAACAAGAAGGTGCAGAGCATTACCTTGCTTGACCTCAACTAGGAAGTGATATGTTGGGTGACTCAAATTTCATCGCTCTGTGCATGTTACTAATGACCATGGAAGCATTATGAATATTGATTTGGAGTTTACAAGTAAATTTTAGTAAACAGGCAAATTCACAAATACAGAATCCACAAATTATGAGGATTATTTGTACCTACATCTTACAAGGTTTCAATATAACTCAAGGACCACAATCAGGGCTAAGATCTGGCATGCTATAGACACTGCATAATTTTTTGTTGAAGCCCCAGTTTTCTTCTTCGTAGTTCTTTCTTCTCAATCCCCAGTCCCAGGTACTGTCCTGTGGCCAGAAAAATGTTCAGCTTGACTCCTGAACTGCTAAGCTTCTTGAGAAACAGACAATGTTGGGGTGGGGAGAGAGATTTAAATTTCCTGTTGGAGGTCTAAAATAATTTTTCTCATGGAGATAAGGTTATACGTGGTGGCTTAGTGAGGTTCCTAGTATATTATGGGTTAAATGGGATTTGGAAATCCCTATGCACAGACCACACCCAAACCAGTTACATCAAAATCTCTGAGAGTGATTTTTGGACATGTACCACTGTTGTATAGTTTCTTTCTCTAGAAAAAATATGTTCTCAATTTCTAATGACTGATTTTCACATGTACTTTTGGAACACCGACCAGTTTATTTTGTGGCAAATTCTGAATAATGTGGTTCCAATTACTGCTTTGAAAATAAAAATAATACTGTATAGCAACTATATTATTTGAAAAGATAAAATTTAAGGGGGCCATTGACTATCACATCAAAGGTGGGTTTATTTTTGAGGTGTTGCAGCTGTGGCAGGTGTAGAATGTTACTAATCTAATAAATATTTCAGGTGCCTCACATTTTCACCTTATTTGCTTGTTTAAATAATTTTATATAATTTTTGTGGAAAGAGTTACTTTGCAAATGTATCCCAACCCCTGTTATTTCTCCATATTATTTTCTAAAAGAAGATCTAAGATGCTTGCAAATTAATCTGAACCTCTTCCCTTGCCAAATATTAGGTACTTGAAAATTTCAAAGTAGACAGACTTATCATTCATTCACTCACTCATTTAAAGGATTTTATTTATTTATTCATGAGAGACACAGAGAGAGGCAGAGACACAGGCAGAGGGAGAAGCAGGCTCCATGCAGGGAGCCCGAGGTGGGACTGGGGTCTCCAGGATCACACCCCGGGCTGAAGGTGGTGCTAAACCACTCAGCCACCCAGGCTGCCCAAGACTTTTATTTTTTATTTTTTTTAAATTTAGTGTTTTCTTTTTTTAAAGATTTTATTTATTCATGAGAGACACACAGAGAGAGAGGCAGAGAGAGAAGCAGGCTCCATGCAGGGAGCCTGACGTGGGACTCGATCCCAAGTCTCCAGGATCAGGCCCTGGGCCAAAGGCGGCGCTAAACCGCTGAGCTACCTGGGCTGCTCTGGCCCAAGACTTGTAAAGTGAAATCCCTCAAAGGCTATCACAGCCCTCTCCCCCCTCTTTAAATTATATTTTAAAAGTTTATGCTGTGCTTTTACGGAGGCATAATGTGGATACAAAACCTTTCAAGTATCAATATATCTTTCTTTGGCTTCCCAAAGCATTTTCTATTCTGATCCTCTGCCTCTGTTAGCAGTGACTCCCGGTTATGTCATTTTGTGCCAAATTATGCAGTGCTTCTTGCTTTGTACACAGAAGGAGAGTAGGAAAAACTATTAAACTATTCACTTCTGAACTATCAGGGTTTGAGATTAGATTATTACAGGAGAAAGACATTTTATAGGACTTGAACCAAGGTTACCAGAAGTAACATTTCACAAACAATAAAAGCACTAATGAATATTTCTCTATTTTTGCATTACTGAACCATAAATAAAATGGTTCTGTATATAAAAGTGAATGGAATCAATTTTCTGTCTCATACATAGAACTCACAAGTTAATTTTCATGGTCTTGTTTTGTTCAGAGGCCTTTTGTGTTGTTTTTTGGTCTTTGATTCTTGAGTTTGGGGCTTTTTTATGGAGGTGCATTTGAAAGATTTCACCAAACATTCATATTGTAGGAAGTAGAATAACTCAACCACAGCCTGGAGATCAACAAAATAAATGGGCATATTTCCAAAAATGAAATTGAGCATAAGATATTACAGGTCACATTTTAAGTTTACTACAGTATTTGCCAGAGGTACTTCTCTGATACTAGGGCTTAAAGATCAAAATATTTTTGTGAAAGCATTCCAGTGTGTGAAACAGCAAAGGGAGTCAGCTTCTCATCATTTAGGTGCTGGTGGTTGGATTTGTGGTTAATCCGTGCCATATGGCTGCTCTCCTCAGTGGGAAGTGACGGCAGCCCTAGGAGCTTACTCCATCCCTGGGGCAGCTGCTTTGGACTCAGTTGCTTTGATCTTCTTCTGTTGCACAGCTGGGAAGAGTAAGGGCTGGTTTTCAGTGTCCTAATAGAACAACATATTGGGACCACTGCCATACACTACACCTTGATTTTGTATAAGCATTCTTCAGAGAATGCAAGTGTTTTCACTTCCATGATCTAATACAGAAACTTAAGTTTGAGTTTTTAAAAAAAACTCTTAGTGTTGAAAAGAAATTTCTTATAGAAGCTTAACACTTTACATATAAAATTCCATTCTTAAATTTTTATGTTGTTTCTTCCAGGTTATGTTCTTTTTAAGAACAACTTCCAAATAGGAAGTAGAAAATAAGCATAATTCATGTAACTTATCCATTAAGTACAAATGTTTACAGTCCTTTCAAGTGTTGTTATTCTTATGGTTATTTTGTGTTTTTAGCTAAAGTTCACTGCTTGTTCCAGTAGCTGGTATATTGCCACAATATTAGAAAAAATAACTTGGGAAAGATTGTATGTAGTATGAAGTATAGTGGGACCAATAAAATAATTTATCTACACATTGTAAGGTAAATACTTTGGAGAAGAATGCTTGGAAATGTGGTCTGATTTGTAATAGAGGACCCCCCCCCCTCAAAAGAGCAGATTTTCATCCTAGCATCAGTCCTACATAGTAGAAAAGTTTTCTCGGTGATAGAAAATCCAAATGGAGATTTATGTAGACTCTGACTTGAGTTTCAGTCTCTTGTGAGTTATCATTAGATTTCCTCATACCTACTTAATCAGAGAAGTGTATTAGCTGGTTGTGCAGCTTTGGGAACAAAGTTGTTTCTAACAGAAAAATGCGAGAAAAAGGGTTTTCCCCCCTCTACATCCTAATAATCATGGTGGCTGTGGTAGAGCAATAATAATATAGAGATGGGTATTCTTAGCAAATATTAGTTTCTTCCACGTGTGTTTTTGTTTTTCCAAGGTGATTTGCCCGTCCACATTCCAGTCCCTATAATGATACTTCTATTTATTGTTATCACCATCAACAGCAACTATGATCTGTCTCACAATTCCCAAGAGCCAGGTCACTCCTTTGTTAAAGGAGAAAACCCAAACCAGTTGTTTTTTTTATGTGTACAAAATCCCAGTCATCTCACATTGCAGTGACCCCGACAGCATTTTGAAACTCCATGAACAAAACAGATAATAGAGCTACATCTGCATTCTGATGCAGTAAAAAAAAAATTTTTCTCCCCAGTGGTTGAAAGATTAACCATGTAAATGAGAGAGTATCAGGTATGTATTTATTTGTGTATAATACCAATTCCTAAATATGTCCAAGTGTTTCCTCATTTCTTCTTCAGTTCCTCTTACAATGTCTTTATTGGGCTGGAGAGTATATATTGGGAAGCAGGGGTAGGGAGGGAGCATAGATTCTCTTACCCATCATTTGGCAAGAAGAGATCATGGAGGCCTTGGATAACTTACCAACAATCATTATAACAGGATGTAGCATCTACACTAGAAACCTTTTCCTTCCTCCACAACTGGGGTGGGAGTGGGAGGACATATGATGAACATAGACTTACTTTCCAGGCATTCTTGAGACACATTTATAAAAACTGGGGGGGGGGGGGGGGGGTAAAAATCACAAAGATTGAAAGGAAATGGGTGAAATAGATAAAAATTACAATTACAAGATGCATTTAAAGAAATGCAGTTTAAACTATTTATGACGTGATTCGGCCCATAATTTTAAAGTCGACCTCAGTAAAACACTGACTTTGCCACTTAGCTGTGTGGCTTTAGGCTGCTTATTTACCTTCTCTGTGCTTTATTTTTCCTTAATAATTAGATATAAAGTTGGAGTATATATAATGCCTACTTTATAAACCAGGCAACCTACGATCTTTTAAAATTCTGTAAAAATACATTTAAAGCACTTAGTAGAAGACTTAACAACATAGAATACTAGATATGCTCCTGCCTCAAGCTCTTTTCCCAGACATCCACACGGCTAACTGTTTGACCTCCTTCAGGTGTTCAGACAAATGTGACCTTCTCAAGGAGGGTGGGTTTCCCTGTGTACCTACTCTAAGGTGTTTTCTCTTTAGTGCTCATTAGCATAAAATATGTATTTTTAATCATAGATATTACTATATTAACACCTAATATACTATGCATTTACTTATCAGTTTCTCTTCTGCTAACTTGAAGTAGTTTGGGGATTTATTCACAGCTTTACCTCTGGTGTCTCAGCAGTCCCTGACATACAGTATGCAATTAATAATGTTTATTAAATGAATAGCAAATGCTCAGTAAATATTATACCTGCTTTATTGAATTGAGTTTTTTTTAAATAATTAACAGCATCATTTGCTGGTTAATGTAGGAGGTGCTTGAGAAGTTTATAATGTTAAAGTTATCATGTTCAGTTCACAATATTAATTTGCTTACCAAAATTCCTTTCTATAGTTAATTCGAAAGTAATGGGTTCCAATGTGATGGAAATTTTATTCACATTAATGCTTCACTTCATATAGAAGATGTGTTGCTAGAAAGTTGCAAATCAAATTTGAGACAGAAAGAATAGCTTATTTATCAAGTGCTTGCTGTAAACCACATGAGAACACAGTATTAGTTAAGGCAGAAGCTCTGGAATCAGATTGTCCTTTTTTTAAATAAGATTTGTATTTATTTATTTATTTGACAGAGAGAGAGAGAGAGAGAGAGAGAGAACGAGCACCCAAGCAGGGGAAGCTGCAGACAGAAGGAGAGGGAGAAGCAGACTCCCCACCAAGCAGAGAGCATCATGTGGGGTTTGATCCCAGGACTCTGAGCCAAAGGCAGATGCTTAACCAACTGAGCCACCTGGGCGCCCCAGATTGTCTTTGTTGATAAGTCCTGATTCTGTCCCTTCCTAGCCAAGTGAGCTTGTGCTAGTTAACTAACCACTCTGTGCCTCAGTTTCCTTAGTTATATAAAGGAAATAATATTAGTTCATATAAAGGTTTTAGAAAAGTACCTTTTTCATAGAACCCAATAAATGATTAAGGGCCAGGTGTTTTCTAAGCATTCACATGAATAAGCTTGTTTAATCCTCATGACAACCTATGAAGTAGGTACTTTCTTAGGCCCATTAGTAAAGTTTTTGAAATGCTATTTGCCACTTATTAATGTACTTACAAGTTCAGGTCCTCCTAAAGTAAGAGACAGCTTTTTAATTTTTTTCTGTTTTAATGGATTAGAAAGTACTCAAAACTTTACTCCATGAAAGTAAGGCTGTGTTTAAGCAAGTAAATTGAATCAATATTTTCTCTCCTGGATTCTGATGTTTTGTTTGTATGTTTAAACCATTTGTTTCATTTGCTTTCCTGCCTCAATTTCCTTATAGCACATGGATTTTCTTTGAAGATGGAGTTTTGGCAATGGAATTATTAATTATTTTCTCTTTTTGGACACTAAAATAAGCAGCAGTAGCAATATGCTTTGATTTTCACAGGCTTCACTTTGATGGCAAAATTGCATTGTAGGGAGCTATTGAAATATAAGTTTTTGTGGCAGCAAATACTATACTGACCAAGAGGCACTAGAACTTAGAATGACTCACAAGATCAAGAAGTTTACTTAATTAGACATATAATACTGAGTTTGGTGGACATTTTTACATGACTGCATGATTCAGTAATGAATCAAGTGTTTCAAGATGAGTTATTTGAAGAAAATCCTCAGATAGAATGATAAACTACAGGAATGGAAAATGAATCTTATGAAGAAAAGTAAAAGTTACAGAGGTTGCTTGCACTAGGGAATAGAATGATTTTCAAAGAGGAGGATGTTGAAGGGTTGTTCTCCATAACTTAGAAGAACTGAGTAACTAATAAAGCAGAAGACATGGACATGAATAAATCTACTTTTCAAAATCATAAAACAATGAGAAGGGCTTTGGAGAGAAGATACAAAGACTCTCAGAAGAGAATAGATCGTTTAGGCCAGTAGTTCTCAACTTCTATGCATAAAAATCTAGGATCAATAGTTGAAGTACAGATTCTCAAGCCCCTACCAGAAATCAGATCCAGCGAGCCTTTGATCAGGACAAAGAATTTGCATTGTTATCAAGTATTTCCATGGGATTCTAAATAGATAGCCCTTGATACAAATGCTGAAAAAGTTCTTGAATTTAATCAGTAGCCTGCCATAGTCCAAAGAGCTAGACCAAGTAATCTTTTAATGCTCCGAATCCATTATTTATGTACATAGATATGTATATAACTATGTACACTTTCCTGTATTGCTTTGAGTGAGATCCAAACTGTTGTGAAAACATGAGCTTTTAGAAAACAGTGAGACAGACTATATTGCTCAATGCTCCGCACTGCAGTTATTAAAGAGGATGCATATTATACCACATAGAGAAATAAAAAATTTTACATAAATACGTAACCATAAGTAATTGAACAAGGAATATTGAGCAAGGAGAAGTCACATCATGGGTGACAGTTTTGAGATACAATAAATCATCTTCAGGCAATATTTTGGACTCTCTTGTCACAGGATTATAAGGGAAAACATTACTAAGTATATTTCAGATGTGCTGACATGTACTCTTCATAATAAATGAACATTAAATTTATGAAAGTTAGCTTCTACTTGCTGTGCTCTTGAGATATCTCTAATTGTGTTTCTCTGGGTTTGTTTTTGTTTTGTAGGGTGGAGCTATGACATTGAAGAGAGGAAGGTTCCAAAACCCAAGTCCAAGTCTTACGGTGCAAATTTTTCTTGGAACAAAAGAACAAGAGTATCCACAAAATAGGTTGGCACTGACTATATCTCTGTGCTTGACTGTGAATAAAGTCAGCTGTGCAGTATTTATAGTCCAGGTATAATACATCTCTTAATCTTCTAATAAATTTGACCTTTAACCACAAGTATATTTTGCGGTGCCTATTTTAATATTTTTTGATGTATCAAAGTGAACATGTTTCAATTTCCTATTTATAGAGATTTGAGGTGATCATACTTTTAGTACATAAAATCCATTAAAAGGAATGCTTGAAATCAGCTGCAACATTGAAGTCTTATACTTGGTTCTTTATAGCCATTCTCAAGTTAAGAGTGTTTATAAATTACCAGCCATCATTATTATAATGCTATCTTAGAAATTTGCTTGTTCTGAGATTAGAGAAATTTGGATTATATTGCAATCTCATAAACCCAAATCTCCCTATTATTGAGGTTCTCTTGTTTATTTTTCTTTAAAAATTTTTTTAAATTTAAGCTTAAATTTAAGTCTACTTAAAATTTAAGCTTTTAATTTAAGTCTACTTAAGCTTCTCTCTCTTTCTTCTCCTCTTCACTTCACACCCAGCCCAGTGTAGGGCTTGATCTCATAACCTTGAGATCAAATTCTGCCCAGAAATTCACATTCATGACTGTGAGGAGTTCAGATGAAGATGCTATATTCTTCTGAATTGAAAGACTCTGAGAAAATAATTAGTTCATTATTTGATATCTTTTTGTCTTTTGTCTTTTTGTTGGTTTTTTTTTTTTTTTTTTTTCAAATAGACATAGATAATGCTCTTGTGTGTTAATCACTCAGGTCATCCACTGAGTTATCAAGCACGTACTCCTGTCAGTCTCTTCAATAGTCATTCTGTACACTAATCTTCCTAATTCTGTTAGGTAGGCACTATTATTGCCCCCTTTTGCAAAGACATATCAAGGCTTAAAAGGACCAAATAACCTGCTCAAAATCACACAGATCCTAAGTGCCAAAGCTAGGACTTGAACTCATGTCTTCACATCCCATTCTTTTAATTACTTTAGTTATAGAGAAATAG
Organism: Canis aureus; assembly: GCF_053574225.1. Lineage (NCBI taxonomy): Eukaryota > Metazoa > Chordata > Mammalia > Carnivora > Canidae > Canis > Canis aureus. The sequence continues at coordinate 63,486,253 of NC_135614.1, read as the reverse complement.
GATTGATTCATGGCAGATGATTCTTTGGATTGCTAATAAATTGTTATGAAAGTTCTATGTCAATTATGTCTTTTCTCACAATTACATTTCATAAAAACACTAATAGCACATTGACCTAGCCCAACAAAGAAAATACCTCAAAGTATATATAAATTTGTACAATCTTGTTTTGAAGAGTAATCTCTTCAAAAACATTAACTCTGTATCCACTTAATTCTAAAAATCCTCATCCTAACAAATAGCCCATGGATATACACAGAGGTGAATGTACAAAGATATGATTTCTAATAGCTAATATGTTGAAACAATCCAAATGTTTATTAAGAGGAATGGAGTTAAATGGAGTATTATGCAGCTATTATAAAGAACAAGAAATAGCTATGAGCTGTTTGGAATGATGTTCAAGTTACATTGCTAAGTAGAAAAATATAGGAATAGTAGATAACATCTGGGGGTGAGATGTGGCAGCAGGTGCTTACACATATATGCCCCTAGAATATTTTGGGAAAGATAACATAAGAAACTAGTAACGTGATTTTACCACTGATTTTGAGAGAGGACAGTCTTGGGTCTTTCAATTTTTTTTTTTTTTTTTTTTAAGATTTTACTTATTCGAGAGAGAGTGAGCAAGCACGAGCAGGGCAGGGGTTGGGGCAGAGGGAGAAGAAGGCAGACTTCCCACTGAGCAGTGAGTCGGACACAGGTCTTGACCCCAGGACTCTGGGATCATGACCTGATCCAAAGGGAGACACTTAACCAACTGAGCCACCCAGGCTCCCCAGTTCTTTCAACTTTTATTTTTTTTAAAGATTTTATTTATTCATGAGAGACACACACACACACAGGCAGAGACACAGTCAGAGGGAGAAGCAGACTCCATGCAAGGAGCCCAATTTGGGACTTGATCCTGGGACTCCAGGATCATGCCCTGGGCTAAAGGTGGCGCTAAACCACTGAGCCACCCAGGGATCCCCTCTTCCAACTTTTAATACAGTATTTAAATATATTACTATAAGGATGTACTATCTGAATAGTCAAATATACATAACTATAATTATTTATACACTACAATTCATACCTTGCCATCTTAAGCTTGAAAATTATACACGTTATTTTAATACTTTAATTAGAATTTTATTTCAAGTAAACAGTAAACTCTACAAAATGTTAAAATAGAGCTTTTAAGAAGTTCCACAGATACTTCAATGAACATAAGTTTAAATTTCAGTAAAAGAAACGTATTCTGGGATCCCTGGGTGGTGCAGCGGTTTGGCACCTGCCTTTGGCCTAGGGCGCGATCCTGGAGACCCAGGATTGATTCCCACGTCGGGCTCCCGGTGCATGGAGCCTGCTTCTCTCTGCCTGTGTCTCTGCCTCTCTTTCTCTCTCTGTGACTATCATAAATAAATAAAAATTAAAAAAAAAAAAAAACTTGTATTCTATACAATAAGGCAATACAATAGGTTTTTTTCCAAAAGCAATTTAGCGTTCCACCTTCACTTTGGTTTTTAATATAATATAGCATTCTTTATTTCTGTTACTCTGGAAGAACTCACTTCCTAGGCAACCTCCTGCATTGGCTAAAGGATTGTTCTTTTGTAATATCTGGTCCTTATTTACGTAATAAATAAACGTGCCTCTGTTCCTGGGTTGTTTCCATCTTTTTCATTACACTATAGTTGCAGCCGATGCAGTGACTTTTATGTTCATATTTAGTATAACTTAAAATGTCATTTATATCTGTAAGATTAGCATCAAGGGGCCCCCTTGTTGTTTTTGAATAGGTTTTTTTCCTTTTAGGGTATGATAAATCTGAAAGGAAAGAATAACAGCTCTCATTTTTATAGTCTCTGTCTTATGCTAAGGGAGCCTGTATGTAAAAGAAAATTCACAAAAAACAAACATGCTATCAGTAGTCCTAACGTATATTATCATTACAAATTTGTCTTACTTTCTCACATTACTTTATTTTTTTTTAAGATTTTATTTATTCTTAAAATGAAGAATAAATAAATGAGAGAGAGAGAGGCTCCATGCAGGGAGCCCGATGTGGGACTCGATCCCAGGACTCCAGGATCACGCGCTGGGCTGATGGCAGAAGCTCAACCACTGAGCCACCCAGACATCCCGTGGAATTCTTCTTTAAAATATTTGTACTCTGGGGGCGCCTGGGTGGCTCAGTTGGTTGACAGCTGACTCTTTCTCCCTCTGCCCCTCCCCCTGCACGTGTGCACTCTCTCTCAAATAAAATCTAATATTTGTACTCTGATTACAAAAGTGTTGCAAAAATATTTGATCTATATAGAAGTCAAAAAGATAAATACAATTGCAAATTCCCATTCCAGCACAACCACTGTTGTACAACTGGTGTGTATGTTTCCAGTATTTTTTTCTCTTCCCTACATACACATGTTGCTTTTATAAAACAAATCACAATAATGTACATATTTTTTAAATTTTTATTTATGATAGTCACACAGAGAGAGAGAGAGAGGCAGAGACATAGGCAGAGGGAGAAGCAGGCTCCATGCACTGGGAGCCCGACGTGGGATTCGATCCCGGGTCTCCAGGATCGTGCCCTGGGCCAAAGGCAGGCGCCAAACTGCTGCGCCACCCAGGGATCCCTGTACATACATTTTTAAAAATCAAATTGAATCGGTATCACTTTAACTGATACCAATTCAGTTTTCCTATGACATTTTTCTATGACATGATATTTAATGGTCAATTTAACTTTTTTTCCAACATTCAGATTTTTCTAAATTTTTGCTATTATATTTTTACAAATCTAACTTAGCTCTCCAGCCATACCATAAATGAGAAGAGTAATAAGAATTGTTTTTTTCTCAGTGCCTTCCACAAAGGCCCATTGATGGGAAAACTCAATAATACTTAGTTTAATTATATAGGGGATTCTGAATACAAATCAAAGTTGATACGTCCCATTCTCTTCTGATATTTAGTTGATGATGTCTTTGAAATTGTCAGTGGATATTTACTGGGACTCTAGTCAATAGCTGCTTGAGTGGATGATGTTTACACCCACCTAAAAATTGCACCAGGGGGATCCCTGGGTGGCTCAGTGGTTCAGCACCACCTCTGGCCCTGGGCACGATCCTGGAGTCCCGGGATTGAGTCCCACATCAGGCTCCCTGCATGGAGCCTGATTTTCCCTCTGCCTGTGTCTCTGTCTCTCATAAATAAATAAAATATTTTAAAAAATAAAAAATAAATAAAAATAAAATAAAAATTGCACCAGGCACTCAAGAGTTACTAGTTTTTAGGATTTTATTTTTAAGTAATCTCTACACCAAATGTAGGGCTCAAACTTAAAACACTGAGATCAAGAGTCACATGCTCCACCAACTAAGCCAATCAAACACCTCTAAAGAGTTTTGTTTTTTTAAGATTTTATTTATATATTAGAGAGAGAGAGAGAACACAGGCTGGGGGAGTGGCAGAGGCAGAGGGAGCAACAGACTCCCCACTGAGCAGGGAGCCTGATTGGGGGAGCTTGATCTTAAGATGGAGCTGAAGGCAGATGCTTAACTGACTGAGCCACCCAGGCAGCCCCTAAGGAGTTATTTTAAATGTTATTTTTCTTTAAATTTTAGGAGTCAGGTTTTATTTTTTTAAACAGTCTTATATTACATCTTAAATAACTTTCAGTAAATTCTCAATCTGGGAGAAAGTTAATTATGTTACAGTGGATTTCTTTGAAAGATAAATATGAAATCTACATGGCTAATGAAAATTAAATCCCAAAATTGAAAAAAGTTAGGTTTTAATTGTGATATAGTTGATCACCCATAAATATAGAAATAATTACATTTGTGCTTTGGATCCTGATTGGGCTAGATTTAGGCTGAGGAAACAATGCTGGAATTTATGGCAACTCTGGGAACCTGATGAAAAGCTTCACTGTCTCCAGTTGTCAATTTAACAAAAATAAATCCAGGAGATTTCATTATGGTAAGAAGCGCATGATGCTGATTTTGGGAATAAAGTTTGCCAACAATGGTATGTGATAATAATAATGTATTATAACTTAATAGTTTTCTTGTCTAAAGGTCACTGGTAATATTTTTAAAGTCCTTTCTTTTCACTGGAATTTCCTCTAAATTTTTATTTAAAAAATAAACATTGAACATTCATAAATGCTTCACTTGAATTAGTTAACATTTTATCACGTGTTTTCCTTTCCTTCCTGTACATAACTTTGATTCAAAAGTAGGGTGCATACATCATGATATCATGTCTAAATGCTTGAGGGTGTGTCTATCCTGAAAAAAGATACCATTCTTTTATATACCACAATAACATTCTAACAATTAAAAAAAAAAAATTGATCACTGGTACAGTTTAACAATATTCAGATTTTGTGAAGTTGCTCTGATATTGTTCTTTGCACTGATTTTCTTAAAATCCAGGATGCACTCGATAGTCCTGCATTGAATTTAGTCTCTTTTAATCCTATTTTTTTTCTAAAGATTTAATTTGTTTATTCATGAGAGAGAAAGAGACATAGGCAGAGGGAGAAGCAGGCCCCACGCAGGGAGCCTGACGTGGGACTCGATCCCGGGTTCCCAGGATCAGGCCCTGGGCTGAAGGCGGTGCTAAACTGCTGAGCCATCCGGGCTGCCCAGTCCCTTTTAATCTTGAATAGTTTACCTGCTATTTTGTTTCTCTTATGACATTGGGCAATTTTGAAGAATCCAGGCTAGTCATTTCATACAGTGTTTCACAATTTGGATTTCTCTCATTTTTTCCTCATGAGATGATTCAGGTTAAACATTTTGGTAACAATCCAAAGGACTCTAAAAGAATTTGGTGAAACTTTGTTGGAAAACAAAATTAATGCAATCTCAAATATCAACCCATAACTTACATATTAACTAAAAGAGATAAAAGTAGTTTTATGATGGCTTTAACCAGGTGATCACTAACCAACAATTAGTGATTTTATATTCTCAAAAAATTACTTCTGGAGGCACATAAGATCACTGTCCAACATACACACACATCATTATCAACATCATCATCATCTTGAAAACATCCAATTTCATTCTGATAGCTCAGAATTCTTCCTCTATCCCCTGTATCCCACTTCATTTTATCACCCTTTTCTCAAAATGAGAACCCTGGTACTTTATATCAATGGATTATTCATTTACTCTGTCCTACAATACAAAATTGGTTTAAAATCACTAATACCATCAGTAACAAACTACAAGGTAAAATTCAAGGTTTTTACATAATTCTTGTCTTCAGAAAACAATTACAGAGAAGAGCACTGTGTTCCAAGTTATTTGAATTCATTCTTTACATTGTCAATTTTCATGCACAGTTAGGTTCTTTTGTTCCTTTGTATTCATCTATATTTTTTTTTCTTGTTGACTTATTTTTTAAATATATAAAATTTAACCTGGTTCAAAAGTCAAAATTATAGGGGCACCCGAGTGGCACAGTCGGTTAAGTGCCTGACTCTTGGTTGGTTTCCACTTAGGTCCTGATCTCAGGGTTGTGAAATTTAGCGCTTCATCAGCTCTTCACTCAGTGCAGAGTTGGCTTGACTCTCTCTCTCCCTCTCTCTGTACCCCTCACTCCTCAATTTTTTTTTTTTTTTTTTTAAGATTTTACTTATTCATTCATGAGAGAGAGAGAGAGGCAGAGACACAGGCAGAAGGAGAAGCAGGCTACATGCAGGGAGCTTGACGTGGTACTCGATCCTGGGTCTCCAGGATCATGCCCTGGGCTGAAGGCCGCACTAAACTGCTGAGCCACCCAGGCTGCCCTAAATCTTTTTTTAAAGGCAAAATTGTATTAAAAAGTTGTAGTCTAAGGAGTCCCATTCTCAACTGCTCTATGCACTTTAACCAATTTTATTATTTTTGATTTATCCTTCCTATGTTTTGTTTGTTGAAAGTAAGCAAAAATATATATTCATATTTTGCTTTCTTACACAAAAGGAAGCATACTATATATACTGTTTTGTAATTTGCTTTTTTTTTTTTTACTTATTATACTTTAGAAAGTGTTCCAGTAAGTTTTCTACTTAAATACATCTTAGTGTATGTAAAGTATACCTCAATAAAGTTGATTGAGACATGAAAACAAACCTCAGTATGATGTCAAAGCAGTACTTTGTGAGGTCATGATCAATGAATTTCAGTATGGCTTATAGTAGAAAATCAATCAACTATATATACAAAGTTTTTGATACTTGAGAAAATTGTTATAATTCAAATACAGAATAGTCTAAAAGATTTTTCCATTCCTATTGTCATTTGCACCATAAAGAGGATTGTCCATGTGGACAAAGCAAAGTGAAGAAATGCTGAAAAATATTACTCAAAACTGACATCTGCAAAACTCCCCAAATCAGATACTCCTCTAGTTTTCCATTATTGTGTAAAACAAAACAAAACAAAATTCTTAACATGCCTTATTTGATGAAGCATTCATTTCCTGGTGTGATTTGGTTTTCTGTTTATAAATCTATCTTGGGAAGATGAATTCATTTCTAGTTATATTGAATACAAGATGCCAGTGAGCTACCAGCTGAATATGTATGGCAGACCATTGAAAGTATAGGTTTGGAGATTAGCGGATGGTTCAAGAGAATTGGCTGTATAGTAATCAAGCTACAGCAATGAGTAGAGTGACAAGTACAGGATTGAGAAAATATTTTTGGTGAAGAAGTGGCAAACAAGGAATAGAGGAGATCAATGTAAGATTTTGGTGTTTTGTTTTTTAATGAAAAGGATTGTCTAATAAAACTAACAGACTGCATACCTCTTTATACATTGCTAGGTGCTTAGGATCAAGATTATTAGAATATCAGAACAGGAAATTGAAGAAAATTGGATGCAATTTCATAAAGAAAATGTGGCTCTGTTAATAAGTTATAAAGTTATTTAGTCCTCGTATTAGTTTCTTATGGTTCTTGTAACACATTGTCACAAACTTGGTAGCTTAAAAGGACATACATTTTTCTATAGCTTCAGAGGTCAGAACTCCAAAATCAGTTGCAATGGGCCAAAAATAAGGTGTTGGCAGGGTACTCCTTCCACAGGATCTAGAGGAGAATCCATTTCCTAGCCTATTTCAGTTCTAGACTGCCTTCCTCCCATTTTCAAAGCCAGGAACATTTGCTTTACTTGTCCCATTACCTTCTTACCCTCAAGTCAAATTACCTCCTGCCTCTCTTTTATAAGGACATTGTGATTACATTTAGGACTCACCTAGATAATCCAAAACATAGGAAAATAAAGCCATGAAAAATGTCCCAGAACTATCTCACTCCTTAAACTGTCAATCTCTGAGAAGTTTGTTTGGCAGTACAGTTATCAGTGTGTATATGAATGATAACATTTTAGAAAGACCTTCAAAGATAATAATGGATCTAATTGAAACTTGTCAAAATAGGGAGTAACTTATACAAGTCTATAAAACCAATTTTCTTGGTTTCTTGGACACCTGGGTGGCTCAGCGGTTGAGGGTCTGCCTTCAGCTCAGGGTCTGATCCCGGAGCCCTGGGATCGAGTCCCGCATCAGGCTTCCTGCTTGGAGCCTGCTTCTCCCTCTGCCTCTCTCTCTCTCTCTCTCATGAATAAATAAAATCTTTAAAAAAAAAAAAAGCCAACAATCTTATCACAATGAGACTTCATATTGTCTCTCCTTTTGAATAGTTCTCTTGAATAGTTGCATGACCATTTTGATCAGACCATGATAAAGTTTGGCCTGCTTGAAGCCAAGAAAAGATACCCGTATTTGTAAGGAAGAAGCAAAACTGTCACCATACATTTGCAGATCGACATGATACTATATATAGAGAAAAGCCTAAAGGCTCCATGAAAAAATATATGTATTAAAACTAATTTAATATATAGAAATTGTTTGTGGTTTTTGAGGATTTTATTTTATTTTAATCTCTGTACCCAACATGGGGCTCAAACTCACAATCCTGAGATCAAGAGTTGCATGCTCTACCAACTGAGCCAGCCAGGTGCCCCTGTTGTGTTCCTATATACTAATAATGAAATAGCAGAGAGAGAAATTGAGAAAACAACCTCATCTACAACTGCATCAAAAAGAATAAAATACCTAGGAATACATTTAACCAAGGAGGTGAAAGATCTATACTCTAAAAATTGTAAGACATTGATGAAAAAAATTGAAAGGGACACAAATTGAAAGATACACCATGCTTACGGTTTGGGAGAAATAATGTTAAAATGTCCATGCTACCCTAAGCAATCTACAGATTCAATGAAATCCCTTGAAAATATCAACAGCATTTTTCACAGAACCACAACAAATAATCCTAAAATTGTATGGAGCTGTAAAAGAGCTCAAATAGCCAATGCAATCTTGAGAAAGAAGAACAAAGCTGAAAGTATCACAATCTCAGATTTTAAACTTCCTCAAAACTATAATAATCAAAACAGTGTGGTACTGACACAAAAATAGACACACAGATTAACAAAACAGAATAGGGAGCCCAGAAGTAAACATGCTTATATGGCCAATTAATCTATAACAAGGGAGACAAGAATATACAATTAGGAAAAGACAGTCTCTTTAATAAATGGTGTTGGGAAAACTGAACAGCCACATGTAAACTGGACTACTTTTTTACACCATACACAAAAATAAACTATAAATGGATTAAAGTCTTAAATGTGACACCTGAAACCATAAAGCTTCTGAAAGAAAACAGTAAGCTCCTTGACATCAATCTTGGCAATGACTTTTCACATCTGACACCAAAGCAAAGACAAGAAAAGCAAAAATAAATAATGGGACTATAACAAATAATGAAGTTTCACAGTAAAGGAAATGGTCAATAAAACAAAAAGGCAAACTACTTAAATGGGAGAGGATATTTGCAAATGATATATCCAGTAAAGGGTCAATATCCACAATATATAAAGAACTCATAATTCAATACCAAAAAGCAAAGTGATAAAAATGGATAGAGGACCTTTTTCCAAGGAAGAAAATACTGATAGCCAACAGACACATGAAAAAATGCTCAACATCACTAATCAAGGAAGTGCAAATCAAAACCACAATGAGACATCACCTCACACTTGTCAGAATAGCTCGTATAAAAAAAAAAAAACGAGATAACAAGTGTTAGCGAGGATGTGGAGAAAGGGGAACACTCATGCATTGTTGTTGAGAATGTCAATTGGTGGAGTCACTATAAAAATAGTATGGCAGTTCTTCAAAAAATTAAAATTAGTAATACAATCCAGTAATTTCACTTCTGAGTATTTACCCAAAGAAAGTGAAAACACTAATTCAAAAAGATAATGCACCCCTATGTTTGTTGCAGAGCATTATTTAAAATAGCCAAGATTTGGGCAGCCTGGGTGGCTCAGCGGTTTAGAGCCACCTTCAGCCCAGGGCGTGATCCTGGAGACCTGGGATCAAGTCCCACGTCGGGCTCCGTGCATGGAGCCTGCTTCTCCCTCTGCCTGTGTTTCTGCCTCTCTCTCTCTGTGTCTCTCATGAATAAATAAATAAAATCTTTAAAAAATAAAATAAATAAAATAGCCAAGATTTGGAAGCAACCTAAGTGTCCATTTATGGATGATAAAGGGATAAAAAAGATACATGCAAAGGAACATTAGCCATAAAAAAGGAATGAAATCTTGCCATTTGCCCCATGAATGATCCTAGAGGATATTCTATTAAATGAAATAAGTCAGATGAAGAAAAAAAAGTCATATGATTTCACTTATAGGTGAAATTTCAAAAGCAAATGAACCAAAGAAAACAAATAGACTCAAATATATAGAACAAACTGGTGGTTGCCACAGGGAAGGGAGGTAGGGGAATGGGCAAAATAGGTAAAGAGGATTAAGAGGTACACACAGAGTAAGTCAGTCATGGGGATATAGTCAATAATACTGTGATAACTTTGTATGGTAACCACTTACCACAATAAGCATTCCATAATGTACATAAATGTCAAATCATTAGTACCCCTGAAATTAATATAAGCTGTATATCAAGTATATTTCAGTTAAAAATAATTTTTATTTTATTTTATTTATAAAGATTTTTTATTTATGAGAGAGAGGAGAGAGAATGAGAGAAAGAGGGAGAAGCAGGCTCCATGCAGGGAGCCTGACGTGGGTCTCCAGGATAACTCCCTGGGTGGAAGACAGCGCTAAACCGCTGAACCACCCGGGCTGCCCCTAAAAACAATTTTTAAATAAGTAAATAAATAAATTTATCAGCTTTAATATCCCCTTTGGGGAGAACCAAAATCAGAGTATTCTTAAGACTTTTTTTTTTTTTTATTGGAGTTCAATTTGCCAACATATAGCATAACACCCAGTGCTCATCCCATCAAGTGCCCCCTCAGTGCCCATCACCCAGTCACCCCCCCCCCCGCCCACCTCCCTTTCCACCACCCCTTGTTCGTTTCCCAGAGTTAGGAGTCTCTCATGTTCTGTCTCCCCTTCTGATATTTCCCACTCATTTTTTCTCCTTTCCCCTTTATTCCCTTTAACTATTTTTTATATTCCCCAAATGAATGAGACCATATAATGTTTGTCCTTCTCTGATTGACTTATTTCACTTACCATAATACCCTCCAGTTCCATCCACATCGAAGCAAATGGTGGGTATTTGTCGTTTCTAATGGCTGAGGAATATTCCATTGTATACATAAACCACATCTTCTTTATCCATTCATCTTTCGATGGACACCGTGGCTCCTTCCACAGTTTGGCTATTGTGGACATTGCTGCTATAAACATTGGGGTGCAGGTGTCCCGGCGTTTCACTGCATCTGTATCTTAAGACAACTCTTTTTTTTTTTTTTTTTTTTTAATTTATGATAGTCCCACAGAGAGAGAGAGAGAGAGGCAGAGACACAGGCAGAGGGAGAAGCAGGCTCCATGCACCGGGAGCCCAACGTGGGATTCGATCCCGGGTCTCCAGGATCGCGCCCTGGGCCAAAGGCAGGCGCCAAACCGCTGCGCCACCCAGGGATCCCCTTAAGACAACTCTTAAATCAAGTATCAGATGTGCCACTTTACCTCTACACCTTTGGTGTTATCAAGTGAAATTGAAAAGTACTTAGTAGATACTTTATAAATGTTGGGCACTCTCCTTCATGATTCACATCACTCATTAAATATTATTTGTGGCCAGACATTAGGCTAAATTTATGTATGCCTTCTAGGATTTCTATTTAAGTAGTTGTTTTTTTTTTAAACCCTTAATCATAATGTGAGATAAAAAGATAAAGCAGGATGCTTACAAATAGGAGTAGGACTTAAGTAAAATAGCATACAGTTTAACTTTTAAGGTTGTGCTTATAATTAAGAATAAACAAGACTTAGCTGACCTGTTGTAAATACTTGAATTAATGGTTTTATAGGAAGTCAATGAAATAATGTATGGGTACAGTGATACGGGATAGTTAGGTTTGTTAATATCTAACTCAAATTTACTCTTAAATGAAATATCTAGAGAAAACAATAGATTACAATGTAATACCTGCTGATACTTTTTATTATCAATACATAATTATCAGCTCCTAAAACTTTAAGAGTTTGAATATGAGGATTTTATAATCCTTAGAATAATAAAATATGTATAAATGGAGGAAATTATGTTTTGTCTAAAACCAATGAAGATAGTCACAAGGTGAAACAATAATTTTAAACAGCTCTTCTGGGTGAACTTTTTTTTTTTTTAAAACAGTGATAGATTTCATGAATGGTATTGTTTTAGTCTCTCAAATTGATGTCAGGAGTTTGTATTATACATTCCTGTCTTTGTCAGTTCAGATGGGTATAATGGACGACCACAGAATAGATGGCTTATAAACAAAAAGCATTTATTTCTTATAGTTTGTGAGGCTGGAAGTCTAAGATGCCAGGTGCCAGCATGGTCAGGTTCTGGTGAGGGCCTACTTCCCAGTTCACAGACAGCTAACTTTTTACTGTGTGTTCTTCATATGTCAGAAGGGATGAGATAGCTCTCCGGGCTCTTAAAAGGTTACAGATCCCATTCATGACAGCTTATGATCCAGTTGCCTTCCAACAACTTGACCTCCTAATATAGTCATGTTGGGAGTTAGAATTCCAACTTGCAAATTTGGGTGGGGAGGACACAAACATTCATTCCATAACATTCCATCACCACACCCTCCAAATTTATGCCCTTCTTGTATGCAAAATACATTCATTCCATCACACAGTTCTAAAAGTCTTATTAAACTGTTACATCATCACCTCTTAAGTCTAAAATCTCATCTACATTTAAATCAAATAGGAGTGAGATTCAGGATATAATTCATCCTGAGGCAAATTACTCTATCTGTAAACCTGTGAAACCAAACAAGTTACATGCTTCCTCATAAAGTTATAATAAACAAGCACAGGCAAGACATCTTATTCCAAAAGAGAGAGATAGGAAAGATAAAAGGGCTTATGGGTCCCAACTAAGTCCAAAACCTAACAAGGGAAACATTAAACCATAAGGTTTAAGAATAATTCTCTGGCTGGATGTTTTATCCTTCAGACTCACTGGGCTGGTGGTCCTACATTCCAGATCTACTGGTATGGCATTATTACCCCTTCTCCCCTCAGTTCAGAGAGCATGGCTCACCCATGGCTCTTTGCAGTGGTCATGCCCATGCTACACTTCTCTGTGTTGTGGAGGTTATTCCACCAGGGCTCTGCCAGTTGCCTACTCCCAGTTTCACTCAGCATTGTACTGCCATTTGAAATCAAGGTGGAGGCAGTCCTGTCTCCTGGGCTTATGCGCTCTGGGCCTGTGGTGATAGTGAGGTTCTAAATAAAGTATTTTCACGTAATTATGAGAATAATTGGCAAAAAACATGAGCTAACCAATCTGAAAGTATTAATACCATTTAAAGTAAGGCCTACAAATATGAAAACCAAACAAAATTGGTCTTGATACCAGTTTATAATCATTAAATGGAGGGAAACATCTTGGAGACATAAAACAATCAAATGAGTCCTAACAAGGGATTTCCATGTGAATCTAAAATAATATATGCCATAGTTAAAGGATGCTTTAGTCTTTCTTACAAATGACAATTCACCTAAGGACACACAATGCAGTGCATTTCAGGATTATAAATCATACAAATACAAGACAGGGAATGATTGAATGTTACATAAGAAACAAAATTGCTAGTGGTGAGTAGGATCAGAGAGTACCATAGCTGAATATGAATTAAGTAAATATGTAACAGTATGGAAGGACCCTTGGGAGTGCATAATGCAATTTCATTGTGGGTTAAACAAAGGATAAATTAAATGAAGAATTGCTTCAGCTAAACTTCTAAAGAAGAGAGTACACATTGTATTCTGCTTTAGGTTACACCATTCAAAGAAATATATGGAGAGAATTCCAACAAAGAAGACAACAAAAGTCAAATGCCAGAAGGTAGATCATATATAAAAAATAAAAGTCCAAAAAAAAATAAAAAAAAAAAATAAAAAATAAAAAATAAAAGTCCTGGACAACCTCATCTACTTGGAGCCATAAAAAAATAAAATAATCTGCTTAAACAATCACAAGGTTTGAGAGACAAAAAAGAGCTAGGGCACAGTTAAAAGATGAGGTTCATTTTCTACATGATACCACTCCTCCAAAACTGGGAGAAGTGACTATTTTCTCTAATGGATAGAAACCAACACTGACAGTCAAAGAAAATGAAGAAACAGAAATATGTTACAAGAGGAAACCTCACAAAATGAGACAGAGATAAGGGATTTATCAGCTAAAGATTTCAAAATAATACTCAATGAACTCGAGAGGAGAATGAACACATTAAGAACTTCAACAAAAGAGAAAACACAAGAAACTACCAAATAGAAGCCACAAAGATGAAAATACAATGACTGAACTGCAAAATACACCAGAGGAGCTCAAGAACAGACTACATGAAGCAGAACAGAGGATCATTGACTTCAAAGACAAGGCAGTAGACAGAGCAGGAGGGGAAAAAAGATAATTTTAAAAAGTGAAGCTAGCTTAAGGTATTTGTAGGACAACACCAAACAGATTAATATTCACATCATAGAGCTCCCAGAAGGAGAGAGAGAGAGAACGGGGCAGAAAATTATCTGAAGACATAATGACTGAAAACCTGATCTGAAGAAGAAAACAGACGTCTAGATCCAGGAAGACCATTACAAGTAAGATTAACCCAAGGACCCACACCAAGATACGTTATAATTAGAATGCCAAAAGTTAAAGACAAGGAAAGAATCTTAAAAGCAACAAGAGAGGTACAAATTGTTATGTACGAGGAAACCCCCATAAGACAATCAGCAGATTTGGGGGCAGAAACATATTGGGATAGTATGCTATGTTCAAAATGCTGAAAGAAAAATACTTTTTTTTTAAAAAGATTTTATTTATTCATAAGAAATGCAGAGAGAGAGAGAGAGAGGCAGAGACACGGGCAGAGGGAGAAGCAGGCTCCATGCAGGGAGCCCGATGTGGGACTCGATCCTGGATCTCCAGGATCAGGCCCTGGGCTGAAGGCAGCACTAAACCGCTGAGCCACCTGGGCTGCTCAAGAAAAATACTTTTAATCAAGAATACTCTACCTGGAAAAATTGCCATTCACAATTGACAGAGAAATAAAGAGTTTTCCAGAGAAGCAAAAGCTAAGGAGCTAATCACCACTAATTTGGTCTCACAGGATGTATTAAAGGTACCTCTCTGAGCTGAAACAAAGGGCACTGATTAATAACAGGAAAGCATAAAGGTATAAATTTCACTGGTAAAGGTCAGTATAGAGTAAAGATGGTAGATTAATCACTTACAAAGCTAGTATTAAGGTTAAAAGACAAATACAATAATTAGTTAAGCGATACCCAATATAAAGAGATGTAAAATGTGACATCAAAAATAAAACATGGAGGGCAGCCCCAATGGCCCAGCGGTTTGGCACCGCCTTCAGCCCAGGTGTGATCCTGGGGACCCAGGATCAAGTCCCACATCGGGCTCCCTGCATGGAGCCTGCTTCTCCCTCTGCCTGTGTCTCTGCCTCTCTTTCTCTTTGTGTCTGTCATGAATAAATAAATAATATCTTTTAAAAAATAAATAAAACATGGGAGAGTAAAAATGTAGAATTTTAGAATGCATTTAAACCTAAGTTATTATCAGATTAAAATGCAATGTTATAAGTTGTTATATGTAAGCCTTAGAGTAACCCCAAAGAAAAAATCTATAGTAGATACACAAGAGAAAAGACCCTAAGATACCATTGAAGAAAGTCATCAAACTGCAAAGGAACAGAGCAAGAGAAAAAAGGAACAGAGGAAGTACAAAACAGCTATAAAGTGACAAATTGGCATTAAATACATGCCTATCAATAATTACTTTTTAAAAAAGATTTTAGTTATTTGACAGAAAGCATGAGAGAGAGAGAGAGAGAGAGAGAGGTCACAAGCAGGTGGGAGGGTAGAGGGAGAAGCAGATTTCTCACAGAGTTGGGAGCCCGATGTGGGGCTCCATTCCAGGACCCCAGGATCATGACCCGAGTTGAAGGCAGACTCTTAACTGACTGAGCCATCCAGGCACCCCTGATAATTACTTTAAATGTAAATGACCTAATTCTCCAAAAAGACATACAGTGGCTGAAAGGAAAAAAAAAAAAAAAAACCATTTATATGCTGCCTACAAGAAACTCATTTCAGATCTAAAGACAGACAGAATGTGAAAGAATAGAAAAAGATATTCCATGCAAATGGAGATCAAAGAAAGTGGGGGTAGCTATACTTAGATTTACATTAGGCTTTAAAACAAAGATCATAATAAGAGACAAACAAGGACATTATATAATGATAAAGGGATCAATCCAATATAACACTTGTAAATATTTATGCACCCAACATAGGAGCATATAAATATATAAGGCAAATATTAGCAGATGTAAAGGTAGAAAAAGAAAGCAATACAATAATAGTAAGGAAATTTAATACCCCATTGATATCAGTAGATACATCACCACTAAGAAAACATTGGACTTAAATGACACATTAGATTAGATGGAATTTTTAAAAATCTACAAAGAACTTTCTATCCAAAAACAACCCAAATAAACCCCACACCTAACTTTATACCTCAAGGAACTAGGGGAAAAAAAGAACAAATTTAAGTTTGTAGAATAAAAGGAAATAACAAAGATCAAAATAAAAATGAATGAAATAGAGACTGAAAAGACAATAAAAAAGATCAATGAAACTAAGAGCTGGTACTTTGAAAAGATATAGAAAATTGACCAACCTTTAGCTATATTCACCAAGAAAAAAAGAACTCACATAAATAAAATCAAAGTGAAATGTTACGGCTACCTCAGCAGAAGTACAAAGGATTCTAAGAGTACCATGAATACTTTATGCCAACAAATTTAACAATTTAGAAGTAATGGATACATTTTTAGAAACATACAACCTACCAAGAGTAAATCATAAAAAAAAATAGAAAAATTAACCAGATTGATTACTAGTAAGGAGACTGAATTAGGAATCAAAAACCTTCCAACAAATAAAAGTTCAAGACCAGATGGCTTCACTGCTGAATTCTACAAAACATTCAAAATAATTAATACTAATCATTCTCAAACTTTTCCAAAAATATAGAAGAGGAAACACTTTCAAAGTAATTTTACAAGACCTTCATTACCCTGATTCCAAAGCCACACAAGATACCACGAGAGAAGAGTATTATAGACGAGGGGTGCCTGAGTGGCTCAGTTGGTTAAGCGTCTGATTCTTGATTTCAGCTAGGGTCTTCATCTCAGGGTCACTTTGGTCTCCAAGCCCAGGGTGGAGTCTACTTAAAAAAAAAAAAAAAAAAAAAAAAGAATATTATAGGTCAATATCTCTGATGAACATAGATGCAAAAACGGAGTATTCAACAAATTAAAAATAGAAATACTGTAAGTGGTATAGATATACAACAGAATGTTATTTAGCTGTTAAAAATAATGAAACCTTGCCATTTGCAAAAATAAGGATGGACTCAGAGGGAATTATGCTAAGTGAAATAAGTCAGTCAGAGAAAGACAAGTACCATATAATTTCACTTATATGTGGCATCTAAAAAAAATAAAACCCCCAAAACAACAACAAAAACCCCAAATGGACAGAAAAAGCAGAAATAAATCACAAATACAGAAAATAAACTGGTGACTGTCAGAGGGGAGGAGGATAAGGAGATGGCAAAATGAGTAAAGGGGGATGAGAGGTACAGACTTCCAGTTTTGGAGTTAATAAATTATGGGGATGAAAGGTACAGTATAGGGAATATAGTCAATGGTGCTATAATAATGTGACAGATGGTAGCTACACTTGTGAACATAACATGATAGAGTTGCTGAATCACTATGTTGTATACCTGAAACTAATGTAACATTGTGTGTCAGCCCTACGTTAATATAAAGAAAAAGAAACTCAACAAAGTGGGTATAGAGGAAATTATCTCAACATAAGGGCCATATAAGACAAGCCCACAGCTAACATTATACTCCATGATGAAAAGCTAAAAACTTTTCCTATAAGTTCAAGAACAAGACAAGGATGCCCATTCTCACTGCTGTTACTAATACTGTTTTGGAAGTCTTTGTGTCACTATTTGCAGATGACATGGTATTATATATAGAAAATCCTACATATCCCACTCCAAAACTGTTGGAACTAATAAATGATTATGGTAAAGTTGCAGGATACAAATCATTTTGTAAAAATTCATTGCATTTCTATATACTAACAAACATCAGAAAGAGAAATTAAGAACCGATTCCTTTTACAATTGTATCAAAAATAGTACAATACCAAAAATTAAATTAAGCCAAGAAGTGTGAAAGCTAGAAGATTCTGAAGAAAGAAACTGAGGAAGACAAAAATAAATGGAGAGCTATTCCATGTTCCTGAATTGGAGGAATTCATATTATTAAAATGTTATTACACCTAAAGCAATCTACAGATTCAATCCCTAGCAACATTCCAAACATGGTTTTCTCAAACAGAACAAAGAGTCCTAAAATTTGCATGAAAAGGACAAAGGACTCCAAATAGCCAACCATTTTTGAAAAAGAAGAACAGAGCTGGAGTCATAATGCTCCTGGATTTCAAACTATATTTCAAGGCTATAGTAAGCAAAACAAAAAATAGATAGTAGATTAATGGAACAAAGGGACCAGAAAGAAACCTATGGTTAATTAATTTACAACAACACAGCCAAGAACACACAATGGAGAAAGGATAGTCTCTTCAATAAATGGTGTAGGGAAAACTGGACAGCCAAATACAAAAGAATAAATGTGGATCACTACCTTTTGGCACATACAAAATTAACTCAAAATCGATTAAAGACTTGAACACACACACACACACACACACACACAAAAAAAGACTTGAACACAAGGCCTAAAACCATAAAACTCCTAGAAGAAAATGTACACGGTGAGCTCCTTGACATCAGTCTTGGCAAAAGTCATTACTTTTCAGATCTGACACCAAAAGTAAAGGCAAGAAAAGCAAAAATAAATGATGTAACTACATCAAACTAAAAAGGTTTGTACAGTAAAGAAAACCATCAACAAAACGAAAAGGCAATTTACTAAATGGGAGAAAATATTTCCAAATCATGTGTCTGATAAGGAGCTAATGTCCAAAATATATAAAGAATACATACAACTCAATAGGGAAAAAATCCAATTAAAAATAGGCAGAGACTATGAGTAGATATTTTTCCAAAGACGACATACAGATGGCTAACAGGTACACGAACTTCAGCATCACTAATCAACAAGGGAATGAAAACCAAAACCACTATGAGATATCATCTAATTCCTGATAGAACGTCTACTGTCAAAAAGACAAGAAATAAGTGTTGGTGATGATGTGGAGTAAGGGAATCCTTGTGCACCATTGGTGGGAGTGTGTTCAGTATAGCCACAATGGAAAACAGTATGGAGGTTCCTCAAAAAATCAAAATTACTACTAAAATATGATCTAGCAATTGGGTAAATTATCCAAAGAATAAAAAACAGACTTAAAAAGATATGTGCATCCCCATGTTCATGCATCATTATTTGCAATAGCCAAGATATGGAAACAACCTAAGTATCCATCAGTGTATAATAGATAAGAAATTGTGTTATATACATACAATGGAATACCATTCAGACATAAAGAATGACATCTTACCACCTGCAACAATGTGGATGGATCTCTAGGCTACCTGAAAGAAATCAGGTATTGTATGATCTTACTTAAATGTGGATTCTTTAAAAAGCCATACAAGCTCACAGATACAGAAAACAAATTGATGGTTTCCAGTGGCAAGGGGTGGGAGGTGAGTGAAATGGGCGAATAGGTTCAAAGGTAAAACTTCCAGTTATGAAATAAATAAGTCATAGGGCTATAACGTACATTATGGTGACTATAGTTAATAAAACTATTACAAAAAAATAAAAAATAAAACTATTACATATTTGAAAGTTGCTAAGAGAGCTCTTAAAGGTTCTCATCACAGGAAAAAAAATAATTGTATATGGTAATGAAATTTAACTAGACTTATGGTACCATTTGGCCATATATACAAATATCAGAGAAACCTCAGATAAGCAGAAAAGTATCATAGAAGCTTCAAAGTAAATTAAGATCTTATACTTCTATTTTAATTGATCTGAGAGATAATTGTTTAAAATAATAATGAATAGTAATGATGTACTGAGTGATTATGACTTATAGATGAAGGAAATGAATGACAGCAATATAATAAGGCACAGGAGGGAGAAATTGTGAATTCTCTGTTACAAAGTATCTGCCCTACATGTGAAACAGTACAGTTTTTGTTGAAGGTGGACTTAGATGAGCAAAAGTGCATATTGAAAACTCTAGGGCAACAACTAGAAAATTAAAAGAAAAATTGAATTAAATGACACAAAATCAAATAACCTGATTGAAAAATAAGCAAATGACTTGAATAGACATCTATTCAAAGATTATATATAAAATGGGTAAAAAGATACTCAACATCACTAATCATTAGAAAAATAGAAAATCAAAACCATAATGAGATGTCACCTTAAACCTATTATGATATAAGGCTGTTAAAAACAAACAAAAAATTGCAGAAAATAACAAGTGTTGGTTAGGATGTGGAGAAATTGAGACATATATCATTGGTGGGAATATGGAATTATCCTCAAAAAATAGAGCTACCATATCATTCAGCAATCTCACTTCTTTTCTTTAAAAGATTTTATTTATTTATTTGGGGGAAAGGCAGAGGGCACAAGTAGGGGAGGTAGGAATGGTAGAGGGAGGGAGAGAAACAGGCTCTTCTCTGAGCAGGGAGCCCAACATGGGGCTCCATCCAGGGAATCATGACCTGAGCCTAAGGCAGACACTTAATAGACTGAGCCACCCAGGCACCTCTCACTTCTTTTTTTTCTTTTTAAGATTTTTTATTTTTTATTTTTTTTATTTTTTTATTTATTTATGATAGTCACACACACACAGAGAGAGAGAGAGAGAGAGAGGCAGAGACATAGGCAGAGGGAGAAGCAGGCTCCATGCACCAGGAGCCCAACGTGGGATTCGATCCCAGGTCTCCAGGATCGCGCCCTGGGCCAAAGGCAGGCGCCAAACCGCTGCGCCACCCAGGGATCCCCTTAAGATTTTTTTTAAAAAGTAATCACTACACCCAGGATCACCTGGGTGGCTCAGTGGTTGAGCATCTGCCTTGGGCTCAGGTGGTGATCCCAGGGTCCTAGGATTGAGTCCCACATCAGGCTCCTTGCAGGGAGTCTGCTTCTGCCTATGTCTCTGCCCCTCTCTCTGTGTCTCTCATGAATAAATAAAGAAGAAAGGAAGGAAGGAAGGAAGGAAGGAAGGAAGGAAGGAAGGAAGGAAGGAAGGAAGGAAGGAAGGAAGGAAAGAAAGAAAGAAAGAAAAGAAAGAGAGAGAGAGAGAAAGAAAGAAAGAAAGAAAGAGAAGGAAAGAAAAGAAAAGAAGGAAATCACTATACCCAACATGGGGCTCAAACTCACAATCCTGAGATGAAAATTTGCATGCTACACCGAATGAGCCAGCCAGGTACCCCAGCAATCTCACTTCTAGGTACCTATTCGGAAGAATTGAAAGCAAGGTCTTGAAGAGACATTTCCACATCCATTTTTATAGCCACAGTATTCCCAATATCCATGATGTGGAAGTAACCCAAATGTATATCTACATATGAATTCATAAATCATGGTGTATATATAAAATGGATTATTCACCTTTAAAAAGGAAAGAAGTTCTATCACATGCTACAGCATGGATGAACCTTGAGGACATTATACTAAGTATTTGCCATAAAAAGACAAATACTACATGGTTACACTTATATGAAGTATCTAGACTAAGCAAACTCATAGAGACAAATTACAATAGCAGTTGCCATGGGGTGGGGTGTTATTATTTAAAGAGTATAGAGAATTTGTTCTGTGTGATGAAAAAGTTCTGGAGATCTATTTCACAACAAAGTGAATATATTTAGCACTACTGAGCTATACACTTCAAAATGGTTAAGATGGCAAATTTTATGTTATGTGTTTTTTACCATGAAACAAAAACAATAGCATTTATACAAATAATAACCATTATAATAGATAACTATTTATAATAACAATAAAAAGATAAGAGATAAAATACTTAGGAATAAACTTGATAAGAATTGTCAAAGATCTCCATGAAGAAAATTATGAAACATTCATGGAAGACAATATAGACTTGAACAAATGAGAAGATATCCTTTCTTTTTGACAGAACATCTCATCATCACAGAGATGTCAATTTTCCTTAATTTATAAAGTTAATGTCTTCTCAGTTAAAACCCAGTTAATTTGTATATGAGTCTAGAGAATTTCTCAAAACTTGTATGCAAAAAACAAAAGAATAGCTAGGAAAAAAATGAAAAACAAAAAACAAAAAACAAAAAACAAAAAAACAAAAAATAAAACCTCTGAGTGGAGTCTACCCCTGTTAGATATTCAAATATACTACAATGTCTATAATTAAAACAATTTGGTACTGAGCATGAATGGTCAGGCCAATGGGATAGAAAATACAGACATAGACCAACTACCAATAGAAATCTGGTATATGATAAAGGTGAGATCTTACATCATTTGAGGAAAGATGATCTTTTAGTAATATGTTATTGGGACAACTGGAGAAGAGGAAATTTGACCCATTCCTCACACCATATATAAGAAGAAACTCCAAAGAGATCAGAGTTTTAATGGAAAGAGGGAAGAAAGGGGAAGGAGGGAGGAGGAATTATATATATTCTAAAAGAAAATCTGGGTGAATTTGTCTATAGCTTCAGTAAGGAAAGGTTTTTTTTGTTTTGTTTTGTTTTTTAGCTATAATACAAGGCTTTTTAACTATAACTAAAATCCCAGATGCAACACAAGAGATTGACAAGTTTGACTATATAAAAATATAAATCTTTGAAATGACAAGAACTCATAAGCAAAGTTGAAAGGCAAATAAACTTTAAAAATATTTGTAAAATATATCAGTTAAAGGACTAATCCTTCATATACTAAGGTTTTTTAAGAATGGGTGGGGGGGAGACAAAAATCCTATAGAAAAATGGGCAAAAGTCATGAACAGTGAATTCAGACACATAAAAATGGCCCTGAGACCTATGTAAAAATGTAACTTTAATCCAAACAAGGGAAAATGTTAAAAGTATCTTGTGATACCATTTATCATCCATTATGTGGGCAAAAAGTCAAAATCCAATATACTTTGTTGATGAGGCTATGATTTAATAATAGACGCTCTTGTGTTGCTATGAATACTAAATGGCACAACCTCTTTGAGGAGGAATTCAGCAACAACACACAAACTACATAACTATGTTTTCTTTGACTCAGTAATCATACTTATGAGAACTTGCCTTGATGATACACTTCAATAAATATAAAAATATGTATGGCTAACTTTATTAATCATACCTTTAACTGTAATAGAGATATTAGAAACTACATAAATATCTAGGCATTAGAAATTGAATGAAAAAAAAGAAATTAAGTGAATGAAGTATGGAACATTCACACAATTGGGTATTTACTACTGTTAAAAAGAGTGAGGAAAATTTGTATGAACAGATATGGAGTGATTTCTAGCACACATTGTTTACTGAAGTAACAAGTATAAGGGAGATATATAGGATATATATATTTTTTTTACACTAAAGGAGATATATATCTCCCTTAGTGTAAAAAGTAGAGAAAACCAGAAAACAATGAAGCACTATACCTACAATGGGTAAATGAAAGCCATAATCACACTGAAGGGAGGAAAAAGAACAAACTTAACCAAGTTACTCTAAACATAGTATTCAATTATATACCCACAGTCTTGGATGAGGTGGAATGGCTAGGCTGAACTGAAAGCATATCCTTAAATCTTTTCTTGGTAAGGTTGTCCTAGGTAGTAGTATGGGCAATGAAATTCTGAAACAAATTTGAATGAATTTTAAGATTAATACATAATAAATACATTATTTTCATTGAGGAAGAAACAACATACAAATATAGAATAAGGAAAGGCAAGAACCAACTTTGTGGGCATGAATTAGAGTTGGTGATATTAATGTAAACCCATGATTTCTAAATATGTGTCTGTGTGTATGTATATGTATATGTGTGTATATATTTATATAGAGAGAAATTTCCTAGTTTTGCCCATTGAAGGGCAAGAATCAAGATACTCCAGTTCAGAGAGCACACTTAGCACTGAGAACTTGGTCTAGTCAAATCTTGACAAACTGGGCTGAAAAATTAGTACGTACATTATAATGAAGTACAAACCATTAGGAAAAAGAATAGCAACTCATGAATCCAGAGTGATAATACAGGTCAATAAGGAAGGAGGAAAAGGGGCTCTTGTTTATAATAAAATGCCAAGTGCTAATCCGTAAATTGAGAGAGAATCCTGAACTTGGAGAATCAGTAGTTTGCAACCATCACAGTCAAGATTTGATTAAACAGTGGGATTCATATTTCATAAATACATGCCGTACATGTCGTACACACCGCCAGCCACGGTCCTTCAGCAGATTGATTCCATAGCTGACGCTGATATCGTAAATGCTGCAAAGAAGTTTGTTTCTGGCTGGAAGTCCATGGCAGCAAGCAGAAATTTGGGCCATACACCTTTTGTTGATGAGTTGTAATACTGAAACACATCTTTCAGGGAAGAGCTGAACGTTTTCTCAACCCAGAGCAGAAAACATATGAAAGTCAAAAATCTCTAATATAACATTTATCTTTTTTTTCCCAATGAGATGAGATGTCTTAGAACATAAATACAGGTTTTTGTTCTCAGCTGACTTAAAGTCAATACAACATTCTGTTTAAATGTTTTTCTTGCATCTTTGCAATTGGCTAATAAAGTATTTATTATATGCTGAAAAAATATATATATATATTTGAGAAGCTTAACAGATCCTCTCCTCTGAGAAAAAGTGGTAAAACAAGGTAAATATATAAACAAATTAATATTTTTAAAGAAGTCTCTGGAAATTGACAAAAGGGCATACAACAAATTGAGAAGCAAATGCTCAGGAAAATCTATGCATCTCAGTAAGAAGAGTGGGATTCTACATCACTGAAACCAGCGGCGCTGCTCCCATCATCACTACTTCCATGTTACAGAAATTTTAACTATGGGTAGATCAGCTTCTGAGAAATGACAGCTCCCATTCTCCCTCACAGGTTCTGCTCCAGGAAAGGCTGGGGCAGGTTGGAAAGGCCAGTGGCTGCTATCTCCACACCCATGGCTCTGGTCTTGTATTGTGGAGGTTCTGTGCAAGATGGTCATGGACCATCATGAGGACTGGAAACTGCCTGGCCTTGTCTAGAGGGGTTAACTTTATTTGAAGTAGAAAATGGAAAAAGCCATGCCCAGGAACATTGCTAAGAACAGTTAGAGATCAGTGACAAATCATCAAGAAAGGATAACATCAAAAAAAAAAAAAAAAAAAAAGAAAGGATAACATCTCTGTGCTACTAGTAATGGTAAATAAAACTGTATTGTCACAAATTTCAGCAGGAGATTTAGGGAAAGAGCCAAAGAGAGCCTATTCACATTCATCCTTATTCATTTGACAAGTTACACACATGAGCTAGACTTCACACAAATAACCAGAAGTTACTGGACCCTGGCTGAACATGGAACAGGCTTGTAATTTTGAACCTTGATAGCAGTCCACACACTATAAACAGATCCAACAGCAGATTGGAAGCATTTCTGCCTCAGCAGGCTTAAGCATAACCTCTGACGAATCATTGACCATTAAGCTAAGCTAACCCAGGGGTGATGTCTAGGAAGCTTAAAAAGGAAAAAGGAAGACAAATGAACAGTGACATACATTAGAGACTACACAATGCAGAGAAAATAGACTTCCCAAATTTTGTCTGATCAAGTCACTAAGAAAGAAACAAAAAACAGCAACAAAAAACTTGTTGGAGAATAAGAGAACACAGAATAAGAACTAACAGTTGCTATATTATCTAAATGCCCAGATGTCAGCAAAAAATAATGAGATGGGTGGGAAACCTGGGTGGCTCAGTGGTTGGACATCTGCCTTTGGCTCAGGACATGATCCTGGAGTTCTGGGATCGAGTCCCACATTGGGCTTCTGCATGGAGCCTGCTTCTCCTCCCTCTGCCTGTGCCTCTGCCTCTCTCTGTGTGTCTCTCATGAATAAATAAATAAAATATTTTTTTTAAATAATGAGATGAGCAAGGAAACAGTCAAGTGTACCCATACACAGGGGGAGAAAAAACTCAATAGAAACTGCCTTTGGGGATACAAAGATGTTAGAGTTAACAGACTTTCAAAGCAACTACTATAAATACGTTCCAAGAAAAAAAGGAATCCATATTTAATGCATTAAACAAAAGTATGATAATAATGACTCAGCAAATAGAGAATATTAATAAAGAAATGGAATTTAAAAGAGAGAGAGAAAGATTGAGAGAGAGAGAGAAAGAACCAAGCAGAAATATTTGAATTGAAAAGTACAATGACTAGAATAAAAACCAGAGGGGCTCAAAGAATTGATTTTAGCTGACAGAAGAAAACATCACTAAAGGGACACCTGGGTGGCTCAGTGGTTGAGCATTTGCCTTTGGCTCAGGGCATGATCCCAGGGTCCTGGGATCCAGTTCTGCATTGGGCTCCCTTCAGGGAGCCTGCTTCTCCCTCTGCCGATGTCTCTGCCCCTTTCTCTGTGTGTCTCTCATGACTAAATAAATAAAATCTTTAAAAAAAAAAAAAAAAAAAAAGATCAGTGAAACTGAAGACAGATCAATAGGGATCATCCAATCTGAAGAACAGAAGGAAAAAAAAAAAAAAAACCCACCATGAACAGAGCCTCAGACATCTGTGATATCATTAAGCATACCAATATATGTATATGTATAATGGAAGTACCAGAAGGAGAGGAAAAAGGAATCCTATTGGTTTAGTATTGGTGTCATAACAAATTACCAAAAACATAGTGGCTCAAAACATATATTCATTCCTTCACTCCCTATTTGACAGTAACATAGGTTAATAATCTAACATATGTCTCATGGGACTAAAATCAAAGTGTTGTCAGGGCTGCATTCCTTTCTCAAGGCTCTAGGGGAAATTTTTGTTTTTCATTTTCCAGCTTCTATGGGACTCCTACCTTTCTTCACTCATAGCTCCCTTTTTAGCTTTAAAACCAACAATACTGCATCTCTGTTCATTCTTTGTAGTCACATCTCATTCCAACATTGACCTCAGTCAGGAAAGGTTCTTTTGAGGACTTCTGATTTGGTTGGGCCCATCCAGATAATCTAAACTAATCTTTCCAACTCAAGGTCTTTGATCTTAATTTATCTGCAAAGTACTCTTTTCCATGTAAAGTAACATATTCATAGGTTGCATAGATGAGGACATGGACATTTGCAGGGTGGGAATGGGGGTGGGAGTGCATTATTCTACTTACCACAAGAGCAGAGAAAAACATTCAAAATAATAACAGCTGATCACTTTTCTCAAATTTGATTAAAACAAGCTACACAAGAAGTTCAGTAAAATCCAAGTAGAATAAAAAAAAAAAAAAATCCAAGCATGGACACATCTTAAGCCAACAGTTGAAAGACAAAAACAATGAAAAATCATGAAGGCAACAAGACAATACATTAGATATAAAAAAAATTACAATAAGAGTTGATTTCTTATTAAACATCATGGAGGCCAGAATACAGTGGAATGATATATTTAAAGTGATGAAAGAATAAAAATTTCTGTATACAGAAAAAATTTTCAAATATGAAAACAAAGGTATTTCCATCTAAACAAAGACTGACAGAATTTATTGCTATCAGACGTGCTTTAAAAGAAATATTAGAGGGGCTTCTGGGTGGCTCATCTGGTTAATGTCCAACTTTTGATTTTGGCTCAGGTCATGATCTTAAGGTCACGGCATCGAGACCCATGTTGAACTCTGTGCTTAGCACAGAGTGTGCTTAAGATTCTCTTTCTCTCTGTGCCCATCCCCCCCACTCACACACATTCTCTCTCTAAATAAGTAAATAAAATTTTTAAAAGAAATACCAGAGGGAGTAACATCAGAAAGATGGGTACATAGGTCATTCCTGACTTTGCTTCCTCTCATAAGAAAAACAACTAACAACTATTTATAGACAAGACATTGCTGAGAAATCCTAGAACACAGAGGTGATGCTGAAGCATTCCCTGCACTATAGAGACCAAGACAGACATTAGAGGGTAATAGGAATGGTTACATTTGCTGACTGCATTGCTGCTGGCATAGAACTATGTTGAGAGGTACCCCCTGAACCTATGCTTTCTCTAGTGAGAAAAGAGAGCTTGACAACTCAGATCTTGGTGACTGAATTCCTACCTGCAGCACCCAGGTTAGGGAATTCATTGCACAGTCTTGCCTGATTTGGAGCCCCAAACGATGAGCTAGTCAGGCCCATCTTCCTGTCCTGCCAGGACAGAGAGGCTAGTTCATAGCTCTACCTACTGCTGATTTTAGTATCCAGTCTTGACCAGCTAGTAAGACTGACCGGAGAATACAGGCAACCACAGAGCCCATCCTATAGCCTCACTTTGGCAGGAAATCAAACCAGCAATTCTACCCAACTATATAAGTGAAAAATGGTAAAAAGAGAAAAAGAAGATCATTACATAATGTTAAAAAGATCAATCCAATGGGTAACTCAATCAGTTGAGCAGTCAACTACTGCTCATGATCAGGTTATGATCTTGGGGTCCTGGAATGAGCCCCGTGTTAGGCTTTGTGCTCAGTGTAGAGTCCGCTTGAGGATTTTTTCTCTCCCTCTGCCCCTCCCTCACTGTTCATACTCTCTAAAAATAAGTAAATAAATCTTTAAAAACATATCTATATATAACGACTGTCAATATTTATGTGTCTAACATCAGAGCACCTGAATATACAAAGCAAAAACTAACCAGAACTAAAAAAAGAAATAAACAGCAATAAGATATTAGTTGGAGACCTAATGCCCCACTGTCAACAATGTATAGATTATCCAGGCAGAGAATCAAAGAAATAGTGGATTTGAACAACACTATAAATCAGATGGACTTAATCAACACACACAGAATATTCGATTCAACAATTCTTCTCAAGGGCATATGGAACGTTTTCTAGGATAAACTGTATGTTGTCTTTTAAGAATTTATTTATTCATGAGAGAGAGAGAGAGAGAGAGGCAGAGACACAGGCAGAGGGAGAAGCAGGCTCCTCACAGGGAGCCCAATACGGGACACGATCCCCAGATCTCGAGATCACAACCTGAGCGGAAGCCAGATGCTCAACCACTGAGCCACCCAGGCATCCCAGATACACTGTATGTTAGGCCATAAAACAAGTCTTAGAAAATTCAAGAAATTAAAATCATATCAAGTATCTTCTTAGACCACAATAATATGAAACTAGAAATCAATAACAGGAGAAAAATGGAAAAATCCAAGAATACATGGGAATTAAATAACTTTCCTGAACAACCAATCCCAATGGATCAGAGAAGAAATAAAAAATGAAAAATAACTTGCAATAAATGAAAGTGAAAAAGAAACATACCAAAATTTTTGGGATGCAGCAAAAGCAGTTCCATGAGGAAAGTTTATATCAGTAAATATCCACATTAAGAAACAAGAAAGATCTCAAATAAACAACTTAACTCTATGCCTTAAGAAACTAGAAGGGGCACCTGGCTGGCTCAAGCAAGTGACTCTTGATCTTAGGGTCATGAGTTTGAGTCCCATGTTGGGGGTAGAGTTTACTTAATAAAAAAAATTTTGTTTTTAATGAAAGGAAACTAGAAAAAAGAATAAACTGAGCCCAAATTTAGAGAAGGAAAATAACAATAAATTTAAGAGCAAAAATGAATGAAATAGAGAATATGAACAAAATAGATGAAGAATTGTTTCTTTAGGGCAGCTCCGGTGGCGCAGCAGTTTAGCACTGCCTGCAGCCCAGGGTGTGATCCTGGAGACCCGGGATCGCGTCCCGCGTCGGGCTCCTTGCATGGAGCCTGCTTCTCCCTCTGCCTGTGTCTCTGCCTCTGTGTGTGTGTGTGTGTGTGTGTGTGTGTGTGTGTGTGTGTCATGAATAAATAAATAAATAAAATATTTTAAAAATTTGTTTCTTTGAAACAATAAAGAAAATGGACAAACCTCTAGCTTCACTAAGAAAGGAGAAAAGAGAGTGGGCCTAAATTTAAAACATTATAAATGTAAAAAGAGACATTATAACTGATACCACAGATCTATAAAGAATGAGAGGCTATGATGAACAACTATATGCCAACAAGCTGGATAACCTAGAAGAAATGGAAAAATTATTAGAAATATACAACTACCAGTGTACCTATCTGGTTCAGTTAGTAGAGCATATGACTCTTAATCTCAGGGATATAAATTCAAGCTTTGCATGGGTATAGAGATTAATCTTAATCTCTTATTTTAGAGATTACTCTATTTTTTTTAAAGAAATATGAAACTATTAAAACTGAATCACAAAGAAATAGAAAATCTGAACAGACCAACTACTAGTAAGAAGTTTGAATCAGTAATCATGATTTTATCTATATAAAACCGTAAAGTCTCCAGCAAAAAAACTTCTTTTAGATTTAATCAACAAATTCAGTAAAGTCACAGGATAAAAAATTAACATACAAATATCAGCAGCATTTATATACACTGAGTTATCTGAAAAAATATATAAAGAAATGATCCCTTTTACAATAGCATCAAAAACAATAAAATATTTAGGAATAAATTTAACTAAGGAGGTGAAAGATCTCTACTCTGAAAACTACATGACGTTGATGAAATAAATTGAAGAAGACACAAATAAATGGAAAGATATCCCATGATTGTGATTTGAAAAATACTGTTAAAATGTCAAAATTACCAAAAGCCATCTGTAGATTCAATGCAATTCCTATGAAGATTTTAATCCTCCTCTTTCTCTCCCACTCATGCATACTCTCTCACTCTGTAAAATAAATAGATCTTTAAAATAAACAAATAAAAAAAACAAACACAAAGATCAGTGGAATAGAATTGAGAGCCCAGAAATAAACCCATTCATGTATAGTCAACAAATATTTGACAAGGGAGACAAGAAACCTTAATGGAGAAAAGACAAGTTCTTCAATAAATGGTGCTGGAAAAATTGGATATTCACATGTAAAAGAATGAAACGATGTCCTTATCTTATATCACCCACACAAATTACTTTGAACTGGATTAAAGACTTAACGAAGACCTGAAGCCATAGAATTCCTAGAAGAAAATCCAAGAATAAAGCTCTATGATAAGGGTCTTGGCAATGATTTTTTGGAAAGGACACCTTAAGCACAAGTAACAAAATCTAAAATATACAAGCTGGGCTATATCTAACTAAAAAGCTTCTGCATGAAAGAAACAGTCAACAAAATGAAAAAATTTACAGAATGGGAAAAAAATATTTGCGAATCATATATCTGATACAGTGCAAATATCTAAAATATGTAAAGAACTCCTACAACTCAAGAGCTTAAAAAATCCAATTCAATAATCAATTAAAAAATGAGAAAAGTAGGGATCCCTGGGTGGCGCAGCGGTTTGGCGCCTGCCTTTGGCCCAGGGCAAGATCCTGGAGACCCGGGATCGAATCCCACGTCGGGCTCTGGGTGCATGGAGCCTGCTTCTCCCTCTGCCTGTGTCTCTGCCTCTCTCTGTCTCTGTGACTATAATAAATAAATTAAAAAAAAATTAAAAGAAAAATGAGAAAAGTAATAAAAGTACAACTAACACAGCATTCAAAGCTGAAGCTATAGCTATAAATACGTATATTACAAAATGAAGAAATATCTCAAATAGATAACATAACTTCCTACAGGAAAAAAAAAACTAGAAAAATGTGAAATTGAAATACAGATAGGTTAGGTAAAAATATAATCAAGGTAAAATTTACTAATGTTGACAAATATACATTTTTTTAAAAGATTTTATTTATTTATTCATGAGAGACACAGAGAGAGAGAGAGGCAAAGACATAGGCAGAGGGAGAAGCAAGCTCCCTGCAAGGAGCCCAATGAGGGACTCCATCTCGGATCCCTGGATCAGGACCTGAGCCAAAGGCAGACGCTCAACTGCTGAGCCATCCAGGCATCCCAGAAAATATATTTTTAATAGCATTTTCAGATAATTGTATTTGTGATGTGGCATTTTCATAAAAGTTAATTGCCATGTGGAGTTAGAGACCATATCAATGAACTTTTTTGTTGCATTAAAATCCATTGGCTTATCTTACATTTTGAAAATTTTACCCATGCATGATTTTGTAACATTTTAAAAAACACTGATCATTTGTAAAATATTACTTCATTGAATTATGCAAATTTTCTAAATTGTGACATACTACCCTTTATAATATTTAAAAAGTCACATTCATTAATATCAGTACCAATCTTATTAGAAAGACTTTTAAGTATTGGAAAACTGTTAAACTTATAGTATTGGGACAAGTTTCCAAAATTTGTATTTTCACTTGAAAGCTCAAAGTTTGTCATTGGCTAAAGTATCAATTGTTTCCTGGAATTGACAAATTCACTTCATTTTTGAGAAAATGTTTGCCAAATATTCAAGTCTAAATAACCAGTTTATCTGTCAGTTATTTTTTCAAGTAAATATTGTTTTCCTAGAAAAAGTGGCCAGTTCAGCAAATAGTTCAGAACAAGAACACAAGTGCTTTTCCTTGAGACAACTATTATACTTCAGTGCAACAAATGTGCTTCCCATTTCATCACACACAATAATAAAAGACATCTACTTAAGAGTAGATCTACAAAGTTAAGTTTCATTGCTTTGTCAAAGACATCTTTGAATAAAATTATTAGCTCTTTTTTTTTTTTTACTGCATATGAAGACTACAATTAATGGTATATTTGGTGTCTTGATTCATGTTAACATACCAGCAATTTTCCTCTCCAATAAAAAATATAATTTATTTATTACAGATGGCTAAGAGGTCTGTAAAAAGAAGAATCTCATCATCAATCATCAGTAAAATGTGAATAAAAACCATGATAGGTATCCTCACACCTGTTAGCATGCTATTATTAAAATGCTAAAACATGCAAGATACATCCACGAAGGCAAAAGAAACAAAAGCAAAAATGAACTATTGGGACTTCATCAAGATTAGAAGCTTTTGCACAGCAAAAGATACAGTCAACAAAACTAAAAGACAACCGACAGAATGGGAGAAGATATTTGCAAACGACATATCAGATAAAGGACTAGTTTCCAAGATCTATAAAGAACTTATTAAACTCAACACCAAAGACACAAACAATCCAACCATGAAATGGGCAAAAGACACGAAGAGAAATCTCACAGAGGAAGACATAGACATGGCCAACATGCATATGAGAAAATGCTCTGCATCACTTGCCATCAGGGAAATACAAATCAAAACCACAATGAGATACCACCTCACACCAGTGAGAATGGGGCAAATTAACAAGGCAGGAAACAACAAATGTTGGAGAGGATGTGGAGAAAAGGGAACCCTCTTACACTGTTGGTGGGAATGTGAACTGGTGCAGCCACTCTGGAAAACTGTGTGGAGGTTCCTCAAAGAGTTAAAAATAGACCTGCCCTACGACCCAGCAATTGCACTGTTGGGGATTTACCCCAAAGATACAAATGCAATGAAACGCCGGGACACCTGCACCCCGATGTTTCTAGCAGCAATGGCCACGATAGCCAAACTGTGGAAGGAGCCTCGGTGTCCAACGAAAGATGAATGGAGAAAGAAGATGTGGTTTATGTATACAATGGAATATTACTCAGCTATTAGAAATGAGAAATACCCACCATTTGCTTCAACGTGGATGGAACTGGAGGGTATTATGCTGAGTGAAGTAAGTCAGTCGGAGAAGGACAAACATTATATGTTCTCATTCATTTGGGGAATATAAATAATAGTGAAAGGGAATATAAGGGAAGGGAGAAGAATGTGTGGGAAATATCAGAAAGGGAGACAGAACGTAAAGACTGCTAACTCTGGGAAACGAACTAGGGGTGGTAGAAGGGGAGGAGGGCGGGGGGTGGGAGTGAATGGGTGACGGGCACTGGGGGTTATTCTGTATGTTAGTAAATTGAACACCAATAAAAAATAAATTTAAAAAAATGCTTTTCTAAATAAATAAATAAATAAATAAAATGCTAAAACATAAGTATTGGCAAGGATGTGGAGAAAAAGGAGCCCTTGTACATTGTTTGTGTGGACATGTATTGATGCAGCCACCAGGAAAAATAGTATGGGTTTTCTCAAACTATTAAAAATAGAACTAGCATATGATCTAGCAAATTCTACTCTGGGTATTTATCCAAAAACAACAACAACCACAAAACAGTAACTCAAAGAGATACTTGCACCCCTATTTTAGTTGCAACATTATTTACAATAGCCAAGATAAGGAAACAACCTAATGTCCATAAGTGAAGGAATGGAAAAAGAAAAAGAAGTCTATAACAACAGAATATTATTTAGCCATTAAAAAGAATGAAATTCTACCATTTGTGACAAAATGGATTAACCTTCAGGGCATTTTGCTAAGTGAAATAAGTCAGATAGAAAAAAAACAAACAAACACTGTATGATCTCTTATATGTGGAATCTTAAGAAAAACGAAGATAAAACACTAAGCTGACAAATACAGAGAAAAGACTGGGATTGGGAGAAATAGATAATCTGCTTTTTTTAGTTTAAATTGAATAACTTTTTAAAAAATGAAAAACAATAGTTCAACCGATGTTCTTTGAAATATTAGACTAATTCCTTTGCAAATCATTCAAAATTTTCTTAGAAAAAAAAGAAGTTACAAGACCAATTGATTACACAATCTTCCTTTATTTACCATTGTCTGTGAGCTAGCTTTTTGAGAATTTATTCTGATTATGATTTTTCTTACTTTTTGTAATTTTTAGAATAATACATGTTTATTTTATTTTTTTAAAAAAGATTTTATTTATTTACTCATGAGAAAGAGACAGAGAGAGGCAGAGAGGGAAGCAGACTCCCTTCCAGGAGCCCGATGTGGGACTCAATCCCAGGACCCTGGGACCATGACCCAGGGCAAAGGCAGATGATCAACCACTGAGCCACCCAGGTACCCTCCCCCCCGCCTTTTTTTTTTTTTTTTTTAAGATTTACATGTTTATTTTAAAAGAAGAGAAAAGAAAAAAAATATGATTTTATTCTCTTTACAATTGGTACAAAAAGTGTTTTCTTGTGTTTAAAAAGACTGCTGAGGGCAGCCCCGGTGGCACAGTGGTTTAGCACCGCCTGCAGCCTAGGGTGTGATCCTGGGGTCCTGGGATCAAGTCCCATGTCAGGCTCCCTGCATGGAGCCTGCTTCTCTGTCTGCCTGTGTCTCTGCCTCTCTCTCTCTGTGTATCTCTCATGAATAAATAACTAAAATCTTAAAAAAAAAAAAAAGAAAAGACTGCTGATTATGATAATGTTTGAATATGCTTCCCTATTTGGGAAATCTATTTTAACATTATCAAGCAGCAATTTTTTTTTTTTTTGTATCTTCAATGTAAATAACACAGTGAAAAAGGCAAATAAACTTTTTAATAAACTTTTTATTATGAAAAGAGTTTTGGCCTTATGTATTTCCTAAAAGGGTCTCAAGGATTAATACAGAAGCCCATGGACCTCTTGTCTCAAGAACCACAAGTTATAATGCCATTTGTTCTGTACCTACACAAAGAGAGAATAAAAAGGAATGAGTAGGAAATTTAGGTTATGTGTACAAACACATGGTGACTATAAGCAGTGTAAAGGAATTAAAGCAGGTCTCTGAAGGTCTTAAAATTTTCTTTCATGTGATTTTCTTATTATAAAATTTTTCCAGGGATGCCTGGGTGGCTTAGCAGTTGAGCGTCTGCCTTCAGCCCAGGGCATGATCCTGGAGTCCTGGGATCGAGTCCTGCATTGGGCTCCCTGCGTGGAGCCTGTTTCTCCCTCTGCCTGTGTCTCTGCCTCTCTCTGTGTGTCTCTCATGAGTAAAGAAGTAAAATCTTAAAAAAATTTTTTTTCCACTTACAAAAGTAGTGTGAATCCCGTATGTCCTATTTAGATTAAACTGGTATTATTTTGCCACATCTGCTTGCATTTTGAAGTGGTTTAAAACAAATTTCAGACATCATGGCATTTTACCATTATATTTTAAAACCTAGTTAGTATTCAAATTTCCCCAATTGCATCAAGTGTTATTCTATAGTCAGTTTGAATTTTAATCCCCCCCCAAATTCTGCAGACTGATTTGGCTATTATGAATTATTAAAGAGACCAGGTCAGTATTCAAATAGACTGTCCACATTCTGGATTTGTCTACCTGCTTCCAAATGGTGATGTTTATTTTTTTGGAGAGAGAGAAGGTGTACCCACAGTGTGTCTGTGCAAACACATGGTCAGGGGTGGGGGGGTGCAGAGCAGAAGCAGAGGAGGAGAGAGAATCTAAAACAGGCTTGCTCCATGCCCAGCACAAGCCTGACATGGGGTTCAATGTTACAACTGTGAGATCACGACCTAAGCCAAAATCAAGAGTCTAACACTTAATGGACTGAGCCACCCAGACACCCCCCAAATATGGTTTTTGTCTCCTTCCCTGGTTTTCCATATTTCCTTTAAGCTAAGATTCAATTTTAAGGTTTGGTAAGATTCAGATTCAACATTTTTGGCAAAAATACATTATGATGGTACTGCCGTAAAGATTCACAAAGCAAGGCAAAGCCTTATCTTTCTTGAAGGGTTTAATGGCAGGAGTAGGATTACACAGATTTCTTTTTCTTCTTCAGAATTTATACAACACAGTCTTAGAGTTGGAAAGATATAAAAGAATACCATAGCTCCCCATGGTCGCCTGTTAGAACTGGAAGTTACCTTCAAGATAGAGATCTAAGCTAATCGGCTTACCCAGGGGCATGCAATTGTTTAGAACAATTTCATTAGCAGATTGTTTAGCTGTGGCCATTAAAGATTTTTTAAAAAAAAATCAAATACTCATTTTCAAAATCAGTTACTGATTTTTTTTTTCACTCCTACTTTGCCCAAGTGTCCTAAAACATGGTAACTTGGTGATTTGCCACTTCATTAGGAAATATCTTTCAGTGATGGATAAATGGATTTACTTACAAGTTTGTAATTTATTTATAGAGTATTTTAGAATCACTGAATGATTCTTTACCTACATTGCAACTGTGCCTTTGTGTGGGTGGGATGTTCCCAAGGTTCTGAATTAATGACTTGGTTAAAATAAATGTAAATAAAATCCAAGAAAGTGACAAACGGAAAAGGGGATCAAAGACTGTTATGGCTTTTCCTGGTAGCATTGGTATAATTAAGGAGCTATTAGTTTTCTTAGAGGTTAATCATTTCACAGGGGAAAAAAATGCTCCAAGGCTGAAACTTGGCATACAAATTTTGAGCCCAGAGCAATTCTTTTTAAGGAAAATCTGATTAAGTTAGTTAGTGAAGGG
Source organism: Canis aureus (assembly GCF_053574225.1). Taxonomy (NCBI): domain Eukaryota; kingdom Metazoa; phylum Chordata; class Mammalia; order Carnivora; family Canidae; genus Canis; species Canis aureus. The sequence goes on along the minus strand of NC_135614.1, from coordinate 63,449,090 downwards.
GGGTTAAAAACAGCTGATCTGAAACCACAGAAAGATTGTTTTACCCTTTTAGAAGTCTTGTCCTGTGTGGCAGTGGCGAGAAGGTAAGCAAATTCTTGGGAATTTACTAAAAAGAAACCTCCAGTTCAGTCTTCCCTTCCTGTAGCAATCTTTATTCCTCTGATAGAAAAGCATGCATTCCCTAAATAATGCTTTCCATGAGAAATTTGAAAGATTCCATCTAAGGTTGACTGGGGTGGAGATGACTTTCGATTGTGGCGCGCATGTATGCATGGACATCTGACACTAGGGTGGTTACAAATAACCTAACTCCTCAACTGCATATTTGGAAGGGAAAGGGAAAACACTTTCGTCACATAGTATGAGATGGGAGAGAAACACCCTCTCTAACTGAGCACCGTCCAGTGGTTGATGTGCCACTTGGCTTTAGCTTGTAGGTTCCACCCTGAGCTCAGCTTCGAGTGGAGCTACTCTGCTTCAGCAGCCGGGACTTTAGAAGCAGTGGTTTACTTCAGAGGCTGCAGCAGGTCACAATCCAGACAGAACTCTACAATCAGGAGGAGGGGCAAACTCCTGGCCCGCAATCTTTCAAAATCATAAGCAAAATTTCCTGGACTGTGAATAAGGTGAGTGAGTTCGTAGAAACTGAATGCTTCTGTTTTCATTTTGAATTTTTTTCATCTGGCTTCACTGGCCAAACAGACAGACACAGACACAGTTTAAAGTACAAAGGGAAGTCCTGTTGGGTTCCTGCTTTCTTAACATTTCTTAGCAGCCCACCTAGGCTAAAATTAGTGGCAAAAATAAGCTTATCTTTCAGGTAAATGATAAGAACTCCTTTCCTGAAAAATTCAATCTGCCTTTATTTACATCATCTTTGTCGGTGGGTAAAATGAATGATTTTCCTGTGTTTATGGGTGGAAAGGTGAGTGCATGGAAATAAGGGGGAGGTGGGAGCTACTGAACACTGGTCCTGCAGTGTGCACCAGAGTGAAAACTCTGACAGTGTCCTTTGCCAAGTCACACCCTCTCATGGTTTATACCTCATTTCACCAGCCCCATCTCCAAATAGAAACAAGCAAGGAAAACTGGTAAGTTAACAGTTCCTAGAATAATGCAAACTGATATCTATCCAGGCCAAGTGGTGTTCTAAAGGAAAACCTAATAAATTATTCCCAACTCACAACCTCTTTATGACTTACAGGTGGGGGAAGTAAGGCGCAGAAAGGTTAATTAATTGGCCCCAGGTCACAGTTAATTAGTGAAGGACCAGGCTTGTGAATTGACATCTCAGCACTTTTTCTCTTCACATAGGGTGCTGTGGCCCTTTGGGCCCCTGGATTCCTCGTCTGTGCTCTCTCCTCTAACATCAAAGATGTATATTGGACCGAAGTACAAGCTTTAGCTAGGACATGAAAATTGGCATTGGTACAAGTCCACAATCTCTTGTTCTAAAATTCCAAAAATCAGAACACTCTGAAATTGAGGTTTTTGGAGGTTTAGAGATACTTTCTGAATTGTGGCTCCATAGCATGTGCTTTTTTCACCCACGTAACTTACGAAAAAAAAAAAAAAGACATGCTTTAGGTCAAGGTCCAGAAGATACATTCAGACTTAATGCTCTCATCAAACACACAAGAAAACTTGTGCAGAAAAATTTTATTAATTTAACTAGTGCACATGGCTAGTTAGTGGCAGAACTGAAACTGGGGCCCAGGTCTTGAAATCCTGTTCTCCAGGGCCCCTGATACACCTCTTTGACAAGGGTTTTATACTTCCCTGTTTTTTTTTTTTTAATATTTTATTTATTATTCATGAGAGACACACACACACACACACACACACAGAGGCAGAGACACAGGCAGAGGGAGAAGCAGGCTCCATGCAGGGAGCCTGACATGGGACTCGATCCTGGGTCTCCAGGATCATGCCCTGGGCCGAAGGCAGGTGCTAAACCGCTGAGCCACCCGGGCTGCCCTACTTCCCTGGTTTAACCAAGAACTTCCAATGGCTGCAGTAGGTTGACCAGATGCTGGGACAGGCCAGGACAGAACTGCTCCCCAGAGCAGAAGGTCAGGCCTCTCTCATTTGGAGTTTTCCTTAGGGGCAGAGAAGAAATAGCAGATAGTAACTTCACCTAATGGTAGTTAGCATATTTCACCAAAACACTCAAGAATTAACTGTAATGCTTAGTTTAATATAGACATTCCAGCTCTCCTATCTCTCCACCTTTAGTCTGTAGAATCTGCATTCAATAAGTACTCTAGTGATTCCAGGGCAGAATACTCTGGTCCTCTGACCGTGCCTTGTTTAGCTGCCTTTCTCAATCGGTGCCTACATCCCAGGTCTTCCAAGCTGCATAACATCAGGGCCAGCTGTTCACAGTATAACCTCGTTGTGAAGGGGCCCCTGTTGTGCAGTGTACAGCCTGTATAGCCCTTCACCATGGACCTACACATCAGTAGACACACATCCCTTCATGAATGTCAACTAGACAGATGCATAGTCTAGTTGACTGCATAGGACATCAGCAAGAGAGGGCCAGAAAAAAAAAAAAGTTCAGTTCTGATCATCCAGAATGTTGCAACCAGGATATGTAGAATATTAATTTTATAGGAAATATGTAGAACTATTTATAGAAATATATACAAATTTTATTTTTTAAAAATCTTTTTAAAAGATTTTATTTATTCATGAGGGACACAAAGAAAGCGGCAGAGACACAAGCGGAGGGAGAACCAGGCTCCTCATAGGGAGCCTGATGTGATCCCCAGACCTCGATTCATGCCCTGAGCTGAAGGCAGATGCTCAACCAGTGAGCCACCCAGGTGTCCCGAAATACATAGAAATTTTAATTTCCACATACACTTTTATTTACTTTTAAAATTTTTTATTTTTAAAGATTTTATTTATTTAGTCATGAGAGACGAGAGAAAGGCAGAGACATAGGCAGAGAGAGAAGCAGGCTCCCTATGGGGAGCCCAGTGCGGGACTTAATCCCAGGACCCCGGGATTAGGACCCGAGCCAAAGGCAGATACTCAACCACTGAGCCACCCAGGTGCTCCTACATGTTTAAAGTTAAATCTTGTTTTTACTAGAAGAAAGGAAACAATAAAGATCAGAGCAAAAATCAATGATGTAGAGACTAAAAAACAATTTAAAAAAACCCAATATAAAACCAAGAACTGGTTCTTTGGAAAGATAAAAGTTGCAAACCTTTAGCTAGACTAATTAAGAATAAAAGAGAAAGGACACAAAATCAGAAATGAGAGAAGTACCAACTGACACCAGAGAAATACAAAGGATTATAAGAATACTATGAAAATGTACATGCCAACAAACTGGACAACCTAGAAGAAATGGATAAATTCCTAGAAATATAGTCTTCTAAAACTGAACCAGGAAGAAATAGAAAGTCTGAATAGGCTGATAACAAGTAACAAAATTGAATCAATAATTTAAAATCTACCAATAAAAGTTCAGTACCAGATGGATTCATGAATAAATTCTACCAGACATTTATTTTTTTATATTTTTTGAAGATTTTACTTATTTGAGAGAGAAACAGAGGATGAGTGAGCATGAGCAGGGGGAGGGCAGAGTGAGAAGGAGAAGCAGACTCCCTGCTGAGCAGGGAGCCTAACATGAGGCTTGATCCTAGGACCCTGAGATCATGACCTGAGCTGAATGAAGGCAAAGGCTTAACCAACAGAACCACCCAGGTGGCCCTCTACCAGACATTTAAAGAAGAGTTAATGGGATCCCTGGGTGGCTCAGCAGTTGAGCATCTGCCTTTGGCCCAGGGCATGATCCTGGAGTCCCAGGATCGAGTCCCACATCAGGCTCCCTGCATGAAGCCTGCTTCTCCCTCTGCCTATATCTCTGCCTTTCTCTCTCTGTGTCTCTCATGAATAAATAAACAAAATCTAAAAAAAGAAAAGAAAAAGTTAAAAAAATAAATTAAAAAAAATACATAAAGAAGAGTTAATATGTATTCTCCTTAAATGATTCCAAACAATAGAAGAGGAAGGATAGCTACCAAATACATTCTAGAAGGCCAGCATTATCCTGATAATAACAGACAAAAGCACTTCAAAAAGAGAAAACTATAGACTAATACCCCTGATGAACATATATGCAAAAATCCTCAACAAAATATTATCAAATTACATACAAAAGTACATTAAAAAATAACTTACCACAATCAGGTAGGATTCATTCCTGGGATGTAAGTATGGTTCAATATTTGCAAATCAATGTCATACACTATAGTAACAAAATGAAGGATAAAAACCATATGATCACCTCAATATTGATGCAGAAAAAGCATTTGATAAAGTACAACATCCATTTATGCTAAAATCACTCAACAAAATGGGGTTAGTGGAAATATACTTCTACATAATAAGACCATAAATAGACCATACAGCTAACAATATATTCAATGGTGAAAAATAGAATTTTCTCTCCTTTAGGGTTAACAACAAGATAGGGATGTCAGTTCTCACTGCTTAGTCAACATAGTACTGGAAGTCCTAGCCAGAGTAATCAGACAAGAAAAAGAAGTAAGAGGCATCCATGGTAAAGAAGTTAAACTGTCACTATTTGCAGATGATCTACTGTATGTAGAAAATTCTAAAGACTCACCAAAAACTACTAGAAGTAATAAACAAATCAGTAAAGTGACAGGATACAAAATTAATGCCCAGAAGTTGGTAGCATTTCAATACAGCAAAAATGAAGTCACAGAAAGAGAAGAAGAAGAAGAAGAAGAAAAAAAAAAAACACCCCACCATTTACAGTCATACTAAAAATAAAATATCTAGGAATAAACTTAATCAAAGAGGTGAAAGACCTGTACTCTGAAAACTATAAAACACTGATGAAAGAAATTGAAGATGAGGGACACCTGGCTGGCTCAGGGTGTGATCCTGGAGTCCCGGGATCAAGTCCCACAGTCCTGCAATGGAGTCTCACACTGGGTTCCCTGTGGGGAGGCTGCTTCTCCCTCTGCCTATGTCTTTGCTGCCTCTTTCTCTGTGTCTCTCATGAATTAAAAAAAAAAAAAAGGGGGGGGGCGGGGGGCAAGCCAGGTGGCTCAGTGGTTTAGCCTTGCCTTCAGCCCAGGGCCTGATCCTGGAGACGGGGGAATGGAGTCCCATGTCGGGCTCCCTACATGGAGCCTGCTTCTCCCTCTGCTTGTGTCTCTGCCCACCCCCCCCTCATAAATAAATAAAATCTTAAAAAAAATAAAAATAAAAATAAATAAATTGAAGGTGACAAATGGAAAGCTATTCCATGCTCATGGATTGGAAGAATAAATATTGTCAAAATGTCCATATTATCTAAAGCTATCATCAGATTCTATGCAATGCTATCAAAATACCAATAGCATTTTTCATAAAATTAGAATAATCCTAAAATTTGAATGGAACCACAGAAGATCCTGAATAGCTAAAGCAATCCTGAGAAAGAAGAACAAAGCTGGATATATCACAATTCTAGATTTTAAGATATACTACAAAGCTGTAGTAATCAAAATAATATGATACTGGCACAAAATAGATCAATGGAACAGAATAGACCCTAGAAATAAACCCACATTTATATGATCAATTAATCCATGACAAAGAAGTCAAAAATATACAATAGGGAAAAGACATGATGCTGGGAAAACTGGACAGTTACACATAAAAGAATGAATCTGGACTATTTTCTTTCTTTCTTTTTTTTTTTTTTAAGATTTTATTTACTTATTCATGAGAGACAGAGACACAGGCAGAGGGAGAAGCAGGCTCCATGCAGGGAGCCAGACATGGGACTCGATCCCAGGTCTCCAGGATCACATCCCCGGCTGCAGGCAGCACCAAACCACTGCACCACCAGGGCTGCCCTGGACTATTTTCTTATACACAAAAATAAACTCAAAGTGAATTTAGACCTATATGTGAGAACTGAAACCATAAAAATCCTAGAAGAGAAGATAAGCAGAAATTTTTCTGAATCAGCCATATCAACATTTTTCTAGATACATCTACTGAGACAAGGGAAACAAAAGCAAAAATAAACTGTTGGGGCTACATCAAAATAAAAAGCTTTTGCATAGCAAAAGAAACCATCAAGAAAACAAAAAGGCAACCTATTGAATGGGAGAAGATATTTACAAATGACATATTCAATAAGGGGTTAATATCCAAAATATATAAAGAAGTCATACAACTCAACACCAAAAAACCCAATCTGATTAAAAAATGGGCAGACGATATGAATAGACATTTTTTTCAAAGAATACATCCAGATGGCCAACAGATACATGAAAAGATGCTCAACATCACTCATTATCAGAGAAATTCAAACCAAAACCACAATGAGATATAACCCAATACCGGTTAGAATGGCTAAAATCAAGACAATAAAGAACAACAAGTATGGGCAAGGATGTGGAGAAAAAGGAACCTTCATGCACTTTTGGTGGGAATGTAAATTGATGTAACCACCATGAAAAACAGTACAGATTCCTCAGAAAGTTAAAAATAGAAACACCATAGGGATGCCTGGGTGGCTCAGCAGTCTGCCTTTGGCCCAGGGCATGATCCTAGAGTCTCGGGATCGAGTCCTGCATTGGGCTCCCTGCATGGAGCCTGCTTCTCTCTCTGCCTATGTCTCTGCCTTTCTCTCGTCTCTCATGACTAAATAAATCTTAAAAAAAAAAAAAAAAAAGACACACACACACAAATATCGCTCAACTATAAAAAGATGCAATCTTGACATTTGCAACAAGATGGATGGCGCTAGAGAGTCATGGTAAGCAAAGTAAATCTGAGAAAGGATTTCACTCATATGTGGAATTTAACAAAACAAACGTGCATAGGGAAAAAAAGAGAGAGAGGCAAACCAACAAACATAGTCTTAATTATAGAAAATAATCTGATGATTACCAGAGGGGAGGTAGATGGGGAGATGGGGGAAAAACAGGTGATGGGGATGAAGGAGTGCACTTGTAATGAGCACCAGGTATTGTATGGAAGTGTTGAATCACTATATTGTACACCTAAAGATAATATTACCCTTTATGTTCATTACACTGGAATTAAAATAAAAACTTAAAACCAAACTAAACAATATTGTAAGAATGGAAAGAGATCTATAAATTCCAAACTAGCAGACAGAGAAAAGACAGAAGAAAAACTTTATGAATTCAATTAGCAGCAAAAAGAGAAAAGCATATATATATATATATATACACACACATACGTATAAATCAAATTATTAATATAGTTCTCATCCTAAATCTATTGATTTGTATTGCTAAGTGGCAGGGAATCTGATAGGAAGTAAAATAAAATGGACAAAAGTGCTTAATCACTGAGGCTACTTTTCTGGGAGGAAATCGTAATATCCTCAAGGCTGTGAATACCATATGGGGTTCCCATTCCTTTCTCTCTTACAGGAAGAAGTGTATGGAAAAAACAGGAGTGGATTCTGCTGGTAACTTATACTGGTTTCTATAAGAACACCACTTCCTATCGTTGGGGGCAATACAGCCAAACCATAATAGAAGCTACTGCAACAAATATGATTTCAGGTAAATATAAAGAGCCAAAGTAGCCCAGAGGTCAACATTGTCCCGGAGCAAGGAAGTTGAAGATGGACAACTTCAGGATATTTGGCTTAGAAATAAATCCCACCAGCACATAATATCTAACTATTTTAAATGAAGGCAAAATATTTTTGGAGCTCTTTATTGGGTAAGACAATTCTCATATACATCTGCTGTTTCATATCATCATTGATTTCAATAAGAACATTAGGAGCGCTCCATTTATGTGTTTTCATCTATGTAGAGAAGGGAAAAGGTGTTCAGATAGACTGGAAGCTAGGTGGACAAATCCTTATGAGCAGGTATATTCCTATTGTTTGGCAAAAATTAATCAATCTATAAACGCCACACAGCCGCACATCTCTTTTACTTTCCAGACTGCCTGTTCAGGAGTGCCTGCAAACTTTATGTGACTTTTTAGGGACACAAAAATCAACCAAAATCCTTACTGACTGCCAAGGAAGTATGTAGCAGGGTCTGTCTTTTCCATTAGTCATACTCCCCTGTGTGCGGCAGAGATTTCCCACCAACATGCTGGGACAGCACCAGCACCAGCCTCTTGATACCCATTTGGATAAGTTGCTTCATTTTCCTTATCTGTAAAATGAGGGTAGCCAATGCATCTATCTCAGGGTTATTGTGTTGGTTGAGTAACAGAATTATCTGAATCACCACAGTGGCAAAGACCCAGGCCCGGTGCCTGGCACATAAAATACTTAGTATTTGTTTAGGGAGTAGATAAATGGATGAAGGCGTGAATGAATTCATCTGTCCACCCTACAAAAGCCATAAGTCTCCCTAATGCCTGGGCCACTGTTCTAAACACTGGAAGGCCAACAATTTGCTCTCGTATTGATTCAAGCTATTGGGTAACCAAATGTCTAATTCCACCCTCAAACCAAAATCCAAAACGTAGCCCAACCTGCACATCTTGGCATAATTTGAGCCAATTTCCAATTCAAATAAAACACGGCCTCCTTTGCCCCCTACTATTCCAGAGAACTTTTCTGACTTTTAACCCCCAACTGGAATATACCTCTGAATATATTCACCTTTGGAGAAATGCCTGATGAATTTGCCTCCTTCAGAGCATCTGGCACTATTTGTTGAGGTCCCAAAGTGTGCGTGCACAGCAGCTCTAGACTGAAGGGAAACTGGGTAGATTCTCTCAATGGGGGATTGCATGACTTCTGTTTTTTTGTGCAAGACTCCACTTACCTATTTTAGCCTCCAAAGCATAGGGAAGAAGAGAATATGTCCTTTTATAGACTCTTGCCTCTCTCCACTGTGATGGTCAATATGAGCAGTTTCAACATATTGCTTTCCTCATCTACAAAAGCAGTCTGCTTTCCTCTATTAACCCAGGGTTGGCCCACTCAACCAGTCCAGGCCTTCTGAGGGTAAATTCCTCACCCTCAACCTCCTGAATCTGACAGTTATGAACCTGTCCACTCCCTAAAGCTTCCCAAGCTCTCCCTGGGTTGAACTCTGAAAAGTGCTGCCACTTGCTTCACTTAGTTTTCTTCCATGAACAGACCAGGCTGCATAGCTCTCAGGGCTGATGCTGTAAATCTGAATTTGATCAAACTGTTGGATATGTGGAGAGCTGAGAGGTGGGCTCTGGTGTCCCCTCACTGGAACCCTCACTTTGCAAGCAACAGAAAGTAAGCGGAAAAGGAACAGTTTTCAAAGGATACAAAGTAGCTTACAAACCCTTTAAAAACACGGAACCCATAGGAGGCTACACCTCGATCAGTGAGGACCTCCTCCCCCATGCTGCAGAGAGAGCTGCGTGTTGGCTGCTGTTACACTGCTACCACCAAATGGTGCCTCTCCCGCTCCTGTGGCTTTCTGTTCAAAGGCTGGGTTGAGGCATCTGAGGGAACTGCCCCAGGTCACATGCCCCAACTCTAGCTGCAAGGAAGGCCAGTAAAGGGGCTTTACCAGCCTTTATGAAGGAAATTTCTCAAACCCAGAAAGGTAGTTCATATACTAGATAGCCAAACACAATGACAAATGGCCATGATACGTGTCTCACCATTGCCTGTTCCGCTCCTCATTCCTGTCTTCTTCAAACAAACACTACCCAACCCAAACACTCTGTCCATCCCCCAGCAGCTTTGAGCTCCTGCTTCAGATGTGGCACATGTGTCCCAGCCCAGGTCCATGAAACAGCTTGTCATATCCTCTCCAAAACTCTCCTTGTGCCAGTTTTGGAAGGGAAGAAATGTCATGGCTCTCAGTCCTTCCTGACAGATGGGCCAAGAAGCCTGAAGCCGTCACCTTTCTTCTCCCTTCCACAAGCCTCACTCTGAAGTTTATTAGCACACGCTTCCCACCATGTGCAGTGTCCTCAGCATCTCTGCTTAGTTCCACAATCACTGTTTTTGGAATATCCAGGCTTTCAGGGCTGGTAGAGATATTTTGAAGTCTGCAAACAACAGGCCCTTAAAGACAACCCATGCTGGTAGAGGATGCGGCCATGTGAAGAGTCCCTGAGGTCAAAGCACTTAGAGACTGAGTAGTAAAAGGTCATGGACTGAGGGAGAAGATGCTCTTATCATCCTTCCTTGATGATCACTAGCGGAGGGCTTTGTGTTGATTCCGTGCCCCTGCCAACATTTGGTTCCCAAGCTTGTTCTCTTGTATCTGTCCCATGTCCTGGCATGCAGCCAGCCTACAACACTGAAAGGATGGCTGCTCTCTGCAAGGAGACTGCCTGTCTGGCTGTGTACAGTGAGGATGCCAGCAGGAAACCAGGACAGCTGCTGGAGGGGAGAGGAAGTGGGCAGCTGCGAGCAGGGTGGTCACAAGGAGGGCCTCAGAGATGCCCCAAGATGCGACAAATCACAAAGCATCACATCTTTAAACAGTCAAGCAGGGAGAGTGGCCCGGAAGCCATCAGAAATAAGGGATTCCTTTCTGCACAGAAGTCTGGGTCAGGAAGGGAGTCAAAGCAGCAGAATGACAAAACGAGGTGAGGCTCGTTGTACCCTGGTGGCAGTTCCGGTGACCAAATCCAAGGCTCTCCTGTGTGTGGGCCCATCGTGGAAGGTCCTCCAGGCCATTTGGTGCATACAGGAGGTCATGTTGTTTTAGATGTTTTTGGTTTAAAGCAGGAGGAGTGGTTCCCAAATGCTTCTATTTCCATTCACGTACCTTCTACACATTAATTCTATATACATGATGGACAGCATGAAGTCTCAGAGGTAAGGTCACTTTGAACACTAGAATAGACGGATCAGTATCGTAGCCTGACTTTGGATGGAGCCTGAGGTCCAAGTGGTATCAGGCTATTTCACCTACTTCTTGAAAGGATTTAAGACTGCTTAGGATAAGGGCTTAGGTGAGAATATTTGCAAATCACATATCTGATAAGGGCTTACTAATTATAAACTCTAAACACAGGGGTGGGGTGGGGGCAGCAGGAGAGGAGAAAAAAGCAAACAGCAAATTTAAAGGGGAATAATCATACCAGGAATCTCTGGCAAAAGAAAGATAATAGTTATCAAAGCCCAAATCTTAGTCTTGGATGCTAGCAGTCTCAAATCTAAGGGAAATTCCAGTAGGTCATAGAGTTCTTCCTATCTACAAGGAGGAAGCCTAACAATCAGTTCATGAAACTTGACAAATTTTTTTTTGCTACTAAACTGAAGCAAAATGTGTGTGTGATGGAGGTGGTAGGCAGCAGCAGCAAAGCAGTTCTCAGTTCACACAAACATGTATGAGGAGAGAGTGTTGTGCCTTCCTTGCATTGTCTCCCTTCCACTCAGGCTGCTTATCTGAAGCTCTTTCAAAGCCTCAATCTGTAAAGGTGATTCTCTGGGAGAGATGTGATCCAAGAACATAGCTTTCTGGGGATCCAGATGCTTAATACAGGGTTGAGGCTTGAGGTCTCATAAAGTCAGCCTGTCTTTCAGATTGGGACTCTCAACCTGGTTGCCACTCAGAACACCTTTTATTAACTTCAGGTCTCCTTTGCGCCAATTATTTTGAAAGTTTTTTGCGAACTAAACAAATATACTCTTATCGAGTAATGGCCTAGGCCACCTTATCATGAGCAAGTGTTTCATTTCCAACACATTTTTGAAATATTTGAAAATAGCCTATTGCATTAAACTATCCCTCAAAAATATCCCTTGCCTTATCTTGACTTTTGGCAGAAGCCATTCTAACAGACATGTAAATTTGAGGTACTTTACAAATACCTGAATACATTTGGGTTGATTTGAAGATCTACTGTTGTGGACATAGGTGTGTGGGCCATGAAGATGATATTTCATGCAAGCACTAAAAAAAAAAATCTAACTAGTTGAGCACGCTCACAATGGACACGGGAACCTTTACCTCCAGCTGGTCAAGGCTTTTTTTCTGCCTAATGTGTTCCTGTCACAATAAGTTATCAGTTGAAACTCCCAGCTTGTCTATGATAAATCATGGAGGTCAAGGCCTGGTCTGGAAGATGCTAAGGGCAGGAATGGTTTTAAATGCCCCCAACACATTTTAAATGGTATTACTTATCCGATGAGCCCTCCCCCCAGAAAGCTAAGTGCCAAACAAATAAACTCATAGTAGAGATTTATTGAGTATTATCCAACCGGACATTATTCCATATTTCAGTGTAATTAAAACTTACATGCTCTTCCTGACAATGATTGCTCTGTGACTAGGAAAGCCATCTGGGTAGCAACACACACTTGGAATAACATATAAACTGAAAAGGGTCAATAAAATAAAGAAACCAAGTGATTCTGGTTCTGGTCAAATGGGTCTCTATCCACACAAGATAAAATGCAAGGATTATATAGGAGTGATCAAGAAAACAAGAGGAAAAAAAAGAAAGCAATCCCATTTATATTGCTTCAAAAAAGAATTGCTAGGAATTAATTTAACCCAAGAGGTAAAAGACCAGTGCACTGAAAACTATAAGACACTGATGAGATAAATTGAAGACAGAAATAAATATAAAGATATCCCATGCTCATGGATTGGAAGAATCAGTATTGTTAAAATTTCCATACAACCCAAAGCAATCTATAGAGTTAATGCAATTTCTATCAAAATTCTAATGGCATTTTTTTTTTTTACAGAAATAGAACAGTCCTAAAATATACAAAGAACACAAAAGACCCTGAATAGCCAAGGCAATCTTGAGAAATAAAAAAAACTAGTGGCATCATGTTCCCTGGTGACTCTACTACAAAGCTATAGTAACCAAAACAGTATAGTTTGGGCATAAAAACAGAAAGCTAGCTCAATAGAACAGAACAGAGATCCCAGAAACAAACCCATGTTATATGCTTATTTATAACAAAAGAGCGAAGAATATATAATAGGGACAGGACAGTCTTTTCAATAAATGGTGCTGGGAAAACTGGACAGCTGCATGCAAAAGAATTAAATTGGACCACTGTCTTACACATTATAAAAAATTTAACTCAAAATGGATTAGACTTGTATGTAACACATGAAGCCATAAAACTTTCAGAAGAGAACATAGGCATTAAGCTCCTTGACATCAGTCTTGGAGAATACTTTTTGGATCTGACACCAAAAGCAAAAGCTACAAAAGCAAAAATAAACAACTGGAAAAACATAAAACTAAAAAGCTACACTACAGCAGAGAAAGCCCTCAACACAATGAAAAGGCTACCTACCAAATGAGAGAGAATATTTGCAAATCACATATCTGATAAGGGCCTAATATCAACAAAGAACTCATATAACTCAAGAGCAAAAGAATCCCAATCTGTTTAAAAAATGAGCAGAGGATCTGAATAGATGTTTTTTCGAAAGATGTATGGATGACCAACAGGTACATGAAAAGGTGTTCAACATCACTAATAATGAGGGAAATGCAAATCAAAACCACAATGATGTATCACCTCATACCTGTCAGAATGGCTATTTAAAAAAAGACAAGAAATAACAAGTCTTGGCAAGAACATAGAGAAAAGGGAGCCCATGTGCACTGTTGGCAGAAATGTAAATTGGTGCAGCCACTATGGAAAACAGGGTGGAGGTTCCTAAAAAACTAATACTAGAACTACCATATGATCCAGCAATTCCACTTCTGGGTATTCATCCAAAGAAAATGAAAACACTAACTTGAAAAAATATTAGCACTCTCCATGTTCATTGCGGCATTATTTTCACTAGCCAAGATATGGAAACAACCTAATATGTACATATACAATGGAGTATACGTGTGTGCATATATATATAATACACATTGAATATTATTCAGCCATAAGAATGAAATCTTGCCATCTAGGACATCATGGATGGACCTGAGGGCATTATGCTAAGTGAAATAAGTCAGACAAAGAAAGTGTATGATCTCACTTATATGTGGAATCCAAAACAAAAACAAAAATCCCCCCAAAACTTGAACTCATAGAGAACAGATTGGTGGTTGCCAGAGGCAGGGGGTACAGGTAGGCAAGATGAATGAAAGTGGTCAAAAGGTACAGACTTTCAGTTATACAATAAATAAGTCCTGGGGTTGTAATGTACAGCATGGAGATTATAGTTAATAATGTTCTATTGTAGGGGTACCTGGCTGGTTCAGTTAGTGGAGCATGTGATTCTTGATCTCAGGGCCCTGATTTCAAGCCCATGTTGGGTGTAGAATTTACTTAAAAAATAGTCGTGTGTGTGTGTGCATGTGTACCCCCACACACATATATTTAAATAAGGATGTTTTCGTTTTATTTATCTAAATATTTTATTTAGGTAGGTCCATCCCCAGCATGGAGCCCAACTCGAGACTTTGAAGTCATAACCCTGAGATCAAGACCTGAGCTGAGATCAAGAGTCAGATGCTTAACCGACTGAGCCACCCAGATGCCTTTCTATTGTGTATATATATATATATATATATATATATATATATATATATATATATATATTTAATTTTTATTTATTTATGATAGTCACAGACAGAGAGAGAGAGGCAGAGACACAGACAGAGGGAGAAGCAGGCTCCATTCACCGGGAGCCCAATGTGGGATTCGATCCCGGGTCTCCAGGATCGCGCCCTGGGCCAAAGGCGGGCGCCAAACCGCTGCGCCACCCAGGGATCCCTCTATTGTATATTTGAAAATTGCTAAGAGATCTTAAGAATTCTCATCAAAAGAAAAAAAGAAAAAAAATCATAGCTAGGTATGTAATGGATGTTAACCTGGTTTATTGTGGTGTGCATTTTAGCAATACATACAAATACCAAGTCGTTATGTTGTATACCTGCAACTAATGTTATATGTCAGTTATATCTCAATTAAAAGAAAGAAAAATAGAACAAGGTGGGGTGAAGAGCAGAGAAGTTCCAGAAAGATCCAGGTTCCTCTCAACCAGAAAGTGCTAAGCAAGTGCTGCTCTGCTGCTGGAGTTTCCCCACCATTTCATTTCCAAACCTAAATCACAACTTTTTTGTCTTCCATTATATAGTTAGATTATACATTTGGAATTCACTGAGAAATCTAGAACACTGATTCACTGATCTTAAATCCACAGGAGTCCAGACAACATACAAATTCTATATTGAGTGATCGATGAACAAGGGTAAGAATACTTTTGATAAAGTAGGACCATACTTCTCGTGCTCAGTTATGGTTTTGCTCTAGAAGATACGGAAAAGAAAAGGGAGGCGGTGCTGGAGTCCAGCATTGAGAATTGCTTCCATCTGTCAGTAGAAAATCTGTTTGTGGCACCTGGCTGGCTTAGTTGGTGAAGCATGTACAGTTCTTGATCTTGGGGTCCTGAGTTCGAGCCCTATGTTTGGTGTTGAGTTTATTTTAAAAAATTAAAAGAAGACGATCTACCTTTGATGAAATGAAGATACAGTTTATTTTTAGCTAGACCTCATTAGCCTTAATAGAAGGGGGAAAAAAGCTAGTTTATGACAGCAAAATTCCAAGGTGATGCGTTTTGTTTTTCCAGTTTCCTAAGGGGCTGATAATGTCCACAGAGCCAGTGGTGGGTGGCCTGTGACTTCTCAAAGGAGTGCTGTACCTCCCTCGCCAAGCTCTCAGCTTCTCCAGGCAGCCCCAGACAAGAAAGGAGACCAGAGACGAGGACAGCCAAGTTGAGCTCTTTCCTCTGTACAGTTAGGCAATTCTCACAGCACAATGCACGACATGCCCTGTGCCAAGAGCTCTACACTTGGTGAACTTTGGGGCCTTCTCTCCCCCAGGTACAATGAGCCAAGGAGTAATTCCTCTTCCCTTACTCTCCCCATGGTGCTCACCCAATTCTGAATTTGTGCAGGAGCACAAAACATGCAGACATTTTGAAAGGGGGCAGAAAGCTCTGGGAGTTGCTCAAAAGGGTCTATCATGCTGGCCATCTGTGGCCAAAAGCCAGCTATCTTCCTGGACTCTCAATTCATTCACCATTTCCCTAATCAGGACCTCCTGTTTCCTCTGAGTTTGGCGGGTGCTGAGGAATGGTGAGAAGTATGAGCTCCTGGCCCAGCCACCCAGGCTGAGTCCGGGCCATACAGGGTGATTACAATCTTGAGTGCTGGCCCTTCCTTGAGAGGCTCTGATCACACAAAGCCTCTGTTTGTTACATTCCTAGACAAAACACCTGCCCTCAGCGGCTTAGGTTCCCTTCGTGGGAGTCCTTATCTTTTCCTTAACTGTAATAGTAGAGGTTGGATCATGCTGATGCTAGAAATTTACATTCCATACGAATACCTAAGTGCTTTGTATACCAAATGCATTAGTTCGAACATGCACATAATAAATCTAAAAATTATTTAGTATCAGCTCCATGCATGGTCCTGTGCTGGGCATTTTTTTTTTTTTTTTTTTTATCAGTGGGTGTTTCTTTATCAAAGTATTTCATCATGGCCAATTAGGGTAAATGTACTTGCATGATCCTGACAAAGGTAGTGTTCAATATATATGCTATTATGCCTAGATGTAATTACACGTATATTTGTTTCCATGGAGGTTAATATTCCTTTGAGAAGAGATATTAATATACACAACAATGGCACATCTGTTCTCCTCTGTTTAGGTGAGACTGATAAGTCTACGTTAGCAGAGTTTTAGCTCATTAACATTTTCCTCTCATTAAGAGATGCTATTAACTTTGGGTGATGGCCTGCTTCGCCAGGACGGATACAGAGAGTGACTTCTTTGATGTAATAAAAGTTATTTAAATGTGTCCGGGGACTGTGCGGAAAGTTGCCCTAAAGCAAGTCATCCAGAGGTCTATTTTATAATCCCTGCACATGGGAAAGAGGCTGAGTCTTTGCTGCCAGCATCCATCTGGGGTGGGGTAGGAGCTGTGGGAAGCACACACCTACTAATGGGAACAAGATAACCCATCCAGAGAGTGATCTATGCTGCTCAAGAATGGGGTTTTTGTGACCAAGATTGTGTGTGTGTTAAAACTATATGAGCTGTGAAAGATTTTAGTGGAGGCCAGAGTTTGGTTTTTGAGTCGGATCAATCTCTACCTGCTGGCATAAATCACCCCCAGCTGAAGGAGCTGGGCGCACAGCTTTCTCAGACACCTATTGTTGGAGCAGATTGGGGTTGACACTGAGATAAACGCCACAGAAAGAGCTCTCAGGGGTAAATAGAAAGGAGGAAAGACCCTGGCCCCCTCCAGCCAGCGGTTCTCTGCATCCTATCCTCAGAGGCAACACCGGGGCTCTGAAGCCGAGCATCAGCAGGCCCCAGGCTCGGGGCACCCCGCGGTGGCCTCTGCACAAGCGCCCAGCCCTCAGCAGGCAGCAGCTCGTGGAAGCCCGGACTCAGCAGGACCCTCTGCTCGCTGCTGGGGACTCCTTGTCCAGGTGGTCACCTGCCCTGGAAGGGATTGGCAGGGAGAGGTGGGGGAAGGAGGCTCACCAATCCAGACCTCGTTCCCCTTGATTTGCACCGTCTCTCTCCTTTCCTCTCCTCTCTCCCCGGAGGGCTTTCCCTCTGGCTGCCCCTGTCCACCTTCCCCTGCAGGCCGCCGGGCCATGTAGCAAAGCGGGGACCCCCAAGGGGACCCGGTTTCCTGGGCGCTCCCACAGCCCTAAGGCGGCCTCCTCCAGGACAGCTGCTGACACCTGTGCCACGGGCTCCGGGGAGCCCAGTGGTGCCCGGGCAGGGAAGGAGGCAGCCCCCGCTTCCAGCTCCCCCAGTGGGGCCAGGCCAGGGGGCCGGTGACGCTCTCTGCCCCGAAGAGAAAGCCCCAAGTGCTGAGACCAGTCCAGCAGTGAAGGGGTTACTCTGCGGGGTGCGGGGGTGGGGGGTGTGGAAAGTTGCTGGACACTCTTCCCAGCTTGTCTGATGGAGATGCGACCTGGCACCACTGAAAAGCTTTAAGATTAATGGAGAAAAGGAGAAATCTGACAGCTTTTCCGCTGGCTTCAGTCCTCCTGGGTGGGCCGATTGGTCTTGAATGTCACTAGCTACTTAATCTTGTGTATCTGAAGCAGGCTGGCGTGTTTGAGGAGCCCTGCTTGCTCTGTATAGACATCAATTGGAGAGGCAGATAAAAGGAAACTGCATTGAATTTCTCCTTTAAGCCTTTCACCAGGCACTTTCTGACGGCAAAATAATTAGTGGCCCCAGCAGACACAACCGTCCTGGGGTGGATGCTCCGGCCACACCTGTAGGGCGTCCGGGGCTTCCCTGGCCACACTGCCCTGCTCTTCTGCTCCCCGCGTCCTCTCATCACCCTCACTGGCTTGCTCACCAATCGTTCTGGTTTGTTCTGTTTTTTCCTACTTGGTCTTGATTACCATTCATAAACCATGGGTGCCTGCTTGCTCTAATGGCTAGGTTGATGGATCTCCAGAGACCTTGTTCCCCAAGCACCCATGTGGGCTGGGAAAAGAAAGCAGGGGGGAAAGGATCCCTAAAGGCACCACATAAGCTCTATCTGTCTGGGACACGCGAGCAGCTTAACTGCTTTTTTCAATCTACAAGATCTACTCAGGAAAGGAGATTTAAAATCAAATGACACCTCGTGCTTCCTATTTTGTCAAACCAAACACATTGTGGGGGTGGGAGGGGGGAAGCCATTCAGGTCAAGTGCCAAGCATCAGAGGGGAATGAATAAATAAAACGAGCATTTGCAGAGGAGGTTACAACAGGTTGGCTTCTTATATTTAAAAGATAGGAATGTTTTTGTGGTTCCTGCATGAAATAGCTGTGTGTCTGGTCTGGTTCGGGCTGGTGCAAGAAGCCTCAGATGCGTCTTACACACGCTAACCTCCAAACATAATGGCTTGTGAGGAACCTGTCATAAACCGAAACAATAGCCCCAATCAGAGCCGAGCTCCTGTGGGTGTATTTCAGATAATTTACCCTTATGCTTTCATCACTTTGATTTTTCTAAACCCACGAGCAAGGCTGAGCATATCATCAAGAGTAAGTGATGAATAGCCCAGGGTTGGCCGAAGCCAACAGACTATATATTGTCTGCAGCCTGGCATCTGGGAACTGATGAAAGTGCCGTGTCTGAAATCCGCCCCATCGCAAGAGCACGCAGGTCTATGCAGAGCATCCTCCGCGAAGTGTGCATTTGGCTAGGGTGAAAGGTCTCGCTGAAGCAGAACATTTTCCAATAAACATACACAAAACTCATCATAAACCAGACTAATTCTTCTGTCGGCCCGAGGAAGATGGAAGACATAAACTGAGCCCAGCACCACAGCAACGTGTCACAGTTCTCCATTATGCCTTTGAAATATCACCAGATATCTGGCTATTTTTAAATCACCAGCTTCTCCTCTCTGGCCAAAGAGGTCTGTTTAAAGGAAGATACAGGAAGTTACTGAGGAGACCTAAAATGGCAAATGAAGTGGAAAAAGCCTCCCGTACGCCAAAGCAACTCGTTTCAGGAATCGGATCACCTAGGAGGGCATCCTTCGCTTGGGAGTTTCTCGCTTCTTTCGAAGCCCAGCCTGGCGTGCTGGCAGAGCACAAGGCCCCGCGGCTGGAGGCGCCGTGCGGAGACCGGGCCTCGCTGTCCTTCGCGGTGCCTTGTGCTCCCGGCCGGAGGGCAGCTGGCCAGCGAGGACCGGAGGGTGTCGGGTCAGGCGGCGGACATACCAGGTGTAAGGGGGGAGGCAGCCGATTTGTGTATAGTC
The DNA here is from genome assembly GCF_053574225.1 of Canis aureus. Lineage (NCBI taxonomy): Eukaryota > Metazoa > Chordata > Mammalia > Carnivora > Canidae > Canis > Canis aureus. The sequence continues at coordinate 63,429,386 of NC_135614.1, read as the reverse complement.
ACAGGGAACTGAAGTGGCCCAGACTACTAGACAGAAAAGGGGACTTTTCTGGAGACTGGCTATGGACACTTTTCAATCTTCTTGTTTGATCTACCTGAAACCATGTCTTACCTCTTCTAGGGGCGTGAGGGTGGGGGGGAAGTCGGGGTACACAGCTGCATCTCTGTGCAGGCGAGAAGTAGGGGAGCCTACAGAACAGGAACCCTGAGGTCCAGACCTAAAGTTGTTGCCAGAGTCTCTGCAGCTTGGGTTCTAAGGCCCCTTTTGTTTTTCTATTTATTCATGAGAGACACAGAAGCAGAGACATAGGAAGAGGGAGAAACAGGCTCCCTGTGGGGAGCCTGATGTGGGACTCGATCCCAGGACTCCAGGATCATGCCCTGAGCCAAAGGCAGACACTCAGCCACTGAGCCACCCAGGCGCCCCACCAAGGCCCCCTTTGAACAAAAGATAGAGGTTCCTAGATTCATGAAAAGTCAAGAGATGCAAATAAGAAAGCCCACTGAAGTCATTCTGTCGCTATAATCACTGGCAGACTGAGAAGTTTCTCCATAGCAGTATTTTTGCCATGTTACTTTATTTTTAATTTACCCTATAGGTGGCAAGACCAAAAGTAGATTAAATTATGGGATCCCCAGAACCTCAAGAGAATGAATATAGCACTCTTGATACAATTTTAAGAAATTAATGGAATATGGACTGGGAAGAGATGAATTCAAAATGCATTCTTGGTAGCCCATATGCTCTTAGTTCCCCAACATGATGTCCTCTGGTAGACACATGAAAAGGCTCCTCTGCCCTGTAAGTACCTACTGCGAGCTTTGAAGTTAAGGTTTTAGGTTACTGAGTGTTTTCATTTAGAGACAATTACCCTGAGAAGGCTGCGATATATATTCATTTATCCAACAAATATTTAACATCTGTTGAGTGCCAGATATTGTGTTGGGGATACAGCAATGATCACAACAAACATTTCCTACACTCCCCCCCACCCATGGATCTAAAGTCTATTGGGTGTGTGTCAGATGCTGGACTAGGAACCAGAAGTCTGAAGAACATTCAAAAAGGGGTGCTACCCAATGCTCTGGGATTTTAGGCCATGGGGTCAGAGAAGGGCTTCCTGAGTACAGCTGAGTGACAAAGCTGGTGATATCCCAGGAAGAAGTAACAGAAGATCTGGGGGCAGAGAAGAACATAGAGACAGTGAGGAGCTGAAAGACAAAATTCTTGGAACACAAAGAGCAAGGGAAGAGTGTGATGTGCCAAGGAATGGAAGAGTCCTAAAGGACCTTAAGGATGCCGTTGACAAGTTGGGTCTCTATACGAAGAGAATGGGAAACCAGTGAAAAACTTTAAAAGGAAAGTGACACGATCAGATTTGTACCTCAGAAAGACCCACTGGGACTACTTTGTGAAGAAGATATTGGGTTGAGTCAGAGAGGACTCCAGGAAATAGATAGAAAGCTATTGTAGAAGTCTGAGTGGGACTCCACGGTGGGTTGAACCAAGGTGGTGGCAGCAAGACTGAGGATGAAGTAGGCATATCCTTACACGTGTAGACAAAAGTCCATAAAGATACCTCAGAGCCCTGGGACAGGGCAGAGGAAGCCAAGAGACCAGTGGGAAGATCACATTCTATTCTTAGAAGGGGGGAGGTCTTAGCCAATCCATCTGAAATGGGTCTGACCAGTACAGACATTGAGAGGTGAGGAGGGTAATGGGGAAGAAATGTACTGAAGGTAACTTTGACCAACTTCATGATTTTGCCTGAAACTAGTCCTAGGTATTTGCTTTAGAAAATACCTGGGAGCTAGAAAGAATTTAACAAAAGTCAGTCTGTAAAGAAAAGGCTGTTATCAAATTATGGGCAACAGCTGTATGGTCAAGACAACTATAAGAGACTGGAGAGAAAAAAACCCTAGAAATACATTCCATATTCAGATTCCAGAACAGATGCCTTTAAGTTTAGGTCTACTTCAATAACACACAAACACAAACTGTAGGAGATACATTATGGGTGTAGCTGATACAAGAAACGTGGTTTGGAATGCTGATCAGAAGACCTAGATTCAAATGAATACCTGTTTTAGGTTGTGTCCTATGAAGCTCTGTTTTGAATGTCAGAAGTAGTTGAATATCAGTAATTTCACATGCTTATCCGAACCTAGTATATGCTTTAAGTAAAAAGAAAATGTTAAACATACATGTAGATCTTTCCCTTATGTCAGCTAAAGATAATATAATGTCAAAAGGATATCTTATCTCAAACCTATTTTTTCAATGACCTGATTAGTCCCCACCCAAACTACTGGATAAGAAGCCTTCTCCCATGGAATCAAGAGCCCTGCTAGGAGGAAGCCACACTCCCAAGTGCTGATTACTAGGTTGGGGGACAGTGTGGGAAACTAAGTGGATCATCACAACTCTGACTTGTCCAGAGAAGAGACTATATTCTCAGCCACACTTGATAAGATTTCACCAGTAACTAGCAAGGAGGAATGGGAAACTCTTACCAGAACCCTCTGTATATCATTTATAGCCTATTATATAAACATACCATACATGTTTACTATAAAGTTTACTATATAATAAACTGCACATAGTTCTTATTTCATGCTGTTTAGTCGTTCTCATTTAATCCTTTTGTATCTTCATAAAGTCCTAAAAGAATCTCTGCAGCTGTTGTTCGTGAGGGTGGCATGCACCCAGTGAACCTACTGGAGCACTACAGTTCTAATCTGCTTGGAGTAGGTTCCCAGGAGAGCAGTCTCCTTACACAATACTGCTCAGTGGGGCCTATGTGGTCAGTTACATGTACTCAGGAGAGATAGCCCATTGCAAAGAAGTGTCCCTTAAAGGCATGTCTGGCTTTTAAAAATGAATACTTATATAATATACACTGGGCTCCATGGATGGCACTCAAAGGATCCAGGGACCCTTAGAAACCGTTACATATGTATGCTTGCAGAGGAAAAGATTCTCAGTTTTTAGGGGATTCTTAAAGTACGCCTTAATCTCAAAAGACATTAAGAATCATTGGTGTAATAAAAGGCATGAAGTATTGATACATATTACAACACGGATAAACTTCAGAAACATTATCCTAAAACAAAGAAGGCAGTCACGGATTCTGATTCAAGATGGTGATGTAGGAAGATCCTGAGTTCACCTCCTTCCACAGATACACTGAATCTACAGCTCCATATGGAACAATTTTCTCTGAAAAAATAATTAAAAATATTCAAAAGTAGCTGAGTGACTCAGACATCAGGCAAACAAACAAAAAACTGTATCAAAGCAGGTAGGAGAGGCGGAGACAGAATTTCAGCATGAGCCCAACCCCTGGCATGGTGGCTTACAATGAGGGGGGAACTCAAAACCTGAAGCTTCTCCCCAAGGAGCAAAGGCTTTAAAGTCCACATTGGACACCACAACTTTTAAGATCTGCAGCTGAGAGAGGAGCCCCCAAAACATCTAGCTTTGAAAGCCAAAGGGGCCCATATCTAGGAGACTCACAAGGCTACAGTGAGTGAGCAAAGCTCTTAAAGGGCATGCACACTCAGACACACCCACCCCAGGGCCCAGTGCAGAGGCAGCTCATTGAAAAGCACCAGACTTTCTACAAAAGAGGCTTATTTGCTTATCTTAAGGTGTCAGCCAGAGGAGTAAGCATCTAAATTAACTTACATGTAGGGGCCCACTGAAATATCCTCAGGACAGAGGCCCGTGGACATCAGTTTTGTACCCTCCCTCTGCCTTCTATTATTAGCTCACTGTCGTCTCCCAGAAAGGAGCCTGTGACCCTGCTGAGTACTCTGAATTTTCTGGCTGCTGCCTAATGGGCAACTCTAGATCACTGATTCTGGGAGCCTGTGGGGCTTATACTTGTGGATCCCACAGGACTATAACCAATAAAGTATTCTCAACCAGCTATCATCCCCCAGGACACAGCAAGAGACAACAGTCCAAGGAGCTCAGTCTTTCTGTGAAAGAGGCCTCTTAGCTTATCTTCATAGCTGTGGCTTCAGGGACAGACTTCTAATTAAACACATATCTAAAGGCTGACTATAATCCTTTCCAGAGACATTGGCGGGTGGGTGCTATCTTTGCGCTCTTCCTCTGCCATGCTCCAGAGCACCAATATCTTCCGGAGAAGAACATTTACAGTGTCTAGTGCCCTGGATTTTGCGACTGATGCCTAGGGGCTACTCGTTGATTGCTTGGCTGTGATGGCCAGCAGGGCTTGCCTTCCTGGGTTCTGTAGAGATTGAAATGATGGGAGATCACTTTTGGTCAGCTACTACCCCCAGGGCTTGCACAAATAGACTAAAACATACCCCCAGTCTTCCCCTGAAACTGGCCTGTTTGCTTATCCTGGATCTTTGGCCTGAGGGGCAGGCATCCAGTTTGGCACACATTTAGCAGCCACTGAGGTGTTCTCAGTGGTGGAGGCCAGTGAACATCATCTTTATGCTTTCCCTCTGGCTCACCTCAGCTTAGCTCACAGTATCTTTCAGAAAGCTACCTGTACTGATAGATGTCTGGCTGCTGATTTTTGTGGCTGCCACCATAGCTCTGTGAAAGAGGCCTATTACCTTATCTGAAGTGCTTGTACACTCCTTTGGTGCCCTGATTTTTTGCAATGGCCATGCAGGGGACACCTCTAGATTGCCTAACTATGGTGTCCAGTGGGACTTACACTTGAGATCCCCCAGAACTCTGCATATTTGTATACTTTAAAAGCTGGTGCCTGAGGATCTGGATCTAGGTGCTGACTGAGATCCTTCTCTTTGGGACACTGACAGATCATGGCACACTCTCAACTACTGGCAGTCACTAAAAATAAAATAGGCTAGTTTGACAATCACAAAGGTTTGAGAGATAATCAAGAGCTAGAACACATTTCAACAATAAGAGTCATTTCCTCCATGAAGCCACTCCTAAGACTGGGAGAGGTGGCTATTTTATCATGTGCAAAGAAATGAACAGAGAGTCAAGAAAAATGAAGAAATAGAGGAATATGTTACAAACAAAATAACAAAATAAAACCTCAGAAAAAATCCTTGATGAATGGACATATATGACTTACCTAATAAAGAGTTAGAAATAATGGTCATAATGATGCTCACCATACTTGTGAGAAGGATAGATAAACACAGTGAGACTTTTAATGAATGGAAAATATATGAAATTATAAAATAGAAGTTATACAGTTGAAAATACTGAAGTTACTGAATTGAAAAATACAACTAGAGAGGTTCAAAAGCAGGCTAGATGAAGTGGAAAAGAGAATCAGTAAATTCAAAGCCAGGCACTGGCCACTCACACAATCTGAGCTGCACAAGGAATGAGAAATAAGTGGAAGTAGCTCAAGGGGCTTGTAGGATAACATTGAACTAACCAACATCCACGTGATAGGGCTCCTGGAAGGAGAAAAGAGAGAGAGAGAGAGAGAGAGAGAGAGAGAGAAAAGGGGGGAGGGGTATACAAAATTTATTTGAAGAGATAGTGACTGAAAACTTCCTTATCCTAGGGAGGGAAACAGCCATGGCAGGAAGCCCATGGGGTTACACATAAGAGACTCACATTGATAGACCCACACCGAGTCACATAATAATAATGTCAAGTTAAAGACAAGAAGAGAATATTAAAAGTAGCAAGAGAAAAACAACTTGTTATGTATAAGGAAATCTCCCATAAGGCAATCCACAGATTTTTCAGCAGAAACTTTTTAGACCAGAGAGAATTGCATGATACATTTAAAGTGCTGAAAGAAAAATTCTGCCGGGGTGCTGGGTGGCACAGTTAGTTAAGTGTTTGGCTTCAGCTCAGGTCATGATCCCAGGGTCCTGGGACCGAGCAGGCTCCTTGCTTAGTGGAGAGCCAGCTTTTCCATCTCCCCCTATCCCTTGCTTGTGTGCGCGCTCTCTCTCTCTCTCTCACTTGTTCTATCTCAAATGAGCAAATAAAAATTTTTAAAAAAGAAAAATTCTGCCAAGCAAAAATACTCTGCCTGGCAAAGTTGTCATTCAGAATTGAAAGAGAGATAAAGAGTTTTCCAGACAAATAAAAGCTAAAGGAATTTACCCCACTAAATCAGCCTTATAAGAATGTCAAAGGTACGGCTTTAAGCTGAAATGAAAAGTGCCAATTACTAACAGAAAAACACAGGACAGGGCAGCCCTGGTGGCTCAGTGGTTTATTTTTATTTATTTATTTATTTATTTATTTATTTATTTATTTATTTATTTATTTATTTATTTATTTATTTATTTATTTATGATAGTCACACAGAGAGAGAGAGAGAGAGAGGCAGAGACATAGGCAGAGGGAGAGGGAGAAGCAGGCTCCATGCACCGGGAGCCCGACGTGGGATTCGATCCCGGGTCTCCAGGATCGCGCCCTGGGCCAAAGGCAGGCGCTAAACCGCTGCGCCACCCAGGGATCCCGGCTCAGTGGTTTAGTGCCGCATTCAGCCCAGGTCATGGTCCTGGAGACCCAGGATGGAGTCCCGCGTCAGGCTCCCTGTATGGAGCCTGCTTCACCCTCTGCCTGTGTCTCTGCCTCTCTCTCTTTCTCTCACCCTCTCTCTGTGTCTCTCATGAATAAATAAATCAAATCTTAAAAAAAACAAATAAAAAAAACCCCCAAACATAGGACAGTATAAATATCACTAATAAAGTTAAATATACAGTAAAACTTAGAATAATCTAATATTGTAAAGGTTGTTAACTACTTACAAAGGTAGTATGGAGCTTAAAAGACAAAAGTAGTAAAAACTAAAACTACAATAATTAGATAAGGGATATGCCTGATTTAAAAATGTAAAATGTGGGATCCCTGGGTGGCACAGCGGTTTGGCGCCTGCCTTTGGTCCAGGGTGTGATCCTGGAGACCCGGGATCGAATCCCACGTCGGGCTCCCGGTGCATGGAGCCTGCTTCTCCCTCTGCCTGTGTCTCTGCCTCTCTCTCTCTCTCTCTCTCTCTGTGTGACTATCATAAATAAATAAAAATTTTAAAAAATGTAAAATGTGACATCTAAAACATGGGAAGGGAGAGTAAAAAATGTAGACCCTTCATTTATTTTTTTTATTTATTTTTTATTTATGATAGTCACAGAGAGAGAGAGAGAGAGGCAGAGACACAGGCAGAGGGAGAAGCAGGCTCCATGCACCAGGAGCCTGATGTGGGATTCGATCCCGGGTCTCCAGGATCGCGCCCTGGGCCAAAGGCAGGCGCCAAACCGCTGCGCCACCAAGGGATCCCATGTAGACCTTTCAAATTCATTCAAACTTAAGTTATCAACTTAAAGTAGCCTGTAATAAATATGTTATATATAAGCCTCATGGTAACCTACAAGCAAACACCTATAGTAATTACATAAAAGATAAAGACAAAAGAATCCAAGCATACCACTATAGAAAATTACATCTCAAAGGAGGACAGCAAAAGAAGAAAGGAACAAGGAACTATAAAACAGCTAGAAAATATTTTTTTTTAATGGCAATGAAGTACATGACTATCCATAATTACTTTAAATGTAAATATCTAAGTTCTCCAATCAAAGGACAAAGATTGGATGAATGGATAAAAATAACCAAGACACATCTATACGCTATCTATAGAGACTCATTTGATAATGTAAGGACACAGAATGAAAGTGAAGGCATGATAAAAGATATTCCAGGCAGATGGAGACCAAAAAAAAAGCAGTGGTAGCTATATCAGACAAAACTGACATTAAGACAAAGACTGTAATAAGAGACAAAGAAGGATATTACATAAAGATAAAGGGGTCGACCAATAAGAGGATATAACATTTGCAAATATTTATGTACTCAAGATAGTAGCAACTAAATATATAAAACAAATATTAACAGACATAAAGGAAGAAATAGCAATACAATAATAGGAGAGGAATTTAACCCCACTTTTATCAATAGACTGATTCTCCAGAAAGAAAATCAGTAAGAAAACATGGACACATTAGATCAGATGGACTTAACATATACAAGAACATTCCATCCAAAAGCAGCAAAATACACATTCTTCTCAAGTGTATATGAAACATTCTGCAGGATATGTTAGGGTACAAAACAAGTCTTAACAACTTTAAGACTGAAATATCAAGGGTCTTTTCTGACCACAGGGATAGAAACTAGAAATCAATTACAAAGAGAAAACTAGAAAATTCACAAATATATGGAGAGTAAACAACATGTTACTGAACAAACCAATGGGTCAAAGAAAAAATAAAATAAAGAAATAATATCTGAGACATGTGGGAGTGGAAACACAATACGCCAAAATGGGATGGAGCAAAAGTAGTTTCCATTTACAATTGCATTGAAAAGAATAAAACAGTTAGAAATAAATTTAACCAAGGAGGTGAAAGACCTGTACACTGAAAACTGATGAGATACTGATGAAAGAAATTGAAGACGACAAAAATAAATACACATTTTGTGCTCATGAATTAGAAGAATATTAGTAAGATGTCTGTAATACCCAAAATAACCTACAGATTTAATGCAATCCCTATCAACATTCCAATGGTATTTTTCACAGAAATAGAACAATTTAAAATTTGTACAGAACCACAAAAGATCCCAAATAGCCAAAACAATCTTAAGAACAAAGCTAGAGGCATCACATGCCTTGACTAGAAACCATATTACAAGGCTATAATAACAAAAAGAGTATGGTACTGACATAAAAATAGGCACACAGATCAATGGAACGGAATAGAGCCCAGAAACATACCCATGCATATATGGTTAATTTATCACAAAGGAGCTGAGAATAAACAATGGGGACAGGAAGTCTCTCCAACAAATGGTGTTGGGAAAAAAGGACAGCCACAGGCAAAAGAATGAAACTGAACCACTATCTTACAGCATACACAAAAATTAATCAAAATGCATTAAAGACTTGAATGCAAAACCTAAAACCATAAAACTTCCAAAAGAAAATAAAAGCAGTAAGCAACCAACTTGACATCAATCTTGGTGAATATTTTTTGGATCTGATACCAAAAGAAAATGCAACAAAGGCAAAAATAAATAGGTGGGGAAACATCAAACTGAAATGCTCCTGCACAAGGAAACTATCAACAAAATGAAAAGGCTACCTACCAAATGGGAGGAAATATTTGCAAATCACTTATCTATCTGATAAGGGGCTAATATCAAAAATATAAAGAACTCTCACAATTCAATACAATCTTATTTAAAACTTGGCAGATCTGAATAGTTTTCCAAAGGCATACAGATGACCAATAAGTACATGAAAAGATACATCACTGATCATGACAGAAATGCAAATCAAAACCACAATGATACATCACCTCATACCTGTTACAATGGCTATAATAAAAGAGAAAAGAAATAACAAGTGTTAGAAAAAATGTGGAGAAAAGGGAACACTTGTGTACTGTTGGTGGGAATTAATGTAGCCATTGTGGAAAGTAGTATGGAAATTCCTCAAAAAAATTAAAAATAGAACTATCATATGATCATGCAATTCCATTTCTGGGCATTTACCCAAGGGAAATGAAAATACCAACCAGAAATGACACAAGCATCACCATGTTCAATGTAGCATTATTTATAATATCTAAGATATGAAAACAACATAAGTGTCCATCAATGAATGAATGAATGATGTATAGATTTATAACAGAATATTATTCAGCCATAAAAATGAAGGAAATCTTGCCATTTGCAACAACAAAGATGAACCCTGAGGGCATTACACTAAGTATAATAAGTCAGACAAAGACAAATACGGTATGATTTCACTTATATGTGGAATTTTTTTAAAAAGCCCCCAAACAATAACAAAAACCAAAACTGAGATTACTGGTGATTGTCAGAGGCAGGGATGGGGAGTGGGAGAAACTGGTGAATGGAGTCAACAGGTAGAAACTTCCAGTTATAAAATAACTAAGTCCTGGAGATATGATGTACAGCATGGTGAGTATAGTTAATAATACTGTGTTGCATATTTGAAAGTAATAAAGAGAATAAATCTTAAAAATTCTTATCACAAGAAAACTAAATAACTATATTGGTGATGGATGTTAACTAGACTTATTCTAGCAATCATTTCACAAAATATACAAAGTTATTATGCTATATACCTGAAACTAATATTTTAGGTCAGTTATACCTCAATTAAGAAATAAGGCAGTCACATATTATGCTTTTATTCACATGAAAATCCAGAATAAAGAAATCTACAGAGATGGAAAGTAGATTAGTGGTTGCTTAGGGTTAGGAGGGTGACAAGGAGCCATCACTGGAGAGGTATGAAGGAGAGTGGGGGATGATAGCTAAAGGGTAAGTTTTTCCTTTCAAGGTGATGAATATTTTCTAAAATTGACTATAGCGATGATTGTACAAATCTATGAATGTACTTAAAACCACTATATTACACACTTTAAATGGATAAATTGTATGGTATGCAAATCATATCTCTATAAAGCTGTTGAGAAAAAGAACCAATGGTAAAGACTTCTAATTTTCCAATTTGGCTCATATCCTTTGTTTCAAAGATACATGAATGGGGATTCACGAATAAGTAAATGAATATCTAAGGCTCACTAATAAGGGTCTTTTAGGGTCTTGTGACGCCAGCTCTTTTTCTGGCTGTGCTACCGCTGGTGCCTAGGGTGAGAGGGTTGTGAACTCAAGAGCTTTAGTGTTCTGTGTTCAAATTTCCAATAGATGACCTGCTAACCATAGGTGTTTGGATGGGCAGCTTAATCTTATGGTTAGGTCCTTTCTTTTCCGCTCTGAAATTGAATAACATCAACCACCTTAGAGTACTACTGGGAGGGAGTTGATGAGATACGGTAAGTAAGGCACTTAGGACTGTGCCTGGCACGTGGCAGGTGCTCGACCAGTGATCATCAGGTTTTACGATCCTGTGTGTATTAGCACTGATGGGGTTGCAAGTGAGGAAAATGCACTAACTTTGTTGAAAAGTAAAGAAGTAAATGTATTCATTCATACGGTGTGAAGTCCATCTAGCTTCAGGAGCAGTTATATCCAAGGACTCAAGTGACCTCTCAGGACACTGTGTCCCTCTTCTCTTGGCTTCTTCCTCAGGCTGACTCCACATGTGGAGGCAAAGACGCCAAAGCAGCTCCAGGCTCACATTTCGCCAGGTTAGCAGCCTTGTAGAATATAGCTCTTCCCAGATGGCACCAATCCAAGTCCCGGGAACGACTCTCATTGGCCCAGGTTGATCCCTTTTTGAGCCAATCACTTTGGCCAGGGGAATGGAATTCCAACGACTGGTCAGGCTGGAACCATGTGCTCTGTCTGCGAGTGGAGGGGATCAACCTACCCCAAAATATGACCTCTGCTCCAAGTCTGTAGACATTTATTGTCTCTCACAGTGAGATACCCTTTTAGGCTGAGTGGTGAAGCAAACAAAGTTTATATTTCAATTCTGCATTTAAACCCCTACTCTGTAAAGGGCACTTGTGGGTTTACCTACCAGTCCCTCTTTCTACATTGTGTGTGGGTCCACGCACATATGCGCATGAACCCTTGGACGCATGGGAAGACTGCCAGATGCCAAGGCTAAAATGAGAATCTTGTATAATCAATTGTTTACACGTTTCATAACAACAGTAATCCCTTCCTGATGGCTTTAACCAGTCGTTGAAGTCTGGAAAAGACAACCTTTGTAAGAAATGTGGAGAAAATTATATGTCATGGGTAATTTTACTTATTGAATATTTTCTTGGTTGTGAGTTTAGAAAAGAGAACAAGAACACACAAACGAGTATTTCGGGAAGCCCCTGCAGTGCTAGGCAGTGACTGATGGGAAGAGGCATTTGTAAATGACCAAACTCTGCAGAGGGAAACTCTGGTCTGAGGGTCCACTCCCTGGGGACCAGATGCATGCCATTGCTCATCCTTCAGGCCATTTTGGGAGATGTTTGGATTTAATTTGTGGGTGTCTTTCCCTTTTTCAAAGGCAGAGTTTAGAACATAGGAGAAATTTAAGGCCCCAGGATCCACTGCTGAGTTGTGGCCTCCCCTGGGGCCTGTTTCCCATCTTTATTTTCTGGGTGATTCTCATTATATTCAAGACCTGTTACACATGTGCCTCACTTGCCTCAGGAAGGGCCTAGATCCAGTTGCTTATAATCATTAATGAAAACAGGTTCTTTGTAGATTTCCCATGGTCAAAAAACTGCAGAAAACTATAGTGAAGTGCTTAAGAGTTCAGACTTTGAATTTTTTTTTTTTTATAAAGATTTTAAGTAAAAAACAAAAACAAACAAACAAAAAAAAACAACAAAAATAAAACAGTCAAAAACCAACATGGGACTCAAACTTAACACCCCAAGATCAAGAGTCGCCATGTGCCATCAACTGAGCCAGCCAGGCATCCCCGTGCTTTGAATTTCAATCAAGATTTATATTCTTATCTTCCTCTTTTTTTTAATTACCAGATTACTGAATAATTTATTATGTTTATTGGTTACACCTGTCTCCTCTGGTTAGGCTCTAAGCTCCTGGAGGACAGGCATCTCTGTCTTTTTTGTTGAGGAATGGAGCTCAACCTGGAAGAGCGTCGGGCACTCATGTAAATGCCGAATGAGTGAGCAGCCTAGAATTTACCAGCACATGTTGGACCAGGTGGTTGTCAGGAAGTAGGGGTTGGCACCAGCAACTAACCGTTCTCTCTTCTTTCCTTCCTCCCCCTACTCCTTCATCCACCCGAAGATGTATTTTATCCTCTTTTTGTATAAGCCAGACACCTGTACTTGGGTCAGTGTGCATTCTTCCCCACTCTAAGTTTAATGTGTAAGCTCTAAATGATCAGTTCTCCATCTTTGCTCTTGATATAAAAAACTACATTTTGGAATGCCAGCAGAAATTCTTTCCCAACAAAGCCTGCTTTGGCAAAGTAAAAAAAAAAAAAAAAAAAAAATCTAAGCACTTTGGCTTTTTAGACTACTCTCTTTTGTAATTTAAGAACTCTATTTTGAAACTCAGAACTAGAGCCATGACGACTGTGTCTTGGGTTACCTCTGCGCCCCTCATGAAATAGGATAGATAAAAAGCTACAAATGCTGCCCGGGAGACAGTGACCTCTCAGTGTCTTGGCATAGCTCCTACTGTATCCATCTCCATAAACGACCAGCGCATCCTCTGAGAGACTGGTCTCTATTTTGCCGTGAAATGCCTACATGTGATTATTGACTTGGGTACACTTTTTGCCTCTTTAGAAGACTTCACATGTCTTTGCTTGATGCAGGACATTCTGATTTCATTCTCTGGGTCTAGGAGAGCCCTCTCCAACTGGAGGCTTATACCTGACCCCCATCATGGGATCTGGGGCTGCCGTCATGGTCAGATACTACTGTTTAAAGCCCATTTTTGATCTTGCATTAGCTATTATTCATCAACTAAGGTTTGCCTGGGAAGGACGGTTTACTTTTTCCTATTTGCAACTACTGGATGACCATGAAAAGAGTTTATATGGAGACAGGCATATAGAATTAGTTAGAACTGCAAATAGGATCTGAAACTACCGCATTCCTTTACAGTAGCGATAAAATTTTTAAACACAGGGAGACCAATTTAAAGGAAATTTATCAGGAAGCAAGAGACAAAAATTCTTCCCAAAGAAAGCATCCTCAAGCAAGTCAAATCATTGGCTGACAGTACAGGGCAGAGAGTACCGCAGTGGACCCGGGGTGGGAGTGGGGACTTCTCTCTTAGCCCTCTTTGTGCCTCCCCATTCCACAGTGCAGAGACCTGGGAGGACAGGTATGTTGGAACCCAAACCATGGGGGCAGCCGCTGGGAAGAGGAGAGAGTCTCCAACAGATTGTGACTTCAGACGCCTAGGAGAATTCCCTTGGCTCTCAGGGCTCATATCCACCTCAAAAGATTCCCGAGGTCTCTAAAGTGGAATTTAAATGTGGCAATGTTCACCTCACAGAGTTCAGTGGGGAAAGGACAGCTCACTAGAGGATTCAACTGTCTGGTTTCTATCGGAAAATAGACTATCAGACACGGGACGATTCACCATTTAAAGAATTTAATTGACTCACCTTGTTTGGAGTTCTTGCATGCTTGGCAAACTTCTGATCAAAGTTGGCTCCCTCATGTTCAGTTTTTTGGCCATAAAGAAAAAAACACTTAACTGAAACTGGCTTAAATAATAAAGGGTGATATTTTCTCAAAGGAGGAATAGTCTGAGAGAGGGCAGGTCTCTCAGGGTTGGTTAACTTAGTGGCTCAAAAATGTCATCAAGAACTTGATTCTTTTCATAATTCTTCCCTGCTGTCCTCAGGGTGTTGACTTTGGTCCTTTAGCTCATGTCCTCATGGTTAAAAGATGGTGGCAACAGCCCTAACCATAGCATCCTCAAATATCACATGGAGACCATAATGAGACTCATTACTTTATAAGAGGAAATGCTTTCCTAAGCCCTACCTCACGGTACTCAAAAACCTTTCCTTATATATTTTTGGCTATAATTGTTACCATGACTTTTTCTAAGCCAATTGTTAGCAAGGGGAAGAGAATCACCATGATTACCCAAGCTAATCAAGCACAGGGTCACATGTGAACATATTAGAACTCTATTTACGAGAAAAACCTGAGGAAATGGCCATCGTGTAGCCAATACAATTAGAAGTATCTGCCATAGCATGAGTGTTTCCTACAAGGACAGATGCACTGATAAGTGTTCTGAACTCAACTGTCTGGTCCCTGTGGCAGCTGTTTGTCTTGTTATTTTAAAAATGATAATCTTGCTTACTTAAAAATTTTTATTCCACTTCAGAAACAAACAAAAAGTCCTGCTAGAAGGAAGAGGTGACCTATTAAACTTCAAAGTGTTGATGCTTATCAGATCTGCTTCTGTAGCATGGAGGACATATGCCTGACAATTCTAAGGGCTACATGGGTGGACAGGAAAAAGAAATGCAAGAGCCCTAAGAACCTTAACAAAAGGTTCGGCACATGCCCATTGAGGGCTCTGGCCATGACAGACATCATGCCTAGCAGGATACCAAGGAAATAGCATCTGCTTCTGGGAACCACAGTTAGCCTCATGGCTTTGCCTGGAGACACTCTGTTGTGAGAGGGGGGCCCAACCAGTCAGGGAGTTCAAACCTGTCCAGATAGCTGGGCTTCTGGCTGCCTAGTCAGTGAGCATGGCCAGTCTGCCACAGGTAGAGCAAGAGAGATAGAAAAGCAGTGCTCTGTTCCCCTTCACTGACCACAGCCCATTGGGATGTGATGCATGTATCTTGCTTCAGTCCCTGGGTCTGTGGTTCTTGTCCGCAGACAAAGCCGGCATTGCCAGCCCCATTTTATAACTACAAGTGGCATCCACATTTTTGCTCTCCAGCAAAGCATTGGTAGCTTGGAAGCATTGGAATCTCTGTATTCCAAAGATTACATTGGAATAATCTCTATGTAAGAAAGCCTTAAAAAAGGGCAAGAAACAGGTTGGTGAAAGGTTGAAGGGGGATAGGCAGAGTTCCAGGAGGGAGAGATGTGGTGTTTGAGAAAGCCCAGGAGTGGGGTGCACAATGAAAGGACTTGCACCAATTTCCCTTGTACGGCAATGGAAACACATAAAGAATGAATTCCAAGACCTCAGACCCTATAAGAAGCAATGTGCTGACACCATGAGCCCCTATTTAGTAAACATTTTGGGACTTGTGGGTATATTAGATTCAGCAGACAGGGGTAGAATTTTGTCATTACTATGGTTAAAAGTAATTTGCATAATTCAGAAATACTAAAGGGAAAAGTAAAGCAAATTTCCAGAAAAAGAATAACTATCTATTACTAAAGCCTGGTGGGTGAATTATTTTAGTAATTTACTGGTGCCCATATAGATGCCAATACTCATCCATGCAGTGATAATTAATAGCATTGTCCAGGAAATTTACTTCTATAGATGTAAACAATCGGAATTTAATGAGGCTTCCAGATGGTCACAAACCATCATTTCTCTTCATATTTTTTTTAAGATTTTACTTTTAAGTAATCTCTAATTGAATGTGGGGATTGAACTCACAACCCCAGGATCAAGAGTCATGTGTTCTACTGACTGAGCCAATCAGGCACCCCTCTCTTTATAGTCTTTTTTGATAGAATCTTTGTTTAGTTCATTTTCTCTATCACAGAAGCTACATCTGAAACTAAAAATAAATATATATATTCTATCACATGAACCAATAATTACACCTGTTCTTGTGGGAACAGCTTCCTTTTTTTTAAAAAAAAATTTTATTTATTTATTCATAAGAGACACAGAGAGAATGGCAGAGACATAGGGAGCCCAATGCGGGACGGACTCAATCCCAGGACCCTGGGATTATGACCTGAGCCAAAGGCAGATGCTCAACCACTGAGCCACCAGGTGCCCACTGCTGTTCTTTCTAATGGGCTACTGTGCTTATGCAATTGGCCTGAATTTATTATCTTACCATATGAGCATGTCTTAACTAGGATTCTATGGAATGAGACTTCCAACCAAGGAAAGGTTCAAAGACTAAAAAGGACTACTTCTACTCCAAGCAAATTAAATTTAAAAACCATTTAAAACAGTTAAATTTAAAAACCATCGAGGGTGAGGATTTGGAATAAAACACCTAACAGCAACCCATTTAAGGTAAAAGAGACAAGACAGTAAATTCCTTGATACATTCCGACTTTCCTGGGTGTGCAATCTGAAACAAATGCCAATCTTAAGACAGTAGGCTCCTCACAACCCGTGTGTGGGCTGATGATGACAAAGATGAAAGCATAGGGCCGCTGCATTTCCCAAGGTTTTTCTAAGTGCAAAGTCTGTCAGGATTCCGAAGTTCAGGATGGGTAATGTGAGAATGATGTGAGGTTTAAGAATATGCTGTTGGCGGCAATGTGGAGATGAGAGCAATGACATTAAGATGCAAGGATGGAAAGATGTGTTATGTGAAAAGTTGTGTCAGCTCCGTGAGCACGGGAACTTGGTTGGCCTAGTTCACTGTTGTGTTTATAGCATTGAAAGCTGTGCCTGGAATACAGTAGGTGCTAAATAAATATCTGTGAAAGAATGAACAGTGCAAGTGACTGGGTTGCCCATTCCTGCATCTTCTCTGCCTCTCTTGCACCATACTTTCCTCCCGCACTCCTTTCACCCAGGGCTGTGTGGTCACCTCACCTTTCCCATGTCTCTCCTTCCTATTTACTTTTGTCTAGCCAATTTATGGGGTTTCTCAGCAAATGTTTTGACTCCAATTGGGAAAACAAGCTCTTGGTGCCATCATTGTCACCTGGTCCAGACTCTCAAAACAAGCCTGTGTTGAAGAAAATGTCAACGGAAAGGTTTTGGTCTGCCTCTTTGGCAGATTACACAGGGCTTACAAAACACTTAACACGTCTGGATATCAAATTTGAGCTTCTTCAATTGCCTTTCCAGAAAAACCTCTCCCGCCCCCACTTGTAGCCATCTCCACCTGCAGAGACTCTAGAACTCTGTAAGACAGCAGCTCCCTAGTACCTAAAACAAAAGTGGACAATGAAGATGATGCTTAAACTGGAGTCACTGTGTCCTAGAACTGGAGAATGAGAAAACCAGACTCAAGTCCTTTACCTATGAGGTTGAAGGGTTTGATTCATTAGGGCTGTTCCATGGGTACTGCACATCTGCCCTCCAGTGTGTTGTGCTTTGTTTATAGAAAAAAACTTTTTAAAAACATGCATTTAAGTGTCGCCAACACTTAAAAATCAGGAGATTTAATGTTAAAATCTGCATTTCGATCTTCTCTTGAAAAATTGGAAGTTCTAGCAATGTGGTACCCGCATTTTCACAGAGCAGCTGCAGCTGGGGCTGAACCAGTACTGGGGTAGGGGAGCAGCTGGGGCTGCTCCTCCCCTCAGGCCTCCCCACTCCCTGGTGTCGCCTACCTTGTTCAGTCTCTGAGGCCCACGTGGTCTGCCGGGGTAGCAGGCTTCCCTGACTCTTCCATCTTCCTGCCTGGCACCTGAAGGGAAACTGGGATCTTGGAGTTAAGTGGTTAAGGTTCCTTCCAGCTCTCATCGGAGTCTTTGGCTGTTTCAATAAGTCACAGCTGAGAACTTGAAAGATCGTTCCCTCCGTCAGTAATAAACTTTCAAGCGCCTGCAAATATATCTCTGCGGATCATATTAAGTTGCAGGTTCTGATCTGGTGGGCCAGGGTGGGGCCAGACAAGCTGTGTTTCCAGGCTTTTGGTGTGCAGATGCTGGTCTGCAGACCACACTTCTATAAGGAGGCCCCCATGTGCCTCTAAATTCCCTCCCGTTAGTGTAGTGGAGATTAGAATCAGCTGGGGAGTAGTTTTGAGCCTGTACCAACACCCAGTGTGCATACCCAGCTATCTTTATTTAATTCGTCTAGAGTAGGCCCAGGCATTGTGTTTTGTTTTTGTTTTTAATGTTCCAGATTATTCTCGTGTGCCTCCAGGGTTGAAATAGCATTAGCCCTCAATATCAAAGTTCAATTTCTAGGCTGAAGCCTACCTGTAATGACATTAGGTTTGTGTTACTTTCCAAGGATAGAGAGCAGTGGTCACTGGAAGGGGTGGAATGTGTGGAGGGGGCTCCTTGGTAGGAGCTCAGCTGAGCTCCACTTTCCCGTTGTCCCCATCACCTTCAAGATGCCAATGCTCAGATTCTGGAGTCAGTTCTCTATGTGACCTTATCTGTTGTACTACCTTTGAAACTACAGAAACCAAACCTGCTTACATCTCTCACCTGCCCAGGTATCTCAGCTCTGTAGTGTACACCTTCCAACTGCTTTGTGCATTCTCTCCATGCCTGTCTTGAAGGCTTCCTTAGGTCCATCTCCATTTTATTCCCTTTCACCCATATCTCTGTTTCTGTGAGGCTGCTTGTTCTGACCACATGAAATCAGGCGTGGTAGGCAACCAGCTGCATGTAAGTGAGAAAACTAGCACCTGCTTCCAGCCTGTCCTGGCTTTCCTCACTCTCTGCTCTCCTTAGCATATTTCCTATAACATAGTAGCCTTCTGGGTCGATCCTAGAATTGTTGCTTCTTTCCTGGATAGGGGGAAAAAACAAGATGATTTGGCTCAGTAGGAGAGCTTGCTCCAATCCACTAAAAATTTTATATTTATCTTCCTTCATTTTTTGGTCCCAAATCTTCTGTCTTCCATCCAGATTGCTAGAACTCATAAGCCTATATATTGAGAAAGGTTTGAATGAATGAATGAATGAATGCATACATACACATAGTCGGAAGGTTGACCACAATGTCAATGCATAACCTTGCAGAAGGTCCAATAAACATTTATTGAGCATCATTATAAGGTGAGCTGGACACTGGCCATATAGTGGTGGGTAAGTCAGCATGGTCCTTGCTCTTTCCCAGCTGGTACGCTTTAGTGTCTCAGAGCCTGTGCTCCCGAAGGCAGAATTGTGTGGAGTGGAGCTGACCAATAGGTTTCAATTCAGTGCCAATCAAGGGAGAGCACCAGGCTGACAATTCCATGACCACCTCTGGGCTCTTGGGTCCAGAGTGATGCTGTAGGGGTAGAGGCAGAGGCTGGTTGTATCAGTTTCTGTCATCCCAATATAGTTGAAACAACATCAAACTAGGAATTGTAAGATCTATGTTCTGAACCTGACTTCATCAATTCTTAGTCACCTGTCCTTGGGCAATCAGATTTTTTGGTTTTGGACTATCTAATATAGATTTACTTCCTCATTTTAGCAGAGTACATCCTCTTACAGAAGCTTCCTGAGGAAGCATTCATGGAGGTAAATTTTTTGGGTCCCAGCATCTTTCAAAATGGCATTGGTTTATCTTCATCCCAAGATCAAAGAGATAAATCAATGTATAAAGGACTGGCAGGGAGAATTGAAAATGGTGAAGCAAAGAGTTAAATATAAATCATTGTAAAGGTATAGCCAGATATAAATGTCAGCAAGAATTATTAGCAATTCTTAAACTCTTAAGATAGTCCAACAGGAAGGGATAGATAGAATTCAGAGGGAAAGAAAAAACAATCATAGAATTACAGAGTGAAATTTTGTCCCCTCTACATTATAAGGAATGCTTCATTTTTGCTCAGCCTCCAGTATTACTTCTGGCACATTCTGATACTATTCTTACCACCATTCCGATACTGCATGTGACCTGTTTTTGATGTTTTCTTTACCCCCACCTGAAAATTTCCCCCTTCTGAAATTTTGCCATGATTTCTTCATGCAGATCCTTTTCCGTGTACCCTATGGTTTCCTTAAACCTGGAGAGTCATGTCTTTCAGTTCTGGGTACATTTCTTGCTTTATGTCTTTGGATATTTCATTCTTATATTTTCTACATTCTCTACATCTGCAACTTCCACTAGTTACACATCAGATTTCCTAAATTTATTATCTCTATTTTTTCCTTCTATTTTCCTCTTTTGAATCTACTTTCTGGGAGCTTTCATTAACTTTATTCAATGCTTCCACTGACTTTTAAATTTCAGCGTTTTTTTCTTGTTTTCATTTCCAGAAGCTTTCCCCTCTATTTTCTTAATATAACAATTTGTTATACACACAGTATTTTCTTTTAGCTCTATGAAAACAAATCAGCACTAAAAAACTTATTTTTTAGTTTTCTTTCACTCCCTAGTTTTGTTTCCTCTGAGTTCCATTCCTCTCTGCTGTAATATCTGTGTCTCATTTTAAGGGTTGAGTTGTTAGGAATTATGGTTGACATTTATACCCAGATGTGTGTTTACAACAATTATTTAGGTTTAACTCTTTGCCACTTAAATTCTTCTCACCAGTGTTTTTTACTATGATTTACTGACTTGTTCTTGGGATCTTAATTTTGATTCATTATTTAGTTGGTCAGAGTCCATCTTCAAATAACTCTTAAAATATGATACTTGGGAAGTATATATTTGGACTCTGTCTAGAAAGGCATTTCTTTTAGCTTCACAGATGAAAAACAACATGAGTTCAGTATTCTTGGTTTACAAAATTTCACTTCAAAATCTTATAAATACACATCATTGTTTCTCTGGCATTTCCATTTGCAGAGGCAAGTTGAGAGCTTGTCCATCCTTTTCATTTGTGGTTACAATTTCTGGTTAGATGCATGCCCATTTACCCACTTATCCTTTTAATTCCAGATTTTGCTAGAATATGTTTTAGAATATTTTTCCCTTTAAAAAACTTTTTTTAAAGTAGGGTCCACACTTAGCATAGATGCTCCACACCTAGTATCTTGAACTCACAACCCCAAGATCAAGATCTGAGCTGAGATCAGGAGTCAGACCCTTAACTGACTGAACCACCTAGGCTCCTCTAGAATATTTTTTGGCTGAACCAGCGGTCTTTCTACATCTGTAGATTCAGTACTTTTTCTTCACTGATAAGTTTTCTTTTTCATCATGATTTGAAATGTTGTTTCTGTTCTAGCTACTCTGGTTTCTAGAACCAGAAATCTGTGGTTCTTAGGTATCTCTGAATGATAATCATTTCTTACCTGCTATCTTTTGTCTCATATATATATTATATATATATATCTCATATATATATTATATATGTGTCTCATACATATTATATATACATGTCTCATATATATATTATATATACATGTCTCATATATATATATATTTTTTTTTTTTTCCTTTTCTCTATCTTCTGGAGGAGTTTCTAGGCTTAACTCCACATTACTGATTTAAATTTTACCCTGTCAGTTTGGCTGCTTATGCCTGTGTCATAGATTTTGGTTGTGTTGGTGCAAATATGGGTGCCTTGCAGTATTTTGTTACCATGCCACCTTTCCTCCTCAATGCTTTCTTTTTATGTTGTAGCATGTGATGTGGCTGTTGTATCTTATTAGCCCTTCACCTTAGAATTGACTCATCAGTGACTTTTTGGTCCTATTTCATTAAGGTCATGTGGGTTATTGAGGATGTTAATTTTCTAAAAATTTATTTTTAAGTCATTTTTATTATAATGAGGTACCTTGAAGTCATTAGTTCTTAAAGTATCAGAATTATCTGGGGGAACTCATGGGGTTGATTTCTTGCTTCATCCTGAGATTGAGCAGGCCACCTGGTATAGGTGGTATCTGGACCCAAGTGCTCCACTGGAGTGCAGGTTCTATTACCTTAGGCCTAAGACCAGAAATGAAACAGAAGTCTGGGCATAGCACACTGCCCGATTCCTGGTCATTCACAGGCATGTATTGTGTTGGCTTTCCTGGAAAGAAGTGTCAATTTTTTCCACTACTTCCAGGGCCTTATTCTCTGATATGCTGAACCAATTAAATACATTAAAAATTCTAGTCCCCTGTAAGCATGCTACCTGAGCTTTTTTCTCTGCTTTTTTCACTATCTACCGTGTTCTTTGGGAGGGACTTAAATCAGCAGTGCTCCACTATCAATCCTAGCGGGCTCTGCATCAGTGAGCATAGATCACAGTGGAAAGAAGAGTCCACTTGTATTACAGGAACTGGGGTTCCATTCTCAGCAGAGGACAGACACCTTGTGTCTCTGAGCAAAGCACAGCGTTCATGGGCTCTTCCTCCTCTCTCTCAGGTCTGGAGCCCCCTTATGTTACAAGGCAGAGTAGAGCTAGCTCCTGGATATGCCAGATTATTTTGCTTTTCGAGTTTGGGTCCATCAACTACATTAAAAATCTCTCTCAGCTTCCAGCAGTAGAGTTTCTTTTCTTTGCTGGTTGAATAAGAAGAATCTTAATCTGTGCATTTTCATCCTTACTTGAGCCTTCACAAATATTTTTGTCAAGCTGGAAGCCAGGAGAAGCAGTTGCTACTAGCTAGATAGCATGTTGGACAGGAATAGAAAATTTTAGCATGAACAATCTGAGATGGAATGTAGGATGCTTTGGAAAGGGGGAGAAACTGGAAGTAAGCAGTTTAACTCATTTTACCAAATTGTTCTCGTAAGTATGCTCCAATAGGCACTTGGCTTCTCACCTGCTTGTCTTTCTTTTTCTTTCTGTCTGTGACAGGAGAGCTTTCCTTATTCCTCCTCTTCTCTTTCCAACTAGAGTCGGATGGGAGAATTTCATTCTCTACTTTCTCTAGTCCTAAGACAGAGTTCTTTGGAAGGCTCGGTTTCGGCCCCATGGGCTTACCTAAACCTGCCTTCCCAGGAGTGCCTTGCTCGGATAGATGCTAACACTCTGGCTTTCTACTAATTTCCTTTCTTCCCACACGCTTTTCCAATTACCTCCAAGCCTTCTTCTCTCCTCCGTGCTGCCTGGCTTCTCATACAGCTGTCATCACTTAGATGGATATTTTGGGCTTATGTTGTGTTATTGTGTATATCCATTATATTTGTTCTATTTCCACAGTGATACTGTACACTCCTTTGACCAGAGGGACCCAGTCTTCCCTTGCCTTTGTAGTTGTTCACAGTCTGTTGTGTGTACCCCTCACACGGAGGCCCCTCAAATGAAGAAGATTACACATTTCCTTTTGCACGTACATGCCCAGCTATAATAGCAGAATCTTCCCTCTGTAGTTTCTCTCTGTTTCTTAATCACTTCTCATTTCCCTCCCCATTAACTTTAGTTCTACGAGGCTTTGGATCGAGTTTTGGTCCTCGAAGTCAGAAAAACCTCTGTTCTTCTCCACTGATATTTATTAGCCTGTAACTTTATACAAGTCATTTAACATCAGTGAGTTGCAGACTCTAATGTGTCTTTGCAAGGGGCGGGGATTATTATGGCTTCCCCATAGTGTTCCTGATTCCTGCTGCTAATAATGGGTTCATATTATGTTCCTTGTTCTGCTGAGGTGTCAGAGCTCCACTCAGCAATTTTGTTCAACATTCCCCTGCCCCTGGGCCGTCAGAGTACACATTGACTAAGATATCTTCCTACACTGACAACAGGTGGGCATGGCTCTATAAAGACGAAGCCCTTGGGCCTTGCGCTAGTCACAAGGAACACGGTTTACATGGGGTTTGAGAGCTCCAGAGGCCAGTCATACCTCCTCTGAGCACCCAGGTTTAAAGTGTGAGCCTGGAAAAGACCTTCTAAATGCATAGGCAAGGCTTTCTGTGTGGGAAGGAGGGCTACAGCTCAAGGTTCATGCTCCTACTTTTATCTCCTGCCTAGAACCAAATCTTTACCAAACTCACAAATTGGTTCCAGTATTGCAGCCCCAGTGTAGTAATACAATATCTTCCATGGCTGCCGTTTCATTCCCAAATATCGTGTATTTAGCCTTTATCCTAGAGCAGCTCAGCGGCGTCAGATTCCTTCCAGTAATAGCATTGGCTTTTCCATTCCTGATTCCAAATGAATCATATATGGTCTTATTTCTGAAATTGACATCAATTGATGTTAGGCCTGGGATTTACATAATAGCTAAGATGTTTATAGGCACTATCCCAGCATAACCTTCTCTCAGGCCACAGTGTACTCTGTGATGAGGGCTGGGTTGCAATTTTAGTTCCCTACAGCTGGCTGGAGCCCCCCTCAGTTTCTAGCCTTCCAAATCTTAGTCTTAGCACACTGCCTGGTACAAAGTAGGAGCTCAACAAATGTTTGTGGAGCAAAGGCAATCCCTAACCCCAACAGGGATCTTAATGGGAAATATCTATTTTCTAATTTCAGTGTGAAGTATATGGAAAGACTAGTTCTCTCCCCCAGATAGCAAGGGACAGCCAATTTCCTCATTCTTTGAGCTGATATGCAAAGAGAGTTCCAACTTGCTAAGCAGTCTTGTTAATTTGATTCTCCCTCTTGTAATTGCCTTTGGTGCCAGCCCCAGTTGGCAGTTTCTAGAAGTTCCCAGCAATGGCATCTCTTGATGGTGGTAATTACTAATTGGCTGCCTTGGAAATGACAGCCACCCCTGTAAAATTATCAGTATTTTTAACATCCCTGAAGATGATCGATGCAATTTTTTCAGCACCATTCCTACAGAGCAGTACAAAGCTAGAGCACTGTTCTTTGAGCAACTTCTATTTGTTGCTGCTCCAAGTCCTCTACCGCCTTGCTACTCAAAGTGTGGTCCACGGATCAGCAGCATTGAAATCACTTGGGAGCTTGTTAGAAAGGCAGGATCTTGGATTGCACCCAGACCTACTAAAACAGAATCTGTGTTTTAACAAGATTCCAGGTGTTTCCTACGCACATTAAAGTTTCAGAAACATTTCCCCACTACGGTTCAGATTCAATAGGTCTAGGTCGAGGGTGGGGCCCAAGATTCTGTAGTTTTGAACAAGGTCTGAGGTAATGCTAATGCAGCTGGTCCAGGGGCCATTCGTTGAGTAGCAAAGCTTTAGTTTATTAGCGAAAAATGACGCCCCCCCCCCAACATCAAAGCATACAGGGCACAGATGGCTGATGTTCCCTTAGCCTAGAACACTGTTTCTCTATCCCAGCTGCACACCAGAATCATATTGATACCCTGGCCTATTCCCAGAGTGCCTGATTTGAATGGAGTGGGAAGGGACTCAAGCATTGGAATCGTTTGGAATTTCCTTGGTGATTTTAATGGATGGAAAGCAATTGGCCAAAGATGAAATCTTATTGTTAATAAAAGAGTGCTCCTTGCCTCCCTCTCCTACCAAATTCTCTTGCTTCTCCTGCAGGTCTAATCTCTTACGGTTAGATTTTAGTTAAATCCTGGGGCAGCCCCAGCGGCTTAGTGGTTTAGTGCCACCTTCAGCCCAGGGCATGAACCTGGAGACCTGGGATGGAGTCTAACATTGAGCTCCCTGCATGGAGCCTGCTTCTCCCTCTGCCTGTGTCTCTGCCTCTCCCTCTCCCTGTGTCTCTCATGAATAAGAAGATTTTAGTTAAATTCCAGTTCCACTTCAAGTACCTACTATCCTCCCAAAGATCACAGAAATGCTTGTATAAATCAAATTCCAGAAACTACTCAGTGAATATTCTAAGGAACCCTCTAATAATAGCCGATAATTCTTCTTCACAATCTTTGCCATGAAACTAATCCTGAAAGGCACCATTCTTTATAAGACTCCAAGAGGGGCACTGGTCCTGTCTGTCAAGGTCTTTCTGTTTCATCATTTTTTTTCCCTCTCAACATAATTTTTCTCTCCAGTTTCAACTTTTGAATGGAATTCCCTAGGAGAAAAATATTAAGTCAGCTTTCCTATATTCTTCTGCATCTGTTCCTCAGTCTTCATGCTAGTCAGCAATTTTTTTCTTCCATCCCTCTGTCATGTGTAGGTGCTTACGGTTCTCTCAAGGAATTCCCCAGCAGTCCCCAGGCTCCTTTCCTCTTCACTCCTGAGGGTAGTGTGGGAGTTTGAGGGTGATGATTAATTACTTCCCTTCTGGTCCACTCCAAGCCTCAAAGCTATTGAGACATAGATATAGGTGGCCCAGAGCTAGAGATAAGAATGTTCTCTCTGTTGCTGATAAAGTTAGACTGGAGAACATGGTAAAGAGGTGGTCCCAGTTGGCTTTTAAGACTTCTCACCCTGCCCTGACATTCTCACCTAGAACTGCAGGCATCTCACCTCTGCAAAGCAACATTCAGTCTGGGGAAGCTTCTGGAGAATATAGAAAGCTTGAATCTAAAATAGGTTTCTCAGAAAGTGAGACAGAGGAATGACTGGGTGGCTCAGGGGTTAAGCATCTGCCTTCGGCTCAGGGCAGGATTCCAGAGTCCTTTCTTTTTCTTTTTTTTTTTTTTTCACATGCATTTATTTTATTCTATTCACATTGTACAATTGTTATACAACCTACAAAAAGTCCCACATCGGACTCCCTGTAGAGAGCCTACTTCTCCCTCTGTCTAAGTCTCTGCCTCTCTCTCTGTGTGTCTCTCATAAATAAATAAATAAAACTTTTAAAAAGGAAAAAAAAAAAACTGAGACAGGAAGGGATGGTACTGCATGTGTCCAGTTCTCCACCCCAACTCATGAATCAGAGAAGGGGGACAAGAGAAGAGGTGGTCATCCTCCCAACATGCAAAATGGCCTCCTTTGAGGCCAAGATGGGAACTCAAGGAGAGGTTCCCCCCAGCTGCATCTTGCTGAGCACCTCAGAGGGAAGTATCTGAACCCCTCTGGGCTGGAACCCCTCCCTGGCCCTGGGGAAAGCCAGTAATCAGACAACTAGTTGGCCAGTCAAGCTCCCCTAACTGAACCAGGTCTCTCTTCTGCTCAGGTCTAGTGCCCAGCGGAGCCATCGGTCCATTCGATAGGGTTTTACCAGATCTGATGTACTTGGAGAGAGCTGCTGGTTTCCACCGCCAAAAGGAATGGGGAGTGTTTTAAAAGAAATATCTCCCCCTCGCACTCATTCACGAGCAAGTAGCTAGCAGCATTTTGTGTTGGGCCAATGGGGACTTGAAGTTGCTCTAACTGAAAGAAGGGATTCCTGGTGCCAAGCAGTTTTCCAGTAAAATGGGATTAAAAATAATAAGAGAAAAGACAATGATGACCAGAAGAAGGGACAGGTTTTTAAGAAGTCACTGGAGAAGTCTGCCGAGCCTAATTCCAGAGAAACAATATGAATCAGAGGCCCTCTTTGCTTTACTGACTGGAAATGTGGCTGAGGGGAGAATAGGAGGGAGGGGCTTCTGGTTCACAGTGGAATCACGTCTAGCCAAGACCAGGCTAATTGCTCGTGATTGTTTGTTCTTTTCACATTTACTCGTCTACGCTGGGGATGTCTCCCAGGCACCATGGATCTAATTTGAGTTAAGCTTCTGTCTCTCTCAGACTTGGACTCCTCTTTGGGAAATAGCAAGACTATAGTCATCTTTGGTTTTAAAACTGTTTAACGATTTCCTAGAAGCATCCTCAAAGTCAATGGATACAATTTGTTTTCTAAAACCAAAAGCTAAAACGTGGAAAGTGGGTACCATGAGTGCTGGAGAAACATGGAGGCTGGATAACTAGTCTGTATAATTAATTACAGAAGGTAACACTGTTTTCATTATCAAGTAGACCTGGAGTCCCTATAAAAGAATGTACCAGTTGCAAGCAGTCAGGGATGTAGGAGGGTGAGGGAGACCTGCGATCCATTGCCATAAACAGACCCTGTGTTAGAGCTTATGTGTTTGTTTTCTTTTCTTTTATCCCTCTGCACAAAAATACTTAAATTGTAAGTAGGGACTTTTCACAGCACAAATCTTGCATCATATGTTTAAAAGCTGTGGCAAAAATCATCTTTTGGCAGAACTTGTATAGCTTTAGACAAGCCATGCCTTGGTGTGTGTCCTTTAGGAGGGATGGGTTTTTTTGTTTTGTTTTTCTTAAAATTTTTTTTATTTATTCATGAGAGACACAGAGAGAGAGAGGCAGAGACACAGGCAGAGGGAGAAGCAGGGTCCATGCAGGGAGCCTGATGTGGGATTCGATCCTGGGACTCAGGATCACGCCCTGGGCCAAAGGCAGGTGCTAAAGTCCTGAGCCACCCAGGGATCCCTGGAGGGATGGTTTTCAGAGAGATTTCCCATATGGTGCATTCAACCAGTCTCTGACTCACTTTGGACTTGGCGCTGGGATGTGAACCAGGGTTCAGGAGGGTACAGAGCATGCCAGTGGGCCTGTTGGTGGGGTCTCACTGCTCCCCACTGAGGTGGTGCCCCAACTGTCCACACACTTGTCTCCACTGCTGCTTTCCAAAGAGTGCACCTACGATGGAGTCCCCTCTTAAAAACTTGTGCACACTCGGCAGTTCACCTTGGGGTGGGCTGTCCGGAGCTTAACTCATTTCTCTTAAGGTATGCCACTAAGCTTCACAGTGGTCTCTTAATTTGTCATCATGTTCCCAAATGTGTTTGAGAGGAGATGAAAGGAATTTTAAACAAGGTGGATCTCACATGCAGACTGAATGGGCTTCATATACCCACAGATCTTTGTACCAGAGGGTTGAAGGACCCTAAAGGTCAACCAATACAAAGCCCTGGTTGCAAAGCATTGCAGATATGGAGACCCACATAGGCATGCAACCCATTTTTGAACAGTACTGTTGCAAATTGGGGTGGAGGGTGGATATCTTGGTTAATTAGCAATACTAAAGAAAAGTGGAAACACCCATGAACACGGAAAATAACATTCAAGTTCTTATCAGAGCAGAAATTTGCTTTTCTCTTCATAAATAACATTTGAGCTTGAAGCCCATTTACTGAAGCCAGGAAGTGTGACATACCAGTCCTGGTTTACAAACACCTTGTTATATCTGAAATGCACACACATACAGAGAGGGAAAGAGAGAGACAGAGACATAGACTTCCTTCCCATGAGTCCCATGGGGTTGCCCTTCAGGACCCTGGCTTCCAAGCTGTAGGTCTTTAAGTTGGTTTAATTTCAACAACTTCCCAGGGTTGGGCTGGTATGCAATGTACGTTTCCCTAGTCCTATTTGTTTTTGGTAATAGATATAATGATGACCTTAGGGTCATGCTTAGCCATGTCCACTGCCAGGGGTTCTGAAGAACAGCTAGGGCAGCCTAACCAAACCCATGCACATAAGGACCGCGAACCCCCTGGGCGAGTAAAGGGAATAGGAATCAGGAGGTCAGAAAGTCTTGGTTGTTGGAAGGGAGGGATTGGGGGGCTACTTACATTTATTTCATGGCTTGCCCCCACCCGACTCAGATCTCAGTTCTGGTGATATTAAACACTGAAAGAGAACTATGGGTGGGCACTGCTTGTTCTGTCTGCCTGGAACAGCACCCCACTCTTTTTAATAAGATCCTGGTGGTGGTTGCCAATCACAGTGCCTTATCCTTTGGCTGTAGCGATTGGTCCAGTGACAGGCATATGACTCAACCAGAGTCAAAAGGGTCTTTCCCGGGATTCCTTTTTATCTTTTCTTTTTTTTTCTTTTTAAATTTTATTATTATTATTTTTAATTGGAGTTCAATTTGCTAACGAATATCATATCACCCAGTGCTCATCCCGTCAAGTGCCCCCGTCAGTGCCCGTGTCCGGGATTCCTAACAAGAGCTCTCTGAATTCTGTGGTTTTGAAGCTTTGAGTGCATAAGCCCAGAGCTGACGATAGTGTCCACGTTTTCTCCACATGGAGACAAGTCTGAGGAATAAAGTTAACACACTAAGGGAAGCAAAAAAAAATTGCACAGGAATGAGTTCCTTGGTGTTTGGAATCTTGAATCTAGTGGCTGCTGAGGCAAACTCCCTCCTGTCCTAGTTTGGTATGTCAATCAATAAACACCTCCCTCTTTGGTTAATTGAGGTCAAATGGGGTTTCTCTGCCACTCTATAAAATGCTGGGCGCACAAATTGCACTGCTTGGAAGCTTCCCTGACAGAGGATTCACAAAGGCCTCCTTGCCTTGTACCTTGTAAAACCTGTGCCTTTGGGATATGTAGAACATATAATTTATTGTACAAACCAGGACACTTTTGAGACTAAAAGGGAGAGCTGTTAGCAATGACACCAGGACAACAGCCATGAACTAAAATTTATGAGCACCCTAGTGAAAGATCCAGTCTGGTGCATATGTTGTGGTCACATGCCCAGCAGAACAGTGGCAGAGCCCGTAATGCTCCATGGAGAGTTGGCAGACCGGGGCGGGGGGGGGGGGGGGGTGGGGGAGATGGGGGACCCACTGGAGTTGGTCTTTCATGAGCTCAGATGAACACTCAAGAGAACCCTTGGTGGCACTTGTACAAGTTTGAGGTCCTATATTATTTTGGTGCTGTGACCATGACTCCATTTGTGCCCATAGCTGATGGGACCTGGGGACATTCAGGTTCTAGACAGGAAATACAGGACATTCTGGGAAGTTCTCTTCTGGAACAGGGGCTGACCATTCCAGATGCATACAATGCTCCTTGCTCTGAGAGAGTCTCCCCAATGTCCTAGGTGAGCCCCAGCTGCTGCATTCTTAGTGTGTGACCCTGACCCTTTGTTAGTAATTCATTAGGCTACTGTAGAGTCTGATCTAAGTTGGACCAATCAGGTTCTCCCTCCCAAGGATAGGAGCTAATTATTAGCTAATTGCCCTCTATATGGTTGATAACATGTGGATCCAGGAGACTTAGGGCAGCCATTTTGCAACATGACCAGCGAACCAGAGAAGGCAAAAAGGAGAAGCAGATGTTCTGGGTTTATTCCTGGGTTGCTGACAGGATTCCCAGACCTTAGTTCCTCAGGTTGAGCTGCATTTCTACCCGCGGGCTCCACGAGACATCCCTGATCCTCAGACCAACCCCCCCCACACACACATATTGCTTCAGCTAGCTTAAATTGATATCTACTTCTTTTATCCCAAAATCTCTTGACTAATACCAGGATATTTCTTTTTGATGATTTAAGAGCTCATATATTCTCTCGGTAGTTTATAAGCCAAACAGTTCCCTCTCTGTACCTTACCTCTCAATCCAAATATTGATGTGTTCCTTCTCTAATTGAAGCAGCACATTAAAGGAAAACACAAAACAAAACCCCCAAAAATGGAAACACGGTCCTCATACTCTGAAGTCACATGGGATCCACATGGACTTAATTAGGATGAGAGACAAACAGATAGACATTTGGGGACACCTCCTTCCCATACAATATTTCATAACATGGGACCAGCATGTAAAATTGAGATGTCAAAAATGATTTGGGTAACTTGTTCACTAAATTTTTCCGGAGTAGACAAGTGCTGAAACACAAAGATTCATGAAATTCTAGCTGAAATATACACAGAGCTGATCCTAGGAAAAATTGGGAAATAGACAAAATTTGTTAATATTTCCCCAACTCTGCTTTCTGCATTTCTCTCCCATTCCTGCCTCCCCGACATCCCCAGAGGAAAGCCATCTGACAAACAAAATTATAGTAAAGTGTTAGTTATTATTATTAGGCGTATTTGCATTTTTAAGAAGTCTAGAGAGGGTGATACAAAACCAAAGAAATGATTCTTTTGCTATTTTGGGGGTTTCTAATTGTTGGGAAAACTTCTTTACTTACATATAAAGCCAGTAGTGACCCTGACAAATAAGGTGAATATAAAAGAAAGTGACAAAATTCAGAGCAGTTTTTTAATAGTCTCAAAAAATTTTACCTCTTATGTTCTCTGGGAGCCAAAAGGTCCAAGGCAAAAGCTGAAAATGGAAAAAGAGTGATTAGAAGGGAAGCCAGAGGCTGGGATAGGCAGGACCCTCGTTGGCTCAGTGTGTGCACATCTGCATGTGTACATCTATCTGTGTGTGCACATCTGTGTGTCAGGGTTGGCTAAAAGAACCATCCCCACAATTTCCCTGCAGGTCTCACTCTCTCTTCTGCAGCATAATGGAGATGAGTTCCTCTCACAGAAGATCAAAGCTCTTTAGCCTGGGTGGGTGGCCAAACCACTGTCCCTCTTCCACTGCTGGGCTGTCTAGCAAACATGACCAAGCTACGGTCAACTAGCCGTCATCCCCATGGGGAAGAGAGCTGGAGCCAGGGACTTCATAGCATGGGAGCCCATGATCCATCCCAGAGAATGACAGTGACTGTCTAGAGAGCAGTAGAACCTCATCCGATGGTGGGAGCTGCTGAAGATGCCAGAAAGTTCTGCTGGGGGGTGGAGGGTGATTCAGCTGAATTCCTGCATTCATCTGTTGATGGCAAGTACCTGGCAGGGCATCAGGGATTGAAAATGAAAAATCCATACTGTACTTTGACTCACAACTGGGGCAAAGGCCGGCCTATCACTTGTTCCATGGTCCTCGGGGAATGGTTTTCGGAAGGAAGCATTCTACAATTTATTTCTTTAGGTAGCTGATGTGGAAAGGATGTAGGAATATCAAACATGCATCCAAGGGCAGGAGCCTAAGCCAGCAATACCACTTTTGGGTATTTACCCAAAAAAATTAAAAGCAGGATCCCAAAGAGATATTTGCACACCCATATTCATTGCAGCATTATTCACAAGAGAAAAAGGTGGAAACTACCCAAAAGTCCATTGAAGATGAACGCATAAACAAATGGAATATTATCTGGTCTTAAAAAAAGAAAGAAATCCTGCCAAAGGCCACAGCATGGATGAACCTAGAGGACGTTATACTAAGTAAAATAAACCAGTCACTACAAGACAAATACTGTATATTTGCACTCATGTGAGGTCTCTGAAGTAGTCAAACTCATAGAAGTCAAGAGGAGAATGGTGACTGCCAAAGCCTGGGTGGAGCGGGTGCGGGGGTTGTTCAATGGGATTTGTGGATGGAGGTTCCGTTTTGCAAGCTGGAGATGCCCAGAGACCTGGCAGGCAGCAGCATGAATATAGATGACACTATGGAACTGTACAGTTAGAAGTGGTTAAGATGGTAAATCGTTCGCTATGTGTTGTGTGCTATGCTGTTGGACGCTTCTTTTTTTCTTTTACTACAACTGGAAAAAAAAAAAAAAAAGATTCGACAGGTGTGCATACAGAGCCGCGGGTGTTCCCCTTGTCCGTGGGGATGGCTGGAGTAGGACCACCAGAAGTGGTTCTCCCCAGCGGCAGGAGGGCGGAGGCCAGCGGTCGGCAGGTGTCCACCTGATGTGGGAAAATGGATCCATTTAGCAAAACCAAGGCTGAGTGTGGGGCTTTTTCTCTTGCAGGAGCAGCCCCAGAAGGCGCCCCATTTCTGGGCCTCCTCCTTCACTCACTGGGAAGTAAACAGAGATGGGAGGGTCCCTGTTCTGGGAAAAAGCTAATCAAATGATCCAACTGCTCCTCCTTTGCAACCCCGAGAGAGGTACCAGGAAATACAGTGTTGGCTGAGAGCAGGAGGGGCCATGAATAAGGGAGGCTGTCACGGAAAACCGCTCCCCTCCTCCCAGCTCCATCCAGGCCTTTGCCTTCACACGCTGACCCCGAGGACGCATCAGCCCCGGCCGGCCGCAGGGAGCACAGTCGCCCGGCCTTCTGCCTCTGCACTTTGGAAAAGAAACTGTCTTCTCTCCCTGTCCTATTATTTAGTGTTTGGGAAAGAACCCAAAGTTAGCTAGGGGGACCAGAATCACGGTGAAGGTAGGTTGTGGCATTCAGAGAACAGTCTCGAAGCTTGTAAATCCAAACCCCCGCGAATAGTTTCCTGACCAACTCCCTGGTGACCCTCTTGGCTGGGACCGGAGGGAGGGGTGGGGGCTGCAGAGAGACAGGCTTCTCCCTCGCTGGGAAGCAGTGTTCCTGTGACCCTATTTCAATCTTTGGTAATGAACCATTTCAGAACAAATGAAGTCACTGGAGTCACTGATAATTACATAAATTTTCTTTTTTCACTTAAAACTCTTAAGTCTCCATCCACGAAGGCCCATTTTTAGTAACACGTTGCATTCTGCCAACATCCTGGGGCTGATTTTGTCTTTACACTTCTAGGAATTTCCGAGGACGTGGGGGTTCAGGCAGCCAGGACGGATGTGAATGTGTGTGACCAGCAAGGAGCTTCTGAGGTCTGAAGATTGGGAAGGTCAAGGGTCAATCCCTCCCAAGCCCCAAAGAGAGAGTCTTCTCCTCTCAGGGCCTTTCCCATGAGTTCTCCTCCAACCTCTTGAAAACAAGATCCCCAATTCACCTCAACCACAAGGTGATCCAGTGCCAGGAGTGTTTTTAGTGACTCTAACCCGTCCCCAGAGCCACATCAATGCAACGTCCAAAAAGGCAAGCATTTGGAACTCTGAAACCCCTGGAGAAAAAAAACAGGACTCTGTGATGATGTGGTTTATGGAGTCTCATTTTTAAAAATCGGACACACTTACAACAACGAAAGATGCTGTGGAAAATAATTGGATTTATCCCAACTCCTCTGCTATTTATTGCCTTGGATGGCACTGAGGTTATATCAGAACACAGTCATAAGGGGAAGAGGCTTTGGAACAACGAAAACACATTTTCCCCAAAAAGTAAATCCGTAGTTAACCCTTGTACGGCATGAGCCATGTGACTCTTGCACAGTGTTTGCAAAATCCTGAGAGGAGATGAACAAATGTCAGGTATTTTATGTCCTGAGTTGAGGCAACAGTCATGTGTGTAGACAGCAGGGTCCCTATAGGCCAAGCCCCAACTTTTGATGTACTTCATGTGAAGTCTTAAGACTCAAACCTTTCTTTCCCTCCTATAGCTAAGAGCTCTCCATGCAGAGGAATGGATTGTCTTCCTTTTGTCCTCTGCTCTCTGAAGGAAGCCAGCCCACAGGGCCATGTTGCACAAAGCCTGGTTTGACTGGGATCGACCTTACTGTGTACCTGTGTCCTAGGACCTCAATATTTGCAGCTCCTAAAATCCATGACAGCTTGTGGGTGAAGCTAATAAAACTACTAGAAAATTAAAACAGTTAATTGCAGCAGGACAAAATCCAGCGGTGACTTGACGGGCAAGATTTTGCAATTAGAACTTTTATTCCAGCTGACCACAGGCAGATACTTGGCTACCATCTACCAAGGGTCTTCTGAGAAGTTTGTAGAGCTCCCATGGCTGGTAGATCACAGCTCAGTCCATGATATCAGATGTGAAGTTGCTCTTCCTGTCACGAATCCATCTGTAGTTAAACAAGATAGACTGTGCCAATAATTTGCTCAATTTTGCACAGCCATGTTTAAGGAGGCAACAAGAAATCTGCTTTCAAATCTCTGGGGAACTTTCAAATCAAAGACAGCAGAGATCAAAAGTCCTTGAAAAAGCCATCTGGGAACTTTTTGTGTGCTGACAAGTTTGCTCTTGAAGCTCACACACCACACTTGCAAGATGACAAACAGATATCACAGACTTGGGAAAATTCAGTACCACACTGTGACCCGATGAAAAGCTACATGCTCTGTAAGGTCATATATCAACCACCAATGCAATACCTGCCCCAATACCCCAACCACAAGGTCAATGGACTTGTGGGAAATAGAGCTGACACCTCTCTGATACTGGCGTAGTGATGTGCTGGTTAGCAAAGAAGTAAACTGTGCAACAATTATAGAAATAGCCACCATTTGTTAAGTACCTTGCATGTATGATTTCACTGAGCTTTTAGCATACACTATGCAACTGGTCATAATAATTCTAATGAGGAAGTATTAGTGTCTCCACCTTATAGATAAGAAATAACTTGTCCTGAGGTACAAAGCTTTGAGAAGCATAGCTCAGGTTTGCACTCAGGTAGGTTCGGCAGGTCCACAATACTGCTCACAAAAATAATCTAATGATGCTAGGGAAATGTCATTTCTCATCTCTGAAAGCCAAATCTGTTGGATATTTTTAATGCCCTTTTCAGCAGTAGTGGCAAACTTCTCTTCCTCCATTACATTCCACTCAGAGCTCATCTTCTGTGTAGAGACATCCCTGCCTTCTCCGGGCTGGCCTACATATCCTTTCCTCAACCCCCTCAAGACATTTTATACAGAACTTCAGGGCTGCAGTGATCTTATTTTAATGGCAATTATTTGTATATTTGTGTGTCTACCACTGAAGACTAAGAATTTCTTGGGGCACGATCCATGTCTCCGTAGCTTTTGATCCTAGAACTGACATAGTGTTTGGCCCAATAACTATTGCTGATGGACAAAGGGGCCATCCTTTGCTCATATTGCGAAGAAGCATCATTTATTCAATAATTCCAAAAGTATTAGATTGAGCCCCTTGAAACTGCAATTTTTCTAGGTTAGAAATATTCAACTGTGGGTACTTTTGTACATTTCAATTCAATAAATTTATTACAGTGGATGCGGCTATTCAGAAATGTGGGTTGTTTTTCAAATTAGATGTGTTAAAATTCACACATCTAAGTGAATGCTTTGAAAACCTGCTGTCACACTTTATTGAGAATTTTGTTTATTTTCATAGTTCTGAAATATTCAGTACTGCATTTTGACCCCAAATCAGCTGGTCCTTGGAAGTCCTTTCATTACGCAAGGCATTTGTCACGAGATATTTGGTATGCTTGGAAAGGCAGTGCCAAATAATGGTGGAGAACAAATTTCTAGGTGTTATCTTAGACAAGTTAACTTCTTTGCTCCTTCCCCATCCACAAGAGCAGGATCACCATAGCATCAGTCTCACAAGGTTGTTGTAGAAACAACATGAGGTAATATACGTTGCTTAGAACAATGTTTGGGACATACTCAGAGCTCTTCTTCTGTTATTACTATAGAATTTGATCTGCATGGAAGGCACACGTGCTGGACTAGTAACAGAGTGCATAAGTAGCCAATAAGAAAAGATTAAGAAAATGAGTAAAGTGATCACAAAACAACAAGGATTATATTTTTACCTAGATATTTTCCCGATGGAGTATGTGAATTGGGAAATTTTAACTATGGAAACCGTAGTACCTTAAGAGTGCACGATTTTTGCAGTTTTCTGGGTGCGTAAAGCCTTGTCACAAATTCCTCCATGTGGTATTCCAGAACTTAGATTCCTGCTGGTGTCCTTTACAACACCATGACTCCTATTGTACAAATCCAAGTCCAGCTGTGGTATTTGAAAATAATCAAACTGGCGTCACCAATTCACTTCTTCCTTTCTTTTCCCTCAAAGTTTCTTTCTTTCAAACAGTTTTGAAATTCCATTACTAAATTTCCTCTTGCCTTTTAAATATATTACACATTGTGTTACGTATTTGTGGTTGAGATAATCACATGGTTCCATTTGTTTTAAATTAAATCCGTTTAAGCTACAAAACTCTCCAACTGTCCTGGTAAAGGCCCACTCTGCATGCAACATGGGCAGAGCCCGCAGCCAAATAATTCGGAACTAATTTGTCAGGATCTTAACCTGCGTGCAACTTTTGAACACTATCTGTTTAAATTCCTATACGGAGATAAAGCTCAGCTTTCTGGAAGTTCAACCCAACCCAGTAGCAAAGGGGGTATTAAAGTCAATGGGCCCACTTCTAAATCATAACCAGATACAGGACACTCTCTTTGTATTCCGTGTTGAGTACTGTCTGACATTGTTCCTAAATCAACTGCATGTTTGGAGACAATTAAAGAAATTAGGTCCTCTTTGCAAGTCATGAGATGGAAGGACAAAGGACAAGTGCTGCTGAGGTATAGGACGGGAACGAAAGACCAGGAGCACTGTAGCTACAACAGGCTAAGGCAATCCCTGCCCCAACCTTATCCAAACCTATGTGGGGAAAAAAGGAGTATATTTACACATATATGTCCATGGTCACATTCTATATAAACTTATATAGCTTTCTGTAATGCAGAGTTGTTTGAACCTAATATTCGAAGTTTCACTTTTTAAAAATGCTTCATGTAGGAACACGGGCTAAAAGATGGATATGGTATGGGGTGTATGTGGTGACTGTTATGTTACTTTCTGGATCTTAAACAAGTATATTTTTTGGAATGCTTCCTAATTAAAGTTTAAAAAAAAATAGGCAAAAAGTAACCCTATTAACCTGAACATGTGAAATGAGCACAGACCCTTTGGCAGAGCTCACCTGCCAAGGAAAAGACATGTGAAGAGAAGGAAATGCAGACCATCATGCTATTACTTTTATATGGTGAATAGTTAGCACGCCTGCTCTCTTGAAGTCTGTGAGAATAAAAGAAATCCAGAATTATCCACAAAACTGTGAAAGTCTCTCCCAGAACACTTTTGAGATCTGAATGTTTGTTTTATTCTGCAAAAGGAGTCCTGATGAAAGCCACAATTAGTTCCTAAGAAGAGGCGTAGGAATTTAAGAAAATATCTCTCTGTTCTCGTGGCAATGGCTTTAGAGGGAAACACATTTGTCGGCCACATTTCGCACTGTTTGGGGGCCTTCAGCTTTAACCAAAGCTTTTGCTCTCAGGATCCTCCTCCCTGTTCTCATCCCCACATTATCACTTTCATCTACCCAAGTTAACAAAAGCTCTGTGAGGAAAACAGATTTTAAGTTTGGGGAAGGAGTGTTACTCAGAAACCTCTGGTTTATCTGGTAATAATTGCATTAATAATCATAAGGCAGATAGGTGGACCTGAGCAGCTCCGAGGGGAATCATTAGGGTCGAAGTCCCTGGGCATTCAGCCAGTGATTTCCTTGGATTTGGACTGCTCAAATCAGGGTTCTTTCTTTCTAAATTATTCCTATGCCGGTGCTGGGTTCAGAAATGAAGCCTAGAGGGTTGATTATGAAAATTAAAAATGCAAACTTTGTATTTAAAAATACCATAAGCATTGTAAAAAGGCAGATGTTAAGCTGGGAAAAAAATTTTGCCAGTAAACTGTAGACAAAGATTTTTCAATATTCTTAAGGTCTGAATGCTTTTGGAAACAGAAGAAGTCCAACTACTTTATAAATAAATAGGCTAGAACCAATAGTTCATAAAGAAAGATTGGCGAACAGCCCTTAAAGATGTTTAAACTCACTCATAATGAAATAAATGCAAATTAAAATTTTATAGAGTTACTCTTTCTTATCTACCAAAATGGCAAAAAAGAAAAAGAAGTTAGGCAAAATATTTTTTGGTGAAGCTGTGCACAAATAATCAATTTTTAAACAAAAAATGATCCAACCCCTATGGAAAGGAATTTGGCAATTATCTAGCAAAGTTCCATGTGTGTCTACTCTTTGACTCATAAATCTTACTTCTGAGAATCTATCCCACACATACACGGGCATATGAAAAGGTATATTGCTTGGGTAATTCATTGCAGTATGAGTTAGAATAGCAAAGGACTGGAAAGAATTCAAATGTTTATCATTAAAGAGCTGATTGAATAAGAATTGGTACATCTGCTCAGTGGAGTACTATAAACCTATAAAAAAGTAATGAGAATACACACAAAATATACATCCACATATTTTTGTACACTAAAAAAATGGCAGTACTACTCCAGGAGGAGGAAACACTTCCCAACTCATTCTATGAAGTTAGTATTGCTTTGATATGAAAACCAGACAAAGGCATCATACAAAAACTATAGG
Organism: Canis aureus; assembly: GCF_053574225.1. Lineage (NCBI taxonomy): Eukaryota > Metazoa > Chordata > Mammalia > Carnivora > Canidae > Canis > Canis aureus. The sequence continues at coordinate 63,389,561 of NC_135614.1, read as the reverse complement.
CCAATATCGCTTATGAATATAGACACAAAAATCCTCAACAAATACTAGCAAGCCAACACAACAATATATAAAAAGAACCACACACCATGGTTAAGTGGAATTTACCCTAGAAGTGCAAGGCTGTTTTAACATCTGAAAATTAACATAACACATTGTATCGATAGAATTAAAAACACATTAACATCTCAATAGATACAGAAAAGCATGTGACAAAACCCAACACTATTTCATGATGAAAACACTCAGCAAACTAGAAATGGAAGGGAACTTCCTCAGTCTGTTAAAGGCATCTATGAAAAACCTGCAGCTAGCATCATACTTCATAATGAACGAGTGGAGAGCTCCCCCTGAGATCTGGAATAAGACAAGGATGTTCACTTTTGCCACTTCAACATTGTGCTGGCGATTCTAGCCAGGACAATTAGGCAAGGAATGGAAACAAAAGACATCCAGATTGCAAAGGAATAAGGAAAACTGTCTATTTACAGGTGGCATGATCATACATAGAAAACCCTAAAGGATCTACAATAGTAGATGACTAATACTCATTTATTAGTATACAACTAATAAATGAGTGCAACAAGTTTGCAGAATACAAGCTCAATAATGCAAAAATGGAGGTACAGAAAAGTTTAAATGATCACCTGTAAAAAAGGAAGGAGATAAGAGGACAGTTACAGAAGTAGAGTTCTATAATTATACTTTGCACTGTAGATTAGACTTCAAAGCTCTGAAAATATTCTATGTATTCGTAACGACAAAATTTCATTTTAGAAAACTCTAAAAACTGAAAATAAATGGATACAAATGAACTCAATGGTGTACCAAGTTGGTGGCGTAACTACACATAGAAAAATTAGTTCACATGACAATAATATGCAGTAATTTAATTGTCCTGCCTAGTGGAATGTACTCTGAAGACAAAAAGAATTGCAAGAATAATTAAAAAAAAATTTTTTTAAAGCCTTAAGCTGATTCAGTAATCATATCATTGGTGATACTGTTACTATTGTTATTTTGAGATGTGTGTGTGTGTGTGTGTGTGTGTGTGTGTGTGTGTATCACAGGATAAAGTAAAAGAGTAGTATTTTGTGTATCATTGAGAATCAGGACTTTACCATAGGAAAAAAAGACATAGGTGATAGTTTGATAGGGTTAAGTCTTGAATTTGTTTTTTTGTTTTGTTTTGTTTTTAAGATTTTATTTATTTATTCATGAGAGACACAGAGAGAGAGAGGCAGAGACACAGGCAGAGGGAGAAGCAGGCTCCATGCAGGGAGCCTGACGTGGGACTCGATCCCAGGACTCCATGATCATGCCCTGGGCTGAAGGCAGTGCTAAACCACTGAGCCACCCGGGCTGTGCAAGTCTTGAATTTGAATTGGAGGTGAAAGTAACAAATTTATAATGTGCTTTATCTTTAAAAATATAAAAGCATTTCCCATTTCTGTCCTTTGAAAAGACCTAGAAGTAATGATGAGCATGGTAAAGATGAGCATTCCTAGTGTTCAGATTGTGGTCTCTAAATACCATTTCCAATCTAAAAGAATGAGAACTAATTCTGTGTCTATAACATTTCGTTTTACCAGAAAGTAAGAAAGTAATAAAGTCATTAAAGACTATCAATGATGTTGTGGGTCAGATTTTGTCTCCAAAAAGATACATTCAAAGCCAAAGCCTAACCTCTGGTACTTGTGAATGTGACCTTACTTGGAAAGGAGATCTTTGCAGATGGAATCAAGTAAAATGAGGTAATACTGGGTTTAGGTGACTCCTATTCCAATGACTGGTATCAGTCTAAGGGGAGGGGGATTTAGACACAGATAAAGAGGATTATACCACAGATACACCATGTGGTGTTGGAGGCAGAGATTGCAGTGATATGATAGGTCTACCAATCAAGGGGCACCAAGGATTGCTGGCAACTGCCAGAAGCTAGAGAGAGCCATGGGACAGTGCCTCCAGAAAAAGCCAAGCCCACCAACATCTTGATTTTGATCTTCTAGCCATCAGAGCTGTGAGACAATGTATTTCTGTTGTTTGAAGCCATTTGGTTTGTGATATTTTGTTACAGTAGCCCTAGGAAACCAACATGGGTTATGTCAGGAAGACTCAAGAACCAAATGGAAGGAGCTGCCACTCACTGTCAACTATGGCACAATCTGAGCAACCACAATGATAATAAACTATAACAAACTAAAATGTTAAATCTATAAAATCATACTAATGCTTAAAAATTTTTTAAAAACTGGATAACTTAGGAACTTGAGAACTCAATAATTTGGTAATTAATACCTAAAGAAGAGAATCAGGCATTAGTTCTGCCTTTTCTGTATCAACTACTGAGTAACCAAAAAGTAGGTGAGGAAAACGTTCTCTTGATGGACATATGCCAGGAGTGCTTGGGTGACTCAGTTGGTTGAACATCCAACTCTTGATTTTGGCTTGGTCATGTTCTCTGGGTTGTGGGATTGAGCCCTGTATCAGACTTTGCATGGAGTCTGCTTGGGATTCTCTCTCTCCCTCTCCAACTGCTCCTCCCCCCACTTGTGCATACTCTCTCTCTAAAATAAATAAAATCTTTTATAAAAAAGGAAGTATTCCAGCTACCTTGTGATAGAATATCACCATTTTGCAGTTTCTAATGAATGCATGGGTGCAGACAACAAAAAAACCCTTCCAACCTAATCTGATCAAATCTTTGGATCTAACCACCAATTTGCACATAATACGAGGGACAGATAAAGTTATTTAAAAACATTATGGACATGCAGTCAGCAAAACGCAGGACAAAATCCTACAAGAAAATGGATTTGGTCTCTTAAGCCAATAGATTGCAAGGAAGAACAAAAACAAGAGTCAGGAAAGCCCTGGATTAAAAGAGACTTGAGAGATATCAACCAATTGTAGCTTGTGGAATTTAATTTAAATCCTGATTCTTATAAAAAAAAATTGAAGGAAAAAAATACTTATGAGATAATTGGGGAGAGTGGCTGGATATAAAAAATTACTAATAATATTTGTAGGTGTGATAATTTATGTTTTAGAAGAAAATCCTTATCTTTTAGAGATAGTTATCAAGGTATTTACAGATCGAAAGATAGGTCTGGGATTTTTATCTAAAATAATTCAGCAGGAAAAAAGATAAGATGATATAATTCAGCCAAATTGGGGGAGGTGAATGGGGGGACGTGGGTGGAGTACAGAGAAATTTAGATTGGTCATGACTTTATAATTGTTGAAGATGAGGTCATGGGAGTTTATTAGACCTTTCTTTCTATTTGTGACTATTCTTAATACTAAAAAGTTAAGGGCAAAAAAACTGGACTGAAAGAACTTGGGCCTCTGACCCCTAAAAACTCATAATTCAAAATGTTATCAGAGACCAGCTGAAAGGGCCCCGCAGGGAGAGAAGCCCGACTACCTCCTCCAGGCGGCTGTTTTCTCCCCTTGAGCATGAGCCACAGTGAGAGTCCTGCCCTAACTCACAGGGCTGCAGTGAAGAGTAAGTAAAGGTTGAAAGCATGTCACAAATACAAAGTGCTAAGTGTTTAACAATAGTCGTTGGAGGGCAGTTCTCTTTATCTTTTTGCTGAGTTCAGGCTCAGGGCCACATCGCTCCTTTGGACTTGTGTATTTATTGCCATGGCCCTGGGTCCTTAGACACAAAGATAGATCCAGACCCCTGACTGCCAGGCCCTTAGTCTGATATCCAGACCACCCACCCACTTCCCATGGCAACTTCCATTTCAGAAAAATATTTATGGGAAGGCACCTGCTCCCAGGGTGAAAAAAACCCCAGCAGTTGAACTGAAATCATTTTCTTGCATCCTAGTTTTTAATCTACTATGCTTGGTGTTGAGGGCATTAACAAGTTGAAGATGCCTCCCATGGGAGAAAAGTCACAAATCCCACAACATAATGACGTTGCATCACAGGAGGGCCTTGGTTTGTAACAGAGACTCATCACTGCCAGAGTACTTTGTAAATAATGAATCACTAACGAAATAAACACCTGTGGAGTTAGACATTGTAGCCACCAAAGCAATAATTACAATTAATACGCTCACAACACATGCAACTCAATGGACCCCTTATTACTGATGTCATCTGGAGGCTTTCTGGCAGCAGTTGTAATTGAGAATGAGTATAATTAGCAATAATCACAGTTACATGTGAAATCTCTACAGCCCCTCTATAAGATTTCTGACTCAGTCTGCACAAGCCTGTAAAGTAACTTCATGTTAAATAGGATTACACCCATTTCACAGATAATGAAAGGGGTTTGTCATTTTCTCAACATCTAGCAGGTCAATAAAAAAAAAAAATATCCAGAGGAGTGTCATTTGCCAGCGCATAAGGATTTTTGCTCTTGATAACATCTGTGATCTGGAATTTCAAAATTTATTAAAATATAAACCTTTGAATAGTGAAACTATGCAAATCCAAAAAAATTAATGATAAAAGAAATGTTCCTGTTCAGGGCCTCCAGGAACATTCCAAACTTTCCTGCAGGACGTGTTTTTCGTTCTATGAGACATGTCTTTTAATTCCTGAGTTAGATTCTCTGTCGCTGTATTCTGGGCTGCATATCAAATAATAAACATTTCCTGAGAAAATTAACTAAAAATGGATCACAGATCTAAATGTTAGAGCTAAAATTATAAACTTTCTAGAAGAAAATATAGGAGAAAAATCCTTATGACTTTGGGTTAGGCAAAGATTTCTTGAATAAGGAAAAGAAGGCATGGGGAAGAAAAGAAAATGTTGATAAACCAGATTTCATCAAAATTTAAAATTTCTCGTCTTTTTAAAACATATTGTTGAAAAAATGAAAGGATAGCCACAGACTAGGAGAAAATATTGGTAAACTACAGTTGATAAAGGACATATCTGGAATATATATAAATATATATTATATCATATATTATAGTCATATTATATATTTATTAACATATAAAATTTAAATATATTTTTACATTTTTAATATATATTGATTATTAGATAATAGATATATTTAGCGAAAGATAAAGAGAGACAGAGGGGGAGAGCCCATACATCCAAACACACACAAAATAAGAAGAAAAATCCAATGTTTAGAAATGGATAAAAGAACTAGACACTTCACCATTGAGGACATACTCAGAGCAAATAAGCACAATAAGACATGCTGAATGTTTGTAAGAAGAGAAATACAAATTTAAATCAAAATGAGATACCACCATACTTCTACTGGAATAGCTAAAAGAAATGAAATGATTGATAATATCAAGTTCTGGCAAGGATGCAGAGCAACCAAAAATCTTGTGCTTTGTTGGTGGGAATGCCAAAATGATACAGCTACTCTGAAAAAGTTTGCTAGTTCTTATAAACATACACTTACCATATAACCCAACAGTCCTACTCCTAGGTATTTACCTCAGAGAAGGGAAACATGTGTCTACATAAAAACCTGTATGTTAGCATTTACAGCAAAGGCCTGGTCATGAGTGTTCATTCTAGCCTTATTTATAATAACTCCAAATTGGAAATGCCCATCAACTAGTGAGTGGATAGACTGTGGTATAGCGCACATAGGGATAGATTACTGATTCTTACAACAATATAGATGAATCCTACAAACATTATGCTAAGTGACAGAAGCCAGACACAAAAGACTATAGTTGGTTTGATTCCACTTAGGTGATATTCTGGAAAAATCAAAACTATAGGGACAGAAATCAGATGAGCCGTTGCCAGGAGCTAGGAGGAGGGGAGGAAATTGACTGTAAAAGGGCACAAGGGAAGCTTCTGAGGTGAAGGCCACATTCTAGATCTTGATTGTGGTCCAGTTAGACAACTGTGTGCATTTGCAAAACTCACTGGATGATACAACTAAAAGAGTAAATATTAAAATATGTAAATTATAAGTCCATAAACCTCACCAAAGAAAAGCGCTTGTTAAGCATCAAATGCAGCATACCATGTAAGGTAGGAGAGAAAAACCATTCAATTAGCGAAGTGACCTTGTGCTCTGAGGGATCGATGGTTTTGGTGGAAGGATACAAGTAATGTTTTAAAAATACTGAGCACTGCCAAGCCCTGGAGGATAAGCAGCAAGTGCTAGAGTATTTGTTTTGTGTGGCTGCTGTAACAAATGACCACAAACCTGGTGGCTTAAAACAACAGAAATGTATTCTTTCACAGTTCCAGAAGCCAGAAGTTCAACATTAGATTCACTGGACCAAACCCCAAGTATTGGCAGGGCCACGCCCCCTCCAAAGGCTCTGGGGAGACTCTGCCTCTTGGTCCTCAGCTGTTGGTGGCTGCATTGGTCCAGTTTGTGTTTGCAGGCATCTCCTCTGTGTGTAATCTCTCTCTGTCTCTCTCTTATAAAGATACTGTATGGATTTAGGGTTCACCAGCTAATCCCATGTCAGGATCCTTCACCTGATTACATCTGCAAAGATAATTTTTCCATATGAGGCAATATTTAGAGGCTCCTGGGAGCAGAACTTGTTTTCTTTGGGTGGCCATTATTCAGCCATCTACAAATAGTTACAATGACATTACTGTGGGTAGGAGTGGTCAAGGAGTCTTTCATGGGAGGGGTAGACTCTGTCTTTGAGGAATGGACTGGATTTCAACAGAGGCTGGATTCTTGACACAGGGGGTGGTTTTGACAAAGGCTTGGTATTAACAAAGTTTTTAGCAATAACTTGGCTTGAATTGATTGAATCTGGGTGGAGGTCAAAGATGCAGGAGGAAAGAAAGCTAAAAAATTAGCTTAATGCCAGAATGTAGAAGGCACTGAATTTTGTGACGAAGAATTTGAGCCTATAGGTAGTGAAGCACCATGGAAAGACTGAAACAGTGATATGCATGGAAGGTTTGCTTTAGGGAAATGAAAATGTATAGGATGAAAAGAAACAAAGAGTCAGGAAACCAGTTTTGAAATCCATCAATCTTTAAGTTGTGAGGTAAAGAGAGTTGGAATTAGAATGGTGGAAATGTGGGAATGGAAAGCAAGGGATAGAGTCAGGAACAGGGCTGGCATCATGCGTGTGTGAACTCTGTAGTCACATGGGGCCCAACAATCTGAAGAGTCCTGTATTTTGTTTATGCTCTTCTATCACTGTCTTGAAAATCTTAATAATTTTGTCTTTGAACTTGTGTTTCATAAGTAAAGTCCAGTCGGACAATGGATCATATGCACAAGCAGAGCACATATGCACAATATCCACTGTTCTTGTCAACCTTGTGTCCATGTGCATAGAACATTCAAGATGCTCCACAAGTGCATAATTCCCGTAGACACAAAATGCATGCAAGTTCAGCCAGATACAAATTGAATACAGGGCAAATGTATTACCTCCGTAACTGTGTAATCAGAGGCCTCAACGACCCCAAGAGGCCATGATTTTCATTTAAAATTGGTTAGAACACAAAGAAGGAATCACATTTTAAGAAACATGAACAACCAAGGAATCCTGTTACATCTTTTCTTACCTGGGCTACTCCCCTGTGTCAGCCAACCAATTATGTTGAAAATGATGACCCCGAAGGAGAAAAAGGTAGGACATCCATACTTCTGTTTCCTTCTCTACTCATCAATGTCCTTCTCTAAAAGTCTTTTAAAGTCCTTCACTTATCAGTGAGCTGGAGGTAGAGAGTGTTGGTAGAATGTGTGCATACCAAAAAAGTGAGATAAAAACAGAAGAGCTACTCTTGTGCAGAGTGTCCCTCTGTTCTAGTGAGAATGACATGGAAATGCACCTGTGAGCTACGAAATGCAAACTGTCATCTTGGTGATTCAGTATACAAGGTAAATGCTACAATATTTGTATTTCACACTGGTATGGCACAGTATAAAAACGAATGGAGACATTTTGAATTTTAATTTTTCCTTAGAATGACAGTAAATACCGAATAAAAAACATGATGACAAACTGAGAGAGTCCACAGAAGACAGGAAAAGCTTCATAGTACCATCCACAGTACCATCCACTCCTCTTTGGACAGGGGCCCTTTATTTGCATTTGGCCCTGGGTTCCAACTACTACACAGCCAGTCCTGGTCTGAAGACATAATGCAGGAAGAACCAATGCACAAAGCAGTGTAGTGGTCAGGTAATATATCCTTCACACTTGACCATGGTATCATTGTCTCAGCCAACACCATAGCCAAAGCCTTTGTTCAGAGTAAATAAGTTCACTTTCGCTAAAAATAGTTTTTTTTTTAAATTGGGTAAAATACACATAACATAAAATTTACCATCTTAACTATTTTTTTAAAGATTTTATTTATTATTCGTGAGAGACACAGAGAGAGAGAAAGAGAGAGGCAGAGACATAGGCAGAGGGAGAAGCAGGCTCCATGCAGGGAGCCTGATGTGGGACTGGATCCCAGGACCCCAGGATCACACCCTAAGCTGAAGGCAGATGCTCAACCGCTGAGCCACCCAGGCATCCCCCATCTTAACTACTTTTTAATGTATATTTCAATAGTCTTAAGTCTATTCACATTGTAAGCAGCCAATTTCTAGGACTTTTTCACATTGTAAAACTGTGACTTCCTACTTCCCATTCCTACCAACCCCTGGTGACCACCTTTCTACATTCTGTGTCTGTGACTTTGCTCTAGACACTCCATTGAGGGAGTACCATGTAGTATTTACTTTCCTCTGACTAGCTTATTTCATTTAACATAAGGTATTCACGGTCCATCCATGTTGTAGCATGTGACAAGATTTCCTTCTTTTTTAAGGCTGAATAACATTTCATTGCACACATATATCAGATTTTATCCATTTATCTGTCAATAGACAGGTTGTTTCCACCTAAACAAGCTTAGCTGCAGTCAAAACTTGCCTCAATTGCTTTTGACCTTGTTAGTTTATCCATCCACTTATCCATCTATTCTTTGACTCACTCTACAAACTGGAGGTCATCACAGATAACCAAGAGAAAGAAGGAAAAAAGAAAGAAAAAGAAAGAGAGAGAGAGAGAGAGAGAGAGAGGAAGAAAGGGAAAAAGATAGGGAAAAAGGAAGACAAGAAATGAGAATCAGGAAAAGGGGAAATGCAGGAAACAAAATAGTAAAGCAGGATCCATTAAAAATTTGGCTTACAATGCTTTCTAAAAACTATGCTCCCTCAAAATTTCAAAGTTTCTAGGTGGATCTGGAACCACTGCTTCTCATCCAGGGCCATGGCCCATATATCTATCTATCATCTATCTATCTATCTATCTATCTATCTATCTATCTATCTATCTATGGCACATATCTATCTCCATGCCATGGCACATATAGAAAATGATAACACTCGCATGTCATACAGGGGTAAACTGATGAAGTTGCTCGTCACCAAAGGGGGGGTGGCCCTAGCCCACACTACAACCCTGAGGACTGGAGGGATCAACAGACCCGAGTGTGGTCTACTTCTGGGGGGCCGGGGGCTGCCATACACTGCATGAGCAGCTCTGCCAGCTTACTGCTTTGTAGGGACCCTGCTTTGACACAAGCTGCATATTTCTATTGTCTATTGATGAGCCAAACTGTAATTTCTCCAGCAATGAAGCTGAAGCGGTGGAGAGCATCTAGGCTTTGAAGTTAGTACACCATGGCTCTTTCTGCTACTTACTAGTTCTATGACTGGGCAAACTAAGACTAAAAACAAGGCTAAAAATACCTGTCTTGGGGTGCCTGGGTGGCTCAGTCAGTTAAGTTGTCTGTCTTCAGTTTGGATGATGATCCAAGGATCCTGGGATTGAGCACCACGTTGAGTTCCCTGCTCAGCAAGGAATCTGCTTCTTCCTCTCTCTCTGCAGCTTCCCCTGCTTGTTCTCTCTCTCTCTAATAAACAAATGAAATCTTAAAAAAAAAATACCTGCCTTGTAGGATTGCATGATAAGTAGATATAATGCTCCTTAAGCACCTGACACCTGCTAGACTCACAGTTGATGTCACAAGATACTTGGCAGTAACAGTAATGGAAGTACTAAACTAGAGACTGTTCCATAGAGCAGAGCAGCTCAATGGAACTGTCCTTATTTCTTTCACTTATTATTTATTCATATGGGCAAATACTTATTGAGTGCATAACTTGTGCCAAATACTACCAGGTTCCAGGGAGACACCCAGGAGGCTGAAATATAGAAAACTTCTAATTGGGATATTTGTAGTGTAGCTCAGGCTGTGTAATAAAGTGTCTATGTAACTTTGGGTGAATCATTTCAACTTCCTGAATCCTTGTATTAGTTGGCTCTCACTAGGTTATGCTATAAAACAAGCAACCCGAATATCTAAGGAATTTAGAAAAATATTTCTTGCTCTTGTTAGATAGGCATATGGATCAGCTAACTCTTCTGCTTCACTCCAAAAGCCAGAGTGAAGATATAACCAGGATATGCTCTTAGGGGAAGGGCTGAAACAAGAAGACCCCAGCCAAGCAGGCATTATATTTAAGGTTTCTTGCTGTGAAGCAAATGCTATATCGGCCCAGCATCCAATGGCTGGTGCAGGTCACATGGCCAAGTCCATGGAGCATGGTGAGGGTGGGGAAAAATAATAATAATAAGCAAAGAACACCACCTACCACTATCAGTTTTCTTACTTATAAATTGAAGATGCCAGGCTAGAGTTCTCTATTCCTTTCCAATTCTATATTCAGTAACTCTATGGTTAACAGCGGAGAGAAGTATAATTGCTAATTACTATTATGTAATTGAAGAAGCTGAGAGAGTCACACTGCCATACCCCCACACTAAACAGAATGCTTCGGACAGAGATCAATATTATCTGAGAAGCCCAGTTAATCATTTATAGGAAAATAGAAGAATAAAAGTAATTTTACTAAATATGCTGTTGCATGTGTTTTTCATTTTGATCCCTTAGGTCTTTATGAACTTCACTCTATTCCTTGGTGTTACTTTTGAGTTTGAGACAACAGTTGTGTGCTAAGAACTGGACCCTGATTTTGTCTAAATAAAATAATATTAAAATTGTAATATTTCACAATTAATATTTACAATTAAAAGGAGGGAGGGGCTTGCCACTTACAAAAACCATTCTGTAGTGAATCTTTTAATGAGATACAAAAATGTTTTAACAATTGAGCTTCCATAATCCTTTGCAAATGCAGATTTTAATTTACTGTCAGTCTGAGAAAAGGGCTGGAACAAGATAACTCCTCAAATAAGCTGGCTACTAGATCGATCACATTCTGTGCTAGGGACCTTGTGTCAGCCTGCAAACATAGCTTCGAAATGTTCAGATTCCTACAGGCTCGTTAATTACTAGCTTCATGTATTGTGTACTGAATTAGAAAAAATGATTTCCATTATCTTGTTACAAATGGCCATAAACACACATTACGTGGCAAGTATTATGTGGTGGCTTTCCATTTGGGATCTTTGCTCTCACCATATCTCTACAAGGTATTACTCCAGTTTTCCAGATGATGAAACCAAGTTTTCTGGAGATTCAATAACTTGCCTAGATACTTAATAACAGAGCATATTTTAGATCAGTGCTCCCGTGATGCCAAAGTTCAGTCCATCCTGCTGAAGAAGATGACCAAAAACTCTTTTTTACTACCCGTATCTGCCTGGAAGATGTAAAGCTAAAGAGCTCTTTTTCATCTTTGTATTTCTAATTGTTATTTTCTTCCCTGGAGGGCAAGAGCTACTATACTTTAAAATTTCATATGCAGGATGGGATAGGACAAACTATAGCTGACTGTAAGGGACGTGGGTGCCTTGCTCCATGTGCTTCGGATTAAAGTTTGATTAAACAGGTTGACTGCAATTATTTTCTTCTATACATGACTAGCACGTACTGTAAAAGAACAGCCTGTAGCTCTCCTTGGCATTAGTTTTATTTTGACTCCGCTGGGGCTGCTGGCTACACGCTCAGTGGACGGGAATGAAAGCTCCAGCCCTCAGTTCCATAGTGCTGCTCTAGGCTAATTATATGGTCTTCTTGAGGTGGGAATGAACTAAGGGCTCAACAGAAGAAAATAGCTTTTCCTTCTGGCTAATAGATGAGAAAAGTCACCCCATCACTTCAAAGGTACCCATGTTCATCCGCCTCCAGTGGGCTGTGGCCATCCATCTGCAATGTCACCGACTCGGCAGCCCATCCAGCCACATCTGGAAAAGTTAAGTGGGTTGCAGAGTTGACATGTGTTGAGGAATGCTTTCAGCACAGTGTATTGACAACAGGTTAACACACTTTTCCTCTCCCTAGTTATATCAACCTAATATGTTATTTGAAAGTCAAAGCTTCAAGTTTTAGGTAAGTTAATGAAAACACGTACAGACAGATAGGTGCTACCACCAACAGCCATTCTTTGAAAAGTAAGATGTGATGACCCAAAAGGGTGAATGAGATCCATAAAAAGGGTGACCCGTCCAGGGGAAGTTTGGGGACCCATGGTGGACCCAGCAGGTGCACCCTCAGAGGACAGATGTTTTGGTACATCCTAATACCCACTACACAATCATCTCTCTCTTTTCCATAGAGTCTGAAAACCTCCTAAAGAATGAAGCATGTGAACCATCTGAAGGACAGCGAGCTACCTTAGAGAGGGATCGGTGGCTTTGTGGACTGCCCTGGATGGTTTCAGTTTTTTGGTTTTTTGTTTTGTTTTGTTTTTTTGGTTTCAGTTTTCTATGTGTAAATTTCCAACAAGCCCCTCAAATCAAGAGCCACATCTTAGGTTTTTATTTGTTTCTTTTTGTGGCTTTGACAGCCTTGAGCCCAGCCACACGGAAGATAATTCCTAGCAAATTCTTCTTGTCCTAATTTGGCATGATGTATGACAGCCCAGGAGAGGGACAATAGATGTAGAAAGATAATCTTGTGGTTGTTCTAATCATTCTCTTCTACAAGCTCCTCAGCTAAGGAGAAGATTCTCTTTAATTCTAAGGCTTTTTAAATGGTGTTCTTACTCACCATACATCCATATATGCTTTCTATTGAAATACTGATTTTTTAAAAAATATTTTCTCTAAAGTCCATGGCATCTCCTTCATGATATAGCTTCTTGGAGAATTTGAGGAAAGAAGAAGGAAGTGTGTGGCTGAGGAATAGGGCAAAGGAATTCCTTAGCCTTTGTGGCAGAAGCTTCAGACTGTAGGGGTAGTTCCGTGGTGCATTTGGATCTTGGACCGGATCCCCTGGAGTCCCTTAGAACCTGTTCAACCTCTGATTTCCCCAGTTTCTCGCTGTGCTCCAGGTCTCTATCAGGAAAGAGTCATTTGGAGAATCTTTGCCATAGCCTCCCTCATTGCCATCGGGAATCAGAAAGACCATTTTCAGAGGTGAAAGCTCAGATTGGGGATTGGCTGTTTACACCAATTCAATACAGGAGGTGTGGAGAGAAGTCCAGTAAGGCAAGGCTTTCTGCATTGCACAAACAGAGTGTGAGAAGATTCCTTTTAGGAAACTCAATACAATCTCCTTTCATTTTCTAGAGAACTGTGGGGAAGCACAGCGACCCGATGGGAGTAATGATTGCATGAAGGCTCAGTGAGGCTCACATGAGTGGAAGTGGCAGAAGGAGAATTCAAATTTGGATCTCCTAACATGGTTCACCAGCAGCTTCACAATACTCTGAGCACCCAATGGACTGTGTGTTGTATCTTAGGGCCAGAGATGGATGGGCTTGTGGAGGTCTGAGCAGCTCACTTTTGTATAATCATATATATGTGTGTGTGTGTGTGTGTGTGTGTGTGTGTGTGTGTATATATATAGTTAATTAGTTAATTTATTCATGTATTTATTTATTTGAATGAGAGAGAGAGAGAGAGAGAGAGAGTGAGCATGCAAGCAGGAAAGGGAGATGGACAAGCAGACTCCTCACTGAATACTGAGCCCAACACGGGGCTCAGTCTCATGACCCTGAGATCATGACCTAAGCTGAAATCAAGAATAGGACGCCCAACCAACAGAGCCACCCAGGCACCCCTATATAATTATTTTTATATTTAGATTTAGTCTAAGGACAGGATTTTATTTGAAGAAAAAGTTTTACAGTGAAAAAAAGTTTGTCTTCTTTATATCATGTTACCTCTAATTTTAGGAAGAAAAAACATGGAAGCACTTCTCAGGTAGCTTGGTGTGAACCAAATCCTTCATAGAGACCTTTTTAACCAAAATGCATTATTGTAATAGAAAATGTTAACATTTGGGTCACTGGCTCACACACAGGTGGTCCTGGCACCCAGAATGACTGAAGAAGTTCTGATTCACCATTTTGCTATTTCCAATGGATGGTGTTGAGATTTTAATATTTCTTTTCCACAAGAACAGCAAAGTGGTTCTAAGTGTGGGCTCTGGTCAGCCTTATTGGGTAACTTTGGACAACTTAAAAAACAGAAAGCAAAGAACAAACACAAAACAAAAACAATGCCCTTTATGTCACATAGAGCCAAAAAATGATGTAAGGTTTTTAAATTTTATTTATGATAGTCACAGAGAGAGAGAAAGAGAGAGAGAGAGAGAGGCAAAGACACAGGCAGAGGGAGAAGCAGGCTCCATGCACTGGGAGCCCAACGTGGGATTCGATCCCGGGTCTCCAGGATCGCTCCCTGGGCCAAAGGCAGGCGCTAAACCGCTGTGCCACCCAGGGATCCCTGAAGTAAGGTTTTTAGAGCCCATAGTAAGTACTCAATCAGTATTTGCTATTATCCTTGTTGTTGTGATTTGAGGGACTCCTAGTTGAGGTCTGGCATCAGCTCGTGAACAGAACAAATGAACTCAGCCTCGTAACCCAAAAGCTTTAAATTCTTGGCTGAGATCAGTAACTCCTTACCTTAAATCAGGATGTTTGGGCAGAGTGGGCCCCATCATAGAATAAAGTGGGTGGGATTGACCCTCTGGAAAGGAGGAAGCTGGTGAAGAGCTTCTGCTTCCCTAGGCTGGTGGTGGAGCTGACAATGGGTGCCAGCAGTCCTGTTCTTTAACTACCAGGCAATTGCAGTCTTTGGATCTGTTGTAGTTGGCTCAGTCCAAACCCGCATTTCCAATTTTCACACTATCTGTAAACGTTGAATTCTAAAGCCTTTCCTATTTAATATCAAACAAGTGAGAAAAAAAATCTCCTCAGCTCATTAGCGTTGTGCCAGACTTGTGCTGGGATGCGGTGGCAACTGGAACTCAGCTGCACCAAGACCTCAGGAGGATTTCTCAAATGGCTGAACGGAGAGCAATACATCAGCCTAGCAAAATCTCCTGTGCCATTTGGTTTAAATATTAGAGTTCCTTTGAGGTTAAGGAAGTATTAGAACCAGAAGGGAGGCAGTTTACAATCTGTTTGCCTGGGCTCCACATGCTGCAACTGTCACAAATGTACCTCTTTTTGGCAAGAGGGGTCATTGCCTGCCCCAAACCTCCCCAACTCCATTTACTGTTTGGAACTGGACTTTCACCTTCCCGTCAACCTTTGCCCAAGGCTGTTCAACCCACAGTCTAGACGGACAGATTGACAGAAATATAATGCAAGCCACAAATGCACAGCACATATGTCATTTCAAATTTTCTAGTAGCCACACTAAAAAATTAAATGAAATATAAAAATAAACTGGTGAGATGAATTTTAATATGATATATTGTCTAACCCAATATATCCAAAATATTATCATGTCAACATGTAATCACTATAAAAGTTATCAATGAGATATTTGACAGTTTTTGGGGGGTACACCAAGGCTTTGAAATCTGATGTGTGTTTTATACTTACAACACACCTCAATCTGGACTGGCCACCTTTCAAGGGCTAAATTGCTGCAGCATCAGACAGCTCGGGTCTAGACCAATTCCACACACTGCACTATATCCTACAACAACAGGCCTGTGGTGAAAACACCCAGCAGAGTCTGAGGAAGGTTCTCCAGAGACTAAGAATTGGGAGGATCCTGTGAAACAGAATCTGTCACCACAGCTCCTTTTGAAGTGCATTTGTTTGCAATAACTTCTATAAACATCACTGGCTCCCTCTCCTTTGTTTCACAGTTTGGGGACCCAATTTATCTCCGATGGAGGAGAGTATTATTTTCTCAGCTGCAAATCATGTTAATTGGGCAGCCAATAGATAGGAATGTGGAGTAAACACCCTAATACCTTTAATGCTTTGATGACTTTTCCAGCCCCATACTGTAGGTACTGTATTGAAGGGGGGTAGCGGTCCTTGTTCCTTCTAAGGACAAGCCGCTGCCCACCGCGGGGAGGCGGGCTCCTGGACACATTCTAAAGGGGATGCATTTCAAAGTTCTGGTCTCTTATTACCTGCTTTTGTTTGACACTCAGACAACTCGTGTCATTTGACCAGAGTAAGTACAAAAAGGCAAGTCATCAGGAGTCTTCTGACAAGTTTGGGAGACTTTGCAGGGCCTAATGGCATTTGGTTAAAGCACTGATTTCTTTCCAGGGGAGTCAAGGTGCCGGATGCTTTTTCTTCTCTACCACTGCCCATCTCTGAGTTCGTGGGTCACTGGCTGCCTAACCAGCTCTTCTGGACCACGAGAGGTCTACCTTCCTATCGTAAAGTGGGATGAGAGGTTGTGTAATAGAGAGAAACCTGGAGCAGCAGAAGGCTGACCTAATCTTGGCCAGACTAATTGTAGGGATGAATATATACATCAGCTGAAGATCTAGAAACTGGTTTCCATAAAAACCATCCTACTTTGTGCCCACTGGAACATCTTCCTGCAGCCCAAGAGTTGGTGTAAGGCAGCCTGACACCTGCTACTTGGAGCACCCCAAAACCTTATACAAGTCTTAAAACACTTTTTTTCAGGGATCTCACTATGACCCTGTTCCTTTTTCTCAGATCCAGATCCTCATTCTGCTTCCCATGCGCCCCTTTTATATCTCAACAGGGATGACACAGTCCCTTGGCACTCAGAACCCCAACACCACAGAGGACCTACAAGCTTGCATTTCTGGCCGATGCCCAACCACAACTTTGGGAGGAACATGGCTGATGTAGGTTCAGTTTAACAGCTTCTGGAAAAATGAACTTCCTCATTCCTAATCCACCTTCATCACTGCTTACCCTCTTCTGCCCCCTCATGCTCATAAACATTTAGAGGCAAATCACCTGGGAACCCTATTAAAATACAGGTTCCTAGGCCTCCCACTTACAGATACTCTGATTCAGTAGCTCAGGCACTGGGAGCAAAGCTCAGGCACCCACAGGGTCACCTTTATGCCAGTCATCTACAGACTGCACCCTCGGAAGCCCTGTCGGATATCTGCTGGAGCAATGCTTTCAATGTCAAGAGTTCATGTCAATGTCAGTGTATGATTTTTTTTTGTGTGCACTCAAAAGATAGGATGATGATTTCAGGGTTGTGTTCTGCCAAAGGAAATGTACTTATGCATCTTTCTGATCCCTACTGGACAACCAAATCATCAGAAAGACACCCCCCCCCAAAAAAAAACTATCAGAGAACACCTCCTAGGGAGCCACACTTTGGGGTAATACTAGGTGCCTACTCATGACATTGCCCCAGCCTTGGAAGCATCAAGGGGATTGCCATAGCCCATGGCCTCCTTCTAGGAGCTTCTTACACTTTTTACCACGTGACCCTGTTATTCTGGCCAGAGTTACCGAGACTGAGGATAAGTGCCCTGTTTGGAGTCAGCCATCCATATGATGGCAATGACTTATGAGTGACAGCCTCCCAGGAGTGCCCCCACACTAGAGATGGGCAGGCACAGCCCCCTGGAGGAGCTTACAAATGCCACTGAAAGAGGGAGTCAGTGAAGTGCAGGTAGGTTGTGTAAAGCATACACAGCAATACTGTTGTAGCATCACCACACAGTGGAACCCCAGAGTGGGTGATTCTGGTAAGTAACAATTCACCCTGTGAGAACTAACAGTTATCGTGACTGGAAGAGCTGACATTTATTAAGCATGTGCTATGTGGCAGGCAAGATACTAAGCTTTATATTTGTAGTATTTCATTTGATCTTTATAAAGATTTTATGGTTAAATGATATGAACTGTTAATACCCCAATTTTACAGGTAAGTAAAGTGAACTTTGGAAAGGACGACTTGCCCAAGGTCAACACATACCAATGTGGGAATTCAAACCCAGCTGGTTTATTTCAAAGCCCATATGTGTATTGGGGGTAGGGCTAGCTCCATAACTTGCATGGCCCAGTGTACAATAAAAATATGGGGCCTCCTGTTCATGGAACAGAAAAAAAATGCCACCAATGTAAAGCTTTTTTCCTATATTGCAAGGTCTTGTTAACTGGCCATAGTGATTTGTTTTTTAATAACATTTTAAGTCAAGAAAAATTAAAAGTTGAATATCATCATTCAATTTTGTATTGTGCAATGCCAGTTTGCCTCATATGCAGAACCATTGAAATGATATAATTCATATTTTATACTTAGTACAATGTACACAAAATGAACTCATTTGTTTTCATTTCACTTCTTGATACATAAACATTCACTAACTCATTACCTTTGGCTTCTGACATGTCAGGATGGACAGAAAAAGACTAAAATTATGGGTTGCTCTATCTACCCCCACTTTCGAGGTCCTTATTCTAGGTATAAGTGGTTGGCTAATACAGGGAAGGAACGCAGGTAAGAAAGGTTATGATAGGGTTTCTTGCTTGTTGGTGTTTCTTAAAATACCATATGCCTTTTCCTTGCATTTAATGCAAATTCAGGTTTGGATGCAAAGCATGGCCTCAGGGAAATGCCAGGGCTCCCTCTTACCCAGTCACTCATCTTGAGTCCACAGGGAATCTGTGCTGATGGGGCATCTGAAACGCTCCATATGAACAGGTGGGCAAAGACACACATACTGCAAGATCTCCTCTGTTCATATGCAGGCTCCATCATCCCATCAGACTTTACTTACAAAACACAAGAGAAATGATAAATTATTAAGCATTTCAAGATGGTTGGGGTGCCTGGGTGGCTCAGTCAGTTAAGCATCTACCTTCAGCTCAGGTCATGGTCCCAGAGTCCTGAAATCAAACTCTGCATCAGGCTCCCCGCTCAGCAGGAGTCTGCCTCTCCTTCTTACTCTGTGCGCACACCCACTCTCTCTCTCAAATAAATAAATAAATAAAATCTTAAAAAAAAGAGAATTTCAAGATGATGCTAGCAGAGCATTAAATCAAGCACAGGGCCCTTTGAGTGTGGCCTGTTGTGTGAATACAGCCATTGTACATCTGTGATGGTGGGCCCCCAACAGGGGAATTATTCATAGATTTTGTTATTTAGTGGTTGTTGGATAACAGAAAGTACCGTATCTTGAAAAATGTTCCAGTTACCCCCACCCCTACCTCTGCCCCCCGTCCAGCCATGCAGGCTCAGAGATGGATTCTTGCCTACCTTATTTGGTGAGGTTGTTCATTAAACTACTTGAGTATGTTCAATGAAGCCCTTTCTGGGTGGCCTGGGTAGGGGCTTTTTGGACCTCTGGGATTCTTCCGCAGGGAGCAGGTAGGTAGAGGAGCTGCACCCTGCAGAGCCTCCACTCACCTACCTGGATCATGGGAATTCACCCAGTCCACCTCTGGAAGCAGTCCAATCCTGTCTTCATTGTTCTGGACAATGGGGCTCTGGAGGCAGGCAATAAAGGAAGGGGGGCTGGTTTAAAACTTTTCACTACCTCAACCCCTCAGTTGGCCTTCATTGCTATTTCCATTAAATGTTTTCCTGCTAAATCATCACACTTACTCTCCTATAATGTTACCTCTAACCACCTTAGAGCTCCCCTCTTCCAACTCATTCTCCTCCCAGGTTTCTTGACCTAAATCACTGTTTTGATTATACTACTCTTCTTAGAAATATTCATTGGCTCCCCATTGATCACTGGATTTCATCCAAGTTCTTTGTCTTGGCATTCAAGGCCCTCCCCAACTTGACCTCAACTTACCTTTCCATTTGTGTTTTCATTCTTTTCTCCTGGGCAAGAAAGTAGCACATATGATCCTTGACTCCTTTGTGCCTCAATTATGTTTTTCCTACTTCCTCTCCTTTCACATTTCCTGTCTACACAGTGGACTCATAACAAGTGCATGGTGTTTATTTATTTATAAATCTTTCCTCCTCACAGAAACATACCATTGACCCTTAAACAACATGGGTTTGAACTGTGAGGATCCACTTACACATGATTTTTAAAAAAATACAGTACTATACATATATTTTCTTTTGTTTATGATTTATAACATTCTCTGGTGTATTTTATTATAAGGATATAGTTTATAATACATATATAAAATTCTCTTTAAAGATCATTTATAATACATATAATATACAAAATACAATACAAAAAAATATAATACATATAACATACAAAAGTTTATGTTATGGGTAAGGCTTTCAGCCAACACTAGGCTAGTGTTGTGTAGTTGTGTTTTGGGGGAGTCAAAACCTGGGGAGCCATGAATTTTTTACTGTGAAGGGGTTGGTGCCACTAACCTCTGCATTGTTCAAGGGTAATATAACTGTGTAATATATATTGTTCATCTTACCCTGTGGTCAACAATACCATGTGAGAAGCAAGTGGGAAGTGTTTGGGTTAAAGCAGTTTAGCACACAGAAATAAATATGATTACTTCTTCCACTTCCCTAGAAGATGATGGACCAAAGCTGTTCTCTTTGTTTAAAGTCTAGCTACGATGTAAGTTATCACAGGAGCAAATCAGAACAAGATTTCATTTTCTAACTATTAGATCAGGATCAAAATCATTCAATAGCCTGGGTTCACAAGGCAGTGGGAAAACAGGAGCTGGCATCTAGTCACTGGTGCGAGTTGTGAATTGGTACAGCTTGGCAGGGCAAGCGGAGAATATATTCTAAAAACCTTAAGAGGGTTTATGCCTTTGACCCCGTAATTCCACTTCAAACCCTATAATTCTACCTAAGTATTTATTCTATGGAAATCATCAAGAAATGTGCACAAATATTCTTCTATAAATACATTTAAAATAGCAATCCAAATAAACAACAGGGAACCAGTTAGATCAGCCTTGGGCAGCCATTAAAAATCATGTTTTAGGAAAAAATCCAACAACATGGAAAAATGCTCCTAATATATTAGTAGTAATAAAAGCATGTTCCAAAACAGTGTGCATAGCAAGACCCTCATTTTGTAACATCATATCTAAAAAAAAGATTGAAAGGACATCACAATGAACATGATTCTTTTTAGGATTACAGTTATTTTCTCTTTTCTCCTTTATATAATCTTTGCATTTTCTGCAATGAATGTGAATCACTTTTATAATCATTGGTGACAAAGCTCATCTTTATGCACTTCCAGCCCTATGAAAAAGATGTTAGGCTTAAAACCCATGTCTCCAACTTGAATTGTCAGTCAGTAATTTACATGAAATAATCCTATATTAAGTGCTATCAATATTTAAAAAGGCAACAGAAGTCATAAGCACTACCTTTCTGTGATTTATAAGTTAATGATGACACAGAAAGTGCTATAGAGAATGAGCGACTTCTTTAGAAATAAAGATAAAATTAATTAAATAGCATCAGGTTATATTTTTAATTGGCTTTTCACTTTCTCTGGTCCATAAAGTCCAACACCTTGCACAGAAGATATAGTCAATGTTTGTTAAATGAATACATAAATGGATGGGCAGTTGAATGACAAAAGACAGACACTATGGAGGTCACAGGAGCTGTGCTATCAGATCTATAAAGGCTCTATGACCAGGTGAGGACAGGCTTCCCAGACTGATGTTAACATTGTCATTATGTAACTTCATTGGTCATAAAACCTCACCATTTGTGCCTTTCGACCTGCCTCAGCTATGGCTGAGCTTTCTATGTTTTACAAAAGGAGAGTTGCTTCAAACCTTATTGGAATCATAGTTGTCACCCTTGGTTGCATGTTTCCATGTGCTGAGTGTGAGAAGCCGTTTACATGCATGATTTTTTTTCAAACCCTCTTGGTAACCCTTTGAAGTACGTATATTGTCTCCACTGTGGACGAGAAACTGAAACACAATGAAATGATTTGTCCAGTGTCACGTGACTAGTCAAGTGGAGCCAAACTCTCAACCAGTTCTGGTTGCTTCCAAAACACTGTGCGATCAGACATAGTGCTGCAAACTTCCTCCTTGGAATTAGGACACACATTTTTGGTGATGAATATGCCAAACTGATACTTCTTTTCTCTTATTTCTTCTTCTTAGCATTGTCTTTATTTTAGCTTTTCTGGTGAGTGTGTAGTGCTATCTGATGGTAGCACCTCACCAGTTCTCTGCACCTATTAATAAAGTTACTGACCATTTGGATATAATCTTCCTTAGTGAGATGTCTTTTTAAGCCTCTTGCTAATTTTTCCATGAATTTGGTTGCTTTTCTCTTTTTACCGACTTGGGCAGCTCTGAATATATTCTGGCAAGAGACTTGGTTTTGCCTTGCAGACATCTATTGTGGCTTTTTTCCCCCCTTTTCACGTTTTCTTTTCCTTTTTCTTGGGGAAAATGTCAGTTAAACATTCAGAAGCAGACAAGTTATTGTGAACCTCCACGTTACCATCACCAGCTTCGACAGTTGTTGAAATACCTTTGTGTCACCAATAGATAAGGGCTCCTTTAAAAAGTACACAACCACAATTCCATTATCACACCTAGGGTAAAGTATTCTACTAATCAATGATTACTTAATTCATAAAATGTTCAGCAAGTGCTTAGATTTCTCCAGTTATCTCAAATTTTATTCTTTTCATTGGTAGTTTAAATCAGAATCCAAATAAGGTCTATACTCTGTGGTTGTTTGATAGAGCTTTTAAGATTTTTTTTTTCAAGTAGGATCTAAAAATAAATAAATAAATAAATAAATAAATAAATAAATAAATAAATAAGGATCTATGCCCATCGTGGGGCTTGTACTCACAACCCTGAGCTCAAGAGTCATATGCTCCACAGACTGAGCCAGCCAGATGCTCTGTAGAGCTCTTTAGGCTTTTTTTTTTTACTCTATAGGATTCTATAGAATCCTTATAGGCTTTATTTCTTCTTTCCTTCCTGCCACTTAAGAAATCAGCTCTGGGGCTCTTGGGTAGCTCGGTCAGTTAAGCATCTGCCTCTTGGTTTCGGTTCAGATCATGATCTCAGGGTGGTGAGATCAAGCCCTGGATGGGGCTCCATGCTTGACATGGAGCCTGCTTGAGATTCTCCCTCCCTCTCCTTCTGTCCCTCCCACTCATGTTCTCTCTCTCTAATATAAGTAAACTTTAAAAAAGAGAGAGAGAGAAACCAATTTATTTGTCCAGTTGAGTTTCCAATAATTTGGATTTTAATTCCTGCATCACCACATTTCATTTATATACACCTCTATTCCTGTATTTTCTGCAAATCAGTACTTAGATCTAGAGGCTGGATCAGATGCAGGTTCAATTTTTTTTGGCAAGAACACTTCGTAGGTGGTATTGTACACTTTTGTCAGGAAGCATATAATGCCTGGTTGTTTCTCTCTTTAGGACGTTAGTAGATGCCAATGATCATTGCCCAGATCCCTTATTTCATTAGGGGCAGAACTTGGAAGTATAAACCACACAGTTAATCTTTGGTATTATGTGACTTTTCATTGGATCCCACTTTTTTACCTAAGAATTTGGGATGACTTGAAATTAAGCTGAATGGAAGTAGTGAGGTTTGTTTCAGTTTATTTTGTGATCTTACCTGGAACCCAGGCCAGTAAACTGTAGGGGGCTATGTTGTAGCTCTCTGAGGGCAAATCTATCATGGGGCTTGGGGCTGGTGAAGAGGGAACTTGAGGTTTTCAGGAAATGAGAATGGTATTGGTATGAATTTTGTATAAGTGTCTTAAAATCTAAAATGCATTAGCTCCTGCTAAAATAATAACTATGTGCAAGTACTATCCCGGAATATATAAGGGGCTTAAAGGGGTCTCTCCAAGTTTCTAACTTTCAATGAGGGGAAAATAAAGCAGCCTCTTGAAACCCAGTTGAAACTTACAGCTCTGACTAGGTAAAAAAAAAAAAAAAAAATTCAAGGGGTTATATGGCTTACAGTTTACTGCCTCTGTCTGCGCATGTGAATTGTGGCATGCTTTCTACACAGCGGCCTTCACTGTTGTTTTGGTGGAATAAAACACAAGAGACTCCTACAGAATCAGAATTTTGCTCTTAGGGATTCAAAATTCAACATCTCAAATACAGATCATTTGTCAGATCAACAGACAGCAAGATGAGACCAAGCTACTTCCAGAGAAGGAGGTAAAGCCCTTTGAATACAGAGAAGATGAAAAGAACAGTAGGTGATTGACAGAGTTTGGTTTTGCACTTTGGAAGCACTTTTGTGTGCTAGACACATGCTTCGTTTTGCTGCAGTAGAAAGAAAAAAACCCAAAAAACCAAAAACAAAAAAGACAACGGAATAAAAGGTGCTAGCTCTACAGAGCCCCATTTAGAAAGATGCTAAAGACGCATAAGCATTTTCTGCTGTGTTTGTTTAGATTTCTAATTTTATTAATGGCTCCAAAGAAACTAAATCACATTCAAAGACAATTTTAAATTAGGAGGGTTAAAAACGAAGAATTAGGACCAAGAAAAAATATTTTAAAATCTAGAGATTCACAATGCAAATTCACGTTCAGAATAACCAAATCCGCCCCCTACCCCCAGTCCTGCACCTTGCCCTGATACAAAAATTCTCTAGGCTCATAGAAATAACCCAACATAACCAATGTTCCAGGAAGTAAAGTCTTTCTACAAAGGCAGGGGCTGAGTCTGTCCTATTTACTGCTGTATCCCAAGCATCTAACAGAATGCCTGGTACAGAGTAGGTGTTCCACAAAAATATGCTAAATTCATGAATAGATGAAACCCCTTAAAATCACTGAAACCAAAAGTTCCAAATGTGACATAAAACCTATAAAAAGGACAATGGTCAGGTGACTCTTGACAGCTGTCATCTGAAAATCCTGTCGAAGCCGCTTAATAAAAGTGTTGGGTTGATACACCCCATGTCTAGAAAGTTGTAAAACAACTGGAGAAGGTCCAGAGCCGAGGCTGACTTGCTCCAGATTATAGAGAATGACAGCCAGACTTACTGTTTGCATTCCTGTCTCTGCCTTGTGCTGAGCAGTTTCCGTTCCACCAAATCTTCTCATTTTTAATTTACTCTGATATTTATATGTCTACTGATTTAACATCACATTGTACCAGTCTGGGCTTCAGGGTGCCTTTGACATGCATTTTTCTAATTGACCTTTACATATATTATGCACAGACCAGCCAGAAATCATTCTTCTCCACGTGAGCCTCTCAGGTGAGAGTTGTGGTTTCACTTCTGTCTCCAGAAACAGCTTTCTTCACAGACTCCATTTAGAAATGGCTCCCCTGCCCCCTCCCCACCACCTATGTCTTCTGTAAGCTTGTCCAGACATGGAGTACATCATCAGGCCAGGCCTTCCAGTCATTCCATTGCTTGCAAAGCAATCATTTATAGGCATTTGGTGTTCTGTCTGACATCTGTTTGATGCTGGAGCTCCAGCCTTTGTCTCAATGAATCACTTGTCAGAGAAGGTTGTGGCATTTTAGGCTGCATTTCACACCTACAAGGAAGGTTGCCTGGGATGTAAGTGATCTGAGGCTTTTTTGAAACAGCCATCTTGCTCACCTCCCACGAGGAATATTCCATGAGGAAATAGGGAAATAAGGGAGGCTGGGGACTATGATGCTTCTTAAAGGCTTATTTTCGTTGTCAGTGTGTGCCTTGTCCCCATGCACTTGAGCCGGTCTTTCCTTTCTGGGAATGACACTGCCAGCTGACCCCCACGGTTGGAATATCACTACTAGAAAGAACTGGGCTGAAATGTCTATGTGGAATATTTTGAGAGCATCAGAATAGGAGGGAGAGATTTTTTGAACAAGAAAAGGGGAAAAAAGTATTAATCATTCTTTGTAGTTTGCAGAAGATCCTCTATGTGCAATTTGATGGCTGTTTTCACGTTGGTCCATGGATGTAGAAATGTATACCTCGGTAGCGGGGTGTCGGGAGTCACACAGGGTCCTAAGCCAGGCTGAACCTTAGCAAGGCACAAAATTGAGGAGTCCCTTTATTCTCCAGGCAGGTTATCAGTGACCTCACAAGGTATGGTAAGTGAGGTTGCTTTAAACCACCAAGGCCGAACTATTTCCTTGTAAAAAGTCATAATTCATATAGAGTGTCTCATGGAAACTCCCATTTCATCTGAGGACCAGAGGGGGACATGAAAGGGTGGGGGCAAGCAGAGCCTGAGAACACAATAGGTGGCCTTTCTAAACCAGCATCCAGTGAAGAGAGTGTATGGATAGAGCAGAGATGGAAGGCAAGGTGGGAATACAGAGAAAATCTGATGGAAGAATCATGCGCTTTTTACTTCATTTTTTCTGTAAGGAAAGCAAGATGCTAGACAAGGCATATGTTGGAGAGATGCTTCTTGCTGCCTTTTAAATTCTTCAGTTTCACAGAAAGCCACCTTATGAGGAGTTTGTCACAAACAGATGAATCCCCAGGATGAGAGGTCAGAATTCCCAGCTTGCATGAAACAGTAGGTGGAAAGCCAGTTTCTCGGTTAGATTTTAACTTAAAGAGAATGGGGAAGGGGAGGGGAAAGTGATACCCCATCGGAGGCTTCTGGGTCTTACACAGGATCCTTTTCATGTTCCTAAATCAGTTGCAAGGGGGGTGGGGTAGGGTGCCAAAACGCGGGCTCATCAGTCACTCTGTGCATCTGAGCTGGAAAACATTTAACCCTGAGATGCAAATCATTTAATCATGCTGAGTCAGTGGTGACCAAAAGTTGTGAACCCTTGGAAGCCAGGAATTCCCAACATGATGTGATAATGCATTTCACAGCATGGACTTCAGATCTCCAGAACCCAGACTAGGGGAAAAGCAAGGCAGGGAATCTATATTCTCCTAAAGTTTCTGCATAACAAAGACAGATCCTCCCTCCCAAACTCCATGAAAATGGGGGTTCCCAAAGGGCAACTCCCACTTCCCAGTCCCCCTCTACATACTTTTGCCTTTCTGTTTTCACCATTAGGTCATAAGGTTAATGAAAACGCATTCTAAAATTATAAAGAAGATGAAGCCAGGCATGAATAGGAGATTTCCACTCGAGTCTGAATATTCCATCTGGAAGTTAAGAAAACCCATTTGCTTCAAAATCATACAGTTCTTACCACATTTGCCTGGATAGGCCTGAGATGCTGAGGAACTTAATAACTACTAATTGCCAACCTGGGAAACAAAGCTAGGAATGCAGGTTGGATCCCAGCTTAGAAGTGGTGTTGTGAGCTCTCTGTGTAGTCAAATGATGTGTCAGGATAATGTTGCGTTTGGGACCAGATAAAGAGCTGGGATTTAAATTTTTCATCTTCTACCATGAACTTTTTTTCTTTTTCTTTCTCTCTCTTCTTCCATCATGCTATCTTTTTAGTGTTCTTTTTCACTCTTTTTCTCTTTTACACATTACTCTGGTTCTTAAGGATGGACCTGTAGATACACAGCATTTCCTCACATTACTTAAAAATATCTATTTCCTTAGGGCTTTGATGGCCACTGAAGGAAATAGTGCATTGCTCCGGTCACTCCTAGAACATTGCTTTTGTAGCAAATATTATAAGATGAGGTTTTGACTGAAAGGTGACACTTTATATTAACATCTTGACTCTGCTCACTCATTCTGAGGAACGGCTCCAATGAAAGCAAATCGCTGCTGAAGACAAACCAACTGGAAAAGACACTTGCTTTTGCCTTTTTTTTTTTTTTTTTGTCTTTTAAGGTTTTCACAATAGCTTCAAAGGAAATGTGAATTAATCATTTGTTTTGACCCAAGAGCAGCAGAACTTATTTTGAAGACTTAAACAGGCAACACAAATGTAAACAGGAATCTGGGACTCCCAAATGCTAAAGCTTGAAAGGAGTCAGTCTGAAAACATCAATTCTACTCAGCGTTTATTTTCATTTGAAGATAGTGGAAATCATATATAAATCACGGACAATACAAGTTCTTCTCGTCTGGCAATTGTCCACATGAATCTGTTACCCTCTAAGTATAGATACAGATTTTTTTTTTCTTTTTTAATAGAAAGACAGGGCAATATGGCAGTTAATTAGCAACTGATACTATAAACTACAGTAGATACAAAGTTTTGTCATATAAATTAATTGCCATTACAAAAAGGCAACTGCTTTAGCTAAGAAGGTACAAAAACGGGTAACTTCCATAAATATAACAAGAAGCTAAGTGAAGAAATACATAACAGACTGTTTTTCCTATATAATATTTGAATATGCAAACTAAGACACCTGTGGCACTTTACATGAAGGTAGGAATAGACACACACACACACACACACACACACCACCCACCCGCCACCCACCCACACTCGCCAGGCCGAGCCCCCTCCCCGCCCCCCAAGTGGATTTCCCAAACAGGCCAATTCTAGGGTTACAAGGACAGGATGCCGCGGAGGAAGCAGCAAGACGGCGAGCTCCGAACTGCCAGACAAAGAAGGAGCCTTATTGACAGTTGTAAAGCATTAGGCGTCAGACAGAAACTTGTCAAAAACAGCTGTTGTTGGGTACTGATTGATAATGTTTTCATTCTGACGGCTGAGACACTGCAGACAGTAGTGGGTCTGAGGAGAAGCCCATCACTGGCGCACACATGAACACACATACAGACAACGGGAAGTCATTTAACAGATGGCTTAGGAGCACTCAGCCACAGTATCTTAAAAAGACAACAGTCTACATTTAATGAACTTGCAGAGAGAGCAATGCCTAATAATCATTTATTTTTCACAGAAGATGAGCACAACAGAACAAAAATGAAAGCGCGAATTGTGTCACTGGTCATCGGAATGAAAGTTTTGTGCTGCTCACGGATTACACAGTGTAAAAATATTCAGGGATGCTGGAGACAAGATTGAATATGAATCCTCTTGGATCCATTCCATGGGAAAAAAAAAAAAAAGCTTAAAGAAGTGGTCGATGTTTAAAGGTAATGATTTCGTTAAAATCCACCTACAAGATTAAACCACAAAAGCTGTATTTGAGTGATGTGTATCTTCTGGAGAATTACAAGGTATTACATCACCATGTAATACAGCGTGAGTCTGTGGTATTTGAGAACCAGTCTATGCTACCTAAAAATTACAAACATGTTTTTATTGCTCAGGTGAAAGGAGCAGTTTTCTATCATTTGGCCATTTTGTGTTTGAAGTGGCCAGAAGTCTACAAAATGTGCCAAAGAGTATTACATCCATAAACTTCAATATTTGTAGATTATTCTTGTTTTAGAAAAGGTCAAAGGTGCCAAACCTTGGTAAAACTGCATATTTATCTCTACATAATTTTATCATTTAAATTAAATGGAAACAAACAAAAACGAAAAAAGAGTTCCAAAGACTGAATCTAAGCCCTAAAATGATTTGCTGCAGCCCCAGCACATTTTTTAAGGGCACATTGAAACCCCTGAAAATAGAGGTTTATAATAGGAATACTGATAGACCTTTAATTACTCGTTGGAGATAATCAGCGACTCCGTTAAACTCCATTAGCACTTAATGAATGAATATACAGATGATTCTGTCTTTGTTTTCTTTGTCAAATCCATGCCAGCTTAAACCCTAGCCAGTATAAACTATATACTTCATTTGGCTGTTTTTAAAATTTTAATCTATTATTTTAAAAATTATTTTCTTTCTTTCAATCACTTTACGATTTTTAGAAAAAGATATGTCGCAGCTTGACTTTATGCAGGGAAATCTTTCCAAGAAAAAAATACTTGAGGACTTGATGAAATAGTCATCAGTGATGCATGCATTGTGCCTACATTCCCTCTTTTCAAAAACTGAAGTTTTTGCCCTTAAGAGAGGGGAGTGAGACTTCGGATGTAATCAAGGAAATTACACATCTTGTCTTTAAGTCCTTCCACATTAATTTTATCCTGGCAGGATAGTCCTCTCTGATAAGGTGATTCATTGAAATTTTTGGTGCTCATTTTTCTCTTATAATCTATAAGGCCCGTATATATAAAACAAAAACAAAAGCAAAAAAACAAACAAAAAAACCCCTCAAAAATAAAATATGATAAAAAAAATAAAAATCCCAAGAGATCTTGGAAACAATAGACATAAAATGAGGAGCTCCAGTCACATAGTGCTCCCCCACCTCCAAAAACCCAGGGAAAATGAGTCAAGGTTCTGAGTCTCCCTGAGTCCTTCACAAGGGATTTGATTTCTGTGAGCCACGAATTCCATCCATTTTA
Source organism: Canis aureus (assembly GCF_053574225.1). NCBI lineage: Eukaryota > Metazoa > Chordata > Mammalia > Carnivora > Canidae > Canis > Canis aureus. The sequence continues at coordinate 63,359,283 of NC_135614.1, read as the reverse complement.
GCACAGAGTATAGAAGAGCTGCTTAGAACAACAGAAGGAAGAGACATGCGGTGAAGATAATTAGTGGTAAACAGAGAATAAATTCTCTCTCAGTAGTGTGTACTTGACGTTAATGCCGATGATAATTCACCTGATTTACAGAATATTCACTTTAATAGAGAGATGAGAGTCTGAGATAACTAGGAGAAAAGAGACGCTAAAGCCATTAAAGTCTTGATACCAAAATAAAATTAAAATGAGAAACTAACATGATAGGTTCAAGGCCTTTGGGAACCCGTGTTTTTGCCAGATTTCACATTCTTACAGCTTCATGGTCTTTTTCTTCTAACAAATTTATCAGCTGAGAGAAGCTCTCCTTCAGTGCATCCATGTCATCCAGCGAGCAGGGCTGCAGAATCCAGCGTTTTCCACGTGCAAGTGGTTCAAGTTCAAAATATTTTTTGACCTTAAGGGGGGATAAGATAAATATGTTATTAGTTATATCAGAATCTTCCTAATTCCAAAATTTTGAGTGTGACGAAGAAGGGGAATTTCAAGGAGAACTTTTGTGAACTGCGATGCCTAGGACTTTCTAGAACTCCGTCCACAGCTGTTGTTATAATGTGGGTTATATGTTGTGACCCAGGACTGTTTTCTTTAGGGGTGACTGACCTGCTTGCAAGCCATTTCACCCACACACTTATCAGCATGGGAGGTCTGATGAAGTCTAAGAAAGAACTACATGTACAACCACCACACAGGGCAAAGTACACTGCAGACACCAAAAAGATTCAATTCCATCAAAACAACTAGCAGAGCAGCTTTTGCTACATCTCCTTGCTAATTTCTTAAATTGGTGACATCCTAGAGTATGTACTATATCAATTACTCAAAACTGCTTTGACTACCAAACATATACACCACAAAAACTTATCATTTAAATAGTCTTTTCTCTCTCTCTCTCCCTTAAATTTCTAGCATCTAATTTTGAGATTTGAGAAAGCATTTTTTATGAAAGAGGATAGAAACTGAGTATGTGTGTGTGTATGCATATTTAAACTTGTATGCACATACATACATACATACATAAAGTCTCCTGCTTTTTATTTTTCTCCTAGTCCTGAATTTTCAGGGAGGTAAAAATCACCACCTTATAACTAGCATGTGAGTAGAGAATTTAGTATCCTAAAAACCTGTTTGATTAATATCCAGTCACAAGTCATTCTTAGTATAGTGCCTTGGATACTAATAGCATCCAGGATTACCAGCTTGTGATTGTGAAGAAATATCAAATTGTTATGTCTTCCCCAGAAGTGAGGAATCTCAAAGGGTATGATAAAACACAAAGTTCATAAAGCTATCCTCCTGCCCACACTATATCCCACAAGAACAGAACACTGTACTGATAGTCTAGTGAGGTTTACATAACATAAAATATAGTGAATAGCAACATCAGAAGAGCCGTTGTTGGAAGGCATTCTTGGTCAACGAATTTCAGTAAATCCCATGTGCCATAGCAAATTCCAAGGTCTTACCTTAGTCAACACCTGACCTAAAAAAAAAAAGTGCCTCAACCATATGCCATTCTCAGATCGGGTTTTATTTTGCCTCTATCACTGCAAGTACCAGACTATGGCAGAGGTACATCATCCAAAAGTGGCATTAAAATATGTGTACATTTTTTTCATGAGAGCAAGATATATGTAAGAAATACTAAGGTTTTATGCTAATTTAGGAACCACAATTATGCTAACATTTTATAATTCAAATGTGTCTCCGAAGTCCTTCTGTAAATGTCTGCAAAGTAGTAATAAATACTATTACTTTAAAAAGCCTGTGAAAATGGAAGAACTCTTATTAATTTTGATTCTGAGAAGTAACGAAAACCTCATTTCAGATCAGAAAATGGGTATACAACTTCAGAACAGTGTTCACCCGAGGTATTTTACAAATCATGTTATTAAGAGGATTCTCCCTTATGGAAAATGTAAACTCCATTCTTTTAGTTTCTTCTCTCTAGAGCACCGAAAACAATTCCAAGAGAAGCGGTAATTGCTTGTGCAGTAACTAGTACCATACTGGCCCTGCCCCACCAACGGAGGGCTTGCTAGTCAGCAGACCAAGGGAGACCATCAGCCAGCAGGGGGAGAGAAGAGTTGGTGGGGGGTGGGGGGTGGGGAGGACAGTTGGGGAATGTGTCTGAGTCTACAGCTTGATGGAGGAGCTGGCTATCTCTGAAGAGTTTAAAATCAGAGATGTTAGGCTCTTTGCTTCTCCCACAAAGTGGAGCTTCAGACTGCACTACTGAGTGCTTACAATGCAAGGGGGAATCTGGTCAAATCAATAATGCCTCCCACCAAGAGGGGAGGGTCCGTAACATCAAAAATCTGCTCCATGAGGAAAGTTGTACCCTTGCCACATTTCATAACTTCAAATCATTTAATTTTTTATTTTTTTAAAGATTTTATCCATTTATTTGACACACACACAGAACACAAGCAGGGAGAGCAGAAGAGGGAGAGGGAGAAGCAGACTCCCCAATGAGCAGGGAGCCCAACATGGGGCTGGATCCCAGGACCCCCAGATCATGACCTGAGCCAGAGGCAGACATTCGACTGAGCACCCAGGTGTCCCCAAATCATTTTAAGTATTGCCAGTAACTGAGAAGAGGGCTGGTGGCAAGAAATTGAATAATATTAAAATAAAAAAAAGGACTAACACAGTAAGGGCATGTTACTAACAATACTTCCTTTAAACGGTTCACTTAAAAATTCACAGAATTGATCCTGGTGGCATATTAACGTCAAATTTGAAAAGAATGTTAGACTGAAATAATCACAGAATAGAATTTGTGGTATTTTGTAATACGGACCAGACAAAAAAACCCAGTAAGGTTTTAGGTACCCATTTGATTGGTTTCTAGGCAACTGAAAATATAGACTATCGCGTAGGCACACTTGGAAGATAATAAAGATGTCTGAAGGTAGTTTCAGAAGTTGTTCCTGCTGAATATGAAACATGAGGAGGAAATGGAAGGTTCCATTACAGGGTGGTCACCAGATAAAGGAGCCTAATGGTGTTAAGCTGACAAATATGGCTGCGTAACCTGAGATTTTTGGATCTATAACCTAAGTGGGGTATCTTACTCACCCTTCCATACTCCCCCCGACTGGTATCCAAATGATTCCACACCACCCTACATTTATAATATCAATTGTAAAACTAGTCTGGCATTTCAGTGTGTTTCAACCACAGTTGCTGTGGTCTGCCGTTTGCTGCCAGAACATAGCTTCTCATTACCCAGAGTTTCGTGTTTCTAAAAACAAAGCAGATAATACAAGAGAGGAGAAGATGGAGACCTCATGCTCTGACTTGAACTTTTCCAGTTAGGTTAGGATTTTCATTTAGCATATATTTGAGAGAGACAGAATGGGCACGTGCATGCAAGCACACAAAAGTGTGGGGGGAGGGGGGGCGAAAGAGACTCTCAAGCAGACTCTGTGACCACTGCGGAGCCCCACTCGGGGCTTGATCCCACGATCCCAAGACAAGACTTGAGCCAAAACCAAGAATCAGATGCCTAACCGGCTGTGCCACCCAGGTGTGCACCTTCATTTAGTTTTGTTATATTAACTTGAACTTCAAATTTCACCTCCTCTGTATTATGAAGATATAAATTACAGTCACATTTGACTTGTCCACCATGGCTTTTCCTGTCCTTCCATGATGCTGATGTATAATTTTAAAGAATAAGGTGTTTAAGTTTGACCAACATAAATCATATGTTTCAAATACTTAATCAGAGGCTTAAATATTATGCTTCACTGGAAATGGCAGGGATGAGGAGGAGGTGACTGTTTCACATTGGCTCCTGGAGATAGCACTTGGGGCAATGACATCAGAATACAGCTGCTTGGCAACCTGTAGTCAGTTGGCTATTTTCGGTTAGCCACAGAGAGTGGGCATTTGTTAGTGGCCATGTGTCCACCCTAGAGATAGGAAAACAAAGCCACCATAAGTAGCCAACCTATTTTAGATATGTCACCAGAGCCCTCCTTCACTCATGCCACTGTGGGGTGACGTGCATTACTGCATCCCGTGATTCCCACACCACATTTACTGTAAAGTCCTAATAGCACAGAGACATCTTGGCACCATCGCTTTGCTGCTCATGTTTGTAGCAGGTGTGAAACCTGTGAGATTTTTCATGGCACAGGAGACCCCCTCATTGGGTAGTAGATGTCCTTTATGTTTCTTTGAGTAGAAAGAATAATCCTTTCCTACTTAGGACCTCTAACAGGGTTATGTAATGACAGTGATTTCCCTATCTCGCCCTCACTTCACAAGCAAAAATTTTATTTTAATTCTTGCAAACCTGTTGTGACTAAATTTCTGGAAGTCATGTAAATAGCTTTTGAACTGCAATAATAGGTCTTCCCTTTTAAAAGCCTGCAAATCTCATTTTATTTATAAAAATAAACTGCTTGTTTTTCTTATTTTTGTTATTAAAGCATGTAAGTAGTGTGTGCGCAGAGTTGGCCTCATTCTCCTTTAAACACTCTGGGGAGCGGGGGAAAGAACAGTCCAGAAGGGATGACTTAGTGTTTTTATGTGACATAGAGTTACGTTCTAAGCTCAGATACTTATAAACAGTGCTTTGACCCACATGAATGTGTTGTAAGACATTAAAAAGAGGTTTAGGGTGTGTGACAATTCTTTACTGCATGGGACTGTGCTGAGAACCCTAGAATATGTCACCTCTAGTTCTAGGGAACTCAATGCCATTAGCCCCAACCAGTCATTGCTGTAACCAAAAATGCCTCACCCCCTCCCATGTCCAGAATGCCACCTGGGGTGATACCGATGCAGGTATCTCTCGCCCTGTCTGGGGAGATTTAGTTTCTTTTCCCACACATTCACCACCAGAGATAGAAGCTGGATATCTCTTTTGCCCGCACTTCTCTAGATCCCAACCTACACTGGACACATATATTCCCTCTGGGAAAAAACTAGCAGGTTATAACAGACCCTTCCTAACTTGGGGGTGGCTGTGGTGCACTGCGGTAGGATGAAGTTAAGTATAAGGAGCTTTGAAAATGTGGGTCCTAAAAGTTGGCTTCCCCAAACCTCATTTATTCAACCACCACTTCCTGAACAAAACTGGTGAGTGTGGGAAGGTGGCGTGTGTGTGCCTTAAGGAGCCACTTGTGCCACTGCTCCTCTTGCCAATGTACGGGGTTCCACTGATGAGAGCAGAATACCGTAAAACAAAACCCAGAAACAATAGCCCGAAGAGGGAACTGTCCTCATCATTTACATTATAAGATTACAAGCCCTTTGGCCCCTGGCTTTTTAGTGACCATAAAAGTTTAATACTGTACAGTTTACTAAAGGCTTTTTCACTCCTTTATAGCACCCTGATTATACTTCAACTGGAAGAAAAGGAACTGATTCAAATAAAGAGAGAGAGGAGTATTAAGACAATATAAGTCAATCTGAAAAAGATATCTTGGTAGAAGACTGTTCAAAGAACCCTTAGAAATAAAGGCACATTCTTTCTTCATCTCTGGACAAGGAATCAGTCTCATGAAGGAGACAGGCTGACAACTTCAGCTCCTTCAATTCGAAGGCGATCAATCAGCAGGTGAGACAAGACAATAGGGACACTGGATGAAGAATGCAGGCAAAACACAGAGAGCCAGCAGAAAGAGCTGCTGCAGTTGGGGGTCTGGTAGGCCAGCAAGAGCATGATGCAAGAGAACGTGACTCAGTAACTATCTTCATTCAGAGGAGCCATTATGGCTTTCTTGTCATTTTAAATACACAACATGTCCATGGCACGCCTGTATTTTTCAAATAGTTGTATGAATCGTGTTTTTTGAGACAGGTTCATACTGGTTTTGAACTCTCTGGTAAAAGTAGGGTCTAGATGATAAATGTACTCCAGGGCTCCAATTAATAGGATGCTAGGAGAGTCTGAATAAATTGTGAAATTTTGTAGGATACTGTCCATGGCTGTCAAAAAGGGAACAGAACTTGCCTCATCTTCACCTGGGCTCCTTAAACTTTAATCACTAGAGTGGATGCACCTGTTGTGGTACCATGTCACACTGGGGGAAACATGAAACATTTGTATTGAAATGCTGATCAGGTGCCTTCTCTTTCCACCTCCAGGCACAAGGACATCAAAATGCACGAGTCATGAAATTGGCCGGGGTCTGAACTATTTACACCATGGAAATCTGCAAGTGCAACAAACCAAGACTTTCTTCTTTCTAGAGAGTCGGTTGTCAAGCACTTACCAGCATACACAAGTATGTACATCTCACAGGTGAGTTTGCTGAGGGGCCTTCCCGTTTTGTGGTCTTAATTGCAGAAGCTCATGGAGTAGGCTTAACTTGGTAACCTTCACCAAAGTCAGAGAGAACTTTGCCCACACCATGGCTCCAGGATGGGGTCTGGAGATAAAGTGGCATGGCATCATTAAGATTCTTCAGAGTGCATTCTTGGCAGCTTGTTCAAAGAAAGGTTAGTCTAGAGAGAGCAGCACCAGCTGTTCCCCTTTTCATTGTTCTGCTTGCAGGATTTTGAAATCCTTAGAAAAGTACTAAATATGTCATTAAAGGCAGAAATAAATAATACAAGTAAAACCAATTTGCCATAGTCCCGAAGATCTTACAACACAGAACAGATATTGTTTACTTTTTAATGAGTACTAAAAGGGACCAGAAAACACATTAAAATTAACCAACACCACAATATTACTTTGGGAGTGCAGATCTGTAACAGATGACTGATTTCAAGAATGTTAGGTGTAATATGAAAGTGTAGTTATGGTTAAGATCACTTCTTTCTTAAGCAAAGTGCAGCCTGCCTGACCTTGGAATAATTAAAAACCAGACAAATGCCTGCAGGTTATGACCTGTGATCGAGCCTCGCCCTTATGAGAAGTCTTCTTGCCCAATCAGTAATCTCTGATGTGTGGAGAGTGTTATATGCTGTGATAATAGTTACATAAAAACTCAGGCTTCCACTGCACGGGAGAGGTTATTGTGTTCCAGAAGAGCTGAATAAAATGATCCCAGTGCTGTGGCGGTGGGAGCTAGAATCTGAAAAGCATTCCTGTTTTTTGGCTTAATCTGGTACCCTAGAATTACAGAACAAATTACATCTATCTTCTCTTTTCGATATGCCTAGAAGGTTTGTCTCAGTCTCCTATTCAAAAAGCTTGCTTATTGGACAACCACTGTGAGAGGCAGGAATTAGGTATGGATGCTTTCCGTCTTCACAGGCCAATGGAAGATACCCAGCATTCCTGTAGAGCATCTCCTTTATCGCAGGGATTCTATTTGGCCCTCCCGAGCCTGAGGCGACTCCTGTATGCTCAATTGCTCCAACTTCTGCATCCAATGGAAGGTGCCTCCATCCACAAGTGGAAAGAATCGGCTTCTAGATACTCATAGTTTTAATCCAGCTGATGTCTTCCTATCACCTCAAGGAGAAGGCTTAACGTAGAAGAAACTAAAGTAGACGGGACCTTCGTCACAGTAGCCACTGTTGGTTACCTCTCAGCACCCAGGCAAATAAAGTTTTATTGGAACATAGCCATGTTTACTCACTTGTCTATGGTTGCTTTCACCCTACAACAGCAAAGTTGAGTAACTGCCACAGAGACAGTATGTTCCACAAAGCCTAGAATATTTACTGTTTGGCCCTTTACAAAAAAATAAATAAAAAAAAAATTTGCCAATCCCTGGCTAAAGCTGTTTGTAGCTTCCCACTTTGTCCAGCAGGGGTACAAGGAGCCTGGGTGGCTGGACTCACTTGCTAGACCAGCTCTTCCCCACTTTGACTCAGACTCTTGGGGGGCGGTGTGGGGGGCGCCTAGAAGTTGGCTTTTCCCATCTGGCCAGGCTCCATGTATAATTTCAGATACTTTGGATTGTAGTCATAAAGCCGTATTTTTACCCCTCTGTGTTCAGCCTGGGTTTCTTTTATGTGGAGACTTCCTTGCAGCAGCAAGAACTAGCCAGGGCATAGGGTCCACGGCCTGTGTCCTTCAAGGATGGCTCTTAGTGCAGAGCAATCTAGTTATTGTGACTTTGCAGTTTTAAAAAGGAACATACAATTTACTAAATATACAATGTCTAAAACCCAGGTTTTCCTGAAGCTATTATATGCAGTTTAAAAATCTCACCATTCTGTCTATATACCTGTTAAGTTTTAACAATACATTCAGGATATAGTTTAGGTCCTTTTATAAACTTAGTTTAATTAACCATTTTTAAACATTCGAAGACTCCATTTATACATTTAATATATTCAGTCTTCTTTTTCAGCATTTAGACTGTAATAATCAAAATACCCTCAAGCAGCTAAGTCTTTTCTCTTGCTCAGCAAGAGTTCTTAAGCATTTCTTCATTTAAATTTATAAATTCAATGACTCTCAAGCTCTGGTATTTTCTTCTTTTGGAGGGGTAAGATTTATTTATTTGAGAGAGAGAGAGAGAAATAGAGAAATAGCACAAATGCATGAGTGGGAGGGGCAGGAGGAGAGGGAGAAAGAATCCCAAGCAGACTCTGTGCAACATGGGCTTGATCTCACAACTCTGAGACCATGACTTGAGCCGAAACTGAGTCCAACGCACAACTGACTGTGCCACCCAGGGGCCCCTCAAGCTCTGGTTTATTTGTTTGCTTGCTTGCTTCCTTCCTTTAAAAAAATTTTTTTTATTTATTCATGAGAGACACAGAGAAAGAGGCAGAAACATAGGCAAATGGAGAAGCAGACTCCCTGTAGGGAGCCCAGTGAGGGACTTGATCCCAGGACCCCAGGATCACAACCTGAGCCAAAGGCAGATGCTCAACCACTGAGCCCCTCCAGGTGTCCCAAGCTCTGGTACTTTCTAATACTATTTACAAGCTTAACTAAATTCTCATATTTTTTTTAAGATTTATTTTAGAGAGAGAAAGTGTATGAGTGGGGGGAGGGGCAAAGAGAGAGAATCTTCAAGCAGACTCCATGGTGGGCATGGAGCCCCACTCAGGGCTCGATCTTATGACCCATTAGATTAGGACCTGAGCTGAAACCAAGAGTCGGGTACTTAACTGACAACCACCTTGGAGCCCCTCGTATCTTTCTACATAGGAGGCCAATTCTGAAATAATTTACACATTTTAAACAATAATTATAAAGTGAATGTACCAGGTGGACCTAAATGTAATATATACTTGAAATAAAAGTATTACTATTGTAGATTTGGTTATTTTTATACTCTTAATGTTAAATTCTCCAGGGTTAAAAATACTTTCCCTGGAAAGTACTTTCTATCCTAAGGAGACAACTTTCCATCCTAAATGAAATGGGTTATCATTCAACATGTGGTTCCCACCTCATTGAACTTGAGTTGCTTTTCAAACAGAGTTTTTAGGCTGACACGTGACTGGAGTGACAGATGTCCAGGGCAAAATTTTTGGGGTCACTTGTTGCCAAGTTAGGCTCTTTACAAAAATAGTTGCCACAACAAAAAGAACCTCCAGGATGTAAATTATCATTGCCTATATCATGGGTCTCCTCTCAGGAGCAGACATGCCCTCCTAAGATTCTAAAGAATTTCCTTTACCTTGCTTGGATTTTGTATTTCTCTAGCATATACTTTAACATCTTTTCATTCAGCTCTATAGACATTTAATTTTCCTTTATTGAGCTATAATTTGCAGACTGTAAAATCACTCTTTGAAAAATAATACAAGTTAGTGATTTCTAGTATATTCACGGACACCTGCAGTCATCACAGCTATCAAACTTCAGGACATTTTCACCACTTAAAAAAGAAACTCCCCACCCATTAGCAGTCACTCCCCATTTGTCCTCTCTCTCAGCCCTCGGCACTCACTAATTTCCTTTCTGTCTCTAGGATTTGCCTGTTCTGCACATTTCATATAAATGGAATTATATAGTACATGGCCTTTAGTGTCTGGTTTCTCTCATTTAGCATAAAGTTTTCAAAGTTCATCCATGTTGTGGCATCTGTGAGTACTTCTTATGGCCGAAAGATATTCCATTGTATGGACATACCACATTTTGTTTTTGCCATATTCATCTGTCGATGGACATTTGGGCTGTTTCCACTTTTTGGCTATTATGAATTCCACTATATGAGCCACTACTTTCTCCCTCAAACAGGCTTTATAAATAATCATCACATAAATTAATGAGTTAGGATATCAAGATTCAATGGGCATGAAGCATCTTCACAAGTCTGGGCTGAACTCTTGTCACTCAGATTTTTTTTTTTAATTTTTATTTATTTATGATAGTCACAGAGAGAGAGAGAGAGAGAGAGGCAGAGACACAGGCAGAGGGAGAAGCAGGCTCCATGCACCGGGAGCCTGATGTGGGATTCGATCCCGGGTCTCCAGGATCGCGCCCTGGGCCAAAGGCAGGCGCCAAACCGCTGCGCTACCCAGGGATCCCCTCTTGTCACTCAGATTTATGAGGATAGCCTCATTTCACTTAGGAAATTCAAAGATTTGGATAATTATTCTTAATTTTTTCATATCTAAGAGACCTCAGTTCTCTGAAGGCACAGACAATGAAAAAAATTTTGTATTTTCTGAGATACCCAAAAGAATGCCAGACACAGAGAGGATACTCATTATCTTTAAACGAATCTAAAGAGCTGAAACTATAACGATAAGGGCAACAAAGTATGTACTGTATTTCAGCTCAGATTTAAATGTTAGTAAAGGAAGGAAACTGAAGAAGTTGCCACTCCTTTTAATTAAGCAGGCCAAGATTTCATGCAGGAGGTGGGATTTCATGAATAGTTTCAAAACCGGAGGTCTAATTGGTTTAAACTCTATCATACATATGCCTACAGGCAGCTGCAATGAATTGTTTTGCAAACAGAAAAGTAAGTAACCTCTCATGGAAAATAGACCCACTCCAGAAATCTCAAGACCCAAAGGACACATATGTTTTGAGCTATTCCTTTAATCTGTGTCCAAACAAAGCATCTAATTCTTATCTTAGAGAATGGAAAGCACTGACATATGCAAAAAGAGAAGCATCAGTACACTTGTCTTCGCATGCAGGTGCAGGCATCAGACTTTTCAATAACATCTATAACACGGTCATTAATTACAGAGGCAGTCAGGTTTCGACAGCATATCATTTTCCTTTGCCCTCCTCTCTTTCCCTTCTGTAATCAATTCTATTCCACTCCTTCAAAAGAGCATTCATTTCTGGTACCAACACTTTTAGGGTGTTAGACTTGATTCTAAGTACCTTCCATGTTTGTGACAGTACTTGGTTATGATTTTACCTTTATTACAAAACAGCAAACATTGTAAATAGGCAGAAATTTATTTATGAAAATTTTTTTCCTGGCAATAGAATATGGCTGCTTAAACAATTCTATCTATACATATGAGAGCTAGTCAAGTATGTACTAGACAGGAAGGAGAGTTAATGAGTGAAAGCCCCAAACACATCAGAGACAACCAATTAGCTTGTCTGAAACACAGGCTTGTAAAGCTATCAGTAACTTATAAAATGGTCTGCTACACACGAGTAAAATGTTGTTTAAATGGCTTGCTTAACTAGATGCATTCACCATGAAATTGATTCTTTTAAGGTTATCTTTTTAAACTTAATCCTCATTAACTGTGCATATTGAAATGGCTGGCTGGGTGGGAGGGTGGGTAGATATCTTGGTATCGTAAAGTGCAGTTTGAAAATATGAATTCCATACTTTTTGAGGTGAAGAGGTATCAGGGAAGAAAACCCATCAATTACCAACAGTTGTGTCAGCCTCAGTAACTGAAAAGGATCAACACGCTTAGATTATTCCTCCTCTGCCTTGCTAAATGCTTAGCTTGGGATTGGTAGATGTGCTCCGAGGACCTTCCAGTGCTCAGAATGCATGCTTTTGTGTTATGGAGCTGCACCAGTTTTCACTACAGACGGTGATTCTGTGAAGTGGCATGAGAGAGAGAGAAGACCTGGAGCCTGGCAGTCTTCAAATCCAACATTTGCCTCCCAGGGATCAGCTTTCATCCCCCAAAGACTTACTTTACCCAAACATTTGAGGTAACTTGATGTTAGTTGACATACAGACGACAATTGCTATACTATTTCATATTTTGAGTTTTCTTGAAACACTATTGTATATTCTGAAATTGTTTTTTGGCTGTATCTCATATTCAGCTTGTTTTCTGTTATACAAGGCTCCATGCCATGAATACACTTTCATCGGCTGTGACCTAATCAGACAGCCAGAAGAGCATGCTTTGATTTTGACAGAACTCTTCTTTCTGCTTATTCAATGTTGGTACCATTCACAAAACCACTCTGAGTTGGTCAACTCAAGGGATTCTTTGACTTAACAAAATACTAGGAAAAAATAAGTTGAAACAATGGTTAAAGCTTGTTAAAAACACAAATATCTGTTAAAAAGTTTATATATATTCTAGCTTATTTGGCTTTGGTAATGGACTATATATCCTCTATCTCAGTCTTGTAGCTGGGAGGTCTGGGAAAGCAACAGTGGTAATAACAAAACAAAATATTAATATATGGAACCCAAATAAACATGTTTAATAGTGGCCTTGTGGTACTATGGCAGCACTCTGTCGTAACAACGACAACATTTAGACGTTGGGGCAGATTCAAATTCCTGGGCCTTAAACAGGAGACAAATATGGCAAGCCACGCGTTGCTGAGCCGCCAATGGAGGGTGCCAATGGCCCTGTCCAGATGCAGAGATATTCAAGGGATGTTCCTGTCAGCAGTTTGTCCTCTGGCTCCAGCAAGGAGCCACCATGGAAACACTGGGAGGAAAAGGAAAAACAGGAAGGCGTGGAGAGACAGGGGAAAAGGCAGAAAAAATTGACAGCCACCTCAATAACACATCTGAGCAAGGGGAACAGGTAACAAATGGCCTTCGAACAAACAGCCATGTTGTTAGTCACAGAGAGAGAATTTCTTTTCCTACTGGCAATACGGCCAGGAGCCTAATATCCTGGCAACTGAGAAATATGAGCTTGGAAAGAGGCTTGCAGGCAGTCTGAGGAAAGAAAAGCTGAGTGGTAATCCGTCCTGGGGAATTTTAGCCAAAAAAACCCACACAGGACTAGTTGAACTCAGAATAAAGCCCATGAAAGACAAGTCTGGAGAACATTACAATCAGACATAAAGAGAACACCAGAAATGAAGGTTCCAAAAGCCACTGACTGGATTTAGCACAGCACTGTTAGCGCGGCCTTGTGTCCTAGTGGTCAAACTGGGACTAGTCCAAAACACTAGTTCTCAACAGAGGGGAAAGGTGACCACACCCCTCAGGGGACATTTGGCAACGTCTGGAGATACTTCTGGTTGTCACAGTGGGGGTGGGGCGGGGTGTTTGCTGCAGGCATCTTGTGGGTAAGGGTCAGGGATGCTGCTGGACATCCTGCAATGCACTGCCCTCCCAACCCTCAACAAAAAACTATCTAGCCTGAAACGTCAACAATGCTGAAGTTGAGAAACAGTTCTGAACTGATCTTTTAAAGCAAAAATCAAAGAACAAAAGCCCTGTTAATGATTCAATATATGGTTTCTGACCACAAATCATCAGGCTCTCCCTCCCCAGAATCAGGAGGAGATTGAGGAACTGGATTGCAAAAGTGGACCAGGAACTGTGTTAGAGAGCACCATAGGTCTATAGTACAACTCTCTGTCCTCTCTTCTTGCTCAAAGTGGAAATCAATTGATCTTGGTGGGGACAAGTCACAGCATTTAACTGGGCTGAAACAAATGCACCAAATAAATAGCCGTCTGTCCCTCCTTCTACTGTTACTACTCACTCACTGTTTCAGGTCCCGGGGACACAAGGGTGAACCTAAGTCCCAGATCTCACCGAGCTTGATTGGAAGAGACCAGCAGGTATCAAGCAGGGACAGCAGTGACTCAGTGAAGTCTGATGGAATAAGCGCCATGAAAAACGAGAAGGCACCGTGGCAATAACAACATTTGCCACATTGCTGATCTAATAGACGGACTAAGGGCATGATATAAATTAAATATCAAGCCGTTGCAGGTAAGGACAAATCTGTAGCTGGTTTCAAAACAAAATTTCATACAGTTACAATAAAGGCTCCTTCAATTAACCTCTACTTAATCACCTAGGTTTAACTGACTCTTCATTGCCCCGGTGCAAGATAATGACGGACGTTGCCTGCACAGACTGCCCATGCCCTGTGGGTACAGGCCCCGGGTGGAGCTGGCCGCTCACCTGATGCTCACACCGGGGCACTGCTGTCTGGCACGTCTGCTCACTTCTGCTGCCGACTGGTTTCCTAATTCTCATGGAGGCAACACATTTGTTACTATCATCAAGTCATTTAATTAAAAATGGCATCAACGGGGATCCCTGGGTGGTGCAGTGGTTTAGCGCCTGCCTTTGGCCCAAGGCGCGATCCAGGAGACCCGGGATTGAATCCCACGTCGGGCTCCCGGTGCGTGGAGCCTGCTTCTCCCTCTGCTTATGTCTCTGCCTCTCTCTCTTTCTCTCTCTCTCTCTGTGACTATCATAAATAAATAAAAATAAAAAAAATGGCATCAACGGATGAAATAGGAAGTTGAGAAGAGAATTTCTATTTCTCTGAAAAGTTATGTGGAATGTGTTCAAAGAGGCCAATGAAGGTAAGTCACTAAAAACAAGCTGTTGTCAAATCAGATTTAGGCGAGACGACTATCAAGAGCAATCGAGGCAGGTGAAAGTGTGAATTGCTTCCCACGTGTCCTTAACTTACCGTTTTACTTTATCTTATGGTTCTATCTTAAAGAAACAGGAAGTGAAAATCATAGCATAGGTAGTGGCTGTATTTTGTGCATTAAATATGATACAGAACCCTGATCAGTGGCTTCGTACTCACTGAAAAGTTACTGGCCCAATATAAAAAGATTAGTATCATTTATATATTTTAAGTTAAATTATTTTAACTACCAGTTAGTATCTACCAGTTCAGATTGGGTCATATAAGGGGGGCTTCTAAGAATTTCAAATCCCACTTTTTATTCTGTCTGAATCGAACGCCTTCTCAGGGGGATGTCATTAACACCTACTTTAGTCGGAAGTTGAGAGTGTTACATAAAACCATGTCCACTGTCAAAATCAATACTAGTGTCTCTCACCTCAAATCCTTTTGTGAAAGAAAAGTAGAGTATAAATAAAAAAAACCCCACTGAAGTCCATATTGATACCCACACCCCTGCGGTCTCAAGTAGAGAGAGTCACTATTCAGGTCTATGAATGTACATTATGGTCAAAACTGGATACGTTGTTCTTAAACACAGTATCCTTTAACAAAACAAATGTTACATTATTTTGAATGTATTTGTAAAATATTTTCTAAATAGAACTTACTCCCATTTTCTAGACTCAGAAACAGGTACAGAATTATAGCGTACTTTTGTTAGCTGATGCCCTGGATTCCTATTTCCTGCATTTAGAGCTCTCTAAGGGACGAGCAATGTTAGCGCTCTGAAGACAAGTCTTATTTTACTTTGAAGTTCTCTGTTTCTTTACACCTTTATCACACATCTATGAGCAAGACGGCAATTCTACCATAGTACTTTAAAATAAAAATCACAGGATGCCAAGACCAGACAAACGATGGCTTGGGCTGTTTTTAATTATATGTATCAATAATAAAATAAAACGATGCCCATAACGGCATCTACCTCTGTGTGCCACAAATTAATTTTTTTAGTGAATGAATTACCTGATACCCTGTCTTTATCATGTTTAACATAAGAGGATTTAGACTTCAGAGCCCGTGAACAGCATTTGTAAATTTTAGGTGTGAGTTCATGACATCTCCTCTTTCACACAGAAAGATGTGGTTCTGGAGAAAACAAGGATCAGGGAAAGAAATTCCTGCCTATTGGACTCCAGCTTCTCACCCAAGACATATGACACACATCACCTGGGCACTTCTTAGCAAGTTAAATGCAGCACACGGTTTTCATAAAACATTGGGGCGAGCTGAAATCTCTCACAGCTGCTAAAATATTTGAATCCTGATTTCTTTTTTGAAGTTACAGACACCAAGTACGTAGTAACCTGGTCACAGGTTGACCTGCTTTTCGGTGCTGTCAGAAGGGACAAGATGATGTGATAAACTGTGGGGACGTCTGGGATGACCCACGGGCTGCAAGGCTTGGCTCAGTAACCAAGAGCATTGTGTTCCGGAGAGTGCGCCTGGTTCTGACGTGACCACTGACCCTGTGGGGCACAAAGACATAGGATACTTCCCTTACAAGCCGAGGAGAGAGAAGGAAATGGAACAAGCGTGAACCACATGATGGGCAGAAGTTCTGAACATGAGATTGAGATGGGAGTGAACTGGACTAGCTGTTGTCTCTCTTGTTCTCTTTTTAAACTAAGTTATTAAAGCCAAGGACTTATTTAAAACACTGAAAGATGTAATTTATTAACTACCACTCATGGAAGAACTGAACTGTTCCCTAAATGAGCAAATCATTCTATTCTCACAGGCAAGAATCTGGAATGGCTTGCATAAGTATCTTAATGGTTTTTAGATTCTTCTGAAATATAAATTAGACTCTTACAGCTCGGGTTTAAGGGACTCATTTGCGCTGTATCATAGATGTATAAAAATACTCCTATATCTGCACAAAGCATAAAAAAAGCTCTCTGGAAAATCATGCACCCCTTGCACACCCAATATCCCCTCCCCGTTCCCCCCAACCCCCAGAATCCTTCCCATCTGCCAGCTGGGTTTCATTTTAAGAATTTCACACTGAATATAAAGTGCTATTTTGACCATGTGGCTCCAGAAATGTGAATTTATAGTCTATTCAGATCGTACGCCAATGATTGACAGAGAGGGGATTAACCAACTGGATGAGATGAAGCCGCTGCCTCTTCCTTCAGGTTGCTTTACGTTTCCAGGAAAGGATGGTCACCCTCACACTGCTTCATTGAGGCTGGCAAGAAGTCATCTCCTAGCAAGGCACTTGCTTTTCACTTTTCTAATAGATGTCCGCTCTATCTTGGAGCTCCACTGGCCCCCTGCTCCCCACCCCCACCCCCCAGCCTTGTTCCCACATTCCATCCATTTCTCCACATGTAAAATGAGAACACTAAAGCTTGCTTCCTTAGACCTCTCTTGCAACAATGTTCATTTAAGGACACATAACACATATTTATAATTACTGGTCTTCAGATCTAAGAGTCAAATTTTGGAAAGTATGTTGTGTGTATCTGGTTTTCTTGGGTAAGGGCTAGCAATGCCTAACAGCTTACACATGGGAAAGACTCCTTGCATGTAGTATTTCAGAGATTGTTGGCAAGTCTTGGCCATCTAGAAATGTTTCAAATACCATTGCTATTTAAGCTTTTCCAAAAGTAGTTCTGTTTTTTCAACAGTGATCCATCTTGTTTCACACTTATCATCCTCAAGTATTGTCTTAGGCATAAAAGTATAACTATATATTCAGATTTTCTAAATCTTTCTTTTTGCAACTTTAGGATCATGCTGTGTTCTTAGGACTCTGTTCACTAAATGCACAATAAGTAACACTATAAAACGGATTACAGATTACTTGTTTAACAGAAAATCAAGGAAAGGGTACATAAGCGATGAATTACAAGAAGGGTGTATAGAATGTATTTAGATCTGATACTGTGATCCTGAAGCCAGTCTCAAAATGAATGAACATCTCTATGCTTCTATTACACATACACGTACATTGACCTCAGAAGTCGATCGACATCCTCAGAAAAGTACAAGCTTATGGCATCCTGTCAAGTTTGGTCCTGTTCAGAACAGGAAAGACTCTGTGCAAGATGGGGGCTTTAGTTTCTAGGTTATTCAAGAGAGGTAACAATGCTTTGCTCCCTTCCCTCAAGACAAGACAAGACAAAACAAACAAGAACACTATAGAACATAGATTATAATTAAGGGAAAATTTCTCATACTTGCCAGCATAATAAGTACATCTCCATTAAAAACAAACAAACAAACCCACCAGTCTTATACATTTAACTTTTAGATACACTATCTGAACAGTTAAGGAAGTCATTTGAGAGGAAAATATGGACAGAGCCACATCAAACTGGTAACAACGAATGGTAACATGGGGTGGGAGTGGGGAGAAGGGAATAAAGATTTTAACTTTTTCTTAATATGCTTCTGAATTATTGGACTTGAAATAATAAGCTCCTATTAAAACACTAATAGAAACATATATATGAACAACTCCAAGAGCAGAAAGGGCATTTTAAGGAAGAAACTAAAAATACACCTCTAGGTAGAGACACATAAAAGGATGTAACCTGCCTCACAGCAGAGGCTCAATAAACATGCGCTAAATGAATGGGAAAAAACGGTTGCCAACAACGATTAGCCTCCTGTGGTACCCTCTACTTAATTTATAAGAGTGCCCCCACCTCAGGAAGGTGGGTAGCCTTCCAAGCAGAGAAGATCACCACTCAGGATTCTTAACTGTCACAAATAAAAATCTGCTACTCTCTGACGAGGCTGCAAAGTTCATCTGTGCATTTTCCAGTCAGTAGTATCAGGACTTCAGGTCTGGGGCAAGAAATAAAACCTGCTACAGTCTGCTCTCCCTCAGACCCCGTTCAGAAAGATTGCTCACAGGCCATCCGCCTTCCTTTACAGGGTGTTTGATGACACTTGAATGAAGCTCAAGGACAGCCTGCAGAAGGCTATAACATCTCTTCACTACATTTTAATACTACATTGTTAATGTCAGCACAAGAAAAAGCCACAAAAAAATTGAGAGCTACATTTACCATAAAAATGTTGTCATGGATTACTCATTAATTCATTCTATATCTCTTGCAGAAAAAGTCTTTTAGAACTGTGGAAAACAGTTCTTCCCTGTTGAAGACATAACCTCCTCTTTTCCAATAACGAAAAATACATCACAGATCATGACTCCTCCCACCTTTTTATTTTTCAGAAACACAGCGCTGAATATGAAATCAAATGGCAGCAGTGATTTAACCCATAGGGTTGATGTTATTCTAGTCTCCTCTTCTTTGTCCTGATCTCCTGCTTTAATTTATTATTATTCTCATGTGAGTCACTTTAAATTCTTTGTGGACAGAAGCAGTGTGACTACACAGACAAATGAAAATAAAGGAACATCTCCATCTGGAGTGAATAATAACATTCCATCTCTTTGCTTGGCATTATTACTTAACAGAACACACCAAGCTTCATTGAAAGTCACTAGGTCTTGAGTCATTCTTACTATTTTAGGGGTTCTTAAAAGTGCTTGTCAACACTATTACCAAGGAGTATGGACTCCGATTTTTCAGAATTGTCTTGTATAAGAAACCTCAGCTGAAGTTAATTCATTTTAAGAATGGATTTTATGTACCACAGGAGGAAGAAATTCTTCAGTAGATCAAATCCCTTAAAGAGAAATCCAAGGGATTGTTCGTTTTACTGTATAAAACACAAGATACTTAAAACATAATTTTCCAGATTTTTTTCTCTCTTTTTTAAAGGTGGTGCTAGTAGTGCTCACATAGAATTATTTTCCCCCTGTGGTGTTTCTGGGCGATGGGATTGTAACTGCACTGTCCAGCTCTTATTATCTTCTATGCCAGATATCAGATGTCATGTGGCATTTTATATGCCACGTGATCACCCCTAACAACACCCTCCAAAATAATCTCCCGGGGAGGGCGGGGGAGGGGAGGTGCAGGCGGAATCTAAAATCAGCAAAGTTAAGTTATCTTTAGCCACAGGACTTTGGCCAAACTCTGTGAGAGAAATAAAATCTTGCCTTTCTTCCTCTTTTTCCACCTTCCTTTCTAGTAATTCCTTTCTGCAATCCTAGGAACCCCAGGTCTCTGTATATCTTACTATGTGTCAGGTGCTCTTTAAAAATTTGTAAAAATATATTACCTCATTAACTCTTATGTCAACACACTAGGAAGGTACTATTAGGACATTGAAGCTTGGAAAGGTTAAGTAGTGTGTCTAGGCAATGGGGGCAGGATGTAATGGTGGGAGTCTGGCATAGCAGAACCGTGCTGTCTCTTAGCACCGTGCACATGAAGCCAGCACCACCAATGAGGTGGGGCTGCACGAAAGACCAGTGGACAATAAAAGGAAATGAAATCCAACAGAGTGTAACTTCAGGCACTTCTAGTAGGGCTGGGATAAGAGCTGGTTGCAGGGCCTCCCGACATTCCTTAAAAATCAGGCCATGTAGATAGTCTTCCAAACATACAGATCCTTGGGTCCCCAATTTACTAGCTAAACTGGGCGTATAGTCACTCCTTAAATCCATCCTGCCCTTCCCATAGATAAGCCCTTTGCTCAAGGCATGCCATTCTCCTAGAAGGTCCTCTGCTCTGTGTCCATGTGGGTGGTAGCATAGTGT
Source organism: Canis aureus (assembly GCF_053574225.1). NCBI lineage: Eukaryota > Metazoa > Chordata > Mammalia > Carnivora > Canidae > Canis > Canis aureus. The sequence goes on along the minus strand of NC_135614.1, from coordinate 63,338,870 downwards.
AATAGTGTGCTGGGCTAGAGCCACAAATGCCTAGGTTTACATCTCTGCTTTACCACTTACTAGGTGTTTGACTTTGCGTAAGTTTCTTAAATGTTCTAGGCCCAAGTTTCCGTAGTTGGGAAATGAGGGTAATAATAATTTTAGTAAGAATAATACCTCCCTCACAGTGATGTAAAGCATTCAAAAGTGTGCCTGGCGCTATTTCATGCCCACCACCACCACCACGCAGATTCTGAGTTACTTGTGCTTAATACCCAACTCAAATGCCTTTCTTTCAAGATTCTCCTTCTGAGATCCTGTAGTCCCCTTGGTTTTATCATTCCAATGGTATTTACCCTGTATCCCTGCAAGTATTCACATGGTCTTGAAGTGCGATTATTTATATATATGTTTATAAACAACCTCTCCCCTGATGAAATCATAATCCCAGAAGTTTAGACTAAACATAAACTTCTTCTTTTTCCTTATCTCCTTCTCTTCCCTTCTGCTGAGTGTTTTAATCAGTTTATTATTCATATATACCAGAGAATGGATAGAACAAGGAAATGGGAGAGAAATGAGAACACACACACACACACACACACACACACACACACACACAATTTATAATTCCATTTTAGATCATTAAATTTAAATCTACCAACATTCTCCATTTCCTTCTTGGAGCAAAGCTTGCCAGGGCTGTAAAGAAGGTTGAATATGGTCTTTGTCCTCCCAGGACTCACAGTCTAGAGCAGGTGAAAAGATATGCCTCTAACTACACTGCCTGAATCCCAACACTACTTAAACCTATGTCTCAAAGTGCTTGCTCCCTCTCCAAATACACCAGGTTTGAATTTTCACACCTTGGGGCTACTACTTACTTAACTCATCCATTCTGGGACCTCCCTCCCCTTTTCTGGTCACCCCTTTTCTTTGTTTTTGAGGTCCCCTCCCCGAAGAATTGACTGCTCCCTCAGATGTATATTCATTCATTCATTCATTCATCAGTTCAGTATTTGTTAAGGTCTTCATCTTCCCTGCTACAGTACACATTCTCTAAAGCAGATCCCATCACTCATTTTGGTGAAACCCGCATCAGGAGTAGGGTTTGATATGGGGCAGATGCTCAGGGCGCCCTCTTTGCCCTTGCCTCCTGGGCAGAGATGTTGGAGCAAGGAACTGCCCAAAAGGAACTGCTGGAGAAAGGAGAACCACCAATACTTGCTAAAACAGGGCAGCCAGGATTGTCTGTAGTTTTCATTTATTCATTTGATAGAGAGGGGGCTCTATTACATGCTAGGCACTGTGCCACGGGGCAGAGAGACAAACAAGATGGGGTACAGGGAGAGAAAGGCACTAACTATGCGGTGTGCCCACATGTGTAAAAATGGCAGCATGGACAGAGAGGAGGGTGTGGGGTTTACTTGTCTTGACAGCTGCTAACTCATTTGAGAGTTCATCATATTTATAAATTATGAGAAAATGATATCAAGGACCTTTACAATTACAGTCCTCATGTCTAGCATTAAACAATGTCTACATATTTTATTTTGCAGGTAATATGCTTGATGGTATTTTTGATAGGTCCTACTTTTATGACCCAATCAATCAGAGATCTCTATTTTAGCTGCTACACTATTCATTTATTTTAGTCATTATGGTTCACTTACTGCTTCCCAATTCAGCCTCTCCTATTCCAAGGAGAAATTCTAAGACTTAATCATTAAAAAACAAAACAAACAAACAAAAAAACCCCGAAAAATATTTATCTAAGAGAACACCTTAAACGGGGCTATATATAGGTAAAGAGTCAAAATGCAACACAGAAACGAAAATAGAAAATTAGGTTCCAGAACATAGTATTGTTTTGTTTTTTTTTTTCCCAGAAAGTTTTTACTATGACAGAAGTGGATGATATGTCTTTTAAGGTATTTGTACTAAGCCTGCCCAGCAAATACACAGCTAACCTAGAATGTTCTGACAAAAACCTAAAGGTACAGGGGATCTCATATGAAGGCAGGAAAAGGCTATATGACCCAACATAATTTCCTCCAAAGGCTGTTAACATCACAAAGAGTCACAAAGCATTACACTGAGCAAATTAAGGTCATTTAGGAAATGCATGTAGCCCAACATCTGATGTCTTACCATTTCGTTTTGCTCTGCACATCAAAGGGATGGTGTACCTCTAACTCAAGCTTCTGATATTCAGTAATTGCCCATTCATATTTATATGAAGGAGACTACTATAAAAGATAGCCATAAAGCTTCAGTTTGCTCTGGATTGAACATCTAAGGGAAGACAACAGTTTCATTTTCTTTTCTTTCTGGGGAACAAAAGCATCAGATAGGAAAACCTGTCCCTTTGGAAAAGGCCAGCCATTTGTTCTCTAGGAGGCCCCTGAAAGCAAGCAGATAAGGGAAAGTGGATATCTGGATTTGTCTGAGAAAAGCCTTTTCGGTCCAACTGTAGCAACTTATTTGAGAGCTGTAAGTCATTAAATGTGTCTCTGATATCACTTCACGTATGAAGATTAGTGGAACATACCAAGAGATTGAATCATCAAACAACTCTCTTAGGAATTTCAACATAGCTGATTTGATACAGAATTACTCCAAAGGCCCAAGCCTGCGTAGGATCCTGGTTGAGATAAGATACAGACACCTTTTAGACAAGGGCTTCATTCTTCAGAAATGGAAGCTCAAAGGGAGAACTTCCAATCAACAGCATCCTCTACACATACCCTGTGGCCACTAACCAAACACAAAAAAATCTCAAGTCTTTGCCCTCACAGAGCATACAAATGAAGAAAACAATCCCCTCCCACTTTCCCATTCCAGAGACTACTCATCAGGAAACAGATCCCCCTTAAAAAATGCCACTAGTCTATATCCTTAAATCCTTATTGATCCAGAAAATAGTGCTATTCCAGTTTCTGGCTTGAGAAGAGCAGCTACAATCAACCTTTTCTGAAACCAAGAGGAGTTGCTGGATTGCTTTCTTGCATTGCCTCTAGAAGGACTTAACATTGCTCTAATCCCTCATATATCAAACTCCTTTACCAGAGGAGTGAAGGGGGCCCTTTTGCTTCTTATTTTATGAGTCTGCCAGGAGTGAATTGGCAATCAAAACTGAAGCTAAATTCCTCAAAACACTTTTGGTAAATAGACATAAGACAGCATTGTGCTTACACATATTGCCTATTCTAAGCTATCAATCTTCAACTAAGACTGGGAAGAGGCTCTGAATTTCTCATTCTTAGAAATCACATGGCATATGCAATAAGAACATATGGCCACGAGATAACTGAGGCTTCGATTTGTACCACAGCCAAGAAAACTAGACGCCCAAGTGTATCACTACTAATGAATTAGGGAATAATGCAGAGAATTTGCCGAGAGAAGGGAAAATTTAGACAGAGTTGGAAAAAAAGCAGACATTTTAAAGGTATCTGGCAATGGGGCCATATCAAAAATATTTACATAAATGTGATAATGAGAGTGATTTAGATTGGGGGGGGGGGCATGTAGAAGAGAGGTTTCTCAAACTCAGCAGAATTTCAACAAGTATCCAAGATGATAGTAAGGCTTTTTAAAATGCAAACAGGGGATTGTGTATTAATAAATATGAAGCTCTTAAAATCTGGTTCTAAAGTCACAGCAAGCAACACCAGCCTCTGGCAAATGTTTAGCAAATGAAATCAAAGAATGGCTATAAGGAAGAATGTTAAGTATACAAGGCAAATGAAATTTTGAAATACAGTTTTTATTTGTGGAACAGACAGAACTCATATATTCAAAGGAGAGGGGTGTAACCTGGTGAGTCTGATAATAAAAATTTTTTTTTGTATTTCTTTTGAAGGCCTGTTACACTTTAAAAGTCTCAACAAATCTATAATTGAACAGTTAAATTAGTACAAGTACATATGCAATCAATTTTATGACTTCTAGATCTCTATTGGGCTTTTTATTTCTTTCCTTGGTTTTGTCCTCAGGTGGAAGGGACACTTCAATGGTTTATCTTAAAAAGCACCAGGCGTGGGTGAACATTCACCGGGCAACTGTAGAGGGCATAATATGCCCCTCAAAACACCTTCCCGTCAGGGCTTTTGTAATCGATCACTACCAGCCTCTGTGGAAACAGGAACCATATTGCAAAGATCAGCAGTCATGCAGTTTTCTTTAACAACTTCAAGGACTAAATTATAAGTCTACAACGTGTGTGCAAAGGTGTTACACAATGTACTGGGCAAAAGCCCTTTCTGTCACACCCCCTCAACTTGGAAGGAATCAGGGAAGCCATTGAAATGAATGTCGAATGGTTTGCAGAACCTTTGAGTGTGTTCATGGTGCATTCTACAAATGCAAGGCAAGCCACCTCTTGTAAAAAGAAGTGTACTCCTACCCACGAATTCACTCCAGCAGAGTGTTGAACAGTATGAACATATTTATTTTTCTTAGAAGAAAGAAAAGAAAAAAGATGGAGCTAGCGTTTGTACAAATGATATGAGGGAGAAGAAAGTAGTGGTTGAGGGAAACAATAGAGGATGGGAAAGCATATCTGTGTGTGCAGTTTTCATAAACACGCTAAGATTTCCAGATGAAAGATCCGTGGCAGGTGGAATACTTCTGTGGAAAGGCATCAGGGAGGGGAGCCACCTGTTTGAATCACCCACTTGCTTCTTGTGCCAATGGGCATTTGAGCTAATACCTCTGTTCCCCATACCAGTGCTCTGCTCCTTGAACCAGAAAGATCGCTGTCCTGGTGCTCTCTAACCATTTACTCTTGGACAAGTCATTTCACATCTTTCAATTTTAGTTCCCCAATTTTTAAAATCGTTAAATGGCACTTGTCCTTGAAAGGCTCTGATACAGACAAGGCACAAATACAGGTAAGGATCTTACCATAAAATAAAATAAATAACTAAAATTAAATAAATAAATAAATAAATAACCCCCAAGAGCAGGTGCTCGAAAAGGTATACTTTTATGAACAAAATTTGAAACCGCCTAACTAGAAAGCTGAGATTCAAATCAAGGTTTTCTCACTCTAAAGACCTCTTTCCCCTCCACTTAGATTTTCATGTTGATTTTTTTTCTTAAGCAGAATTAAAATACACACACACACACACACACACATATCTATGTATATAAATCTCATACTAAAGCTCTACACAATCTTCCATTTCCTGTAAGTACTTCCATAAAACTTTTTTTGGCTACTTTATAAACCTTCCCCCCTATATATTCAAAGTTGGAATGCAGCTGTGAACATGATGAAATGTCTCACGTCTTGTTTTTTGTTCTTAGCTTCAACTCAGTGTGTACCTCTGCCTGGTTGGTCTTCCTAATTTATGTTTTCACCATTGTATGCAAACATGGCTCTCCCACGCAAGGTACTGTCTTTCTAGTGGTTTGTGCTAATTTGCATAGTCTCTGAGCCACTGCTAAAATGGTGAACAGTAATTCCCTGGGTGCTCCTGGAATTAAAAAATAATAATACCAGACTACTTACTATGCACCAGGCACTGTGTGGGGTAAGCGCCTTAGGTGTGGTGGCAACTGCTAGTACACAACAGTGTGTGCTGTCTTCCCAGACTACACAGCACTGCCTCCGCCATAGTTGGGTGTAACTGGGTGACGTGATATATACCCCTCCCACTCCCTAGAAGAAACAAGACCTTTGTGACGCTCCCTTTTATTGTGCACTATCCTTGCTCTCTTTTTCCATGAGAAGTTTAAGAAACTGGCCCTAAGGACCTAGATGACAGAGATGGAAAGGATCAAGATCCTGGAATAATGATAAGGAACAGAGTACCTACTTCCACTGACCCACACAGGACTGTGAGGTGACAGAGAAATAAATGACAGTGAAAGGCACTGAGACTGTAGGTGCTATAATGAAGCAGCTCATATAAGTTTCCCCAACCAACACAGAAACCATCTCACTTACTCTCATTACTTATCATCTACAATGAACTCATATAGGAACTGAGGTGCAGAGAGGTAGGTAAATTGTCCAAGGGACAGCAAACGTGATAAAACTGATGTTTAGCCCTAAGTCAGATTAATTCCAGAATCCATGTTCTTACCCATGGTAGCCTACTATCTCCCAAATAGCTATTATAACTGTATTAAGTAGAAACCCACATTATGACATTTCTAGTTTTAACCTTGATCTTATGTTCCATAACAGAAGCATTTTATTTTCCCATTAATTATAACAGAGACTAGTAAAAATTTACATGGACTAAATTTTATAGGTGATCTCACTCAGGGAGTGCCAGATTAATACATGTAAAACATTAAAGCAGGACGTCTTTAATGAATCAAGGGTAGGGTTCCCAGGAACAAGTCATTTGAAAACCACCATGTTACATTATACTGCTTCTCAATACTGTGCTACTCAGGTTTCTTTCTTCTTATTTTTTAGTGGCTAAATCAGTTCTAGAATTCAATTTTATGGGTATGCTATTGATTGAAAGTTAGTGTACACCTTTAAAGCAAGGAATACCTAAACAAAACAAAACAAGACAAAAAGCAAGGAATACCTGAGAGACAAAGTGAATCTATCAATGCCTGCTCATCAAACCACTTCCTGTTTTTAAAATTCTTTTTGCATTTTATTTTTTAAAAGATTTTATTTATTAGATTTCATTTATTTATTCACGAGACACACAGAAAGAGAGGCAAAGACATAGGCAGACGGAGAAGCAGGCTCCCTGTGGGGGAGTCAAATGTGGGACTCAATCCCAGGACCCTGGGATCATGACCTGAGCCAAAGGCAGATGCTCAACCACTGAGACACTCAGGCATCCCAGATTTGATTTATTTTAGACACACACACACACACACACACAGAGAATGTGTGTGCATAACCAGGGTTGGGGTACAGAGGGGAAAGGAGAGGAAGAGGGATAGAATCTCAAGTAGACTCTGGGGTGAGCATAGAGCCTGACAGGGGCTTGATCTCATGATCCAGAAATCATGACCTGAGTGGAAACCATGAGATAGACGTTTAACCAACTGAGCCACCCAGGAGCCCAAAGTACTTCCTGTTTTATGTAACCTGTACAGTAGCACCATTTAGTTCATGGGTTAATTATTGATCATCACCAACCGGCCACTTTTGTAACAAAGATTAATTCTTCTACTATGCTGTCATAGTGTGAGTTTCTGCACTGCTTTCTCCAAATTTCAGTCCTTTCCTTCTTTAAGTCGGAAGTCCATAGTTGCTCTGTTTAGTATATAATGTTTCCTGTTATCTTGCCTTTGTTTAGTAACGAGGATGCAACATGGTTCAGACCCAGTCCCTGTCCTAGAATCAGAAGAATCTGACACCATACTATAAAAGGATCATTGTTATGTATTAGTTCATAACATTTTTCTTTTTAAAGATTTTATTCATTTATTTTACAGAGAGAGAAAGAGAGAGAGCGAGCAGGTGGGAGCATGAGCCGGGAAGGAATAGAGGGGGAAGGAGAGGAGCATAAGGAGAGGGAATCTCTCAAGCACCTCCACACGCAGTATGGAACCCAGTGTGGGCCTTAACCCCACAACCCTGAAATCATGACCTGAGCCAAAACCAAGAGTCAGATGTTTAACCAACTGAACTAGCTAGCAGGCACCCTTGTTTGTTAATTTTTTTAATGACAACAACTTTATTTATTTATTTAAAGATTTTTATTTATTTCTTCACGAGACACACACACACACAGAGGTAGAGACACAGGCAGAGGGAGAAGCAGGCTCCATGCAGGGAGTCCGACGTGGGACTCGATCCCGGGTCTCCAGGATCAGGCCCTGGGCTGAAGGCGGTGCTAAACCGCTGAGCCACCCGGGCTGCCCAATTTATTTATTTTTAAAAAAGATTTCATGTATTTACTCATGAGAGACACAGGCAGAGGGAAAAGCAGGCTCCCCGCATGGAGCCTGACGCGGGACTTGATCCCAGGACCTCGGGATCATGACCTGAACCGAAGGCAGATGCTCAACCACTGAGCCACCTAGGTGCCTCAATGACAACTTTAATAACTTTGAGCAATCATTCTTAAATGATTTCCGTGTAGATAATGCCTAGTGCAAGGGAAATACTTGAAATACTCAAGAAGGGGTATGTCATGGACACTAACCAATCAGAATGGATGCTGGTCATACTGCTGGAGCATGTTTCTAGAGGCTCCCAGCTAACCCAGGAATTACCCCCCTTGATTATGGAATTGTGGGACAGCTTAGGAGGTCGTGAGGGAAGGACCAATGTAGTTAAACAGGGCAGGTATGTATACGGATGGGCCAGTACTTGAATATTTTAACTGGCCCACATGTAGTGATACATACTGAGAGAACACTGCCTTGACCCAAGAAAGGTGATGGAAACTCAGACTTATAAACACCAACTCCAGGGACAAAGACAGTCACTCTTCTACCTCTGTTGATACCTGAGCTGTGTAGATCCCAAACCAGACATACCAGAGAAAGACAACCTGAACACTGTTCCCTTGAGAATGTTCATTTTCCTTTGTAAGAATTTGAAATAGGGCAGCGCCCAATAAATGTTGCTGACTGACTGACATTTATTGAATTCCCAGTGTATACAGAGCATATCCTGGGAAATTTATAAAAAGAAAATACGAATGACCTAAATTAAGCTTGCTGTTGTTTTAATGATTGATGAAAAGAGCAGCCTTTTGGAGATGAGTATTTAATCATAACTATACCCTAATGAAGTCTTATGAAGAGATGGCTAACCCAAACTTAGGATCAAATATGTTTTACAGAGTGCTTCCCTTCCTTCATTATTTAAGTTCTGGTCTTTGTCAGCTGCCACTGTAAGAGTGAGGCAGAATGAAACTCATACAACTCAAAACAAACAAATAACAGTCGCCACACCTGAAAAAAAAAAAAAAAAAAAACAACAACAACAAAAAAAAACCAACCCTGACATGTCCCCAGCTTGAAACACAAGTTTGCATTTGTGATCCGATTTTGACAATCATAGAACTTTACATCTGCATAAAATATGATACAGCTGCTTTTTATGGTTGGGATGCCTCCCCCAAAGGGTATTTGGTAAAATGATCTCTGAGTGCTAGAGATGAATTATATACCCTGAAAGTTGTCAAATGCACAAAAGCGGTCTCCAGTGAGGATGACTGACCTAAAAGCAACTCATTTACTTGTAACTTCGGCTGTGACATTCTTTTATTTCTCGTATATTCTTGGGCATGTCAAAAAAAGTCTTGTGATATCCAAAAAATTGAGTTTTATTGTCAAAACGGTATTTTAAAAACTGGATCATTTTATCAGAGACCAGGTAAACACAGAATTAAAAAGACATAAACACTTGAAACTAAAGCTTAAGATCTTACTTGGGAAAAAAAAAAAGCATGAATGAAAAATTGCAATTAGAAAGCAGGGCGTTGGAGATAAATGAGACACGACTATGAGTTCTCTTCCTGGTGTTAGATTATGACTTTCAGGAAAAGGAGGTAATAAAAGCGTCGGGAGAAAGGTATTTGTCTGACATTGTGTCAGATTTCGTAAGGCCCAGGAGCACCTTGAGAAGGAACAGCTGGGAGGAGCAGACTGAGAGCTTTAGCAGTATCTGGAAAGTTGCCATTATGCCTCTTTAGCTTTCTTAAAAAGCATTCATTTGGTATTTGTCTTTTACTTTTATTAGCTTAAAAAATTTTAGCAGATTGTCACACAAATGACATTATGGGAGATATTCACAATTTTGTTGATTACTTTTCAAGCCGTTCTTAGTGTTACTTTAATTATTCTAAACAGCATTTTGAAACTGTTTCGATGAATTGAAAATAAGATTCATTCCAAAGAAGTGATATGGAAAAGATATTCTTAGAGTCAGAATTTGAAAGCCAGAAGGGGACCTACAAATCATCTAATTCCAGCCTCTCACTTTACAGATAAGGAGACCAGGGCCCAGCTGGGTGCGATGGCTAAACCCAAAGTCAGCTAAGGTGATCCTGGGCATGAACCAGGATTCTGAACGGAGTCTGACTTTCTTCCTGCTGCTGGCCAAGTCCCACCACTTGTCCCCTTCTCATTCCCGCCGCAGGCTGCTAGCGATGACCGCCCCACCTGTCGTCCCCAACAGAGGCCGGCAAGCAGGCAACCACGCCGCCGGGCTGACGGCCACACCTGGCGGGCGGCAGGCAAGGTGCTAGCTGTTCCGGCTCTGTTCCACACGTGTCTTTACTTGACTTTCCCTCCCCTTTGTATGTTGCTTCTCTTTCTTCCAATTCTTACCAATTCTGATGCACCTTGTGAGCACCTAAATGAGTGTTCATGAATTTGTGGAGAAGATAATCTACTCAAATCAGGAGACTGTTAAATTAGACACGATGAAGAATTTGGATCATTCAAAAAGTGCTTCTAAGTGCTTTTTAGCATTTTCACCCAAGTCTCCTGCAGCCTTCAATCGATTTTCTCTTTTCAGGATTATTCAGGTCTTCATCTCTCACTGACTTACCCGCTGTAAGTGACAGAAACTTCAACTTTTTTCTGGAACCTTTCGTTGGGTTCGTGTGCTCACTGACTTTGGGCCTTTTTGCAAGTCACTTAACCAGTTCCTCTGGGGCAAAGTGATGGTCCTGGATCTTCTCAGCCTCAGTAAGCACTGCTCACACATGCGCTACGTGCCTAGGACCACATGCTGCTCCTGGAAACTAAGCATGGACGAGAAGCTTTGGGGCTTGCTGGTTGCATGTGGAAGCTCAAAATGAAAAGCATGTAAGAAAGAGAGTATGCAGGACCAAGCAGAGAAGGTGAGAACTGCACATGGGCAAATTCCCTCCAATCTGTGATTTGAATGAGGCTGTGGCAACACAGGTGGCCTCTGGAACCTGATGGCCTGGGTTCCAATTCTGGCTTTGCCCTTTACTAACCACCTGACTGTGGGTGCACCTCTTCACCTCTCAGAGCTTCAGGGACCTCATTTGTAAGATGGTAATAAGAAAAGCACGAAGCCTTGAGGCTATCCTGTGGACCTGCTGAAAGCAATTAGCTCTGTGCCTGGCACTGCATAAACATCAGCTAGTATTATTGAGCTCCACGCTCACAAATCAGCACAGAGGCTGTGGTGGCTCAAGCTCCTGGTGTCTTGATGGAGGAGGCAGGATTGGAGATGGAGTATTGATTATAGTTGAGATTTGAATCGAGGACCTTGATTACCAGAAAAGTTTTCAGGAGACAGAGAGTGAGCTATGGTTTCTTGAGTAGTTTAGACATAAATAAGAGTTGTATTTTAGGATCAGCACTGATTTTTTTTTTTTTTTTAGATTTTTATTTTTAAGTTACCTCTATATTCCCAACATGAGGCTCAAACTTACAAACCTGAGATCAAGAGTTGCATGCTCCACTGACGGAGCCAGTTGGACACCTGTAATTTTTTTTAAATTGCAAGATAAATGTAAACATTTAGGTAAAAAAGCTATGTCACTGTTCTGGCCATAATCTCTCTTTATCATAATTTATCTCTGTAAAGGATCCTTTGGCTCCTTGGATCTTTATTCTTCATTTCTAATTCTCCAAGCTCATTATGAAGTGTAGATAAAGGATTAATATCCCACAGACCATTTCAGGTTAAGGGAGGGGAGAGGCTTTGCTAAATTCCTTTTATAAATGTGAGACATAGGGGAGCCTGGGTGGCTCAGCGATTTAGCGCCGCCTTTGGCCTGGGGCGGGATCCTGGGGTCCCGGGATCGAGTCCCACGTCGGGCTCCCTGCATGGAGCCTGCTTCTCCCTCTGCCTGTGTCTCTGCCTCTTTCTCTCTCTCTCTCATGAATAAATAAATAAAATTAAAAAAATAAATGTGAGACATAAATTGATAACTCAGCTTGGAGGACTTTATAAAGAAATATAGCCAGGGATCCCAATACTATAAGTTATCACTGATATTCAACCATATATTCTCTCTTTCTGTAAACGTATGGATGTAATTATCCACCAAATGTGAAAAAAAATATCCCAAGGATCTTGTTATTCTTGTTATTCCAGGAAACAACTGCCAGCATGATGGGTTCAAGAAGAACATCATATAATGCTCAGCAGAGTTCACGCAAAGCTTCTGTACTGCCTCTTCTCTCACTCCAAGTGTCTATACCACATAAAACTCACTGCTGAACCAATGCCCCCTGCACATTCAGAATGAACCAATGTCCTACTGTAAAACTAGTGTCATCCAAACACCCACAATAACTTAGATGTCTGCTTTAAGACTGATGAACTTGCCAGTTTGGATAGGGCCCATGTATTTATATTTTAGCAAAAGCACTATAATTTTGTTTCTGAAATTTTGTTCCTCTATAAACAGAAATACTGAATACCCACGGAACATCATCTTTAAAGTTTTTCTTCAGTTAAATGGAAACAATTTTCTTAGTCTTACTTAGCCAGGCTATCTTATTCTTTATTTCACTAAGCATTTCAGATAGGTGAAGGAAAATTCAAAATTTTGAAGGAAATAAAAAGAAAAAAACAAACAAAAAACAAAAACAAACCCCCCCCAAAACCTAAAAGCACGCAGATTAGTTAAATAGAAGGAAAGAGGGATAGAGGGAACAAGTAGTGGTAAATATAATTTTTTCTTCAATGGGAGTATTTTTCCCCCTGATGGGAGTATTTTAAAAACTAAATGCCTTGCCTTGAAAAGTTAAGAGTTATGTAAAGTATTGGTGGTTGTATTCATTTGAGAAAAGCATGACCTGAATATGTAGTTCTTTTTGGATCAAACAGAGGTCAAGATAATTTTGAGTGACCTTTACATTGCTCAAAAGTTTGTTAGAGAAAAGGAGCACACTGAAAACTATGAAACTATAATAACTGAGGCACCTGGCTGGCTCAGTCAGGAGAGTGCGCATGACTCTTGATCTCAGGGTTGTGAGTTTGAGCCCCACACTGGGTGTAGAGATTACTTAAGATCAAAACAAAACAAAAACCCTTGTAATACTACAGTTTGCTCACTATACATGTTATCAAATAATAATTATGAATCTTCTTACCCATCCACTGAATCAGAAATAGGTAACAATTTTAAAAATAATTTTTTTCTATCATCCTGTGAAATTAATTCCCCTTTATTAAATTTAGATCCTGAAAGAGAATTCTCTTCTTTGAGAGCATTATAAAAATAAAACATTTTATATATAGCAGTGTTGAGGAACTTGGTTATGGGAGACAGGGTGGAAGGCACACTGGGCTACCATAGGTGGGTGGATCCCGTCAGGAGCCCATGCCCCATGCTGGTCTGGCTTCCCAGTTAAAGCGTTTCTGCACAGTGTGGCAGTGGCAAATGGAAGAGAAAGGTACAGCAGAGCTCATACTCTTCCATTGCAGGAAAGGAAAAAAGCACAGGCGAGTTTAGCATGGGCGTACTTGAAGCTAACCAAAATGTTCTCTTTCTTTACACCCTATTCTTAGGAGAGGCTGATGTATGCACTATGAATTCTTCTTAAACACAAATGGGGAGCCTAATAATTTCACAGGGAATTTCAGATTAAAGCCCAAGGATATTAAATATATTGAAAACCTGGCCTAAGGAAAAATGGATTACCAGTACTGTTCAAATTAAATTTTTTTTAAAAAAATTTTTGTTTACCCATGAGAGACACACACAGAGAGAGGCAGAGACACAGGCAGAGGGAGAAGCAGGCTCCATGCAGCGAGCCTGACATGGGACTTGATCCCGGGACCCCAGGATCACACCCTGGCTGAAGGTGGCCTAAACCACTGAGCAACCCAGGGATCCCCCTCAAATTAAATTTTTAATAATAAAATAAAAAATAAAAAATATTTTTTACAAATTTATTTATTTATTTATTCATGAGAGACACAGAGAGAGGCAGAGACACAGGCAGACGGAGAAGCAGGCTCCTCGCAGGAGCCCGATGTGGGACTTGATCCTGGACCCCGAGATCATGACCTGAGCTGAAGGCAGCTGCCCAACCACTGAGCCACTCAGGCATCCCAAAAATAAAATATTTTCATAATAAATCTAAAAATCTCATAGCCATACAGGCTGCCTCTTGCTGTGTTGGCTGCTAGAAATAAAGAAAAAAGAAAAAACAAGACAAGGGGTGAGGGGAGGGAAAGAGAAAAAGAGATGGAAGATGGAAACAGAGAGAGACAGAGAGACACTTTATTGGTATAGCTCTTAAAACTTGAACGTTATCTACAGACCTCCATCTTAGTCAAGCAGCCTATGGTTTCTCTTCCTGTTACTAAAAGCCAGTGGATGTTGCTTGGTCAACAGAAAAATCTTTAGAGTTCCTTGGATTTGGTATCTCCAAAGAGCCTGAGAAGGAAAGCGTCACCTAAGATGAAATTTACCATCCTTTGGCAAACCTTTCAATGAGCCTAATTAATATTCCATCAAAATAGACACTACTTCTTCTAAATGCATGAGGTGTGTTTAACAGAAAAGAGGTGGAAGATGCTGCTTTTGGAATTAGAGTTCATTTCAAAACTAAGGAAAGCACACATTCGAAGTTGCTCAACCTTTCAGAGGAAGTATTTTTGTAGGTCAATGAATGCACATGCTGACCACAAAAGACATTTCTGTGAATAAAGCAACTATGGAAGAAACCACGGTCTCCTTTAAATTATCCAGAATCATACAGTATCATGCAAATTTTTAACATTCAAGTGGTTTCCCCATAGGAAAGACACAAATTGGTCTGGGAAATTAGGCCGTATTTATGCCAGTTTAATTCAGTGAAATCTGTTTGAAATACAAGCAGTTCAAGTGTGTGGAAAGACTGTGTCACAGATTCCTTCAGGAATTCTAGGCACTAGAAATGCACTCCGTTTATTTCTTTATTTCCACCTAAAAAGGATTCCATGAGAATAAAGGAGGACTACCTAACAATTAAAAACCTTCTGTAAATTAATGATTTCATAAATCATGACCTGTGATTATGATTGTCTCAAAATGAAGTCCTTATTATATACAGTCCCAGGTTTATTTGGTTTACAAAGAGGAGGAAAAATTAATGTGAGTTATATGCTATTAATCTATGCCACTGATAAACAGGCATGCATTATGATGAAAAATTTAGGGGGAAAATTCTCCCAAATTCATTCTTTCCTCCAACTAGGGTTGCTGCTTCCAGCCTAGCAGGCCATGCCCTGTGTGACGCCAAGATGCCATTCCCATCAGTTAGCATGTGAACACTGCTCCCACCACTTCAATGAAGCATACACCTTATATGCTTTGTTTTGTTGAGATAAATGATTTAAGATTTAAGATTTAATGAAAAATTGAATAATTTCACCAAGGCAGATGATACGCTTGATGTAATCCCTTCAAGTCTTTAGGGAGTTTACTTTTGTTTTTGTATTATATTTTAGCTTTGAGAGTGGTTTCAGCAGTAGGCAGGCATGCTCAAACTGGCTCTTTATTTCTTCTAACTCTGGCCCACAATGCATTGTTTTTCTCAACTCCACTAGGTGGGCTTTGCTTATTTATAACTGTCTTCCAAATAAGCCTGTAGGCTGGAGGATTGGGCTTGTGTAGGACACAAGTGCAGTGTCTACTTAGCTGAAAAAAGACTATTTGATGGGTGAGGCTTACCTAAGCCACCAACTGGCATTAGGTTACCACTCAGCTTTATGATTATTTTACATAGCCCATGGTTTTTGGAGATTAGTCCACATTTTGCTGGATCTCAAAATTTAGTTTTGTAAATCACTATTTATATTCACTTGATAAACTATCCTTGGTGCCTGGATATTAGTATGTTACAAAAAAAAAAAAAATTTCACAGCCACAGACGTTTCCAAACAAATCTAAACCTTATAAGAAAGGGAACTTCCGCTTATTAAGAGAGAATCAGGATAAAGAATGTAGAAAACATATACTTTTGGGGAGGGAGAAAGGAGGCAGCAGAAAAGTAAACTTAAAATGCTTTGGGTACAAATTCCTCCAAGGGAGTATAAACCAAACGGAACTGAGGAACGCCCACCAGTCCCTGGCCCTGCCAACAGCTCCCCCGTCTTTGAAGAGCTTCGCCAATGGCTTTTACCTCTGGCACAAAGACCAGTGATAGAATGGACCTACTATTCCTAACCCCAGGCTTCCTAAATAACAAATAAGCAAGGAAGAAAAAACCTTCACAAGCAGATCACCATCTGGGTTGAAGAACAAATTTACGCCAATGAAGTGGTGCTGCAAAATTATAAACATTCTGGAAGACTCTGTGCCTTGATCAAAAGTACTGGGTGAAAGCCAAATTTGGAAGCTGAAAGCAGGATGCAGCCAATGTTTGTGGTCTTTATCATTCACTGCTATATTGGTTATAGATAATGCTGGACACAGTGTCAACGTGAAGTTAATGAAGACTCTGAAATCTGAACAAGTGGCTGGCATTAACCAAGCAGGCCACAGGGAACTAAAACTAGCAGAATCTAAATGTGAGATTTTTGAAGACAAAGAAGCTCAAGAAATGGCATGTAAAATGTTGACTAGCTGGAGCAAGGGACAGGGAAAGCCTCATCAGAAGATACGTTTCTAGCAAATAGAGCCTGTTCACAGAATCTCCCTCACTTCCCAAATGTCTCCAAATTTGGATAGAGTTGGATTTCTTTGAAAGGATTTATAAAAGCACAAAACTCTAAGATTATGGTCATCACAGAGTCGATGCTGTAGGTTATAACAAGAAAGCAAATGAAAACCTTTTATGACATTACTTCTTGGGACAAACTTCAGAGCCCTTTACAAAAACAATAACCCTCCTTTGCTTTATGCTCCCCAAGGATCTTCTAGAGTTAAGGCAAGGAGGCATGGGTAGAATCACCCCGAGAAAAGGGATTAGTTGACTCTAGAAGGAAAAAGACATAGGGCATAGGAAGGCTATAGTTTGAATTACTCCTCACAGGTCTTGAACATCAGAAGAAAGCTTTCCTTTTATCAGTGAAGATTAGGAAAAAGCATTCAAATATATCAGGATAAACCCTTATAAAGCTTGTCTCAACAGACATCAAGTTTAAGGATCTCTCCCGGTGAGAGTCCATTCTTTTTTCTAAGTTGCTTAGTTTGGTTTTAGATGGCAATAGCTCATATACCATATTTTCACAATAGCATTTGCAGGATATTTCCAAAATCTGGCTTACATAGCAATGCCCAAAGGCAGACTCTAGATTTTGAAGATTCCCCAAGTTATGAAAATGAGCACTGTGTGGCCAGAATCTCAAGTTCTAACTCAAAATCCATCAGGTTTGGTAAAATAATTTTGTTTTTCTTTACTCTGACAATTTTCATTAAAGGGAATCATTTAAGATTTCACCTGAGGTTCTAAATAAACACTGAAAATATGAGTTATTTAATTAAAGCCTTTTTTAAAAAAAAAGATTTTATTTATTTATTCATGAGAGACAGAGAGAGAGAGAGAGAGAGAGAGAGAGAGAGAGAGAGGCAGAGACACAGGCAGAGGGAGAAGCAGGTTCCATGCAGGGAGCCCGACGTGGGACTCGATCCCGGGTCTCCAGGACCATGCCCTGGGCTGAAGGTGGTGCTAAACAGCTGAGCCACCCGGGCTGCCCAATTAAAGCCTTTTTGATAGAAGTTCATAGACATGGTTTCCACGATTAGTATGCGCACTTAGTTGATCTACAAAACTATTCCCTCTGGAGTGTCGCTGAACCCTCCGTTAGATCTTTTAGTTATTTGTTACAACAGAAGATAGTGAGGTGAGGCCCTTTTAAACGCCACCACACCTGGAGGTGGACACGTCGGCAGACTATAAAAACAAACGCAGAATTCCTGGATGCTGGAGAAGCTGCCATTTAGCTCAAGGCTTTCTTACTGTCATTCCGTGAGACATCTCAAGTATGCAACTGTACATCGACTTAAAGTATAATTATTTATTGTTTAACTGAAATTCCAGGGAGGACAGCATATAAATGGAGAAAAAAAAATGGGAACCTGGCCACACAGAGCTCTTAAATAAACCTAACAGCTGCCCAAAGATAGGAGATTTAAATATATGTACATTAAACTCTTACTACTGAACACATACATCTTTTCCCTCTTGTTTGTAGGAAGACCAGTTCCAACAGAAGAAGGCCTTGAAGGATGTCATTACCCATTCTCCATCTATTAATAGACTAATGCGGTAGTCAAAAGACTTTCAAAAGATAAAAGCATCATTCTCTCTAAAGTTGCTGGACTCCTGCCGAAATCACAGTCATATTTTCATATTTGTCAGCTCAAAGAGACTCTTTTATAATAGCAAATAAAAATTAAGTGTTCGCACTGGGCTTCAAAGCAAAATTCTTTCAGTGATGATGCATAAAGCACAGTATACATCTTTCTTTAGGAAGGTTTACTGCCTCAAATTCAATATTCAAACTGGTAACATCACAGAGTTAAAACATACTGGGACAATGACTGCTATGATCTGATAGAAAAAAATTAGGCTAATTATGCAGAAAAGAGGTCTCACATGGGTGAATCCAGAGCCCTTTCCCAGAGGTGGCATTTTCCTGAAATGTCCTGAATAAAGATAAGAAATTGAGAAGCCAACAGGGATAAAGGGGGAGGGTGGCTCACAGGACTCCTTTTACCACTTGGTGCGTACAGAGCAGTGTCCGCATAAAGAAAGAAACTAATACAGGAACGTAAAAAAAAAAAAAAAAAAAAAAAGGCTATTGAATACTAGTCCCATGGGTGTTGTTTGTTTCTTGGTAAACACACTCACATTCTAACACTTTTTTCTTGGATTACTTTCCCACTTAACCAAAGGAGTTGTTTTCTTTACACCTACTCTCATCCAGGAATGGTGTCTGGTAATAAGCAGATCCACGCTTGTGGGGAAGAGAAGTGGTGATAAGTTGTCGATTTAAATAGTTTCAAGTTATTGACAGAAAAGAAGCTAAATATTGGCAGAGTCCTTCTCAGTTACTAGCCAACTTGAGAGTACAAAGCAAGCCTGCCCTGTTTAGAGGTGTCTAGCACACATCATTCTTTCGTGTTAGCACAGTTGGTGGACTTTTACATTGGAAATAGCCAAAACGTCAGCGCCTGGGAGAGTGCCCAGCACATATAAACTCTCAACGACAGTGCAGGGAATTTATTCATGTCTGATTTGCACTTTGATAGCCCCATTCCTCCAAAGCAAATACCAACACCAACACAGATCCTAGATAATCAGACAGTCATTTGTAATCTCAAAAAGAAAGAAAATAAAAGGAATATATAAGAAATATTTTTTTAAAATCACTTTTTAAAAAGAGACTTTATTCTTTATTTATTTGAGAGAGAGAGTAAGCGAGAGAGAGAGAGAGAGAGAGAGAGAAGGAGCAGGGGGTTGGGGAGGGAGAAGCAAGCTCCCCGCTGAGCAGGGAGCCCGATGTGGGGCTCTATCACAGGACTCTAGTATCTTGACCTGAGTCAAAGGCAGATGGTTCACCAACTGAGCCACTTAGGCACTCCTCAAGAAATCTCTTATGAAAGAATTAGGGTTTAGAAAGAGATGCATATATAGACCTAATAAAACAATATTTCTTGATTTATATAAAATATAAATTATCATACAAAAATTTTCTTTGTGTGAGTTATCTTCATGTTAGGCACCTTAGAAATAAGGATCATAAATAAGCTGCTGAGGGCAATAGCTATTATTTGCTTCACACCCCTGTTTAGTTTTTTACATGGTTTTGTGTATTTGCCCTCAACAACTTTTATGATTTCGATGGGATTTTGCTCATGTTATGGTTTAACAATGCTCAGAGAAAGGGTAAACAATTTGCCCAAGGTCACACAGTGAGAAAGTCGTAGGACTGAATTTTCAGCCCAGAATTGTCTGATTGTAAAACCTATATGCATAACCACTACACTAGTGTCTAGCCTGCAAAGTTGGAGCATTAGGGCAACTGCAGGTGGCTGGACCAACCCGAGTTTCAATCTTGGTTGTACCATTTGCTACCTGTATGATACTGCACAAACTGTGCATCCTCATCTGCCTACATACCTATCTTTCAGGGTTGTTATGGGAGTTACAATGTCTATAAAATACCTGATAGCTGCAATTGCTGTTATTAGTATTATTACAAGGAATGTAGAATTCTGAAATTCATGGGAGGTTGAATATCCAATGTTCTCATTGGTTGGTGCATTTTATCTGCACAGAACCTGACAATGGGACTCAGGTAAGCAGTCAGAGTCCCTCTGGTAGGGCTGGCCAGTGGAAAAGCTGGGCCCAGAGCTCTGCTTCCTTGCCCAGTGTTATGTCCACCACCCTCTGCTACCTCTTACTTGTTTTACTTTAAAAAGACTAGACGAATCCCAAACACTGCTAATCAAATCCAAACCAAATAAGGAAAGAAACTGTTCCTCCTTAGCAAGGAACCATAAAATAGGAATGCAGAAAACACAGGCTTTTGGAAAAAAAATCAACAGAAAAAACTCAATACTCTTTGGGTACAAATTCCCCCAAGGGAACACAGACCTGACAGGACCGAAAAAACACCCACTGTAAACACCCTGCCAAGAGTTCTCCCTCCCTAGAGGCTCAATGTCAATGGCTTTCACCTCTGGCATGGTGACCAATTACCAAATGGGCCTTCTATTCCTAACCACAGATGTCCTAAATGACAAACGAAGTGTCCAGGAGATAAAAGGTTATCACGGAGTAAGTACAGCTCACGTGCGTGTGTGTCTACACACATGCGTGCGCACACACACACACACACAGAACTTGACATGGGGTTAAAAAAAGTCTCATTTGGTTTTTAACACATTTACACTGGTTCTCCTTCTTCAGGATAACTCTCACACCAGGAATTGAAACAACTTTTAATACTTAAAGAGAGGAGCCCCTCATGGAAGTGCAAAGTAAGTATCAGAATATCAATGACACCAACAATGATATGCCAAGTCGGCTCGGTCCTGGCTGACTGTGGTATGGAGTGGCAAAGAAAGCACGGCGGTTTCAAGGGACTTCCAGCCCAAACACCACACAACTGGCACAAGAGCAGTGTCACCACCACTCGAGGGTAAACGGTTCCCAGGGTCATTCACATCAAGGTCAGATCTGTGTTCATACTCATTCTCATGAGAGTAGAGATAATGGTCAGTGTTCATCATCAGAGACACACATAATAATACAATGCTGAAATAACTTTCTCTTGATCCAGAAGACTGTTAAAATAAACATCTTCAAATAATATGGCATTCAGATTTTAGGAGCCTATAAACATGCAAAATGTTTTATTTTGCTGTCATTTGAACATCTCTTCTAACCTAACTTTTTTCTTTTAGTTACAAAAAAGCAGTTTATTCATATTTCTTCTTGGTTAACGTTCTGCTAAAAAATATATTGAACTTTTAAGACTGGCTTATGAGGTCTATAAACTAAGAACATGGGGTGAGCCACAGAGCTAAAATACCATATACCTCCTTTAGGAGACCTCCCCACTGCACGTGTGGGCAAATACTCTTAACTTTTTTGTACAAAGGATCAAGAATTCAAATCATATTTCCAAAATAGCCTGCATCCTTTTTCTTCCTGATAGCCATTACCTTCTTTTGTATACATCGATCTTTTGTTGAAGATGTTCCAACCATTCTGACCATTGTCTTAACCAGCTTGTTGAAACATTCAAAAAAAGTTCTTATTGGCATTTGGAGTACTCATCACTATCTGGTCTGACCACATAAGCCTCAGTTTTACCATTTCTGTATTTAACCAGAATGAAGTAGAAATGTTTTTTATGGTTATATGAATCTTATTTATCCACACAGATTCCTCAGCATCATAAAATTACACTAAAATTCTTTAAGGTATTTAAGATTTCCTCTAGGCCACTATGAAGACTCTTAGACTCACACCCAAATGCTATCTTGGTTGCATTTCTTCTAGAATGTACTTCCTTCAACTACTTAAATCAAGTGTATGCCAAGCATCATTAATTGAATTAGGTTTAGGAAAAGCTCCAAATGCATTCATTGCCATGGTGAATAAAAAGGCAATTGTTATTTTTCTTCTAGTATTTTGACCTTTCCTTTCACGTAGAGAACTACTGTTTTCCAATAACTTCCTTATGAAGGTATTTCCTATCTTTACTATCTTCCCATAGTCTCAGATTTCAGGTTAATGCTTGTATTTCATTTTCCATCTTACTGACATTATGGTTTGTTAGTAACGCCATTAACGTTCTTCTCTTGTGTAAGTTTGCCTTCCTTTCCTGTGCTTCCCTGTGTTAAAAGTTACATTGTTTAAATTAGTGCACATATTTACCTTAAAGAATTTATAATGCATTACTTAATCTTTGCAACTTTTTTGGTATTAGAAAATATTCTGCTTGAAAGTCATGAGAATGGATCACTCAAATGTATTTACTTCCCACCAATATCCTGTCTCTCACAGTCATTTAAACAAAGACAAAATGAGTTTGGGAAATTAACATTGGCTAGCTAGATACAGATCATCCCAACCAAAGGTGTCTTAGCTCTTTAAGATTCTAGTTTTCTCAAAGGTTAACAAAAACCAGCCAACTGCATTTTAGTTATTAAAAAACTCAGATACTTCAGATGTGAACTGAGTGTTTCTTTGGAAGTCTCTTCTGTATCACTTAGTTCTCTTTCTAGATTATATATTGGCTATAGTGCAGGTAATAAAGGGTTTCCACAACATAAGTGATTGACAGTGAGCCAGCATGGCTTTTGGACTAAGAAATATTCATTCATAATATTTCAGTTTTGCAAATAAAAGTTAGATATTATATCACTCATGATTCCCAATGTTCCTTCCATTTGAAGTCTATGGGTTAATAATCTTAAAAGACTAAAATTAAGCACTATAGGATTCTCATGAATATGCACAGGAATCTGTAATTTAAATGTATTACCCAGAGATTTATCCAGAAAAAACAAGAAACATTTTGGGCTTTGCTTGAAAATAAAACAAAGGCCTTAATTTTTAAAACCAGACCAACCAGTGCTACAGTACTACTTAATTCCACAGGGACACAGCAGATTTGCATTTTCTTAACTTGTTGAAAGAAAAAAAAAAAAAACATAAACTTTTCTCTCTACCTTTGAGCAATTTAACAAAATCAAACTTTGAAAGAGATCAAGAGTAGAAATCAAAGTGCCAAAGATAGTTAAGAAAAAGCCAGCTACTCTGGTGGGAGTTACTTATACATATCTGAAGAATTTTTCTTCAACATGAAATGAAGTTAACAGGAATTCACTCATTATGCATGGTCTAGTATAATATCAAAGGCCCAAAGGTTATTTCTAAACTTTTACAGACACAAAAGTTAGATGTCATATGTCTACATTTAACAGAGAACAATTAAGGATTTTTAAAAAAAAAAGGAAAGAAACATGTACACTTCACTTATGCCTATAACTTCTGCAACTTTTATGTTTAATATGAAAAATAGAAGAAGTATTTCTAATGTGATGTCAATTCTTTTGAACTTCCAATAATTTGAATGTACATTTAACAGCAAATAGTTTAATAATCACATCAGGCAGCTGACTTAATTCTCAAAATGTCTTTGTAGTTTTATTGTTCTGTAAAAGCAAACTGTTTCATCGAAAATTGTACTAGGTCAGGTTTTTACAAGAAAAGTTTATTATATTGCTCATTAAAGCTTACTGATTAATTACCAAGTTTAGTCAATGAGGTTCCTTTGAACTGCCTGTGAGATGAATATTTTATTACTTATTTTCATAAAATGAGTAGATTTGACAGATTTTTACCTTACTAAATCTCAATGGCTCATTTCACAATGTTATTTTTTTTTGTTAAACCAAAGTATTAGTCATTCTTTTCCTCTTCTCCTCCTCATTCTCCTTTTCCTTTACTTCTGTATGATTTTTTTAAAGACCTAAAATATGAAGAAATCTAACATTACACATCATTACACAATAAAATGTGTCCGCAATCCTTAAAAAAAGGATTATGTATACAGAAATACATGGAAAACTTGCTGTTCTTAGAAAAGAACGGAATGGAACAGATAAATAAATTTCCACATCTGAGGAAGAGTTTTCTTTTTTAAGGAGGTTGGGTAAGTTCATGTAGAAAAAACTTACAGAAGTGGCTTGTCATGAAAAAGAAATGAAGCAAGGATTATTGGGTTTAAATTGTTTTCTCATGAGTTGAAGTTTTTCAAGGTTTTGGCCAAGTACATGAAGGTAGGTGATGCACACTTCTGGTTTTGCCAAAGAACA
This sequence comes from Canis aureus, assembly GCF_053574225.1. Taxonomy (NCBI): domain Eukaryota; kingdom Metazoa; phylum Chordata; class Mammalia; order Carnivora; family Canidae; genus Canis; species Canis aureus. The sequence continues at coordinate 63,314,685 of NC_135614.1, read as the reverse complement.
CCAGAAACTACAAACTTGAATGGCTCTAGAAAGATGAATCTTGAACTAGGTCAATTCTCTGTAACAAGCAACCATAGAATATTTGCTAATCCAGGTCCACTTCACAAGTGAACTATTAGGTAAGAGCAGGTCAGATGCATGTTTCTGATGAGGCACAGGTTATATACTTGGTGGTGCCTCTCACTGTTGGTGTTTTCTTCCTCTCTTCCCTCCATCCCTTTCTTAGTTCACTGCATCCAGCAACTGCCTCTAAGTGCTTCACTACGTGTGGCTGGTGTTGAAGAGAGAGAATTACAGGTATCGTCCATAGAGAGCTAAGAATGGTATCAAAGATTAACATGTTCAAAATTTCCAGACAATACATTAGAAATATGCCAACACAAAGAGAAGTACTACTTGCGTCATGTATCAGAGACCAGGATAATCTCAGAAGTAGAAAGTAACTGATTTGAAGAGAGGAGGTTTTGCGAAGGTATGTAAAAATATGTGCAGGGAAGCTGGGATATGGTAAATGATTAAAGAAGGTAGAATGTTCTTGGTTGCCCAGAGCTCAGCTTAGGAATAAGGGCAATATACCCAGAAGTGGAAGCTTCTTTTAAAAGTGTGACCTAGGGGCACCTGGGTGGCTCAATTAAACATCCAACTCTTGGTTTCGGCTCAAGTCACAGTTTCAGGGTGTCAGGAGTGAGCCCCGTGTTGGGCTCCTAGCTCAGTGCAGAGTCTGCATGTCCCTCTTTCACCCCTTCTCCTTCTGCTCCTCCCCCATTCATTTTCTTTCTCCCTCTCAAATAAATAAAATCTTAAAAAAAAAAGGAAATAAGGAAAAAGAAATACAAGATGAGAGGCTAACGAATGTTTTTCTCCCCCTCCTTTAGCTTTCGAATGTTTCGTAATATGACTGCAGTTGTCCCTTCTATTCCCTGAAATTTCTGGCTCTAGACACCTGCATAAGTGTGCTGCCTCATGCCTTGCAGTGGGTGGGGCTATGTGCCAAGTAGGGAAGAAATTGTGGATGGAAGTGTAAAGTGGAGGGTTTGATTTCCAGGGTGACATCCCATCCCTACCCTAGCTCTCTTTCCCTCTGCCACTGCAAATGGTAATTTCAAGGTTGTGGCACCCTCTTGGCCTGAGTCTCTGTGTGATTACAAACCAACAAAGGGTTTCTCCTGTTTGCCTGTGATGGAAAGGTAGCATGAATGAGAAATAAGCCTTTGTTGCTTTAAGGCCAGAATTTGGGGGTGGTGGTGGTGGTTCTGATTGCAGTATATCACTGACTATTTTTTAAGAAAAAATTTTCAAGGGACGCCTGCGTGGCTCAGCACATGATCCTGGGATCTGGGATTGAGTCCCACATCGGACTCCCTGTATGGAGCCTGCTTCTACCTCTGCCTGTGTCTCTGCCTCTGTGTGTATGTGTGTGTCTCTCATGAATAAATAAATAAAATCTTAAAAAAAAAAAAAGAAAAAAACTTTCAAGTGGAGAGGACAGAATTACTAATCCTTTAAATAAGGATTTCCTGAGAGCCAACTGGGTGTAGTCAGAAGAGAAGAGGCACTGCTAGCCTGGAGGTAACATACTAATGGGCTGACTGAATGTATGCAAGTCAATTCATTTTAAAAAGGAACATATATGAAATATAATTTCAGATGATGGTAAGTGCCCTGAAGAAAATGAAAGCACAGTAAGAAAGCAGAGAATTCTTGGAGGCAGAAGTGGCTGAGACAGCTATTTTTGACTGGGTATCAAGGAAACCTTCTTTGAGAGTGAGCAAGAGATTCACAGGAAGGTTAGGTTAAGAGCATTCCTTTCAGGTTAGTTTTCCTTCTTTATTACAATGAAGTTTTACCTATAAAAACAATTAAACAAAGGTATGTTAGAGAGTCAGTGTAACTGGAACTTAGCAAATGATGTAGAAAGCAGAAGAAAAGGAAGTCAGCCAAGCAAGGGCTACACCAGAGAAGGCTGAACTGTGGGAGTTATCTATTCTGCGTGTGATGAGGAACCACTGGAAAGTTCTCAAAAGGGGAGAGGCATGATCTAATTTCATACTGCAATATCATGGGCTTCTGTGTTTAGAATGTAGGCCATCAAGATTGGGGACAGAGACCAGGTAGGAAGTAGTCACAAGGATCCAGGTGGGAATGATGGCCATACGTGGACTAGTTTAAGATATATCTTGATGATAGAACCAAGTGGTCTTGCTCATGTGGAGGAATCAGGAAAACTGGTGCCCAGGAATTGGGTAAATAGGGGCGGGGTATGAAAAACATGCTACTTTTACTGAAATAGAAAACACTGGAAGAAGAGTTGTACTGGAGCAGAGATGGGATTGGGGAGGGGAAGCCAGAAATCTTTTGGCCTTAAATATAAGATGCAATCAGACATATACTGGGAAGCTGAAGAAAATGGGAATGGTGCGGAGGGTGTGGCTATAAAATATATAAACATAGACATAAATATAACTGTAGGATAAATATAGGAGTCATCACTGCATTTAAAACCACAGGGAAGAGATCACCCTAGGATATGCATATGGATGGAGAAGAGGTCTGAGACATGAGGCCTGCATTCCAACATTTAGAAGTGAAGAAAGTGATTTAGAAAAGGATGGACTTGCTACGGACTGCTCAGGAGTCAAGTCACAGGATGCCTGCCTGGTAGAGAAAATGGATGCAGCAAATCAACAGTAAGTATTCTCTTCAGGATTCTCATGATAGAGGTGTGCTTGCAGCATCGAGAAAGATGCTGGCTGGAGTTGGGGCAGAGCTGTGGAAGAGAAAGAATTAAAAAAAATGTTTTTCATAGGCCACATAATAGCATTTTATATCCTGACTAGAACAATCCACTAGAGAGAAGCAAAAACCACTGGGATAGTGCATGAAGTAAGCTACTAGGTCTGGCTGCAGGAAGATGAAGGCCCTTTTCTGATGGCGTCCATTTTCTCAGGGAGATAGGCAGCATGGTATGTGGGGTATGTGGGAGGTTTGTGGCAGGAGACAAAGTATGAAGCGGCCCGACTCTGAGCACCGATCAGGGAAAAGCAGTAGGATCGCTGGGAAATTCTGGGCTACTAGGCCCTTATGGTTGCTGCCCATTTTTCCTCCTGTCATGCTCAGCTATTCAGATGCAGGTGTGCAGGGAGTTGAAAAATAGGATGTGGTTGTCAAGGTTCTAGGAATTGAAGACAAAGTGTTAGGGGTGGAACAGCTACTCTTAGTGATGGGGTCTAGCTGAGAGATGGCCCCAGAGAGAATGGCTGAGGTGGGATGCAGGAGAGAGCTCGTGGAACCAAGAGTCCAGGGAGCTGGATGAATTTTCTACCCGAGGGCTGCAGTTCCCCCAAAATGACAGACTGAGCCATGGGAAGAAGAGTGAAACCCAGTGCTCACAGGTATCTGTGAATGATGGGCAGACTGAAGAGGCGGCAGCAGGTAGAATGGTAGGAGGGCATTTCTCTAGAAGAGAAATGGTCTGTATATGGCAGTAGAGCAAAACAGAGACAGCTACCCTGACTCCTGGTCCTGGGTACTTAAGCTGTGGGAGATAAAGGCTATGGAAGGAGCAGCACAACAAGTAAAGGACAGAGAAGGAACTTGTGTCCCGGCGCCTCAGATCTATATGGGGAACACCACCGTGCCTGACACAGAGCCAAACACATCACAGCTTCAACAAATACATGGGTTTTAACTAAAAGGAGTTTGAAAGTATTATCAATTCCACAACAGACAGCCTAGATATGAGGCTTTAGGAAAAGTCCAGAAGGGAGTGGTCTAATAGTTTGAGCAAGAGACTTGGAATATATGAAGCAGAGGAATGACCTAATCCTCTGGTGGCTGGCTTCCCCCTGTACCCTCGGTGGCAAGCTACTCCAGCCCCAGAGCCTTCCCTTGATTTTTGTGTGGGGATACTTGTATCCCCTTCTAGATTTTTAAATTCTCTCATTCACCCACTAGAAATTCGTCAGCTCAGATACCATTTCTTTTGTTCATCACTGTGTACCTGAGGCCTAGCAAAGCATCTGGCAGAGAGAATGTGCTCAGAGAGTAGGGAATGAACAAAATGGAGATGAGAAAAAGCATGGTCAGAAGGAGCCCAATGATGCTACAATTTCCCAGAGGAAAACTGGGGTGCATTTGATACTTGTGGATTCCTTCTTCAGGAAGGACTCGACACTCAGAAAAGAAGGGTTGAGGAAGGAATGTTGAGTGTTGACTGCTGGACCCCAGTGAGGGAGGCTGCAGGACTATGGCCCCAAGGCTAAGCAGCACCTGACTGGGCCAGGCCAGGGAACAGCCAGGAAGATGGTGGGCAGCCCTCTCTTTTCTACTCAGCCAACTTTCTAAGTCCTGTCTCAAGCACAGACTACTTAACTTGGGACCTCCTCTCTAAGCAACTCTATTCCGACCCTTGTTGCCCCACGTTCTCCACTTCTTTACTCCAGCAGACCACTACTGTTTCCGCTCCAATCCTTGCTTCAGTGCTGCTCTTACTCTGCAGCTGTGAACATGGACATATTCACTGTTTACTAAGTATGCACACGTAAATCCGACGTACGTTGACATCAGTCAGTTTATCTTTTAGATGATAAACTCTTAGAACCGGGGATTTGCCGTCTCCTTAGTGTAATCTTTGGTTAGTTAACTCAGTTTGTTTAGGTCAAGGTTAAGGATTTAACCTCTAAATGGATTATTTAATTTTGCTCTGCTTCTCTGCCTCAAACTACCTCCGGTTTAGGCATTCCCAGCACACTGAGAAGTGTGAAACAGAGACAAAATATAGGGAAAAAAATGAACATTTGAATGAAAATTCCCCACTTTACTATAGCAAACACTGTAAGTTAAAAAGAACAGCAGCGAAATTCCAAAGCACCTGAAAAATGAGTTGAGAAAACAAAAAGGTTTATATAATCTAAAATTCCCGACTGCAGAACTATGTAAATATATATTTAAACTTGAAATATATGGCCATTCCTATTAAATGTAAAGTCAAATAAATTTATGTTAAAGTAAAATGTAGTCTCCTCATTCCACTAACCATAAACACAGAAAAACTTTAGATCTGGGAAGGCCCTTGCAGGCCAGCCCCCTCATTTTGTAGGTGAAGTAATGAAAGCCCTGAGAAGGTCTACTGATGTACTAGGCATCAGTGGAAGCAGGCATAACCACAGGCTTTGATCCTGACCTTGTACTCCTTAGCTGTGCGACATTAGGAAACCATTCTTTCAAACCTTGGTTTCCTCATGTGTGAATTAGAAGTAATATCAGCGATGAAAGACTGAAGAACAATTATGAACATTAAATAGGAAGGTAAATGAGAAGGGCCCCTGGGACACCTGGGTGGCTCAATGGTTGAGTCTGCCTTTGGCTCAGGTCATGACCCCAGGGTCATGGGATCTAGTCCCACATCGGGCTCCCCGCACAGAGCCTGCTTCTCCCTCTGCCTATGTCTCTGCTTCTCTCTCTGTGTCTCTTATGAATAAAATAAATAAAATCTTAAAAAAAAAAAAAAAAGAGAGAGAGGAGGGCCCTGTACAAAACTTTTAGGCTAAGATAGCAGAATAGAGTTAGCTTACAAAAATCTTTCTCCTATAGCATGATGAAATAAATTTAAAATTACTATTTTTTAAAAAAAGTAAAAACTGTTAACAGAAACTAGTTAAGTTAAGAAGAACACCATGTCATAATATTTTTTTTTAAAGGTATTTATTTATTTGAGAGAGAGAGAGAGCATTGAGCAGAGAGCCCAAAGCCTGGCTCGATCCCAGGACTCTGAGATCATGACCTGAGCCAAAGGCAGATGCTTAACCAACTGAGCCACCCAAGCACCCAATACCATAATCTTTTAAAGTAGTGTCTAGGAGTAGCAGGACTCCAAGAAGAGAAAGAACTGGGTCAATGATGGGAAAGTTAGGTGGGAAAAATCCTTAAAACTATCATTAGCAGTGCCCAATTTTGGAAAAATAGATTTTAGGTAGTATTTAGGCAACCTGGGGGAAGAGATGGAAAGATCCATCCAGAGATCCATTCAGCCCTGAGTCCCTCTCCGCCATCACAGGATCGCCTCAGACACAGAAAACCAAATCAGGGCTCACCATTTTGGTTTTCCGTGCCTGGGATAAAAGGAGGAGAAGAAGGATATGAGTCATAATCAAGCAAAGCTAATTAACTACAGCCCAACTTCATTACGACACTCCATGTAGAAGTCTAACAAATTCAATCACATATGTGGGATCTCATGTTGTGAAGTTAATGAAATAAGGACAAAGGTCAGTATGAAGGAATGAGGACAGCCAGTGGTAAACCTGACTTTGGGTTAACTTGTGTACACTAGTCTGCATCAGAGTTTACTGTATCTTAAGCAGTAAACAAGGGTTTAGCCAAAGAAAAGAAGAAAAAATATCTGAATATATGTGTGTGTGTGAGGGTGTGTATTGAGGGTGGGGAGAGAATGGGAATGAGGTGTGAAGAAGCGGAGGTGAGGCTCCCCTTTTTCTATGGACTAAGGAGACCATCGCTAAACCACATAGGTTTCCTGTTTTCTCCAGTAGCTGAGAAAGGACAAAAACACCTGGAGAGAAGCAGAGTTTGGTGAGGGAAGAAAACACCAGGAGCTGATCTTCTTGTTAATAAAAACAAAAACAAAACCAAAAAAACTTGCTATCATGTCTTTAATTGGAGGGATAATCAAAAGCCCGAGAGAAGAGACTCCCAAATCCTCGCTCCCACCGAGAGATGGAATACCTAGATCAAATCTTGAGGCAGAGCATTTTGCACAATGACTGAGGGAGAGCAAAGTCTAAATCCTGCACCCAACCACATCAGTCCCAGCTCAACTCACTGCACCCCTGCCCTAGCATGTGGCCTCAGGTCCTCAAACCCTCAAGGAATGAAGCTCCACGGACAAGGCAGGCAGAGAAGGCAAAAAGGGAACCAAGGCCAATTTGCCAGCCCTAAAGAGCAAAGAGAGGTTCTTATAAAGTTGTTCAAATTAAACTTAAGTTAAACAAAGAGAAAAGAGCATGACAACAAAGCAGGATGACCAGAGTAAAGACATACTGAAAGACAGTGGGAGGGGTGGGAAGGAAGGAAATGGGAGTCCATGTGGAAAGGAACTATAACCCCCATGCTCCACCCCCATCTCTGTGAGTACATTACACTACAGACTAAAGAAAATATGAATTAAATGAGACATCAGTTATATGTTAAAAATGAGATAAAACGAGAGACTGCAGAAGAAAATTATGAATGAGTAGAACACCATTGCAAAATTAACAAACTAGCAAAGCAGCAGGAGAAGCACAAGTGAAAGAATTAGTGATGTACCACAAAACCCTGAAAAACTGAGAAAATGAAAGAGGATGCACAACATTATGATGGAAAGATTAAGGTAGTTCGGGAATGGAGGACAGATCATGACAAACCAATGACAGTGTTCTACATGCAAGCAGAACTGAGTAGGAGATCCCTTAGGAAATATTACTGAACTTTTCCCCACCTAATGCCTATCACCATTTATGTAAAAATGGTATTTTATGGGTCTTTTGGCCTTATAGAAGACTTGCTACACAAGTAAACAGTAAAAAATAAACTGTAGGTTTTGTAAAATTTGTCCTGATGTATATTTTGTAGGCTTATAGATCAGTATTTCCCTAGTTGTGGCTCTCCTGGAGAGTCCTATACACTATTCCCATTCACTGAATATAAAAGAGAAATCTGGAAGCAATCCGGTAACATAAAACTATTAGTTTATGCTGTTGGAGCCTTCATCTAATAGATTTCCAAAGCAGCTGTAGTGATTAAGACAGAGTAGTTATTACTTCCAAGTGGACATATTTTTACTAAGAGAATAATTAAGATAGTTCATTTGTTTGTATATATTTTAAACTTTTTTTCATTACCTAAGGGTCACACACTTGCTAAAATGCTTTTCTAGAAGCAGAGAGTAGGTAATGTTCAGATCAACTGAGCCAAAATTATGCCCATTCATTATTCTCTCACACTGATCAGAATTCAATTCATTGAGAAGTGTGGGCTAAAGGCTTGAATGAGCTGTGTTACCAGAATATAAATGCAGAGAGCTTGGAACTCATGGATTTTAACAACAACAACAACAACAACAACAACAAAACAACACATATACATGAAGTTATCTTTCACTGACATTCTGAGGATGACTGGCTCTTCAAAGTTTTCCTTTAAATTTAGAACAGTCTCTGAATGCAAATAATACTCAAATTAAAAAAAAAACATTTTTTCATCTGAAAAAAATCCAAATAAAGTAAAAGCCACAGAATGCCTGCCGTTCAGAAGGTACTTAATAAACATCAGTTGGATGGATAACCTTCAATGTGGGCAAAACAATAATAATCTAATTCCCACTGGATAAAGCACTATAGAAGACTTTTTTTACTAGTCAGTGCCCTTCACCTCATGTTGGTTACAGACAGAACTCTATATATAGGTTTCTACAGAACAAGGCATTTTATCCATTAAAATAATAAAGAATAAGATGTTATGTGACTAAATGTGACTAATGATGAAAATACTCATGAAGTTTGATTTTCAAGAAAGAAATAGGAAGTTTCCTATTTAAAAAGCTGTTGTGTTTGGAAATGGAACTTTTTATGGATTTACAATACAATCGGGGGGCCAACTTTTGCAGTTTGTTCTCAAATAGCAGGAGGTATAGTCTCTTCTTCACTTAAAATGCTGACATGGAAGACAGCATGCATTTGATCAAACATACTTTACTCAAAACCCAGCATTAATGGGCTTGCTTGTATTCCAAGGATATGTCTTCTTGAGTGCTGGTTTGTTTCACAGTTCTCACTTTTTTGGAGGACTCAACTCAGTCCAAAAATGCCGCAGCACGCATATAAAAGTTAACCTCTTATATTTTGAAATAGAGCAACAAAAACAACAACAACAACAACAAAAAAACAGTCTCTGACAGGACAGTCTACCACATTACTCAGAACACTGAAATTTATCCACTCGATGAATGGTTTCCTCAACTCTGGAATACTACAGGTTACTCTCTTTCCCAAAGACTGCTGCATATGTGAAGAGTTAAAGACTCCAAACCCTAAGTGAGGGCTAAAGACTAAAACATGAATAATAAAGCCGATAAGTGCCTTTGCTCAACAGTGACATGCTCACGGAGTGCAGAGCTCATATATTGACTACGATGGCAAACTCTGTGTAAGATGCAGAAAAGGTGCTACACATTGTGAAAAATTAAATAAAATCATATCACCATAAACATTAATGTTATAGTTGGATGATTATGTGAAAGATCAACCAAGTAATAAAATGATGTATTCAAATGTACAAAAGTATGTAGCACTCAAGATAGTGAGAAATGAATTACTTCTAATAAGCTGAATGGAGATTTCTGAGAGGAGAAATCTGATGGCCTCATGATGGCTGGTGAGCTGTGGGAACACCTAGGGGCTGGAGTTCTCTCAACAGAATGAGAAGCAAAGGGCCTCGGACAGACTGGGGAAACTCAGCAATTCCCCATTCTGGATGTTAAGCTCACAATCTACTCACAGCTTTTTGTAATTTGATTATCATCCAGATTACTTCTCCATTTCAGGGTAAGGATGGTGCAGGATTTCAACTCATGCTCTATCATCGCTTATCCCAAGCAACAAATTAAAATAACCCATTTCTATGCTAAATGCACCCGATAAAGAGATCTTCCATCCCACTCTTGTCAGATTTATTATTATTTTTTTAAGCAAAGTTCATGTAAGCCAGTAGGTCATACAGAATCCTAAAATTTATTCCCACAGTGATACTTGGAACATTTTCCTTCTGGACTTTATTAAACATTATGTTCTAAGCATTATGAGTGCTCTAAGGTATTCTTGAATAATAACCCAAACTGCAGAGTGAAAGTAAGTGGCAATTAAAATTGCAGAGACCGAGGGGAACATAGAGACAAGGAAATAACAGCATCTGTTACTGAAGATTGCAGCACTGGTGATCTAGCTCAGGGGTCAGCAAGCTGGAGCTGAGGTCCAAATCCAGCCCACTGCCTGTTTTAGTGAATCCTACAGGAGCTAAGAATGGTTTTTATACTTTCAAATGGTTGAGAAAAAAAATCAAAATAGTACTTTGTGGTGTGTGAAAATTCGGTAAAATTCAATTTTCAGTGTCTCTAAGTAGCATTTAACTGGCATGTAGCCACACTCATTTGTTGAATTTGGTCTATGGCACTTGTGTACAGCAGAGCTGCATAGTTGGGACTTTGAGTATGGCTTGGAAAGTCTGCAATATTTATTATCTGACTCTTTACATAAAAATTCTGTGGCTCCGAGCTATCTCAGAGCTTTTAAAACCACAAGTGATGAAGGATCCAGTTTGTTTTGTATTTGTTTTTTTGAATCCATCATGGATTGAGCTATGCTTTTGTAGAATATGAAACCATGCTCTTGGATGTCGCAGCAATGTCAAATTGCTATCGGTTTCTTAAATGCTTTCTCTCACTTTCTGCTGGTACAAACATTTTGTGGATTAGTAGCATTCTATAGTCCATGTTCTGAAAAACACTGATCTAGAAAATGAAAGGAGTTATAGTAAGGATACTATAACTTTTTGGAAAACCTCGTTCCTTACCTAAATGCTTTTGACCACTAGAAAGATCAGGAAATAAATATATAGGCACCTGGATAAAATCAGTTTTTCCATGGATCTTTTTCCTTCGAGTGTTAAGTTTTAAAATTGTTAACAATTGTTTTTCCTCTACCCATTACCATTGCCCCGTTATATAAAATTTTACTACTCTCTCAGGTTTTGGATAAGAGAAAAAAAAATTCATTTGCATTTCATGCTTTTGGGAATGATAACTCAAATTTTGTAAACAAAACAATTAGTACAAATGTTTTTTGAACAATCTGTGCTGTGATTTTGGAAACTGTGAAAGAATCAGCCCTTGCACAGACAAAAACAGTTTCTTATGTTTAAATTTTTAGGAGGTTGAAGTGATTTCTTCTTATGCTTGCTTTATAATAGCAGTCCCTTGACATGTCAAAGGCCACAAAAGTAATTTTTAGTTTAGGTACAAAAAGTGCTTTGGGCTTGTTTTATATGACACTCTCTGGTTTTAGTATTGCACTTAAAAAAATGAATGCGAAAAATCATCTCCATGAACCTTTTTTTATTGGCCCAAAGTTAGCAGTGATTTACTTTCAAATTTCAATCTTTATCTCTTGAGGGAAATGCTTATTTAATTCTACTGTGATTTTTGTTTAAGAAAGGAAATAACTTCTAAATGTTTTTAAACATTAAGAAAGATGAAGCTCCATTACAGGGCCAATGAATTTTTTATTATTAGGTGTCAGATGATCAAGCATTCAAATAAGCAGCAGTATCTTCATGGTGATTTCATGGTGTAAGGAGAAAAGAAAGTCTACAAAAATTAACTCCAGGTGTGTTAACCACGTGAGAAGAGCATTTAGATGACAACAGGAAAATGTTTTCTTTATTATCATAGAAGTATGTTGTTGCTAGCAAAAGATGAAGATTTCAAAGCAGAGGGAATATAAAACTGCTGTAGATTGAACTTCTGCAAATGTCTACTTTGCTACAATAGCTCTAGTCATAAAACAGTCAAAATAGTAAGATGTACTAGTTCAGAACAATGACATAATGTTTATAAATATTTATGTGTACGCTGAACTAGACCCTTCCTAGGAGATGCAGCTGTGACAGAGAAAGAAAATTGGGGCTCGGCTAGAGCCCTCATTCTGTCAATGACTGGGCTCCAGGATCCGGTGAAAATAACTCAACTTCCCTGAGGCTCAGTTTTTTATCTGTACGGTAAATGAGATATCACCCATCTCAGAGGAATGAAGTAAGATAATAGAGCCTTGCAAACTACGAATCTTTATAAAATGCAAGGGGTTACTACCATTGAGTAGAGAGCTAAAGGAATTTCAAACATGTGTTTATACATTTATTTAAATGAGCTCTTTATATAAGAAAATGGATTCTGGGTTGTTTGTACACTTTAACGCCCTTTTCTAATGATTTCACTACTTCTTGAAGCAAAGAGTATATTGAGGGATACCCTTATTAGACAATTTACTACACAAAATTTTAACCAAGTATTAGTCATGGTCAGTGCTATTGATATCAAGGAGCTTTTAGAGTGTGAAACCCTTTTAGTATGAGAGAGGGTGACAGTATGAGAGGTGGGCATGTGTAGCAGGAATTTTTTTTCACATCGACAGCCTAAAGGATGAGGAAGCATCACCCAAGGGAAGGTGAGAGCAAAGTTAATATCTCACACACTATTACATTTTCCTCATTTAATGAAATAACCAGCTTATATAATCACAATTAATAATGACATATCCAAAGTCTCAGTCCATCATAATATGAATATTTATGGATTCAAAAGCCATGAGCAACACTTACTATTATGTGAGAGTCTTACACTTCCCTTATTTAAAAAAAAAAAGATTTTAATTTTTCCATGAGAGACAAAGAGAGAGAGGCAGAGACATAGGCAAAAGGAGAAGCAGGCTCCCTGTGGGGAGCCTGATACAGGACTCGATCCCCGGACCCCAGGATCATGACCTGAGCCAAAGGTAGATGTTCAAACACTGAGCCACCCAGGCGCCCCGAGAGTCTTATCCTTTAACGTATTATCCAAGAACTCTTGAAAACACTATGTTTTCTTTTCTAGGGTTGCAACTAAGTTATGACATGCTATTGGACTTTTTGTGCCTTATTGTATATGCACATTAAATATATGATAGGAGAATAGCATTCTACTTTCAAAATCTAAGATAATTTTAATTTCAGATCTTTAGTACTGGTTCAGAGACTTCTCTGCTCTCCTCAAGTACTTCTCATCCTCTACTTTTTCTAAGATGCCAAAAGACAGGAGAGTTGTCTCTCACATCTCTAAGTGGTGGAGTTATCCTGATGTGAGGGAAACCAGCGGTGGGATACTTTAAAGTCTCCATAACACATTTAAAAGATGATGGTATGAAAATAGATGAGGAAGACTCAGTTACTTCAGAAAGGTCCTTATATATATTCTTTTACTTTGAAATACATTAAATAAATTCTTCTTTCTTGGGGCCCAAGCTCTTTGCCAAGTGCATAGAATTGAGACACTAATCTCTCATTATTATGAACTCTCATTATGTTGATTGCTACAACGAGAAGAAAATAATAAGGTAATTATTTTCTAATAATATTTCCTTGGTCCATAAGCCTAACTTCTCACCAGATCACTGGCCATTCCTTACATATCATGTCCTGCCTCCCCTACTTCCCAACCATTCCACTTCTCTCCCAGAATATCCTCTCTATCATACCAAACACTGGTATCCTAGAAAGCAGCTTTAAACTCGTAACCTCCTTTAAGGTTTCATTTAACAAGGTTGCATTATTAAAAACCTACACTGTGTGAGAATGGTGAAAATTAACAAGACAGGAAACAACAAATGTTGGAGAGGATGTGGAGAAAGGGGAACCTTTTGCACTGTTAGTGGGAATGTGAACTGGTGTAGCCACTCTGAAAAACCGTGTGGAGGTTCCTCAAAGAGTTAAAAATAGAACTACCCTACAACCCAGCAATTGCACTGCTGGGGATTTACCCCAGATACAGATGCAGTGAAATGCTGGAACACCTGCACCCCAATGTTTATAGCAGCAATGTCCACAATAGCCAAACTGTGGAAGGAGCCTTGGTGTCCATCGAAAGATGAATGGATAAAGGATATGTGGTCTATGTATACAATGGAATATTATTCAGCCATTAGAAACGACAAATACCCACCATTTGCTTTGACGTGGATGGAACTGGATGGTATTATGCTGAGTGAAATAAGTCAATCGGAGAAAGATAAACATATGGTCTTATTCATTTGGGGAATATAAAAAATAGTGAAAGGGAATAAAGGGGAAAGGAGAGAAAATGAGTGAAAATATCAGTGAGGATGACAGAACATGAGAGACTCCTAACTCTGGGAAATGAACAAGGGGTAGTGGAAGGGGGGGTGGGCAGGGGGTTGGGGTGACTGGGTGATGGGCACTGAGGGGGGCATTTGATGGGATGAGCACTGGGTGATATGCTATATGTTAGTAAATTGAACTCCAATAAAACAAAACAAAACAAAACAAAACAAAACAAAACAAAACAAAAAAACCCCAAACAAACAAACAATCAAACCCCCAAATCCTACACTGTGCTGGGCTTTCAGGTCAAGTGTTTCACATATATGGCCTTACTTAATACTCAGAAAGTCAGGAAATTTAGGCATTGTTACCCAGTTTGCCTCTAACATACTGTTGATCAGGACCTCACTCTTTGTATGTTGCATAGGGAAAAATGTATTTCCTTTTAAAGGTATTGTTTATAAAGTGGTACTATTAAAGACTGTGAATCTAATTTCTGACCTACACTCCAGCATTTCCACATGGTACCTACGCTTGGGTAACACTCCCACTGGAACCTGCCTAAGAAATAGTTCTTTGGGTGATAGACTCTATATTCCCTTCCAGCATGGAAATGCACATCTCCTGCCTGTGTTCAACATAGTAGCAATGTCTGAGTTAACTCTAGGTTCATCTAACAAATATTTATTGAGTATGTCTCATGTGACACAATGAGCCAGGCCATGCAGATCTCCCTGAACAGAGACCCTGAAGAACATGCCTTCAATTAAGGATTACAATACAAAGAGAGATATCAGCAAAGTGGGAGAAGAGTCCAGCTCTGATATTTGGTCCTCATATCCCAATGACTTCCTTTATTCAGCAATTAGATTACTTTTGAAAAGGATGAAATTTTGTCTAATTGTTTCAGTGCCAAGCTAATATAATGTGACTTACCACTTTCCCTTTAAAGAGCTTTATAAAATATGTAAATACATTGCAAAGTCTCTTTTGTGAGCCTACAGCAATATTCTATGATATTAGGATTAAAGCTGCAATTAAAATTTCTAATACTGGAAAGTATTTTACAGTTTAAGAAAGAATTTTCTAATAAATAAAACACATGTCTAAAACTTACATTTTGAAGTGGGGCAGGGAAATGACATCAGCAAAAATGGCAGAATAGGCAGCTCCAAGGTCCCTATCCCCCAAGAAAACCCTGACAAATCAAGTAAAAATCAAGCAAAATTGTCAGAATCAACTTTGTTGGCACTTGGAAAATAAAGGTTTATATCAACCAACCGAACAATGAATGAACAGAAAGGCAACTGGTAAGTGATAGGTAAGCATTGTGGTATTTTTTGATTTCCTGGGCCATTGCTCCTCCCCGGCTCAGAGAATGACAATCCATGTTCCCAGGCCCTGATCCCCAGTTTTGGAGGGAGCTGAGCAGATCTTATTTGTAAAGAATTGTTTCTCTGTTCTAATCTATCTAGGGTCTAACTGAAGGCTTGATATAAGATGCCCATCTTTGTTTCACCTAATTCAGAATTAATTCTGACTGGAACTTCTGATAAAGCAAACAAAAATCCTACAGTCACCTGAGGCAGAAGATTAAGTTGAAGCACATGATAGAGTACCAAAAGTGTGACAGGAAAAGCTAGAGAGAGTTTATTTGAGAAGTCAGGGTATTCAAAAGCACTTGTATCTACTGGGGAATACAGAAAGTCACACATATGCTCAGGGCAGCACATACGCTCTGAAAAAACAGGAGAGGGCTCCCTCCCCCTCCCGTTCTCATTTTTTCTCCCTCTCATTTGGCTCTTAGCATTCAAATAAATTTCTGTTAAAACAGTAGCTGAACACAAACTAAAGGAACAGAAAATTCAGAGACCACATATGACTAAGAACCCAGATCTTATAAGAGTAGCTTTAGGGCAGCCCTGGTGGCCCAGCGGTTTAGCACCACCTTCAGCCCGGGGTGTGATCCTGGAGACCCAGGATTGAGTCCCACGTCAGGCTCCCTGCATGCAGCCTGCTTCTCCCTCTGTCTGTGTCTCTGCCTCTCTGTCAGTCTGTCACGAATAAATATATTAAAAAAAATCTTTAAAAAAAGAATAGTTTAAAAAAGTCTAACAAACGGCTACAGCCTACAAAAAACAAAAACAAACTCTGAGAAGGAAACTCTGGTTTCCAGAGTTATCACATATAATATCCAAAATGTCCAGTTTTCAACAAAGGATTACAAAGCATGTGAAGAAATAGGAAAGTACGACCCATTCACATAAGTTAAAAAAAACTTATTCTGAGAAACAGACATTGAACTTACTAGACAAAGACTTTAAATTAACTTCCCTAAACATGCTCACAGAGCTGAAGGAAACCATGAACAAAGTGCTAGGGGAAACCAAGAGAATGATGTATGAACAAACAATATCAATAAACAGAAATTATAAAAAGAAATCAAACAATTTGGCAGCTGAAAAGTACAATAACAGAAATGAAAAACTTACTAGAGGGTCTTAATATCAGATCTGAACAGGCTAAACAAGGAGCCAGTGAACCTGAAGACAGGTCAATTGAAATCTAGTCTGAGGAATAGAAAGAAAAAAAATAGTGAGAAATGAGCAGAATCTAAGAGATCTGTGGGGCACCATACTAGTGTATCAACATACACAATGGGA
The DNA here is from genome assembly GCF_053574225.1 of Canis aureus. Taxonomy (NCBI): domain Eukaryota; kingdom Metazoa; phylum Chordata; class Mammalia; order Carnivora; family Canidae; genus Canis; species Canis aureus. The sequence continues at coordinate 63,298,102 of NC_135614.1, read as the reverse complement.
TCTTGGAAGAAGAGGAGAAAGAAAATTTGAATAAATAATGGTTGAAAACTCCCAGAATGTGAGAAAAGATATGAATCTATATGGTCAAAAAGTTCAACAAACTCCAGGAAAGAACAATATGCAAAAAGATCCACACTAAAGCACAATAATCAAATTATTGGAAGCCAAGAGCAAAGAGAGAATCATAAAAGAGAAAAAGCAACTTGTCACATACAAGAGATCTTCAATAGGATTAACAGAAAATTTCTCATCAGAAACCAGAGCCACAAAGGAGTGAGATGCCCTTTTAAAAGTGCTGAAAGAAAACGATCAACCAAGAATTTTATACCTGACAAAACTATCCTTTAAAAATGAAGGTGAAAGTAAAATGTTCTGAGATAAACACTGAGGAGGTTTGTTGTCAGTAGACTTGCCCTACAAGAAATGCTAAAAGAAAGTTCTTCAGGCTGAAATGAAAGGTTACTAGACAGTAACTCAAAGCCTTAATAAAGAAATAAAGAATTCTGGTAAAGGTAACTACCTTGGTGATATAAAAGCAAGTATTACCATACTTCTGGTTTGTAACTCCTTCTTTTTATTTCCTGTGTGATTTAAAAGACAAATGCATAAAAGAACAATTTAAAATCTATGTTAATGATGACACAATGTATAAATGTCAGAAAAACATCATAATTGGGGAGGGGACAAAGCTGCACAGAAGCAGAGTTTTTATATGTATTTAAGACTAAGCTGGTATCAGGACGCCTGGGTGGCTCAATGGTTGAGCGTCTGCCTTTGGCTTAGGTCATGATCTCAGGGTCCTGGGATCGAGCCCCGCATTGGGCTCCCTGTGGGGAAACCTGCTTCTCCCTCTGCCTATGTCTCTGTCTCTCATGAATGAATGAATGAATGAATGAATAAATAAATAAATAAATAAAATCTTAGAAAAAACTAAGTTGGTATCAATTCAAAGATTATTATAAATTTAGAATGTCAACTATAATCCCCATGGTAACCACTAAGAAAATATCTAAAAAATATACATAAAAGGAAACATAACATATTTCACTTCATCTTGTTTACTATCTTTCTCTGTTACTGCACTGCAAGTTCCAAGAGGAGTTCAGCTTGTCTTGATCCCCACTGCATCCCCTATGCCTGGAGGAGTACCTGACACAACATCACATGCTTGGTAAATATCTGCGAAAGGAAGGAAGGAAGGAAGGAAGGAAGGAAGGAAGGAAGGGAGGAAGGGAGGAAGGGAGGAAGGGAGGAAGGGAGGAAGGGAGGAAGGGAGGAAGGGAGGGAGAGAGGGAGGAAGGAAGGAAGATGCTGAGTAGACAATTGGATAGATGAATTTAGAGTTTAAGGGAAAGGACCTAAAGTGGAGATATAGGTTTGAAAGTCAAAGGAGATTAGAATGTGTATTAATTTCTCCAACGTAAAGATGTGGAAATTGGTTCAGACAGGGTAAAATGAGTATGTATAATGTATACACCATATTCTCATTATCTCATAAGCTGAAGTAAACCTAGCTGGCAGGAAAGATCAACATTTTCCTGGTGCAAACTCTGAAGGGAATTTACTATCTGTACATTTCTTAGAAAGCACACTGGAAAATGTAATGAAATGATGTACCCTTAACAGTGATTTTCTTTTTGTGGACCTTGATGACAGCTCAAGGTCAACACAAAAGTCAATGTACTTCAACAAAAGCATTTTTCAGTCAAAGACAATGAAGCTGGGACATAAAGATTTCTCAAGCTCTAATTTAATCTAAGGATAGAATTTGGAATACCTAATGAAAAAGAGATAGCTTGTCCTCTCTTCTGTTTTGACAGGAGCATTCAGCTCAAGGTTGATCTCTCTTGTAGCAATTTTGTATTGTTGAATGAAGGGAGAGCAAGACACTTTGTACACGAGGTAACCAAGATTCAAGGCTTAACCTTCTTCATAAATATTGGTAGGTCTGATTTATTTTATTGCCAAGATAAGTGACCACCCCATCTCTTCATAGGGGTGAGAATGATGTGACTTGTCCATGGTCAAAGGGCTAGTGGTAGAGCTGGGGCTTAACCACAAGTCTCAAAATCCCAGTTCAGAAAGTTTTGCACTATTTTTAATCCTCTGTGCCTTTTATACACACAAAATAAAAGAGGTCAGGTTACATTTCTAGAATGCTGGGGGTAGGATCCTGTGGCTCTTTAACTTTCCCAACAGCACACATCATTGCAGTACTCAGAGGAGGACTGTTCTTGTTATGGTCCCTCATATCTTGTCCTGTACCATATGGCCCAAACATTAGGGCTTTAGGCATCTGCCCTGTGCTCATTCTCTATCTACATTGAGTCAAGGACTGGGGATTATCAAAGACAGGCATATTATATTATGCCTCTATATAAAACAATGTAGTTTGGACAGGCTTGAAATTTTTTCAGTTAATGTTTTAGCTAGGGAAAACAGTAATGAGTAGAGTCAGATTTCAGAAATCATTATATCCTCAAGGATCAAGTATGATCTTCAAAACAACAAAATATCCTTTCATTGGTTTTATTATATGTTAAATCACATTTACTAAACCCATGTAAGGCACAAAAGATTAGAAGATAAAAATATTGTGCCCAAATCTATTACCTAAATGACTGAAAGAGAAAATTGAGAAAACTCCAAGAGTACGGGGAAGGCATGAAACAGGAAGTAAAAGCCTCATGATCATCCACCATCCCCATCCCACTCAGCTAAATCAATTACTCTTAATTTATTTCTGTGTCTCCTTCCAGAAAAAAAAAATTTTTTTTTAGGAATCTAAATTTGTGTGTGTTAATCTAATGTGTGGGCATTTTCAGAAAACCATACACAGACCAACATATTAGGTTCAGGCTTCTCAAACTTGCTTTTCTCATTTAATTTATCTTGAAGGTCTTTCATATGGTGCTCTATTGAAGAGAAGAAATGGGATTCGTTTAAGCAGTTCCCTCCTAATGGATATTTAGGTTGTTCACAGTTTGTTACCATTATCTGCAATGCTTTAGTGAACATCTTTGTATAATAGCTCAGTGTGCTTTTATAAGTCTATCTATGGGGAAAATTGCTGGTAAGGGTATCAGGTCAAAGGGAATATATATAATTGTGGTAGGTATTACCAAATTGCCTCCTATAATACTTGCATAATTTGTATTCTAGCAAATAACCTGGGGACTGATATCCCTGATACTTTACATCAAAAGATACATGAAAAGCCATGATGTGCACAAACTATACTTACTGTCCATGTACCTCATTTTTGGGACAACTATGTTCTACATAATTATCATTAACTATAACACAATAAATTTGGAACATCAGGTTATAAAACATTAATTCACTGAGAAAGCAAGTCATACTCTTCACTATAGAACCTTCCATAAGAATGATCCACGGGGTTGGAGGCCAGCCCAGTATCGCTAATTGGAACCATACAAGAGTGTGTTGTGTGTGTCAGTTTTTAAACAGTAAGTTTCATTTTGAAAGCTATCTGAATCAGCTTGTAGAAATCTCAAAACCAAAACAACCATTTATTGTCTCCGTGCAAGGGTTGATCAGAAATGGATCTTAAATGTATATTCTGTTTTCCTCAAAAGTAATGAGAAAGAATTCACAAATTAAGAAATGTGAAGAGATTTCATCATTGACCTTTGGTTCATTTAAATTGGGTCAAAGATCAAAATGATATATGAAAGTTTTAGGTCAAATTTTAAGTTATGAATTAAATAACTGTCCTAGGGTTATCATAGGAGAGGACACAATAGAAGGTGGTGAGTGGTTGAGAGAGAGTTATCAGAGTTAAAAAAAGTGGCCTGTAAGGCTGCATTTCAGTTTCTTTTTTTGCAAGTTGCGTGACTTTAGACAAATTACTTAACTCTGTTTTCAAGGCAGTAATATAAACAAAGCTTCAACCCAGTGTCTGGTGCTTGGAGAGTGCTCCATACAAGTGGACTGCTATTACTCTACAGTCACTATTATCCGAGTATTAAAAGTAGGTCTGAAAAATAGGAAGGAGCAACATTTCTCTTAGGGTTTAGAGGGAAAAAAGGTAATAAAATGATGGTAAGAATCTGACAATGGAAATTTGTGACCTAATTAGCACATTTACCCCTTCCCTTGAATGAAAAATGAACATGCTATCTCCAAAGAAGCAGATCACAGTGCAAGTTTGTCAGATTTTCACATTATGGTTTTGGTTTTCCAGGACTTTTGCAGACTTTGGCATGGTAATAATACATCTTGAAACCCTTATTCTAGAACTGAAGTATTGAAGTTAACCTTTTTGCTTTGGGTGAAAAACTGTATTTTCCCATAGGAGCCAGCACAGAAATGCATAGGGTCTATGGACATGAGAGGCAAGATTCAGCTTTATTTCTTCCCCCAACTCTGTGAATTTCACAGAAAAAAAAAGTCATAAAAATGGAAAATTCAAGGACATAAAATTGACTCTAAAATGTAACTGGATTTTTTCACATCTTCAATAACTGATTGCTAGGTAATTCTAGACATAGATGGTTATTTCTTCTTAGCATGAAAGTAGCCTTATTTTTAAAATTTCTAACAATTAGCCTCCTCTAGATTTGATTGTGTAATTTCTCTTATCATCTGAAGATTGCAGGTGAGGATGAGCGCAGGAGCTGCAAATCATGAAAACTGAAGCAAACTGCGATAGCCTTCTTCCCCAGCAAGCCTGGATGCACCCACCAAATCCCACCATTTGGACAGAGTTGAAACTTACTTGAGTCTTAATGGATTTTCATTTCACAAGACCCTTATCAAAATCAATTAGCAAAACATTCTATTACAAAGTCATTTTCTTTGTGCTTTTCCTTAAAAAAAAAAAGAAAAAAATATATACACACACACATACAGTTTAGTATTTTCTTCCTTGAGATATATGCCTTAAGGCATTTCTATACTGGTTTTAAACAGTCACTTAAAACAGAACTAGTGTGATCTTTGACCTAATAAAGATTTCCATGGTCCTCCAATCCTACTTCTTCCTAAGGTAGAAATACTTTCTACAACATCTTTGACAACTAGACTGAACAGTCTAGTAATGTATAATTTGCTGTGTTGGGGCACCTTGTTCTCGTTAAGAAAATAAACACTGGATGCAAAATTGGGAGAGCTGGACATGCACTCCACATCTCACAGTGAGCCACTTACCCCACATTTTGAGTTTTGGTTTTCTTATCTATAAAACATGCGAGTTGTTATTTATTGATCATGAAGATTTCTTTGAAGTCTAACAGTGTCAAACCTAAGAAAATCTTTGACAGAATTAAAAAGTCCTAATTGTTAGAAATCTGCTTTCCTTTAACTTCTGCCAATGCCATCTATTCTCTAGTCTAGAGAGATACAAATCAGTACATTTTCACATGGTAGTTCCTTAAAATTGAAAAGCTGAGTATCACGTCTGCCAGAAGTATTCTTTTTCTCCAGGCTGGGAAGATTACTTAGAATATATTTCTTGTTTACATATTATTAGCATATCTTTCAGTGTTTCAGCAAATGATCTCATGGTTAAAAAGATAAAACTCAGCTTGCATATTTTAGTGGAAGAGGTTAAGTGGAGAGTTGCAATTTTGCAACTAATAGTTTAAGTGGTTTAAAGGCTTTGTTTTTGTAGGAGGTTAAATACAGAATATTATTTTAGCAATCTGCAACTGATTGACAACAGTTGACATTTAATTAATTACTGTTGCTATGAGCCAAGGTTTTACTGTCTTTGTAGGATTTCAAAATGTTGAGATGGGGGACATTGTGTTGAAATATGGTGAAAGCCTTAGAGACCACAGAGGGGCGTTGGGCTGTTGGGCCTCGAAGTAAATGGCCATGCAGTGTGCAGTTTGGGATTCTATCTCTGTTTTTTTCAGGTTTCTTGTATCCTTCCTCTCTGTTAGTCTGTCTGCTATTACTTCACACTGCTGCCAATGCATCTGACTATAGCAACTCATCATTCTTCTTCCAATTTCCTGCTTCTCATCTATTGTGGGTTTGGCAACCAGATAACCAAATGTTGTAGATATTTGTCTAAAATTAGAGTAAATGGACTGAGGTATCCTTTTTCATTTATCCAATCAGTTAAAAATATAAAAGAGTGATTATATTGTGGGGAACATGGACAAACTCATACTCTGCTCAGGACTGTATATACACTAGTATAAACCCACTGTACAGCTATCTAGCAATCTATTTTAAAAGACCCAAACAATGCATTCTCTTGACTTCACAAATCTCACTAGTAGGAATCTATCCTCATAAAATAGATGGACAAGAATAGAAGGATATATGAGTAAAGTTTTATTTATATTAAAGTTGGAAATTTTCTACACACAAATATAAAGCATTGGTTCATTCTATACACAAATAGAGCATTGGTTCAATAAGCTATACTGCTCTCACACAATAATGCCATGAAAAAATGGTATTAGAGATCTGTAACTGCCAACAGAAGTATGCAGTGCCATTTCAGAATAATACAAATCAATTCATATATTGTCATATCATTAAAAAAAGATTATCATGTGCATTTAAATAGAAGGGCCTGCAATATTATAGATAAAATATTAACAATCTATCTTCAATATGTAATTTCAATATATTTGATTTAAAAATTTTTGCTTTTTTACATTTCTTTCTCAAAAGATTAATAGTTTAAAAGTTGGTTTGGACTGCTATTTAAGTATGATTCACCACACAAGCTTTATGCTAAATATTACACCTAAAAAGGCTATAATGGCATGCTTCAATGTTGGCAAATCAATCAACATGATATATAACATCAGTAAGAGAAAGGATAAAAACATATGATCATTTCAATAGATGCAGAAAAAGCATTTGACAAAGCATAACATCTATCCATGATAAAAACCCTCAAGAAAGTAGGTTTAGAGGGATATGTCTCAAATAAAGGCCTCATGTGAAAAACCTACAGCTAACATGCTCAAGGGGGAAAAAATGAGAGCTTTTCTCCTAATGGCAGAAATAAGACAGGGATGACCACCCTCACCACTTTTATTCAACATAGTGTTGGAAGTCTTAGTCATAGTAATTAGACAACAAAAAGAAATAAGAGGCATATAAATCGGTAAGGAAGAAGTAAAACTTCCATTATTTAGCAGATGACATGACACTATATAGAGAAAACCCTAAAGACTCCACCAAAAAACTACTAGAACTGATAAATGAATTCGGTAAAGTTGTAGGATACAAAATCAACATACAGAAATCCACTGGATTTCTATACACTAATAATAAAGCAGCAGAGTTAGTATCCAAAATATATAAAGAACTTCTACAACTCATCACCAAAAAAAGCCAAATAATTCAAATAAGACATGGGCAGAAGATAGGAACAGACATTTCTCCAAAGAAGACATCCAGATGGCCAACAGACACATGAAAAGATGCTCAACATCACTCATCATCAGGGAAATACAAATCAAAACTACAATGAGATATCACCTCACACTTGTTAAAAATGCAAGAAACAACATGTGTTGGTGGAAACGTTGAGAAAAAAGACCCCTGTGCACTGCTGGTGGGAATGCAAGTTGGTGGGAGGTTCCTCAAAAAATTAAAAATAGAGCTATCCTATGATCCAGTAATCATATTACTGAGTATTCATCCCAAAAATACAAAACTAATTCAAAAGGATGCATGCACCCCTATGTTCACTGCAGCATTATTTACCATAGTCAAATTATGGAAGGAGCCCAAGCATCCACTGATAGAAGAATTAGATGTGGTATGTGTATGTATGTATGTACGTGTGTGTATGCATATACATATATATATATACACACACACACACACACACATACATATATATGGAATATTCAGTCATAAAGAAGGAAATCTTGCCATTTGCAGCAACATGGGTGGAGCTAGATAATATAATGCTAAGCAAAATAAGTCAGAGAAAGTATCATATGCTTTCACTATACGTGGAATTTAAGAAATAAAACAAATGAACAAAGGGGGAAAAAAGAGAGAGAAACCAAGAAACAGATTCTTAACTATAGAGAATAAACTGGTGGTTATCAGAGATAAGGGAGGTGGAGGGATGAATGAAATAGGCGATGGTGACTAAGGAGTGCACTTGTGATGAGCACTGAGTATTGTTGAGTCACTGTGCTGTACACTGGAAATATAACACTATGTTATCTATATTGGAATTAAAACAATACAAAAATAAAAAAATATTCCCCTTTCTGAATGATTGTCAGCTAACAGTATGTATACAATAAATCCTGCATACTGCCAAGAAAAAAAAAAAGATTAAAGATATAGAATGATAATGTCAAACCAAGTAGGAAGAACCAAAAGCAGATGAGAGATTTCAGTACTGAAGATGGAGAGAAACGCGGTTAGTTTGAGCCTATTAAGGCTACAGGGGACTTGACAAGATTGAGTTGCTGGATAGAAAGGGAGACAAAGGCATCAGGGATCAAATAGAATCTGGGTTTGGTGGGTTGCTGGTGCTGTTCACAGAATCTGGGAAAGAGAATTAGGTGGAACAATAAGAGAAAGAAGATTCAGTCTTGTATATCTACTACCTTTGAGAAACCTGTGAGATCCACAGGGCAGTAGATACACACATCCACCATCCACCACGCAGTAGACAGGTCTGGGGATCCTCTGCATGTGTAAGAGCTGAGGCCAAGGAAGGTTCTGTGGTCGTGTAGCGAGACTGGCCTAGTGATACGCCGCCAGGGGATGGAATCCTGGGGAACGTGAACATGTAATAAACAGTGAAGGGAGAATCATCCTTGGAGGAGACCCAAGGCAAGTAACCAGGGAGGCAGAGGAACGTCGTGTCACAGAAGCCAGGAATGGAGAATAGAGAAGTGGTAACTGAATAATGACAAAAAAGGCACAAAAGATTAAAAAATTTTTAAAAAGATAAGGACTGGCAGGTGCCACTGAATTTGGTAATAGAAGTGATCCTGGAAAGAGCACCTATTGTGCCATGGTCGGGACGGGGGTGGAGAAGTGAGAACGGGGTAGAGGAGTAAAGAAGATGGGTTAGAGGCAGCCAGTGCAGACAGCGTTTCCCAGAAGTTTGGCTGTGACTAGAGAAATGAGAGATATGAGTGGCTATTCGGGAACACTGGACTGAGGTCAGGATTCTGGTTTCGTCTCTTTCATAGAGGACAGAGTTAAGCACACAGAGGTGGAATTACATGTAGGAGATGAATGTTTCTCTACAAAAAGAAATCTAGTCAAGTAATAACCTCTCAACAAAACAGCAGCAAAACCTGGCATATCTGATCTTCTCTTAATTTTAGTCTAACTCAGAATGATCTAAAATCTCGCATATTAAAACAAAGAAATTTAAAATACGAAGCCTATTTTGAACTTTCTGGGGAGGAGGGGGCAAAAAACAAACCCCCAAATACAAAAACATCTTCACTGAGACTTGTTTTATTCTATACCTTAAAATGTAACAACGTAATTTTAGAGCCAAATCAAATATACACTTATTGTCTTGACAAATTAGACAAAATTTAATTGTAATAAGAAAGTAGTCAGAAATCAGCAATTAAGGCAGGTGGCTGTGTATCACTCCACTGACAGTATCCTACTGGTCTGACGGAGTCCTCAGTTTGCAAAGGGGCTAACCTGATGTGGAACATTTAAACATGCTTCATTTTTGTTATCCGAGTGCATGTTATATCTTTTAAAATACTCACATATGTCCTAGTGTCTGTAGTAACTATATGTTTACATAACAGTCATGCTTTGTCCACCACGGCATATTTTTTGAAAACTGAAATCCTTACAAAAGCACTATTAGGTATTCAACAATCTGAATTCCCTAGCTAGGGAGATGAGGCCAAATAGTATCATACTTTTTTTTTTTTTTTTTTTTGGTAACTATTCATGGCAGAACTTCAACTACTTTCCTCTTAATGTGGTGTTCTGTGCAGTTAGCTTTTCTTTCCACGTCTATCTTAGAAAGATGGATTTTCAAAAATTAAAACCATGTGACAACAGTGATTTCAGCACATTTTTGCCAGGAGCAAATACAGCGTGAACAAAGAGAAAGATTAATTAATTTAGGTACATGCTCTGGTGGTTCACGTAGAATTATCAAGCAGATAAGAACAAGCCCGTTCCTATTTCTGGGCATCTCTCTTCTACTTAAATCTAGTTTTAAATAATGACTTCTGCTTTGATGGTAAGAATCTTAAAACCCATAATGAAACACAAAATGGGACAAGGATCTTTGAATTTTGAGTTGACAATTTTACTCAAGTGCCTAAAATATTCTAGAATAAGAAAACAGGGGAACTGAATTTTCCTTTGTTCTGGTAATAAAAATATGAAAGTTCAAACTTTATTGTTAAAAATGATTCCTTTATTCACAAACTTGTGATGGTAACACAGGCTGAAACATGTAGCACACCATGTGTTCAGATAAACTTTGCATGTAGTACATGAGCAGGATGAAACAAAAATTGGTTTGTCCCAAATTAAAGGTGCATCTCTTGGTAAAATTACAGGTGGCTGCATGCTAGACACAAGGGAGAATCTTGAAAGAGGGAGGTCCGAGTGTGGTGCATGTCCAAGGATGCATCTAGTATGCCATCTCACAGGCTACAGGTGAAGCTTGAAGGGAAACTCCCCTGCAATGCTCTCCAACGTGACAAAAATTTTGAAATAAATTTCCATTTTTAAGTTTAAAAGGAAAAAGACAAAAGACAATGAAAACAAAAAATAAAAGAACAGTTAAACATAATTCATTGAGAGTTTTGACTGTAACAACCACTGAATCGTTTTATTATATTTTGAGTGGTAGTCTGGCACCATGGTTGCTGTGCCAATTTCAGGTGGGTACACAGGTGGGTGTAAAAATCCATACAACTCAGCTTCTAGGATACATTTAAAATGGAAATCACTTTTTCTTTGAATAATAATAGCTTGAACAAAGTTCCAGGTTTTCTATAGCTAACTTTTGTTCCCCCACTCCTTATGGATGAAATAGCATGATGTTTGGGACTGGCTTCAAAATAATCCAGTGCGGGGTAGGGAAGTATGTGGGAGTACAGATGAAAGGAGACTGTGGGTTGTTGACCATTGAGCCTTGGGTATTGGGTACATGGGGTTCATTATACTGTTCTCTCTACTTTTGTAAATGCTTGAGATTTTCTATATGGTTTAAACTTTGCAATGGTGTGTGTGTGTGTGTGTGTGTGTGTGTGTGTGTGTGTGTACACTCCACATGTATTTGCTGAAATTTGGTCTTCGACTCTGGAATCCATTCTTATTGACACAGTTGCTCTGTTTCACCTTCTTGCCCTGACCTACTCATCAAACGTTATTAACGGTTATAAAGACAACTCAAAGCAACAGATGATTTTGTGTAGATAGGCTGGAGGACAAGTTGACTTTTGTTAATTGGGTCCTGAAAGTTTTCCATCCCACCCTGGGCAGTTTATTGTACAGCGTGCCAAACTTTAAAGTTATTATAACTAGTTTCACACAAATGCCAGACAAAACAGACAAGGGATTAATTGGAATGGTCACAAATGCATTCCTTCTGAATAAATTGAAACACACTGGCCAGTGCCAAAAGACATTTAAAGTAGAAAACCTGAAACTAATCAATCAAACCAAGTTTAGTTCTTTTTGATGTTATAGTTGGGAGACATTTTATGCTATAAATAATAGAAAAATTACCTAGGGAGAAAAAAAAAGGAGAGAAGTTTGATAGTGGTAGTAAGAAGGAATTTTGCATTGTCAAAGAGAAATACCTAGGGAGACAAGATCTTCTGTGGTTGTCTTTTTTTTTTTTTAACATTGTTATTTTTGAAAGTGATAAGAGTTAAAAAGTCTTAAAGAAAAAAGTGAAGACTCACACTATTGGCTCAGTTTAAAAATTATAACATTGAACAAATCAAAGTGTAAAAGCCCAGAACAATGCTGGGAGATGAGGGTTTTGGTCAGATGTTAGACAGACTATCCAAACAGCTGGAAAAGATGTTGATTCTCCTTGGGAAATTTGTAATGTATTTGACTCATGTTTTCATGGAGCTGTGGACTGTCCTAGGGGGTTTGAAAGAGAGAAAACTTGCCAAGAACTTTATCTGGAAAATGATAGTATTTTACCAGTTTTCCAATTAGACAACAAAAGAATTTAAAGAACAATAACAAATATTCATAATTGATGAATGCTATCTCCATAGCAATACCATTTAGGTTATACATCCAGAAGTCACTGAGGAAACTAATTCATTTACACACATTTTTTTTTTCTTTAAAGCGCATTCACACGCAAACATAACATGAAGTGATAAAAAAAAAATGAGAGCCTTTCATTACTTGAAGTTGGATGATATGTCAGATTTCACGTTTGGTACGCACACACTTTCTAAACAACGTGTTCAATGACAAGTCTCCTTATGCACGCCTTGGCATACCTACAGCTAGTATCTGATGCAGAGAGGCCAGAAAGGGAAGATCTGGTAACTGAATTCTTGCTGATGTGATGCAAGTTTTAGTTCTAAACAACCCTTGCATAGGCTCTGCTTGATTTCTTAAAGGCTTTTAATTGTTTGCTTAATGATTATGATATTCATTTCCCCAAATCAACCCCTAATATAGATCGCAAATTATCTATTATGCAATACTGAAATATTTATGCAAGAAATAGCATGATATTTGGGACTGGCTTCAAAATAATCCAGTGTGGGGTAGGAAAGCATATGGGAGTACAGATGAAAGGAGATTGTGGATTGTTGACCACTGAGCCTGGGTGATGGGTACATGGGCTTCATTATACTGTTCTCTTTACTTTTGTGAATATCCGAAGTCTTTTATATGTATTATTTTAAAGTTAAAAGAAAAAAGTGGAAACGTAAAAAAAAAAAAAATTACCTCTTGTCTTGCAAGTGTAAATAATTAGATGAAGCACCATTCTCCCATACTAATATTCCAGTGATTAATTGCCTGAGCTTATAGACAGTCTTGTTGTTGTTGTTGTTTTTAACCCCCTAAAGAAACATAGCTCGCTTATTTTGGATCATACTTTCAATACTATAATTGTTGTGGTAATTTTAACTTGTTCCCCAGATGCACGGGACAGACTAGAAGAGAAAACTCAAATTCTCAAGTTCCTGTTGTACTATTTTCCAATCACATTATCCAGAACAAGTCATTTTATCTTTCTGAACCTTAGTACCAGTATCTCCTATGCTTGTTTCACAAAGCGTTATGCAAAGGTTTGGTTAAACCAGATCACATTTCCATCTTTTATAATGTCAAAAACAGTTGAATTGTGGCAATTTCATATGAGTTTAATTTGATATAAGCCATGATAATTGTAATTCATTTCTTCTAAAGAAGCTGGACCCAAAGATCACTTGCCAGATAACTTACTATAAATGAGAATTGGTCATGTCCTCTAATATTGGGGTTATACTGGTATTTCAATGACAGGGGGTACATAGGAATGAAAGCTATGTGAAGGTGTGTGTCTCTTAAGCTGTGATCTACTGGAACTAATTTCAAAGACCGTTTCATGTTACCAGTTCTTATTATTTTCACTTTGCAATGGTCTTTAAAGAGTTGAAATAAAATATTTAGAAATATTAATTGCTTTTTACTTTATCACATTCAGCTTGTTTGTGCAACTGTGATGTTACTTGGAGAACAGCTGTAGAAAAAGCATGAGTGCACTTAAATATTATTTACTAGTGATGAAAATGACAGTGATGGCTAAGGACTGAAATTTACAAGCACAGCCGAGTGCAAAACACTAAGCGCAAAAGTCCAAGAAATAAACAGAATATGAAAATTTGTAGTGAATACAAACTTGCTTTTAAAAGCGTTAGTATCAAAATACTCATGGACTTAAGTTAACTGATGTTAAATAATGTTTTAGTTTCTATGGAGGGATATTTTTTAAAAAGGCATTATAAATTGAAAGAACAAAGTCATTTATAATACAAATAAATAACCAAGGTATTTCTCATGATTTTTCCCTTTCGTGTTTGTGGGCAAATGATAAACTCTTGACATTTTATGCTGATTTTGAAATTTTAAGTCAAGCTTCAAATTTTCTAAATTGACCATAATTTCTTTCCTAACGTGAATCAGCCATAGTTACTTTCCCAACTCCACAATCAATGTACTTACTTTGAAACAAGCTATATAATTCTAAGGTTAAACAGTGAACACTTCAATTCCTCCAAAAAGTATCCCTTTAGGGGATTATTAATGGAAAAGAAGCATAGTTGAAAAGATATGGCTGGCAATAAAAGTTGAAAATGCATCTCACTGTCCAAATTTTAACAGCAAAAAACGTATTCAGATAATTCCAAAGCTACTGAGACAATTCTTAAGAACAATCACAGCCTTGACACTGATGAAGCTGTACAAAAGACTCGATTTTTAAGTATAACTCTTCTCTTTGTAAATTTCCTATACTATTCAATTTTTTAATTAAAATCATGCATTCCTCTTTATGCTATGAGTTGGGGCTAACTTTAGAGCCCCATTTTCAATACAAACATGCAAATATATAGGGGGGAAAAACCCTGTGTATAAGGAATGAATTATATCTGCACTCCTTAGTAAGTACATTATTTTCCAGAATTAATAACTTTAGTTCAGAAGTCTGACTCCTCAGGTAACACAGAACTGTTTGGTTTATATATATTGAAGTTAACAGTTCACAACCCAATACAAGTTACTTTAGCTGTCTTCCTGATAGATGTGACACCAATAGAAGAATTTATGTTCCAAAATAGCTGGTCACTTATTCTGCTAATGATGAGATTGTTACAAGGCATTCTTTCAGTTCAATCAGTAAAGTCATGTAATATTTTAACATTAAACTGAGTCATAATTATTTATTATATATTTTATTTATTTTAAATAAATATTTTAACTCAGCTTTGTCCAAATACACATTCAAATATATACAAGGTATTTGGAGTAACATGATTTGCGGCATTTCCATGTTTGTATCCCTCCCCCCGCCTCAGTGCCTCAGGGCTGCACCACCAGCAGTCTTAGGAACAGGGCAGGCAGCCCTTAGTTCACTTGCCCACTCTGCCTTCTACATATTGCTTCTTCCAGCTTCCATACTCTCCTGGAAGAAGAGTACTCTCCTGGGCTTTCTTCAGCTGCTCCTTCTCTGTCTTCTTTGTCAGGTCCTCCTTTCACCTCTTCTGCTGTGATGCCCCAGGGCTCAGTTTCTGGGCCCCTTCCATCCAGCTTTACTTGCTCCCTTGGCTTCAACTGCCCATGGTGACCCCACCCAGTGGTATCCCAGGGGTAGCCGAACTTGCATTTCCTAAGGCACTCCTACTTCAGAAAATGACAACTTCAGTTTCTAGTTGCTCAGGCCCTCAAAGTCTCCAAGACATCTTGATTCTTCTCTCTCTCAAAGCACACATCTAATCCCCGAGGAAGTTCTGTTGGCCCTTCTTCCAAGGACCTTGATTGCTACACCACCCTGGTCTACACCAACACAATTACTCCAGTCTAGGTTATTGCAAGAGCCTCCTGACTGGTCTCCCTGGTTCTAGTCTTGTCCTCCTATAGTTTACAGTACCCAAAAAAGCCAGATTGTTCAGAGATATATATAAATATAGTCAGCTCACATCATTTCTCTTGCTACTGCCAATCCTCAAAGCCTTCCCATATCAATAAGAATAGAAGCCAAAGCCCTCACATGTCTGTAAAGCCTGCTCCCCCTCTTTACCCCCCAGACATGCTCTCATACCTCCCTCTCCCCTACCCCACCCCATGCACTCTTTCCAACCGTGGTGGCCCTACTGTTCTTTAAACATTCCAGGCACATTAGCACCTTACAGTTTGGCAAATGACTCTCAACTTTGTCTTTGTACAAGTGTCTCCTCAGCCCTCAGTCACTGAGATTCCTGTCCTTCCTGTCACCCTTCCTTGCTTGAACCATCTCCTTCTGACTTATGTGATATCCTTATGTGATATCTCATTTGATATAGGTTATTCATTTTTTATGAACTCTCTCCTCCAACTAGAATACCAGCTCTGTGGGGACACAGAGTTTTGTTGGTCTTGTGTATTGTTCACAGACTTCAAAAGTATAGTGGCCACTCAATAAATCTATTGAATACATGAATAAATGAGCAAATGATATTTTTGGCAGAATAAGAGAAGTTGGTACAAGTATTCAAGGCCTCATATTCAAATAACACTAAAGAGTTGCTGTGCCTTTGACTCTCCTTACCTACTCCCAGTCTGGGGCACATGCTTCTGTCCCAAATCTTCCCAGATCTTCCCAAAAAGCACAAGCCCAGAACTCAGAGATCCTGGAGGAATCTAGAAGCCAGGAGCCAGTTAGTTCACCTTTAGCTCTGTTGGTCACAGGACTGGCCTGTGTGGTCTGAGAAATGGACTGAAAGTAAATAACACTATGTAGTGGCTAGACTCATTTCCCAAGGAAACAAATCACACATTAATTTTTCAACTTATCTGTAAATTGGGTAAAGCTTCCCCTTTAGGAAAGTGCTGTCAGATGTCTGCCTCTTAGCAAGTCACCTCAGACACTATCATGTTGTCTAGGTTGGTCTAGTCAAGATAAGAATAAGCAAAATCAGTGGCTTGGCAGCTACGTGGTTGTTAAGTGCCTACAACTGTCAATTAAGTCGTCTTCTCTTGTGACTTAATCCAAGGGAAGAAAAATGATATTTTATGATGTTACTCGTTGATTTTCTTTAAAAAAAAAAAAAAGATTTTATTTATTTGAGAGAGAGAGAGAGAGTGCACAAGCATGGGGGGGGGGGGCGGGGTTGTGCAGAGTGAGAAGCAGGCTCCTCACTGAGTGGGGAGCCCAATGATGCAGGGCTCAATCCCACCATGACCTGAGCTGAAAGCAGAGACTCAACCAACTGAGCCACCTAGGTGCCCTAGATAATTTTCTCTTCAATAATCAGTCCTAAGGTATAAAATATAAAACATGCCCTGCTCCTTTGAGAAATTATCCCATATATTAGATATAAATTACTATTATTATTAAAGTAGTCTCCAACATGGGGCTTGAACTCACGACCCTGAGACTGACCCTGAGACCAAGACCTGAGCTGAGATGGAGTCAGACACTTAATCGATTGAGCCACCCAGGCGCCCTGAGACATAAATTATTTTTAAAGCAAACAGAAGTTCATGTTTTTTGCTTGGAAACAGGTATCTTTGAGCAGGTATCAAAGTAGAGAAACTGGCAGCATTCTGAAGGGCACTACATCAGGTACCAGACATATGAAGTCCATCCTCTTGCCTAGATTTGTCCTAGCAGAATAAGCTACAATGTAACACTGTAAATTTGTGTACTTGCTTATTCACTTATAATCACCCAACAAACACTTGTTAAGTGAATAAACATGACAGATATTGTTCTGACAATTAAGCAAAATAACAAACAAAATGCTATCTCCTTATGGACCCTAAAATGTCTAGTTTAGTAATGGATTTAAAGACTTAGTCACTGCCTTTGTACACAGAGTTTGAGGCAACTGTAATTCTACAATCGGTGAAAGTATGATTGGACCTGAGAGAGTTCTTCATGACCACTGGGCATGCATCCTAGATCTAGGAGGGAAAACAGCTCTTTGGCCTCTTTATTGAAATGAAGCCATTTTACTTCCATCAATGTGAAGGTAAGGATCCATTAGAAGCTGAATGACAACTGTGAGGAAAGTCACCTGGTTATGCTTACCTTAGAGAGCACAGATGCATAGGAGCCCTGCAGGGGGTGGGGGCATCAGGGAAGTCCTGCGGTGTTGCCTGGATTGAGAAAGGGAATTGTATGGGCCTGATGCCCAGAGAGGCAACATCCTCTACTCTGATCTGAAAACTTTTTTTTTTCCCCTTCTTACTCCTATAATGCCAGCCTTTCCTCCTTCCCACTCTAAGTATTTCCTTCTCCTTCTCTAACTTTTCTTCCATATGAATTCATCAGAGAAGAACAAGAAACAAGGTAGGCAGAAATGCTGCCCAGGCAGCTTCCAATTTGCATAGTCATTAGGAACACCTCTGGCCTCGGCCAGCTAGGGTTTGATCTGGTGACTGTCCATTGCTAGAAGCTCTTAAAGAAAGTCTGTTTACAGAACACCTGCAAAGGTTCCTTGTAGAAGTTCTGAAGGATCTTGTCTTTTATGGGCACCCTAAATCTCTGGTTAGTGTTTGACATGGTTATGACGTAGGGCTTTAAGAATAAGCATGCTAAGGACTGTGAAATGCTCACTATCTAATTCTTTTCCCTCCCATGGCAGTATTTCATGGCTATAATTAATACTGAACTGAAGGACATTAGGGGCAACCAGGCTAATGAGACCTGGCAAAGATAAGGGTCCTATTAATAAAGAGTTTAAAAATGGAAGGAATTAAAGAAAAAGTGTCCATGTAACTTCTTTGGGGAAGGCCCAAACCCGGATGAGATAAAACCACCCACAAGGCTTGCAGGTGGGTGGCTGAGTAGAACATGTTGACCTGGCCTGTCTAAGGCTGCTGATAGGTCTAGGAACATCAGTACAGCTGTTTGGCCAGAATCCCTGGCTCTGCACAGGTCATCTGACTGTGAAGCTGTAACGATAGAGATGGCAAAAGGGAAATTAAGAGGTTATACCTTTCTGTCAAGGAAAGCTACTTACCATCACAGACTCCTAATTCCCTTTGGCATTAAAGATTTAGACGTCCTAGATCTAGCCCGTCAATGCTCTGTTTATTAAATTAATTTCCTGATTCTTTTGTTCATTCATTGATTAATAAACATTTTTGAACACCTTCCACATCTCAGGCACTGGGTCATATATAGGCAGCAGAAACACAAATAAGACATAATGCCTGCAGTGAGGGTCTATTGGGGTCAAATGGCAGAGTGTGAGACAAAGCTAGGAGTAACAAAGAAGCTAGATGAGTGCATGTTAAAGTTGGATCTAGTGTATAAGGGAGAGAGTACCACTTGTGAATGCTTTAATTGCAGAGTGATGACATGACCCATTTAGGAGACTACATTGCATTAGGGTTGTCCCACATTATCAGACAGACTGGCCAGAAATAGGTGAGGAGAGGGCTGAGGGCCTTATGTACGGTGAATCTGAACTTTGATACTTATGGACAGGAGGAGCCATTGAACAGTTTTAAGCAGAGGACTGATCTGATTGAATTTCTATACTGAGAAAAATGACTTGGGCAAATGCAGAAGGAGCAAGACTAGCAAGCAGTCCCAAAGAATAACTGAGATGACTGTCCCATGTGACCATTTGGTAGGCTGAAGTGTCATTGGTGGAAATGGAACAAACAGGAAAAGAAATGCATCCAAGAGCAGATGAGGTCAATTTTTGGCATGTTAAGCTTGAGGTAGTGATGGCGATTTAGAAATGTTGGCATCTAGAAAGCTGTACACATAGGTATAGAGCTGAAGGGAGATGCATATGGGAATTGTCAGCATGTGGGTGTTGCTCAGTTATACAGAAGACTGACAGCCTCTTCTAGATGATGGATTTCAATGACTAACGTTGCGGGCTTTTCCCCTGGGACTATTTACACCCAGCAGTGATTTGATTTATCTCTGGACTATAGTCTTTTATTGATTGATTATTTTTAAAGTAAGTTCTATGCCCAACGTGGGACTTGAACTCACGACCCCAAGATCAAGTCTCATACTCTACCAATTGAGCCTGCTAGATACCCCTCATTTGTTCTAATTACCAAGATATTCACAAACAAGTTATGGTACATTTTAATCTCCATATTACAATGTAAATATTGGGAAATTTGAGATGTAAGTAAGAGAACTATCCTACTAGTAGTAGCTGCTGCTAATTTAGCATAGGATTCTTTTTTTATAGTGTGATTTTTTTTTTCCCCACTCGGGAAACTAAAAGGCTGTCAGTAATAACTTCACTTTTAAGGCTAATTCCTATTTAACCTGAAAGTTTCTCCATCAAATCTGTGTCATGAATACCTGGTCTGAGTTTTTATGGCATATAGATCAATATAACCTCAGACCTTCAGTCCACACAATTCTGCCAAAATAAACTAACCCCAATGATTGACCCTGCTGATAGAAGATATCATATTTTGAAAGATACCAGCACAAAATATAAGTATTTCAAACTCAAAAGTTTGTTGATGAAATTAGAGCAGAAAAGTCTTTATCAAGTCTTTGGAAACAGAGTCTGAGAACAATGAATCTAAGTCAGGAGACTCTAGTTCTCTCTACCCCAGTGCTTCCACTGGTGCCCTGTGTGACCTTGGGCAAGGCTCTCCCACACCCCTCCCACTCATTTTCTTCCTCCTATCACCATGTGGAATTTTAAAAAGTATTTTATGTTCTTTAGATGAAAGATATAAGATACCACTTAAGTGGAAAGTCTGGGGCTTTTTACTCAGAATAGGCGGAAAGACTCACTAGCACATACCCATCCCAGAGACAAAAACTTTATCTAGTGGTTTTACTCCCCACCTAACACTTAAATCAACAAAGCCTAGTCATGAATTCCCAAATGTTTCAACTTTGGGGGGCGGGGGGAGGAACCTAGTGAACAATCAAATCTTTTGAGTGATCAGCTGTTTAGTATCTATACCCTGAAAAATACAGAGTGCTCAAAAGTTACTGCCATTCCAATTCAGGAATGCTTGCAAGCTAATTTATATTTTTTTATGCATGCTATTTTATTCACTTAGAAAAACATTAAGATGCTTCTTTTTCAAAGCAGTTTTAGGTTCACAACAAATTTGAGAGTAAGGTACAGAGATTTCCCATATACCTGCTGTCCCCACACGCATAATGGTCTCTCCCATTTCAACAACCCCCATCTGAGTAGACACTGGCTACAGTTGGTGAACCTACATTGACACATCATAACTGAAGTCCAGAGTTTACACTGGACTCACTCTTGGTGTTGTATATTCTATTTAGATAGATGTATAATAACGTGTATTCCTCACGATGGTATCATATAGTTTTTTCACTGCCCTAAAAATCTTATTCATCCCTCCTCTCCACTCTCAACTCCTGATCTTTTTACTGTTCCCATAATATTACTTTTCCAGAATGTCATAAAGGTAGAAACATAGAGCAGTTGCCCCTTCAGATTGACCTCTTTCACTGAGTAACAGGCATTTAAGATTCCCCCATGTCTTTCATGGTCTGATGGCTCATTTCTTTTTAGCCCTGAATAATATTCTATTATCTGACTGTACCACAGTTTATCCATTCACCTACTGAAGGACATCTTGGTTGCATCCAGGTTTTGGAAATTACAAATAAAGCGGTTATCGACATCGCTGTGCAAGTTTTTGTGTGCACATTAGTTTTCAACTTCTTTGGGTAAATACCAAAGAATTTTTGTATTCTGTACTCTGTACTCCTGCCCCACAATTGTTGGATTATATGTTATAAGTACGTTTAGTTTTGTAAGAAATCATCAAACTGTCCTTCAAAATGGCCATACCACCTTACATTCCCACCAGCAGTGAATGAGAATTTCTGTTGTACCACACCCTTGCCTTCATTAGGTGTTGTCAATGTTCTGGATTTTGGGCATTCTAATAGGTCTCTAATAGTATCTTATGGTTGTTTTAATTTGCCCTTCTCTGATGACATACGATGTGGAACATCTTTTCATATACTTACATATAACTTTTTTGGTGAGGAGTCTATTAAGACATTTGGCTCATTTTTTGTTTTGTTTTGTTTTTTTTTTTTTTTTACTGTTGAGTTTTAAGAGTCCTTTGTATATATTGGATAACAGTCCTGTACCAAATGTGTCTTTTGCAAATATTTTCTCCATGAAATTGTATTTACATATATTTGAAAAATAGTGGCACAACATGGGAGACCTAATTTCTCAGTGCCAGGCAACCATTTGGTTGCCAATAAGAACAAGAAACTCCTGACATTAAATCTTAACACCTACCCAGGCATTCTATAGACTAAAGATTGGAAATACCTCCTTCACTTCCCAACAACTTGGGCTTTACTATTTCCTATCTTATCCACTCATTGCAGCAATGAAAAGAAAAGTCTCAGGCAAGAGGAATGTTAAAGTCCAGGATTCGGACACAAATTTCCATGCAAGAAAATATATCCTATAGAGAGAAAGGAACAAAGTACCTCAAGACACAAATCATGTAGAAAGCGACATAAAACAGTGGAATGAGGCAAAAGCACAATGAATTGAGGTTAAGTTTCTATACTTTCCTCAAAGGGAATAAAAGTGTGCTTATCAAACATATCAAAAATTTCCTTAAAGCATTAATAGAAATAATGTCATTAATCTTTGTAGGGAGAGAATTTTAACTTCCAGGATCACAGAGGCATGGATGCTGTAAGACGTTTCGCCTCCCTATTAAAGGAATCAGTAATCTCACCTTCCCGTGGGGTCATGTCACTCCTTGACACTATGTGTCATTTTGAGTTCAGCCTTTCAGAATATCAACAACATCTAGGGATTGGTGGCCTTGTCTTGTCAACAGGGGAAGAGAACATAGATGATTACAGGTAATAACAGTTACCATTTATTGATCACCTCTGAGGGGCCAGGCATTGCTCCAGATCTTAGTCTATATTATCACCAAGCCTTACAGTGCAAAACACTTTTTTTTTTTCATCCCTATTTTTAGCAGGGGAGCCTCTGAGAGCACAGAGAACTAGAGAGCATTCTTGTTGGCCTGATTCCAAAGCCCCCTCCCTCACTATACCAACGCTGCCGCCCAGAGAGTGATATATACATAAAACTGGAGAAGTTTCCCAAGTGAGAAATGCTAAAATAGTCTGTTTAGTACCTACCTGACAAGTCTTCCTCTGCATCACAGTTTTATGGCTTGATTCTAGTTTAATTGCTATCTAGAACCCATAAGCTACTCTTTTGGGCACTACTGATTTCATTGGCTAATAAACACATGATTCCTAAATTATTCTACTTCCTTGTTTATCTTCTCTAACACCCATTTTGAAAAACAAAACAAAACAAAACCCAAACCCACATAAGCCATTCAAAAACAAGCTATGCTGTCTTCCACTTCTCCCCATTTTATAGTAGTTCCAAAGCAATCTGCAGTCACTTTTTAAACTGGCATCTCAGCACTGCCAGCCACGTGTTAAGCGCTTAATTGATATTACCTGTTTTTATTCATAATGACAAAGCTATTAAGTTATTGCTGGGTCTCCACTTCCTAGATGAGGAAAGAGCTCTACTTAGAGTTCAAAGGAGGTTTGTTGGATGCTGAAACCCTGGTTTTAAGCCCCCATTTTAAGCACTATGCCGTACTATCTCAGGACACAACTTTTTCTTTTCCAAAGAGATTAATGGGGAAGTGAAAGGAGCTGGATGCAGAGGTATAAGAATTTATCAGAATTTACTGCTCTCTACTTGCTCAACTCCAGGTGTCTTCACTTTAATTCACTCTCAATTCCACAGAATGAAGAATTTAAGGATTGGGAGTTATTTATAAAGCCTTCAGACTTAAGGGAGAAGCAGTAACAATGAACTAAGGCAACAGCATTGTATCTCCCTTCCTAAAACAAAGGTATGTTTGCCTCCAAAGCTTAAGGAAAAGAGAACTCCCAGGCAAAGCACTGTATTGGCATCACAATCACTTCCCCTGCTAACACACTGAAAGGCTTCCCTAAAAGTATCTGCACTCTTGACTGGAAGGAATGAATGAAAGGAATCAGCCTGCTTGGGGGCAGTGGTCTAGATTCAAATGGACTTGAGCTCACAGCCCAGAGGTAACCCTTGCTGGGTGACAGTGGCAGAGGAGAATCTCATAGATCAAGAACCTAGAGATATAATGGCTGTATGCACAGGGGTGGGGGACGGGGCAGTTACCCCAATGGCTGGTCATTGCATGAGGCTGAGAACGAGTAGAAATTGCAGTGCCTGAGTCTCTGGTGCACCCTAATATCAGGACTCTGAAAACACCGTCTCCAAGCAGCAAATGCTCTGTGAGAAGTGGTCCATATTGTACTGAAAAGTACAATCCTTTTTTTTCTTAAAAAATATTTGTATTTATTTATTCACGAGAGGCACAGAGAGAGAAAGGCAGAGACACAGGCAAAGGGAGAAGCAGGCTCCATGCAGGGAGCCCAATGTGGGACTTGATCCCGGGACTCTGGAATCACACCCTGAGCCAAAGGCAGGTGCTCAACCGCTGAGCCACCCAGGCGTCCCTTTCAGTACAATCCTGATGAAAATCACCGTTTTGTGCTCAGGACTCCTTCCTAGTTTGAAAACTCAAATAACATTAATTTGTCCTATGTATAAGAACTCTTAGAAGGAAAAATAGAGCATTTTCAAAGTTAGGCTAGGGGCTTGGACATATCGTGTAGGAAAGAAGAAACTACTTGAGTTTCATGGGTGGGATGGAGTTTTGAAGGGGAATCTTGGAAGCAGGGGAGCTGAAAGGAAGTGAGGAGGACCTGAATATGCTAGAGGCAGCAAAAATGGAGCGAGAATTAGCTCTACACTGGACTTTCCTAGGTTTTACCCACTGCTTACTGGCCCCAGGTTTTTCATCACTCCTTTTTTTTATTCATGGTACCAAATGGCCAGTGGGCAAAAAAGTTTTATTGACAATTCTATATTTCTACATAGTTTTAATGCACTGTATATTTCACATAGAGTGCACAAGAGCTATGTTTGGGGAATATCTGAGGTATATGAGTAAGGTAGGAGCAAAAATAGGATCCTCTGCAAAGAGGACCTCACTTTGTAGGGTTGCTGGCAAGTATGGCCACGCTATTACAAACCAAAGACTTAATTAAATAACTTCTAATTGGTCTCTCCAGATAAAAATGCATCTCCCCGAGTTGTTGTTTCTTCTTCTATAAACTGCCAGTTAATAAAATCTGTTGGCTCTTACTTGTTTCGGGATGGTACACCACATGGTGGACAATATTTCTTAAGACAGAGACTTTTGTAAACATTTGGTAATCAGTGTTGTTTATGCGATTTTTAATGTTCTTACAAGAGAAACTTTGAAAGTGGCCTTGAGTTATCAGGGTGACTTATTGTATGTAAGTATATTTCAAACATAAATTCTTCTAAAAAGATCATTATCGACTTAACATGTGCACCTTAAAGGAACACAGATAACTGTTTAGATCCACACTCCAAATTTAGGTCTCAGATTTACAAAGAACTTCTGAATTTTCAGTCTGATGACTCTGGTCTCTACAGCAGATGAAGGAAAGCTGCTTAAATCAGCCTCTCAGAAATTTCACTTTTGGGGGCGTGTCCTTCTCTCAAAAGAATGTAGAGGAGTGTGCTCTGGTTCACTCCTCTTTTTCTACAATGGCCCGACTTTGACAATTTGCATTTTATTTTGGACCAGGGCAACTGTAACTGTAAATTGGTCCTTCTTTAATCTGAGACTAGCAGCAAATAGTTTTTAATAGCCTTTAATTCCCCTTTTAATGAGATATCTGCATTCAGCAATGACTCAACCATGTACCGCTGCAGGCGAGGGGGGCGATGAATCACAGAAATAGACGGAAGGGACCCATTAGGTAACCTCACACAGCTCCCTGCCAGACTTAGGATGATTCCCAACAATTAAACTTCTAGGACCAGTTCAGCACACTTTTTATTTGCCTCCAAGGGTGGAATTGCTAACACTTGCACCATTGGCTGTTCTAGAATTCAGACAGCCCGCGTTCTGACAGTCATCCCTCTGCTGTTTCACTTACACCCCCTCAACTTTAACTGGTCTCCACCTCACTAGAAAACTCTGGGTCCACCCCAACTACTGGATGTCACTTTTGTGCACAAACTTTCCTTCCCGTCTGTTAGCAAGCACTCACATACTTGGAGAATGACTGCCTTGCATATCAAGGGCAAATTGAACTATCCAGAAAAGAACTTCTGATATTTCTTAACCCTTGCCATAAAAATTTAAAAAAGGACTCCTACCAAGGACTTCATTCTCAAAGGCTGACTTTTATATGCTTTCCAGTTCTTTGTTCCATCTAAGTCTCTTCTTGCTGCTTTCCTCTGAACTGCCTCCAGCTGTTCCACATCTGGAATCGAGCTCCTCATACTGAACAAACTATCTGGTGTGGTCTTACTTGAGGAAGATCAACTCTGGGTCTTATTTTCCTCCATCCTCCTTCCCCTGCTCTTTCCTTTTCCTTTTCTTTCTCGTTCCTTCTGTAAATTCATCTTTGGACATTATGTTCCGGAGAGCTGTCATTCAGGTTAGTGGGCTCAGGAATAATGGCAATTTGACAAAAAGCTCTTGTGAGACCCCAAAGCCTATAGTAGTTAAGAGAATGCCTTTTAGGATTTCTTTTTCTACTTTTCTACCATTGCCATTATCAACAACCACCACGTCCACTTCTTTTAAAGGTCAATATATCAACTTTTTAATAATTAGTCCACATAGCTCCCATGGGTTAATTGGCCTTTTTTTCCATTTCCAGCCAAATGCATTATTTTATCTACCTTTCAGCTATGATTATTTGCCTATATTAACTTACGGTGTTTCTTCCCCTTTGCTAAAGTTGGATTATTCTGTATTTGATTTAGAAGAAAGCTTATTTAGACCTTCAGCCTAACCTCTCTAAACATTTATTTCTCCATTGTCAAAGTGATTCTCGCAATCTTTGCAAGATTCAGAATTGAAAGGGGCTGAATTCAAAGCTAGGCCACTTCCTTTGACCTTTATTTATGGCTACTTGTCCTGCCAATTCTCCCTCACACAGGGAAATCCAGCTACCTTTATAGCAGGAGCTAGATAAGGAAACCTCTTTTTAAATATAAGACTTTCTACTTATTTACGTAAAAAGCTCCCTAAGTTACTGGCAAGACTGGAACAACTGCATTGCCAGGTTTTAGCCCATCTGTTTACACACGGAGTAGATGACAGGTAAATATGGCCCTCACAATACCAAGAGTGCTCCCAATACCGCATGAATGGACCCTGTCGACCCCTCCCCTCCTCCAAGAACAGGAGGTCTTCCCCACATCCTCACTCCTACATCCGCCTCCCACCCCCAATCTCTAATTAGGCTGGGCTCAGATCATCCTTTTTAATGGTATTTTCAAACATATACAAAAGTAGAGTAATTGGTACAACTGACCCCCCAAATACTCCACAAGATCAATCTTTTACATGTCATCCCCCAGTACAGAGAACCCCAGATTTCAATTTCTCTTCTTCAGAGATTCAAAGGCAGTCTCTGGTGTCTGTCATAGGAATTTTCCAGTGTGCCTTGGGGATGACCCCCAGCGTGACTAGTCTTTGGATCTCATCACCACTAATCCCCTGTAACCGCAAAACTAAGAGAACACATGTCCTCATCCAATTTGCCTGTGTTTTCTTTTTCCTCTCCCATCATTGAAAATTCTGCCAGAAGTTCCAAATGAAAAGATTAGAATGCCTACCTTCTTTAAACCTCAACTCTAAAACATGTATTTTTTACCTTGAATGATTTTTTTTTTTTTTTTTTTTTTTTTGGTGCCTAACTATGTTCTGGAATTCTTACAAATGGTCATGACTTCAACTTTCAAATGGCTTGAGGCAGGATTTTGGAACAAACAAACAAACAAGATACTGCTAGGGAGAAAATGAAAACCAGCAAAAGAAACAAAAAAGGTTAATTGATGATTATTTGGGGAGAGAATGTTTTTCTATTTTGACAATCTTTCGCTATTTTGCTTTTTTTTGGTCAGCACTTCTAACAGAGCTAAGAGCTCAATTCAGAGGGCTTCAAATTTTAACGTTCACTACAATGAGTGCTAAAACTGTGGATTGCCAGACCCCACTCCAGAGATTTTGGTTTCATGGGTCTGGAGCGGAGCCTAGGAATCTGTATTTTGTCAAGCATGCCAGAGGGCTCTGATGCAGGTGGTCTCTGATTGTGCTTCGAGAAACACTGAAGGCTTCTGTGAGGAACACAAAGTTCTAGGAGTTCTGAAGAGACTGCACTGTTTGTACTCAAGGGTAAGGAGGGGACAGCTTCACAGAGCTGGAATTTGACCTTTACTTTGTAATTTTCATTCAACTGTTTGATTACCATAAAAAAAAATGATTAGGCATTTGCTACCTACCAAGTTCTGCTTCAGGTATAGGAACTGTAGTGGTAGAACAAATCTGACAAAGCCCTGCCTCACTGGAGCTTAGAGTCAACATGGGCAGGATTTCAAAAGTGAAAGGAGGGACCATCATCCACTGGAGGGATGATATTCAGGAATCCAGTTCAATGTCCACTTCAATGCTGCCCACTGTGCAGAACACAAAATAAATTAGAAGTGCCTTATCCAAAGAGCTACTTCAATGATTACCTGCAGATCTTTGGACAGACTCATGTCTCTGCCTGAACTCTCACATTAATAGGAAGACAAGACATAAAAACTGATAATGAATAATCAAGTGTATAAAATCTTAATTGGGGACTCTAGACTAAGAGACCCACGTAGGTGAATTTTGTCTTCAGGTTAGTGGAACTTAAAAGGGCTTCATGAAAAAGGTAGACCTTGGCATTCTAGGATGCTAATAGAGAAGTTGAGAAGGGAACCATCCCTCTGGTCATATTCAGATACGTAATGCTGCCTTGCTACTCAAGGTGCGGCCCTTGGATCAACAGCATTAGAAGCATGGAGCAACATCATTGTGTTAGAAATGCAGGATCTCAGGCTCTACTTGGAGCCCCTGAATGAGAATCTCTATTTTAATAAGATCACCAGAGGATTCCCATGGACATTAAAGCTTAGCAAGCACCATGTTATAAACTATCCAAACTGAGATGGGCTATACATAGTAAAGAACAAAGACATAATAACCTTTGCCATTAAAGTGGAAGACCTTAAGGAGTAGAAAAAGAAAAAAAACTATAGGAAACTGAGGCCTATAGCTTGGGTACCTCTCATAGTAAAGGCAGTGCTCACACACCAGTGAGGAGGAGGAAGAAGAATCAGATGAGACCAAAAAGAGATCAGAAGGGCTAGAGACTATAATAGAAATTAGTGAAAGGTGGAGTGGCCAAGGCTCCAGTGGCAGAGACACTGAGGATGGGAACTAAGAATGAGCACTGGAGAGAACTAGAAAGAGGTCAGCAGTTATCCCAAGGGTGCTGGAAAACCTTCTGAGGTGTTGAAGCAATAATAGGACATAATTCCAAGATAGGATTCAAAATACGGATTAAAAGGGTCTTTTTCTTAGAAGGTGGGTTAAAAGCGAGTTATACTAGAGATTGTGTGTAAAACTGTAAATGTAGAAATGGACACTTGAACTGCTTCCAGAACTATGTAGCCAGGCTGACAATTTTTTAATTAAGCCAATTTGGTGTAAGCTACTTGTATCCCTATCTTCCCTTTAGTTCTAGCCTCTTTGTGACATCCAATTTGAGGAAAAGGTGTGTACATGTGTACACACACCCACACACTCACAAACCCCATATTCCTTTCAGAGCCAGTGCTTCTAAGCTTTTAATTTGGCTCCTAAGCTCCAGACTTTTTTCACTTGTCGTTTGAGAACCCACTCCTAACCTCTGGATCTTTTCGAGCATCTTAACATCTTTAAAAAAAGTGAGAAAAAGAGATGAAAGATTTTGTGGCTAATGAGTCTTTAAAGAAAGGTTGCTCACAGCTGGTAAAAGTTTCCCTCCATTTGGAAGAGAGTTTTGTGTCCTTCCACAAATTATTTAACTTCTCTGAGCCTAAGTTTTTTCCAAATGTAAAACTGAAGATCTAATAGCTACCACTTAATGTTCTCAGCATATCTACATGAGTATTAAGTTGCTTTGGTGTAGCACCTGATGCATGATAGTTGCTCTATTAATGTTAGCTCCTACAGGATTAAGAATACACAGCATCAAAAACGGGGAAAAAAGAATGAGCATTTACTTGGTGGTAACTGATACTTAGCATTGAATCAAGAATTTAAATTTATTAATAGACACATTTTGCATATCTAAAATGAACAGGATGGACAGGATAATCTCCCAAAGATGGTTTTATAGCACTAATACCATGTCTCTGAGGATTTGGATCTTAACGGAAGACTGTAGCAGGGACATGAAGTAAAAGTCAATTGAGGAAGAGAAGCCAGTAAGGATAAAGAGGTTGAGAGAGAATCTCAATGCCAACCCTGAGGTACTGCTTGATAGATGAGTTTCCTAGAATTCCAGAAACACTACCAAGTACAGTGGTTGGCGTCTCAGCCGTTGGGAGGAGTAGTGAATTTCTGAAAGACTCCAATCAGCTGATATAAATATGGAGTGTTTACTGAGCACATTTCAAGGTTATTTAGAAGTATCAACAAGAAATGAACACGAGGTGACCTTGTACAAGTTACTTGTCCCTCTGAATTTTAGTTTGCTTGTGTGCAAAGCTGATGGGCTAGATAACTTTAAATGGCCCTTGCAGCTCTAACAAGATCTGGAAAAGGGAAGGGATAATTGAAATAGGGACCATGCCATCCAGTCTGTCAGACCTGGGCTGGAATTCTGTTCCACCACCCACCAGGCAAAGCACTTAACATCCTTGGTCTCATTATTCTCCTCTGTAACATGGGGAAAAATAAGACACACAGCGCAGAACTATTCTTCAGATTTCAAATAAATTTAATAAATTTAAAATCTTGGTTTTTTGCTTTACAAAAAAAGATTCCTCTCAGGCTCCTCTCAGAATGTGAGTCAAAGTTTATTCTAGACTTCTAGAACATTTAGACCAATCTACCAACCACTGAAAATAAAGTGGGACATCTTCATCCTCCATAAAATCTTACTGAAGATTTGTGTGTGTGTGTGTGTGTGTGTGTATCCCCCGTTGTTTAAAAGCTTGATGGTAAGTAATGTGGGGTTTACAAAGTTGTATGTGGCTGGATTCTCTGCTCCCGAAAAACTGATAATAACTTGTCTCTGTAGGAAGACAGGTATATACAATGCCAAAGGATCAAAAGTGTTATTTTGAGAAGGAAAAATGAGATCCACTCCTTCCACAGAAGTGTACAAATTAATTAATGTTTATAAAGAACTTTCATATATTTGTGCAAAGGATACTGTAAATGTAAACGTTTTTAAAAGCACTTTGTTTTGTAAGACTACATTAGGAACAGGGCAGTAATTAGTATGTTGGGAGGTGAGAAAGGATTTTAAAGAAAGCACAGACACAGATATACTCTACTAAAAAGATAATATGGATGACCCATTGCAATCACAGTGTAAAAGGATGCTTTTAGAGTACATTTTCTGTATAGATAAGCCAGGTAAAATCTGAAAATAAATTTTTTACTCAAGGAAAGCCAAGTTCCTCAGTATAAATAAGTTTTAAATAAGCTTTTAAAAATACCAAATCAATTTAAAGTGCTAACAGCCTTACCAGGACGTAAATTCTTAAACAATTAGCCTCATTCCCAACAGGATCAAACATAAGCAAGCAGCCAAGACAGTTTAGCTCCTAAGCTTGGTGTGTTCAAAGAGATTCTTGATTTGAGCCGAGTGTGATCTCCAGATGCAGTACAAGCCTTCTACACACAGCTCCATGGGAAAGCATTTTCTGGAAACAGATGCACCTTGTTTAAAACCAATGTTTTGTTTCCGAAAAAATTGGGTACAAATAGAATTTTTAAAAATTGAATCATATTTCAAATGCCCTGGGGAGGCTCATATCACAGAGAACTCTGTCATGAATGTTTTGAATGTTTTTGCAAGTGAAGAATTAGTTTATGAATTGAAAAAGCACCTCTAATTTATAGGCCGCATTGATATCTTGGTTTTATTTTGTAATTACGTGCTTGCCTTTTGTAGCTTATTTGGAACAACTTTTTGAAAAACAAGACCATCTTTTCTCTTTGAATATTTAACTTTGAGATATTTCCTTTTTTTCCTAAGTGTAACTTTTAACATATTCTGGGACAAATGCCCTTCACCTCCACCCCTAAACCTACCTCCACCTCTAAATCCTACCCCCATCCCATGAATGTAACTCCTTTTTTGAAATGGAAGCCAGTGGAACAATATAATTGGGTTTACTGGAATTTATTTTAAGGTCACATTTTAGGAACTCAATCGGTTCTACTTGGTAGAAAATACGGATCCTATTAGATTTTGTCAGAAGGAAAGGGATCTGGGGCATGGTGTCCCTACTTGTTGTTTGACATCGGATTCAAAAGGAACTGAAGTGAAGGGATGGAAACATCCTAGCTTTGTAGCTCACCCTTGATCAGCTCTAAGAAACTCAGTAATTCAGTTGAGCAGAGGTTCCCAAACTTTGATTCAGGAATCCTTTTTGTCTCTTAGTAAGTTGTTTAGTGTCACTAGGCCAAAAGAAATACCTACCAGTTCATTTATTAAGCAGTTTTATTCAAATAACCTACTAAGTTTGTATGCCTTAACAACTTAGTAGCAGCTTGAAAGAAAATGATTCTCATAAATTGAAAGGAAAAAAGACCTATTTTTATTTCATTCTTTAATAATCAATCTTCTTAATAAAGGACATATATATCTGTTGGGTACTACATACCTTCTCAAGTCCTGGAATTAGACTGTATACTGCCGCATGCATGTTATGTTCTACTTTAATTACCACACATTTACTTTCTTCACCTGTCTCCAAAAACTCAGCTTTAGAAAGATATGACATCATCAAAAGGAATGTAGCGCCATCTAATGTTGAAACTGAACTACTTCAGCTAGTAGCTCATTGGGTGCCTGATGGATCAAATATTACTGTTTTCCTCAAAATTGAAGAATATTCTATGAAATATCATCTATGAGTTGACGGTGTGGCACTCTGGGGTGCCTTGGCACACAGTTTGGGAACCACAGATTCAGCGCCAAGATGAAAGCTATTTCCATTTTTTTTGAATTGAGCAAACCACATCACAAGATGTAGTTTTCAACACATCTACATACCCAAGATCTGAAACCTGTAGTTGCTTCCCAGTACATCTTACCCCCAGTTAAAAACACTGCCATCCCAGGTAGGTCATACTTCTTAAAGACAATAACCACCTCAATGCATTTAAAGACAATATACCACTAAATTGCCACTTTCGGGGTGGCTTAGTGGTTGAGTATCTATCTGCCTTGGGCTCAGGTCCTGATCCTGTGATCCTGGAATTGAGTCCCACATGGGGCTTCTCACAGGGAGCCTGCTTTTCCTTCTGCCTATGTCTCTGTCTCTCTATGTCTCTCATGAATAAATAAATAAAAATCTTCAAAAAATAAATTTCAGCTTTACTTCCATGAATTTGTATCTGACCAATAATTTAATCTAGTTTATCCCGAGGGAGAAAAAAGGCAATTTTCCTCATATAACTAAAGTTTTGTGTTGTAGTATAACCAAATATTGAGTGTCAAAAATGTTACTGAATCTACACCTATGGGTGCCCATTCTTCTCTAAGGTGCAAGATTTTACATATTCAGGTATAATGGCTGCAAAGCATTGCCACCTTATATGAAAAGACTGCAAAAGTTGTCAACTGCTTTGTGAAGATGATGTTAAAAGCACTAATTCAGGATGATGTGAAATAGAAATCTTCCATGTCAGTGGAAAGGCATTTTTCTTCGGCAAACCCAAGTACAAGTTAATGATAGAATGATCTCATTTCTAGTCTTTATTCCTGGAACCAAAATGGTGCCCCTCTTCCTTCCCTTGCATACAGCCTACTGAAGATAAATCACTGATTTAATCATGCATTGCTACTTTTGCTATCATCGCATGATGTCCTTTTCTGCTTTTGTAATCAAACTCTGGCCTTAACAGAGTCATCAACTTGCCTATTTCAACTTTCAGCGATTCCACTTCGCACTGCTGCTGCCCTGAGTTTCCCCTCTCTCCTCTGAGTTTTATCTGTCTGTGCCCTTCCTCTCCTCTCTCTGCTACTTTGCAAAAGCCTCCCACACAATCCTGGGTAATAGCAGTTTAAAAGAATGCCCTTGGGTGGAATAATCAGCCACCATGATTAGTTAGTTAGGTCCTGGCTGAATCTGAAATTTAGTGATGGCTGTCTCAGGACGAAAGCTGTCTGCAGCCTCTGAAGAGCACAATTCTAGGGAAAGCCCCCTTTGGTATTCTTAAGTGTGGCTTTTTTTTTTTTTTTTTTTTTTAAACTGAGAAGGCACAGAACCTTATTACCAACATGGATAAAAAATGAACTCGATTCTTTTTTTTTTTTTTTTTTTTTGTTTGTTTGTTTTTAATGAACTCGATTCTTTTTTTTTTTTTTATGAACTCAATTCTAATGGCAGTGTGTCCATTGTGGAGATATCTGTGCTTCACTGAAGCAAGGGAATTATTCATAGGTCCTAACCCAGTGCAGAGGTGGGTAAGTGAAGTGTGCTGAAGCTGGGAATAACCACATGGTGAAGGGTACCCCAGTGTAGTCACCAAAAAGACAGCATCTTACCCTTTTCTTCATCAAGATTTGTATGTGGTTCCTTTTTAATGTTCAGTCATATAGTATTCTCTCTCAGAAATACTTTAGCTCATAAAATGACATTTAAGAAAAAAATAATAGCAAAAAACCTAGAAGCCTTTTCCAGTGCCAGGCTCATTTAGAAAGTTTAGCTTCTGACTAAGGCAATGATGCAATGTAACAATACCAAATTCTTTCATAATATTTAGGAGTAAGTGATTACTTGTGGAAACTGTAATGTTTCCTAACAAACCAAGGGTTTCAGGGACAGACCACCCAAATGTATTATTATATAAAGATGTCAGTTACATAATTACATGAGAAAACAACACATTTTACTTTTTTGTTTTTTAACAACAATTATCCTCTCTAGGGAAGATGGGCTGAATTAGCTGCTTAGCAAAGTGCCTCCTAGGGGCTCCAATTATCTTAGACACATTTAAACTGGAACCTTGATAATGTACATTTAACACGAGGAAAAAGAAAATGTCTTTTCTTCCCTGCATCCCCCACTCCTGTGTGTCTGAAGTGACTTTGTGGAGACCACCAACAGTGAAGATGCATTTAAAAACTCCAACCCAAATTTAAACATAGACCATACACCAGTTGCCTTGTTGTAAGAATTTTTTTTAGAATTACCTACTTAAAAGGTATCGTTCTTTAAAAATTGCCAGAAATATATTTTTTGAAACAGGAGTGTTTGGTTGCATTTATCAAATGGTTTTTATCCACACCTGTGTACATCAGGGGTGTATGATAAATGGTTTGATGATATTAAGAAGGATGATATTCTTTATATACAAAACAAAAAATACCTTAAATATTTAATGCTTCATTACTCACATTTTTCAGTATTTTGGCAGACACATCGGTTGAGTGTCTAATGTCAGAGAAAAGAGCTCTGCTGGTTATGTCCATGTTAGCAAAATAGCTACAGATTCCCCATCTTTGAGAGTAGTCTATCATAGCTTACTAACAAAATGAAGATGGCAAAGAATAGGATGTTTTCATCAAAATGCTCAGTGTTTCTCAATGGAGGTGCTATTGGTATCTCAGAACATTCTTCCCTGTAGGGAAGGATGATTGTTTTTCCTCTGGCCTTGTCTGGTATCCCTGGCCTCCCCTCACCCCCCGCCCCACATACATTGCCAGCAGTGCTCTCTAGTCATAGTGATAACTAAAACGTTCCCATACATTTCCACAAGTCCCCTAGGCAGGAAAGCACAGCCTCTAGTTGGAAACCACTGATCCGGAGTCCCTACTAAAAACAGAAACAGTAACGGTGAAGTCTACTAAGTCTCCTTTATGTGGTTTAACAGGGAGAGAGGGTAGTTCTTTCATAATTGTGTGTAACTTCCTCATCTGTCAAATTATTTTTCAGGGGCTCCTACATTTTCAATGATTCTCACCAGCTTCCTCAGAAGAAGACCTTCGGGTAGATGTGCCCTTTGGAGAATATATCTACAGGAATGTACAAGGAGCCCAGTTCCTTTATACTCTTGGTTGACCTCAGCCTTGTCTCCTAGCTGGGAAGTTGTTAGGGAAAATGAGATTAGATAATAGCGTCTCTGGGGACTGATTTGCCATCTACAAGAGGAGGCCCTAGTGAAAATACTCAAGTACCACATCAGAGCTGATGCATGTGCCAGCAGAGCAGATCCAATATTGCAACACCCCATCAGCTGGTGATTGGCAGCTAAGATCTAGGTCTATCCTGGAAGCATTTTTTTGTTTTAGTCACCTAAAAATAGGTTTTTGAGGCTGGATAGTTGAACACCCCATAGGCAGGAACAGTACTGCCTCTAGTTGGAAACCACTGACCCTAAGAGTCCTTAGCTAAAAACAGAATAATGGTAGGTTAACAGTGAGCATCTGCAGGCAGAAAGGAATGGGGAGAAGAAAGGCACTGGAGACCTGCCAAGACTTGAAATGAGTTTGCTTAGCCTTTATGAGAAAGAGCTTGGGTGAGCATGGACTCAACTTATCTAAGTTAATAATAACTTCACACTCAATTGCTTATCTTTTTGCACTACTGTTATACATAGAGTCCTTGCCCAGGACTCAGATGCCTTGTGTAGTCAACTGGCTACCCAAAATTCCCTGTTGTGGTACTCCACCCAGGTCACCGCTCCTCTATCTCTAAAGTTACCCCTCATTTCTAATCCTGTCCCACTAACATTTCCAGAGTGGCTGCACCAGCTTGCATTCCCATCAACAGTGTAAGTGTTCCCCTTTTTCCACATGTACTTTCAAGGTAGGGTGGAAGCAAAGAAGAGAGGGAAGGAAAACACTTAGAATTTTCTGTATTAGGTGTATGTAAGTGTACCTTGGGGCAAAAAAAAAAAAAAAAAAAATAAAGAAGCATTTGTAGTGTCCTGTATTTACCTTCAATAAAAGGCACCTGAGGGTCAACTGATATATTGGACTGGGCAGAAAAATTTATTGCAGCCTTTCTGAATATTACCATATAAGCCAAGGACACCAAAACATCTATACTACCTATTTCTATGTCTTAGAGATAATGATGGTGAAGGAAAAATATTAAAAAAAAAATGATGCTTTGGCTCTTACAAGAAGTTTTCTGCACACTCCTACCTCATGTCGTCCTTACTGTAGTGAGGCCGTGAGCATGACTATCCTTTGAACATAGTGGAGGAAAACAAAACTCAAAAAGCCTGGACTACTAGTAAATAGCTGGCAAACTGCAATGAAATAGAAGAGCCTACTTCATCAAGGACTTTTGGAACCAGACTTTCATTTTTCTCCACTGCCCAGGAAAGGGCAAATGGTAGGATGGGTCACTTAACGCAGAGCAGTCCCTTTCATGACTGCTGATGAAGGGGAGGCAAAGTGGCCAGCGAATGACACTTGCCCATGGAGGGTAGAGATGGCACATGGCCACATTACTGTCACTGTCCCTTATTAGAGTCTCAACTCAGCTCCCCAGTTAGTGAAGTCTCTAGGTCATTATCTTGCTTGGGAATTTGTAAATAACCTCTTCAAAAACTTACTGATCTGCTTCATTCCTCTTTCTTTATCTACTTGGCTGACTCCAGAAATGTGCAGGTTCATCGTATAAGAGGGATGCTAATGAACTGCTTGCCACTGGTGCCTAAAAACCGTTTCTCAGGTGAATGCACAGCTTGCCCACCTATGAAGAGCTTTCAGCTACAGTCAATAAAACTATATTATTCCAGGCACCATTCGGGGTGCTATGGGCATATACAGGTACACAATGCAAAGTTCCTTATCAGAAGTAACTGGGGGATAACTATAGCCCAGTGAGAGAGGCAGACAGGTTTTAATCTTCTCATTTTTGCAGGTGGGAAGAAAAGCATTCAGAAATGTTGAATGACTTGCACACATTCTGTGCAGTTCAACAAAGAGTTATTAAGCACTTGGAATGTGTCAGACCCTGTGCTAGGTGCTGGGGGAAAAGGCAAGTCAGTAGATCATTTCAAAATTGTGCTGCAAATGCTACAGACAATAGTGTGTTCAGATGGGAGCTGAATCCCAGGGTTTGAGAAAGGCCTCCTGTGAGGGAAGGCACTTGAGAAGAATCAAGATTGTGTCTGATTACCTTTGCTATACATTTTGATTAAAATGCCAAATTTATAACAATAACAACATTTACTAAAAGGCCCTGCCCTTATTTAAATAAATTCGGAAGAAATTTCAGTTATTTGAAAAGCCCTCGAATGGATCAAAGTTTTATTTTTTTATTTTTTAAAGATTTATTGATTTATTTATTCATGACAGAGAGAGAGAGAGAGAGAGAGAGAGAGAGGCACAGACACAGGCAGAGGGAGAAGCAGGCTCCAGGCAGAGAGCCGGATGTGGGACTTGATCCCAGGTATCCAGGATCACACCCTGGGCCGAAGGTGGCGCTAAACTGCTGGGCCACCGGGGCTGCCCTGGATCAAAGTTTTAAATCAACCTAGATTTTCATTTTCTTGAATGCACATCAAGCTCTCTTTCCAATATCACCACCTCAATGTGGTGAACAATAAACTCCTCTACTGTGTGGCCAATTTTTGCTGTAATAATTATTTTTGCTGAACCCTGGAAGCCAAGGGTACAAAATTCTGCCTTTTACACTGGAAATCCCTTTCACAAACAACCTACAGATTCCTTCCTCTAAATGATCTCTCTTTTTAATTATTATTTCCTGAGGTCAGAAGATCTCCCTAATCTGGGCTCCCCAACTCTGACACCTTGTTCTTCCTTTCTTGATATATAGCCATTGCTAGCAGTCATCTTATCACTCTGGCCACAGTTTTCAAAGATCTCCAGACAGTGCCAAGTCTGCCTTTGCCTCTTCAAAGTCCCCTCTCCTGATGATCTCTTCAGAACCCAAAAGAACTGCCATTTCCTTCCGGACAACTAGCATGCTTTCCTACACCACTTCTGTTTCTCTCTCAACCTTCGTTGCCTGAGGATTTTCATTGAAGATCCAGATGGCACCAGACTATTAACAATCACAGTACGTCAGCCTGTGAGAAGTAGAAGGGACTGTAGATCATCGAATCTGACAGCTCTTCAGATTCCTCTGCCATCACATTTGTAGGTGGAAAGAGGCTGATGGAAAGAGGTGGGACCTATGACCCATTCTCACCTCCTATTTAACCATTACAATTCTACTTCAATCTCCTTTTCTAGTTAGGCATAGTAGGAAAAAAAAAAAAAGGAAAGAAAAACACAAATGGTGGTGTGGAAATAAATCTCTGCTTTAAAAAAAGAAATGTAAAACCACCAATTTCTAGACATGCTGAATCACTTTTAGAGAGAGTATGAAGTGAACCTTGCAAAAATTTGTGATTAACAAGGGTCTCTAAATGCTTGGTCCCTTAGTAATTCTAATCCTTCCCTTTAAAAACTGGCCTGGGCTACCTAGAAAAGAGAAAATATGATTTATTGATAGATGTGCTGGAAGAATAAAAAGACTCATGTTTTACTGCTGTCTTTCTTTCTTTCTTTCTCTGTCTCTTCTTTCTTTTCTTTCTTTCTCTTTCTTTTCTTTCTTTCTTCTTTTTCTTTCTTTTTCTTTTCTTTCTTTCTTTCTTTTCTTTTCTTTCTTTCTTTTCTTTTCTTTCTTCTCTTTTCTTTTCTTTCTTTCCTTTCTCCTTCCTTCCTTCCTTCCTTCCTTCCTTCCTTCCTTCCTTCCTTCCTTCCTTCCTTCCTTTCTTTCTTTCTTTCTTTCTTTCTTTCTTTCTTTCTTTCTTTCTTTCTTTCTCTTTCTTTCTTCCTTTCTTCCTTTCTTCCTTTCTTCCTTTCAGATTTTATTTATCTGAGAGAGAATGAGAGCCAGAGAGATCACAGAAGGAGAGGCAGAGGGAGAAGCAGACTGGACACTGAGCAGAAAGGCCAATGTGGGGCTCGATCCCAGGATCCTGAATCATGACCTGAGCTGAAGGCAGATGCTCAACTGACTGAGTCACCCAGGTGCCCCCGCTGCTTTTCTTGTTAGCCAGCTGCTAAGCCACTTCACTTCCCTGTGCCTCAGTTGCCTTGTCTGTAAAATGAGAACTTTGCTCTACTGAGGTATTTTCTGGCTTCAAAATTCTGTTCTATAAACAACACTTGATTAAATATTTATGAGTGGGGATAAACAAGACTTAATAAGATATTTATGAGTGGGGGGCTGAGCCACTTTCTCCCTAAGTTCCCCATGTCTTGAATAATGTATCTTTCTTTTCCAAAGGGGGAAAAAAGTGTCCCAGGACATGGGCAACAAAACACCAGCTTTCATTCAGTCTAACACCAAGACTAATGGAATGTTTACAGACAGACTAGCTGGCCTCAGCCCTTCAGTTTCTCCCCTTTCATCTTTCTAATCCTCCTTTCAATCTGTCACCCCCTCACATCTCTTTCCTTCCTTCTTAGCTCTGCTCCAGTTCAGTTGAACATACCTTTAAGTGGCTACTGTGTACGAGGCATGGTGGTTGGCCCTCGGCTTATGTAAAGACATGGGACGCACAACCCTGCGTGGAAAGGCCTTCTGTCTTTGGAGGGCAGCGCTGGCACAGACAGAGAGGACAGATGAGAGATGCAAAGATCAGAATGGCACATTGTCATAAGAGATGAGGCATGAAATCCTTTGACTTCAAGTCAACTAAGCTGGAGGACTGACTGGGAATGAGAGAGAAGCTACTCAATATTAAGTAACGTGAGCTCATGAGCACTCTCTGGGTTGCTGGTGTTCCAGGCATCACACTAGAAGCCACAACTATGAAATGAAAAGACATTGTGTCTGCACATGCTCTGCAAGGAGAGAGAGATCTGGGGAATGGGTCTGGTGCCTGAGAGGTCACGAGAAGAGGGTTTTTGTTAGAAATCATGAGCATGGGGATCCCTGGGTGGCGCAGCGGTTTGGCGCCTGCCTTTGGCCCAGGGCGCGATCCTGGAGACCCGGGATCGAATCCCACATCGGGCTCCCGGTGCATGGAGCCTGCTTCTCCCTCTGTCTCTCTCTCTCTCTCTCTCTCTCTCTGTGTGACTATCATAAATAAATAAAAATTAAAAAAAAAATTAAAAAAAAAAAAAAGAAATCATGGGCATGGGGTAGAAGCGGGGAAAACACTTCAACTCCCATCAGAATAATGAATATTTAACAGGATGATGTTAAGGGGATGTTGGAACCAAAGGGTTACTGGACCACTCCTGTGAGCATCTGGATCTGGAATCAGAAGAGAGTCAGCGACGTGGACAAACAGACGTCGTCACGGGGGGAGTCACGAAGTGGAAGCACATTCCCGGGGGGGAATGGAGAGAGTAAAGCAGACGGCAGACGTCAATGCCTGACACAGGTCTAACTTTCAGGGGTCATCGAGAGGCCAGGAAAACTCAGTGAAGACGACAGTGAATCGAATCAGGAAGAGCAGCAGGGCCAGACAAAGTAAGGACCAAGAGAGCCCAGAATCAAGTATTCAAAAATGAATGGGAGCAGAACAGTCAAGTAGGGAATGGAGAAAAGGAGCAGGAGGATGTGGCTGTCAGTTAATCAAGACCTTTGAGAGAACAGCATCGTTTCCTATTTACAC
Source organism: Canis aureus (assembly GCF_053574225.1). Classification (NCBI taxonomy): domain Eukaryota; kingdom Metazoa; phylum Chordata; class Mammalia; order Carnivora; family Canidae; genus Canis; species Canis aureus. Next base: position 63,256,693 of record NC_135614.1, on the reverse strand, counting down.
TGAGTCAGTAAGGCTCTCCTTCGAGAAAAATCAGCATGTGAGGGGTTGAGGGATGAGGGATGAGTAGACTGTGATATAGACTCAAACACGTCTTTCTTTTTTCTTCCCTTTTGAGTTTGGAGAGGGCTTGAGCTGGCTCAGGGGCCAAGGGAAAGAAACGAGCCTCCTATAAACTCTCCTCACTGTCTATCCCCCAAACAAAAAGTGAAGACACCAAGTCTAAGGTTGGGGTTTCCAATCTTCTGAATAACTTTCCTCTGGTCACCGAGCTGCACATGACAGTGGTGGCGATAGTCATCTGGAGCAATGGAACAGATGTGGCACTGCCAACATTAACCAGTTCTGTTCCCTCCCAAGTCCACACTGAATCACAGGCAAGATGCTGTGGACACTGCTCTATCTACACCTGACTTTGGAGACCCCCTGTTGGGGGCTGACAGGTCATTTCTTCCCTCTCCTTACTGCTTCTCTAAAGCCAAAGCAGAGATAGCACATTTTCTGTAACACATTTAACATATTTTTAAATAAATCAAGCCATTAGTTTTTGTTTTTGTTTTTTAAAAAAAGCCTCCTAAGAATGGCTGCCCATGTTTCTGTGTGCCAAGATTCTGGATGGCAAGCCCTGCAGCTGAAATTTGGCAAATGAGCCAGGCTTCTCTCCAGGATACACACTCTGATTGCTGTATTTCTGAGTACGCTACTTCCTCTGTGTCTTTTGTAGCCTATTCTCTCTCCCCTGATATAGGAAAGAAGACCTGCTCTGCCCCAGCCTAACAACAAAACCCCCAAAACACGTCCATCTTGATTTGTAAAAATATATTCAGATTTCTCTATATAAACCCTTCCTTGAAAACAGTTTTTGTACCGACATACGAGATTTCACAGTAGTCACACCTGCGCCTGGGTCTGCTTGATGGACGTGGGACCCGGCTTTTGACAGGAGCCCAGGCTAAGAAAGGCTTTGTCCTTAGTTTAATGTCCCTTGGCCGCTATGTTAAAATTTTTAATAGTTTTATCTTTGAACTTGATTTTTTAAGTGAAATCTGTTGGAACAATGTAACACGTGCAGGAGCAGAGGAGATACATGGAAGAGAGGAAAAAGCCTTGAATTTTAGAGCTTCAATGGCATCCTTTGGCTTGCTTTTTGAACAAAGAGATTTTCATTTCCACTGGGTCCTGCAAACCATGTAGGCAGCCCTACCTGTAAACTTCCCCCTGCCACTGATGGGTTTTGTGTGTTTGGGTATTCTACTCACTAATGTACCCTCTCCATTATCCATTTCCTTGTATTTGGACCTTAATAGATTGTATACACATTTGAGGGGAGAGTCACTATCTTTTTTTTCCCACTATCTTTTTTTTTTTTTTTTGAAATCCCACTATCTTTTTTATCTCCCTCAAAAGCTGTGCATATCCAAGTGCCTAATAAAGTGCTAAGGATACAGAAGATAGTTGGCAAGTATTTGCAAAGTCAATACACCATTCCAGTGAGATAATTCTTAAATTTTCCATGATGGCCACAACTGCATCTTTTCTAAATTATAGAATCTGGTTTCCAGAACATGATAAAGTAGCAACCTCCCCTTTCTATGGAGGGCTGCAAAAAGAATGGCTTCTTCCTTATTTGCTTGCAAGAAAAAAACACTTCGTGTTAATAAAACAATGATAAGTGGCAGGGTATTAGGTTTGTTTTTAAGGGCTTTATTTCCTTTTAACTTTTTGTTAAATCTGAGCATCAAAGCATTTTTGAAAGTTTACTGTTCCAGCATCTAAGATTCCAAAACATGGCAACTGACTTTTCCTAAGGGTTGAATGCTGCTTCATGCAATGCTTAATTTGAATCAACAAATGGCTGGGGGAACATCCCCCAGTGCTTATCTCTCAGGGAAAGCAAATGTAACCACCAGCCTCTGGCAGTCCAGAGGCAAATAACTGAGGTCAAGTTTCCATCTCAGATTCCCAGCATCGTTACACCTTGTACTACTGCTAGATTCTCATGCTGGCCCAGTTAAGGCTCTTTATGAGAATATGATTTATATCCAACATTTCAAATTCATTACAGATAACTATGCCCAAGATAAATGCCACAAGGAGCAAACAACTCCTTGTAAACTCCACAGTGTCCATGCTTGGAGTCACTAGATGATAAAAAGTCATTTATATAAAAAATATGGATTAAATTGGTTAAATATCTCACAAGACTCCATGTTCAACAATTTTTTTTTTCCCATTTTGGCAAACATAGAGATAAAGAACTCAGAAATGTGTCCTTGGCTACTAAGAGGGGAGGGAGATCCAGGACACACATGGAATAAAGCAAAAGCCAATTTAATAATGATGTCCTTTATCCAAAGATGTAGGGGAAGATATCGGTTGTCCTCCAAATTCTAATGGAGGGACACAAAACATAAAGGTGATATTGAGGGACAAAGAAAGTGAGCCAGGAAGAGTATAGCATGGGTATTTGGTAATCAGAACAGGGGAGAATTAACAGGACGAATCTGAGTTTGGGGGGTGTTGTAAGTGTAGTAAGAGCCTTAGTTACAACGTTTTCATTAGCTAAAAGAAGTTGTTGATGTTTAACATTAGTCGTAATAATCAAAAAAGGACTAAATGTATACTGTGTTGAGATATTTTAGGCAGAGTCATCAAGACAAGGGGCGCATACTTTATTCACACTGTGACTAAACCTAGCATGCTGCCAAAAAATAGATTTGGAACAAATTTTGGAATAAAAACTACTCATCTGTTTTGCAAAAAGAAATCAGAAGCACATCAGCGTAATCAGTAATTTTAAACTTGCCTATTAAATCAGGACATTGATCACTAACAGATGCATATATTTGCAAATTTCTTCAACAAAGTTGACAAGCAGTACATCACAGGTCTCTTCTTGCTGGCCTGGAATATAGGTTTCTAAATTTCTCACTATGCTCATTACAAATGATTCTGGGTGTCCTCATCAGTTTTCATGGACCAGATACTGGTTGTATGAATGCCCCAAGACTGGCCTTAAATCAGGCCTTGATAGTCACTTTCTGGATTCAGTGTAAATTGAGGAAAATGTATTGCCACCAAGTAGTCCATAGATAGTAGTGACCTGCGTCTGAAATGCACTCAATTTCTCAATGCTCTGGGTTTGCACCCGAAGTATTGGGACAGCCAGCATGGGTTTTAAGACATATTCTAAATGGGCAAATGGGCTTCCAAAGTAACTCACTTCTTTCGGAAGTTACAGAGTTACTAAGGGGCTGCAGGAAGGGTAGGTGGTATTCACAACTGAAAACTTACCTAAAGGTGACAATGGAATTGAATACTGGAATAACCATCCATAAATGTGAAAGGAGCAGTATCTCTCTGCTTCAAATTCTAGCAAGAACCATCCATGAGATGGGAACATTATACCTACCTACATGCCACAACTGCCCACATCCTTAAACTGGTTATGTTTATGAGCCAGACATTTCTCAGCAGTGTGCATTTTTCTACACAAAAATTATTAAAAAGAATATGCATATGATGAAGATCCATGGTCACGGTAAAAGTCTTGCCTAAGAGTTTTGAAAATTCCCTTCAAAACCAAATTGTTTCCCCCAAACAATGCCTGCGCTGTGGAAACAGGTTTAAGCTGCCAAGGAATTCACCTGTGAGGCTTGTAGTCTATTCTAAGGAGATTGGCATGTCAGTCAGAACACATATCCTGCCTTTGGCCTGGAATGAAACTTTAAAATTCAGAGACACTTTCATTGTGTCCCCTCCCTTAAAAACAAAACAAAACAAAACAAAACAAAACAAAACAAAACAACCAGCAAATGAGACTTATTTTGTTAAAAGCCATAACCAATAGCAAATAAAAAAAAATGCAACTGAAGGGTATCAATCAGTAACTTTAAACATAAGAAACACAGAGACGGGATGCCTGGGTTGCTCAGTGGTTGAGCATCTGCCTTCAGCTCAGGGTGTGATCCTGGGGTTCTGGGATTGAGTCCTGCATCAGGTTCCCCTCAGGGAGCCTGCTTCTCCCTCTCCCTGTGTCTCTCATGAATAAATAAATAAAATCTTAAAAAAAAAAAAAAAAAAAAGGAACGCAGAGACTTGAGACTTCTGTATTTAAAAAGAAAAAAAGACCATTAAAATGAATCTATAGGGGCAGCCCAGGTAGCTCAGTGTTTTAGTGCTGCCTTCAGCCCAGGGTGTGATCCTAGAGACCCAGGATGGAGTACCACGACAGGCTTCCTGCATGGAGCCTGCTTCTCCCTCTGCCTGTGTCTCTACCTCTCTCTCTCTTTTTGTGTCTCTCATGAATAAAAAAATAAAATTAAAACAAACAAACAGGGATCCCCGGGTGGCTCAGTGGTTTAGTGCCTGCGTTTGGCTCAGGGCGTGATCCTGGAGACCCGGGATCGAGTCCCACATCAGGCTCCCTGCATGGAGCCTGCTTCTCCCTCTGCCTGTGTCTCTGTCTCTCTCTCTCTCTCTCATGAATAAATAAAATAAATAAAATCTTAAAACAACAACCACCCCAAAATGAATCTATAAACAACATAACACGAGTTTGAATAAAAATCTCTCCTCTTCTGGCCAGTGTTTCTTTATCTCTTTAGCCCCACTTCAAATCTTATCAGAAAAGCCTCACTTTTGTACTTTTGTAGAAAACCTTCCTTCAGTAACCAACTGACTACTCTTCCTTGCTATCTCTTTGGCATTCTTAAGTGCTCCAAAAGAACTCTGCATATTATATGTTTACATGTATTAATTTCATATGCATTCATTTCAAACTCATGCAGTAAAGGTAGTTCTTTCACTATCACAGTCTTACAGATGAAGAAACTGAGGACCAGTCAGGTTGAGCGACTTGCCCAGTGGCCTGGGTGGCAGGGCTCCCAGACCCACGCTGCTAACCCCTCATGGATCACGGACTCTCTTTTGCAGTCACCTGCACCTATTGATGAACTTTTAAAACTTTTTAGAAAAGATTTATTTGAGAAAGAGAGTGAGCACACACACAAGAGAGAGTAAGTGGGGTGGTGGTGGGGGATGGAGGACTTCAAGCAGACTCCTTGCTGAGCGGGGAGCCCACCAAAGGGCTTGAGCTCACAACCCTGACTGAGATCATGACCTGAGCTGAAACCAAGAGTCGGATGCTTAACCAACTAAGCCACCCAGGTACCCCAAAAACCTATTTTCTTTTTTTAGAAGTTTTACTTAATCTCAACACCCAACATGGGGCTTGATGAGCCAGCCAGGTGCCCCTATTGACAAACTACCTTGAAGAGTTTAGTAGTACTTTATTTAGAGGACATTCGCTCAATGTTGCTGGATTATTAAGATAATTCTGTATGTAGATGGGTATGTGTGCATCTTAAAAGCTTCTGGTATAACCGTGTAGGGCAGGTTATACCAGAAGCTTCCTTCAATGACTTCATATATGGGCGAAAAAAAATTCCCATTTATTGAAGGCCTATACTATGCTAGTCAGACCACAAAGGTCTTCTATAACCTACCCTATACTTCACTCCTGAGATACAGGTGTTCTCTTTCCAGTTTTTATTTCTAATGTAGGATTGTTTTCATTTTAAAATTTTTTTTATTTATTTATGATAGTCACAGAGAGAGAGAGAGAGGCAGAGACACAGGCAGAGGGAGAAGCAGGCTCCATGCACCGGGAGCCCGATGTGGGATTCGATCCCAGGTCTCCAGGATCGCGCCCTGGGCCAAAGGCAGGCGCCAAACCGCTGCGCCACCCAGGGATCCTTGTAGGATTGTTTTCAAAACAGATATGGGAACTGAGGCTCAGTGAGGCTAAGTGCCCAAGGTAGGGAGGGACTAGAAGAAGACAAGACATTGCTGCCCTGGTCATGCATTTGGTTATCCAACACTAGTTGCCCCCTTTTGTCATTTTCTTTAATTTCCAAAGACTCAGAGAACTCAACCGGCCTTAGGGTCCACTATGACTCCAGATGGGTTTCTGTACAGTACTTCCCATGGTAGAGCATATAATGGACCTTCTTTGTGTTTTGTTTTACCACTTTTAAGAATATTTTTAAAGAGTATTTCATCAGCTCCCAAGTACAGACAACCCCTCTAAATGCAGAGGCTAATGAAGCCAGAAACCTGGTGCCATCAGTGTTCTTGATGCCCATGCTCTTTCATCACTGTGGCAACAACTGTTTCCAGGCTATAACTGAGGTGATATGCTATGGTCCTGGATATGATCCTGGATATGAATCTCTAAATAGTTTCACACTTGAAAGTGACTGAAGAGCTATTTTAGAATTATTGAAATAAGAGGAAAACCATGGATTTCAAACTTTGACCATGATTTACCAAAAGTACTTTTGATTCTGAGACCCAATATGCATGTACATGTGTGAGTGGATATATATGCACAAGAATAAAATTTTACAGAACATGTTCTCTTACTACATGCATTTTGATAGTTTCTATCATTTTTTTGAAAACACAAAAACCACAAAAGTCTTTACATGTCTCCCTAATCACGTTGTAACCAACAGCTTGAAAAACAGAGCCTGAGAACACACTGTTCCAATTTTAATTAATATTTTGTGCATAACTGAATCAAAAAGGTTTGTTCAGGCAAAACGAATAACATTTTATTGATTTCTTAAAATGAAATCATTTATGTCGCCTAAACTTCTCTAAAAGGAGACTGTCATTGTTGTCTAGGAGGTGGGGTGCAGACAGGTTCCCACATCTGCCCTTTCGTGCTTTCTAAATTGTGTACCAGGTGAGCGCATTGCCCATTTGAAAGTTAAATGAAATGAAATTGTACCCCTTCTGAAAATCAGATTTCTAATTAGGGCTGGTTTTTGCTTTGCTTGATTTCTTTTGTTCTGAGTGTTTTAAGGCTGATTTCTTACAAACAGTTTTTTTCAGGCAGAGCAGCTCAACTTTTCAGGTCTGTGGTTTCTAGGTCACAATTCTCCATTTTAAAATATTGGTCCACTTTGGGCTCTGGTCCAATCCTACATACTTTTGTCACCCCCCTGTAGTTTCCAAACTAGATAACCAAGGTGTTTCAATAAACTTGGCCAATTTCTTTATTACCCTGGAATATAAGTAACAGGACTTCTAGATTGGAATACATTCATCTTATTCAAATAGTCTTTCAGTAGATTTTTCTCCCTACTTCACTGTAGATTTTCATACCGTCTAAAAATGACATTTCATCTTGGCCTCAGAGGAAGTATTTTTCATCTTTAAATCTTAAAAGAAAAAAGGGCAAAGCTCGGTTTTTGGTGTGTTATCGATTGTACTTTTTAAATACAGGGATAATGCAACTAGTTTCTCATTCACATGTGTTAAACTCAGGCTTTTTGTTTTTGTTTTGTTTTGTTTAAATGCTTAATCTTTAGAAGTATGAAAAAAGAAATCAGAAAAAAATTTTTAACAGAGAAACAGGATACTGTGCTTATAGATATCCCTTCTGAGGAACATATAGGAGCTAAAAGAACATATGTGAACCAGGGTCCTCTATTATTTCAGATTTCTGTAAACCAAAAGCAGCTCACAGTGCTTTTGGGGTTCGTATCTGCCTTCATCATTGGAAAGGGGAAATGTAGGTTACGTGGAAACACATCATGCTCAGGAGAGAGAGGGTTAAATTCTGTAGGAGACCTAGCTTTCAGTACCCCAGTGAGTCACAGAAAAGCTGACACTGGCTCCTGTTTTCCTTCTGCTGTCTCCCAAACCAGCTATATTTGGTTGTCCTGCCGCTGATGTAGCCTTACATGTCAGAGGAGCTAAAGCACTTCCATAACTCAGAAATGGATTTTTTTTTAATGTTGAAAAATTAGTTTAAATGCCAAATGACCTCTGGACAAGTACACAAAATTTTAAAACACTTCTTATAAGAGTGAAGAGGAATGAGTAGCCTAAAATAGAAATAGTGAGAAAAGGTATCTAAGGAAAAGAAGGTGTGTCCTAATAAACATCCAGTGAGCAGTGAAATGCGTAAATGGATTGCATTTTTAAATTTATTCAATGAGATGCTAATGTGTTGCTGCTAGTACGTGCATTATTAAAACTGTGCTGATGGTTCAAACCTCTGTACCCCAAGCACGGGGCTCTGTCATCCAAAATTTTAAAAATACAAAACAAACACCCTTCATAACAAAAGTTCTCTCAGACTTTTGACCTCTATTTCTGGCATCCTGCGAAGCTAGAACTTGTTTTAGGGGTTGGGGAATGTGGCCTCTGATTACTAACCAGGGTTTTCTCTTTACACTGTCTTGTTTACTCCTTTCTTCACCAAAGCCAGAGATCATCCCTTCAGCTACTGCAGCATTTCTACCAGATGCGACAAATCACAGGGGTGTATTTTGACTTTTGCTCTGTCATGTGAACAAGAATAATGCTGAAACCTTTTACCAGTCCCTGTGCTCCATCTTTGTTTTCCATTCCCCCAAATGTTTCTAACCTGCTCCAGAGAACTCTTCTTTTAATATTTTAGTCTTCCTTCCTCCTCTAGACCAAAATGCGAGAGCATATGTTAATAAAATAAGATGTCATCATGAATTAGCAGTCATTTTGCCACTACTTATTTTGATACTGTCATTTCGGTAGCACGGCAGGTCGGAGGTCTGAGGGACTCTCCCAATGTAGGAGGATGAAATGGAAGACATGATTTTTACCGAAGTTATTTTAAGGTTTTGAGAATGACTTGATCAATTTTATTAGTATATACTGACAACAGCACTCGTGTTTTATTATAAATAAAACTTACATCAGAATTTGTGAAGTATCAATAGAAGGTACTTCATACATACACACACGCACATCTTCATTCCCACAAGTCTGACATTTGAAATCCAAGTTTTCTTTATACTTCCCTATTCACCACTATTGTTAAATTACTTGATCACGAAGCTGCTCTTCACAAACGCTCGGCAGAAGACAGCACTACCAGCATGAAGTTCAGACTGAGTGACTTGCAAAAGTCAGTTGCCCTCATTCTTCTCTACCGATCAATCCACAATTACCAGTCATGGGCTTTCCAAAGAAACTTGTAAATTTCTTTTTTCTTTTTTTTAAAGGATTTTACTTTTTATATTTATTCATGAGAAACACACAGAGAGAGGCAGAGACACAGGCAGAGGAAGAAGCAGGCTCTCTGTGGCGAGCCTGATGTGGGACTCGATCCCAGGACCCTGGGATCATGACCTGAGTCAAAGGCAGATGCTTAACCATTGAGCCACCCAGGTGCCCAAAACGGTAAGTTTCTTAATACTCACTTCATTCACTTCAAACATAGACTTGGAGGTTTCAAAAAGAAGCATACTTTCCCCCATCTACTGATCTGTTTAGTTTTGAAATATCCTATATTCTAAAGCAAGTAATACTTAAGGCTATGCATTCATTTGCTGGATAACGGTTTCAGGTCCAAAAAGATAGCTCTGAGCTCTCTCGTGGCGGCAGGCACTACTGCTTACAACTCAATGGGCTGTGGACCTTCTGCACAGACCACTCTGTGTTTAGTCCAAGAGATAGGATTCAGCATGCACGAAGTTGACTTTGGCTATAAGAACAATAATTGCATTACTACTAAATCTTGCAACTTTTATATTGAGTCAAACTTGATGAAAAATGGGTCAAAATTTGAGGCTCGATATCAGCCTTGTTTGGCAGAAGAGCCAATCCTCAGTAATCCATGGAGATGGCAGGCTGGGAGAGTGGGGAAGCTATCCAAAGCTCATTTTAGCAACGTTCCAACAGTTTTAGTCATCAGAACTCCTAACAAAGGGCAGGGCTGAAGGTTCTTCCTTATTCCTCAGCCCACCCTCCAGGGTAGGAGAGAGAAAGGGAGGGCGGACTGCTCTTCTCTTTACTCTCTCTTAATAGAGGGGAAAAAAACAAAAACAAAAAGACAGAGAGGGCAAGATTAGGACAAACACACAGGACCACAGAGGGAGGGAGGGTGATAGCTATTATGAAGTGATCTGCATCCTTTTAGAGGACCTGGAGTAGACGAAAGCCCTCCAGGAAAGCACAGAACACTGTCCCTCATTTCTTCTTGAAGGATCGACTAACTAACCATGATGAAAAAACAGCCTGAAGAGATTTGTTGCTAAACAATCCATGCAGAATAATTACCATCATCACCTCACAGTTAACAATTATTCTGAGTGTCAAAGCATATACTTCTAAAGTAGAACAATAAGACGGATTTTTGGCAAATGAGCTACAAATTTAAGATGTCAAAAACACTGCCTTAAGAAATTCTCAAGAAAAGAAAATTCTCAAGAGAGTCAATATTCCAAATGATACTGTCATGGCTAAACATTTTTTATTTTCCATTTAAAAAAAAATTCTTCCATTGTAAATATCTACAGAGTCAGTCGATAAGACATATAAGAAAATCAGCCTCCATACCTGATAGATTTAGCCTCATTTTTGACTCATTCTGGAAGGGATCCAACGTAATTAACTGTATTCACCAGAATTAGATCTGAATAACCTCAGGCTAATAAAACCTGATATCTGCTATGTAAGGCCCAAGACTGTCCAATACTAAGGACACCAAAAGATGACACTGGCCTCTGTAAGAGTTCTCTCAGCTACTATTTTATCAATCCCCAAAATGACTCCATAGAATCAGTAAAATAATAATAATAAAAAAATTACCTTTAACAAAAACTGTGGTTAATATAAAAAAATCCCAGAAAAGTGACAATAGGTCAAATCACAAGACAAATACCTATGCAGGGAGTTGAAAAGTCCTCTGTGGGCAGAGTTAACCGTATAAGATCAGGTCTCCACTCTTAAAGAAGTGTGGTCTTGTCAGAAGTTGTTGTATAAGATATTCAATCTATAGAAATCTAGAATGTGAATTCAATACCCAGAGCATTGTTGCTTTATAGATTATAAAATGCTTCACCAAACTTCACCATTATTACTCAGGGAAGTTAGATCATAGAGAACTTCCATTTCCTATATGCTGTGGCTTTGAAGGAACAGCTATAGAGGAGACCAGATACTGTCATTTTAAATATGTGATTTATACGTGTGTGCCTAAAATGACATGCACACATTACAAAATCCTTTTATACCCTTGTAATATTTCAGTGAAAATCAGAGCTCTGGAAGTTACTCAAGGGAAGATATTGTCTATTTCTTTATATAAGTAATACCAAAGAGGCACTTGGGTGGATCAGTTGGTTAAGCATCTGCCTTTGGCTCATGTCATGATCTTAGGGTCCTGGGACTGAGCCCCGCATTGTGTGGCATTTGGGCTCCCTGCTCAGAAGGGAGACTGCTTCTCTGTCTGCCACTCCTCCTACTCATTCTCTTTCTCTCTCAAATAAATATAGTCTTAAAAAAAGTAAACATTAAAATTTTCCAGAAATAAAGATTCTATAACTTCTCTACATACTTTATCATAATATTTTATTGTTTTGTGGGCTCCATGATTCGAAACATCCAGTTGAAGTCTCTCCTGCTTTGATTTCAGTTCATTGACTTATTTGGTCAACTCTCTTTCATACCACTAGGATAGTAATTAAGTCTTGCCTTGAATGGTTGAGAATATGTATTAAGAATACTCACTTGGTGGCACTGACCCCAGGCTGTAAGTAAAAAAATAATAATAATAAAAGCTAAATTTTTTCTTTTGAATGGCTGAGGACTTGCATTAATTCTCACTGGTGGCACTGACCCCAGGCAATAAGTTATAAAAAAAATAATAAAAGCTAACATTTTTCTTTTACTTACTTTCTTTTATTCAATTTTAAGACATTTCTGTTAGTTCTGAAAACTGATTATAGAAAACCAACCCATATTATCTTCATTTTCCAAATCACAAAGATGCAAGCCATAAAATTGAAAAGTTTTATCTAATACTAAATGTTTGTTTTAAATATCTCCCTCACGTCCATATGAGTTACTTTTATTAAAACATTATTTTGTGTTTATGTTATTTTATTAAAACTAAACATTTGTTAGGATTTTATTTTATTTATTTATTTTTCAAGATTTTATTTATTTGAGAGAGAGAGAGAGACACAGAGCATGAGCAGGGAGAAGAGGCAGAAGGAGAAGCCAACTCCCCACCAAGCAGGGAGCCTGACTCAGAGCTCGTTCCCAGGACACTGGGATCATGACCTGAGCCAAAGGCAGAGGCTTAACCGACTGAGCCACCCAGGTGCCCCAGCTAGGATTTTTAATTATGTCCCCATATAAATGATGATGTATGTTAGAATCATAGAATTTAAGAGTCAGGAGACTTTACAATAGCGTGGCATTAGTCATTTTACAATTGACATGGTCACATTTTCAGATAGTCACAATGTATTTGGTTTTCTCTCAACTTAGTAAAACAAAGATTTTGGTCCAATTTAGAGAATTATATATATTGGAAAAAAGAAGCTTGGTGTGTGTAACATACTCATCCTGCTTTCGTTGAGCTTCTTCCAAGTGCATGATAAGCAGTTGGTGGATGACGGAATGGGGTGCCTGAGTCAAGGGACAAGTGTGGGGCTGTCTAGCTTCATGGCAGTATGGCTGCCAGGTGGACCTGTATGGCTGCATGTATGGCTAGATGGGACCTGGCAATCAGAAGGTCCTGTGTTTGGTTTACTGATTGGCTACTGCTGTCTTGAAGTTCTTAATTTCTGAGCAAGAGGGGCCACATTTTCTCTTGCCCCAGCCAGCAAATTTGGTCGCCATTCTACCACCTACACTTTACACTAGCTCCTGTTTCCATATCAATTAATCTCTAGAAGGGCTGCGAACACAATAAAAACAGGGCCCTGCATCCTTCCTCAGGCCTCTTTCACTGCTTGCTGCTTGCTGAGAAGCTTATCACAGCACACTACAGACCTCACTCAATGGCACTCTCATTTTCTCATGTCATTATTTTTGGTGTAACCTACGCTTTTCATATAGATTATTTTCTCCCTACTTTTCTGATGAGTCAAATGCCTTTTATTAGCTCTTAAAATAGCTTCTCAAAATATAATCCACAATGTTTTGCAATGTTTTGCATTTCTTGCCACCTACCTCTGCCTCTTCTGTTTAAAACAAATTCTTTAGAAGGAAGAGCTCTGTTTTATGGTTGGAAGAACCAACCCCTTTCAAGGGCCATAGACCAAAGAAAAACAAAGATGACAGCAAAGAAAGTGAACTTGCCACCAACTCAGTCTTGGTACATCCCTCTACTACTTTTGCCCTAAATTCTGGCATTTGATTTAATCGGTCTTTGTCCATGTGGACTGTGTTGCCTCTAGCTCTCTGCTGAAACTGCCACAACACAGCAACTCTGAAGATAGTAATGTTTACGGAATTTTCATCAATGCATTTGACTTTAGAATCACACCCTTGAGTACAAGGGAGAGTTTCGGCTTGACATATTTTCCCAAAATGGTGTGTGCATGCTCACTCCTGTGCAAGGTTTTTTTTTTTTTTTTTTTCTTTTTCTTTTTTCTTTTTCCCAATTAACTTAAAATGAATTGAAATCAAGTGAGATCTGGCTGTGCCTCAATGTTTTCAGCTTGGTACATATCTGAAAGGCTCTCCTCCTGGTAAGAAGTACTGGGAAGGAGCAGTCTCACCTCCAGACCATCAAGCACAGCTCCTCAGAATCGTCGGGGGCAGTGGCGCCAGGACTCCCTCCACTATTATTATGAGAGCTTCACTACCAGCTGCATTGTCACCAGCCCACGGTGACATTCTCACACTACCACCCAGAAGGAGCAAGCTCTCTCAGAGTTTAAGGGGGACTCAGTGCCTTTGTGAAAGAAACCCTCCCAAAAGGGAAGGCTGGAAAAATGAGCCAGAAGCAGTAACGGGGGTCTTTTGAAAACTAGTTTTTAAAAGGCCTCCTTTTCCTTCCCATTCCATCTGTTCTCTAACCCTTCCATTAACCCCCAGAGCCTCTTGTTCTCGCTCCCTTCCCCAGAATTTAAGCAAGAGACAAAAGACACTCTCTTACTTCCTTACAAGTCAAGAAAATTGGAATGGGCCTGAGTCTGGCTAGGCAAACCTGAGGAGGAAAATTAACAGACCAGGCAAACTGACACCTGTAAATGAGTATGATGCTCAGCATAATTCCAAAACAAGAAAAAGTATGCAAATATTTATAAATTGGACAGAATTGAGAAGTGCCCAAATATCCACAGAATAACTAGGCTTGTTACCTACGGAAGAAGCATACTTATGTTCATCATTGTGTTTTTAAAAATCTGGAATCAAACTCAACTGTAACACTAAGTTTACCTGTTGCCTGAGTGCCAAAATGCTAAACCTTTAAAATAGATATAGATAGATAGATCGATCACATGCACATTTTTCTCCTTTGAATTTCACTTTCGAGGTTTAGTGGACTGATTTATAATTTGTCATCTTTTGTCTTTTTCAGCAGTGTGTCATTAAGTCTTTAATTTGGCGTTTCCTGTAGTCTGCAGTAGGATATGTGCTATTTTAAATCCAAGGATTGCAGACATAGATGGTGGGTAAGATCTGTGAACCATAAGTAAATTCTTATAAGGAACATACAAAAAAGATTGTTCTTCAGTCAGACTTAAGCCATTACTTTTTTCTAAAGAAGAAAAGGCACAAGTTAAGAAAAAGGCACCGTCAAAGACCTTCTGCCCAAATGTGCATCTCCATGAAGTTTCCTGCTGAGTGCAGATGAATGCGCCGTGATCTGGGAAAAGGATCCAAATAGGATTTCAAACATCCAAAAATTTTAACTCAAACATTTAGGTATTTCACCATGCTGCTATTCATTCATTCACTGATTTTTTTTGTCTTAGTTTAAAGAGATGCTAAACAAAAGGAGGCAAGCTCTACATGTATTTACATTCCAAAACTAAGCCCCCCTCCCCCTCCCCCAAGTCTGTCATCCCTTCACAGCTAAACAAACCGTAAAGTCTAGCCCTAAGTTGGCGAAGAGAAACAACAAACATGGTAAGAAAGTTTCTCTCTTTTCTCTAACAAAACAGAACTAAACACCCAGAGTGATTAATCCATTCTAGTTCCCCATGTTATTTTTTTCTTATGATTTACCCACTTCTAAGATAATGTACATGGGCTGAATTAAGGAATGAGATCAGATTCTTTATTATTTTAATACTGCTGCATTCTTTCTTTTTAACAGTTTTTTGGTCAATGAAATGATTCTGGCATCTTCACTACAAGAGTTAATGGTAAATATGTGTTATCAACTTAACTTACAGAATTAATAAACAAAAAACACATTCTGAAACTACCTTAGCAGGATAAACATTTTTTCAAGCTATAATCCAATGGAGAAATACATAAGTTTCTCATCTAATAATGATTTTACATTTAGCAAATGATTTTATTTATGATTGCATCCATTTAAGTCAAAGGTGGGTGAAATAAGTATTGTTTAAGCAGACTTGGATTTGCTTAGAGATAAGGCTAATGTAATTCCCTGGTATTACTTGTTTTTCAGAGGCTCTGTAGTATTATTTATGGAAGTTTTATCTTAGCAATTGACGTGAGAATCTTTAAAGCAACAAGAAGTACTGCTTAGTAAATTTGTAGAAGGCTGTACCATAATCTACTATTTTGGGGGAAGCATTTCTTAATAGGCCCCCAATTAACATCACACTGAACAACTGTTGAGTATATTGGGGCCATAAAATCACTAAATCACCTAAAATCTATGAGATTACAATTCTTAAATTTCAAATTCAGAATTCCATATACACAGAATTCTGGAAATACAATAATCTTTATCCAAAATGTGAAAAAGATGTGAATATTAGGAGATTCCACAGCTCATGCCAACATAGTCTTATTTAAACATAGATACTTAATTCTGTCATAAATCTAGAGCAAAAACTAATACTTCTAATTAAATTATTATAAATTGATGAACAAAAAATTTAAGCACTACCTACTTCCTTTAAAAAATACTTATAATTTCCCTGTTTTTCATAAAATACTTAGAAAAGCATTAAACTCTCTCATCTAAAGCACACTTTGCAATTATTCTCTTCTTCTCACATCTGAAAAGCAAATTAGCAGTTCTCAAATGTGATGCTACAACACCAGTCAAAAATGTAAGCTTTAAGCTTTGTTAAAACTAGTCTGACAAAAACTAAATATATACCGGTCTTTAGATCTAAAAAAAAAAAAAAAACTAAACTAAAGTAAACATAGGAATTATTTAAGTTACTTAGAATCATCCATCTAAAATACTAAAATAGGTCTTTAAAAAAATCTGTGTGCCTCCTCTTCCACCCAGGTCAGTCAGTAGAGACTACATGGGGTATCTGGACTTCCCCCAAATGTAAAGAGGAGCCCCTCCCCCATCCCTGGAGTCAGGACTTTCACCCCCACCTAGCAGTGACAGGGCCAACCTCCTGCAGGAGACCACATGCTGAGCAGTAAGAAGCAATCTTTACCTCTCTCAGACAGGGTGGTATCAGCAGAGGTCTCCAGGGAAGCCTGAACTCCCACCCCTGCCAAGCAATAATGAGCCATTCCTACCCCCCAGGTGTTAATGAAAACCTAGTAGTGAATCTGGATTTCTAACCTCATCCAGGAATGAAGAGTCAGAATAGTATCAGAGGAAGTCTACTAAACAGAAGATTTAAATAAAATCCAGAGTCTTACAAGATAATAGTTGATATGTCAAAGATCCAGTGGAAAACCATTTGGCCTACCATGAACCAGGAAAATATCAGCTGGAATGTGAAAAAACAAGAGTGTCTAACACCAAGACAATACAAATGTTGGTTAGAATTACCTGACAAGTATTTTGTTTATTTTTATTATTTATGTATTTGAGGGAGAGAGCATGCATGTGCTGACATGGGGCTTGCTCTTGGGACCTTGAGATCATGTGCTGAGTGGAAATCAAGAGTCAGAGGCTTAGCTGACTGAGGACCCAAGCATCCCACCTGACAATTATTTTATATCAGCTACTATGAAAATGCATTAATGAGCAATTTCAAAGATGCTTGAAACAAATGAAAAATAGAAAGTGTCATTGAACAGAAGATAGAAGAACCAATCATAAATTTTAGATATGAAAATTACAGGAACTAAAGGAAAAACTCAGTCCGTAGACTCAACAGTAGAATGAAGAGAAAAAAGGAAAGAATCTGTAAACTCAAAGAATAGAAATATAGAAATTTGCCTATCTGAAAAACAGAGAATATGGCCTGAAAGCTATGAACACAAACCTCAGGAACGTGTGAGACAGTAACAAAAGATCTCATTTGTGTCACTGAAATTTCTGAGCCAAAAAAAGAGGATGGGGCGAAATGTTTTTCTCCTAAGAAATAATGGCTGAAAATTTCCCAATTCTGGCAAAAGACATAAACTTCCAGATTCAAGAAGCTGAAAGAATACCAAATAGTTGATAAACACAAAAAAGTTCATCGAAGTTCTGAAAAATAAAGACAAAGGTTGAAAGCGCGGAGAGAAATGAGACCTTAAAGGAGCAAAATAAAAGGCAAAAGGGAGATTTCTCATCAGAAACCTTCCTTCTGGAGGCCAGAAGGAAGCAGCACAACATTTTCAAGTCCTGAAAGAAAAGCTCCATTAAGCCAGAATCCTCTGTCTAGCAAAAATATCCTTTAGAAGTGAAAGGGAAATCAAGACAGTCTCAAATGAAGGGAAACTAAGAGAATCTGAAGACTGAACAATAGAAGTTATTCAATTTGAACAACAAAGAAATTATACAAAATAGTTAATGATATTGTCAATGGGGAAGGTAAAGAAATATACAGGGAGATAGTATCTACAGTTGACTCTAATAAAATGCTGACACCAAGAGACTGTAATGGATTATGGATGCAGGATGTAACACTCAAAGCAACCATTAGAAAAGCTATACAAATACATACACTTAAAAACACTACAGATACGGCAGCCCGGGTGGCTCAGCGGTTTAGCACCTGCCTTTGGCCCAGGGTGTGATCCTGGAGACCCCGGGATCGAGTCCCATGTCAGGCTCCCTGCATGGAGCCTGCTTCTCCCTCTGCCTGTGTCTCTGCCTCTCTCTATCTCTTTGTGTCTCTCATGAATAAATAAAATCTTAAAAAAAAAAAAAAAACACTACAGATTAAAAAAAAAAATGGAATTGTGAACAATGTTCAAATAACCCACAAGAAGATGGGAAAAAAAATCCCACAGATTTAAATGGAGGGACAAAACAGAAAAGAAAACTTGAAATGGCAGACTTAAACCTCACATACCAATGGTAGGAAATTGGGGGTGACCCTAAAGGGGCAGTACCAGGGTGAGCTTAGGGATGATAAAAACTGTTCTGGATCCTGACTGAGGTGGTGGTTACATAAATCTACACAAGTTTTTTTTTTTTTTTTTTTTTAAAGGGCAGCCCAGGTGGTTCTGGCGGTTTAGCTCCGCCTTTGGCCTGGGGCATGATCCTGGAGACCTGGGATTGAGTCCCACATCGGGCTCCTTGCATGGAGCCTGCTTCTCCCTCTGCCTGTGTCTCTGCCTCTCTCTCTCTCTCTCTCTCTGTTCCCTCATGAATAAATAAAATCTTAAAAAAAAAAGAAATATAAACACATATAATACTAATGTCAACTTTTTGATTTTGCTGCTCTACTATAATGATATAAAATGTAACCATCAGGGGGCACCAGGGTGGCTCAGTGGTTGAGCATGGCATGACTTTGGCTCAGATCAGGATCCCGGGATCAAGTCCTACATTGGGCTCCCTGTGGGGAGGGAGCCTGCTTCTCCCTTTGCCTATGTCTCTGCCTCTCTCTCAGTGTCTCTCATGAATAAATAAATAAATAAAAGGTTAAAAAAAAAAGTAACCACTAGGGGAAACTAAGTGAAGAGTTCACAGGACCTCCCTGTACTATCTTTGTAACTTCTCATAATCTGTAATTATTTTGGAAAAAAATAAAAAAGGGAAATATGTAATATTATGTTTTAAGATTGGTCATGTTATCCTTGTAGACATATGAAGAAAAAGTAATACAGGACTAACGTGTAAGGTTGGATGTAGGGACGCCTGGGTGGCTCAGTGGTTGAGCATTTGCCTTTGGCTTGGGTCATGATCCTGGAGTCCTGAGATCGAGCCCTGCATTCTCCCTCTCCCTCTGCTGCTCCCCCTGCTCATGCTGTCAAAAAATAAATAAATAAAATCTTCAAAAAAAAAGAAAAAAATATGATAAAATTGTTATGTCTCATGAATACAGTATATAGTAGGAATTCGTAAGCCAGTCTATGGGTTACCTTGTAAATATTCAAAAAGAATGTATTTATGCTCATTGAAACATGTGACTCTATTTTCCTATATCTAAACAATTTATAGTTATTCACATTTAACTAGAACAGCCAACAATAACACTCTATTACTCAATAATTTGGATAGAGTTTGCTGTGTCAAGAAAAAAAATATATCTAAACACCATACCTAATTTATATCTATAGCAAATATGAATATAATTGATCCTTAAACAATATAGAGGTTAGGGATACTAACCCCCTGCAAAGCTGAAAATTTGTAGCTCCCCCAAAACTTAACAGCCTACTGTTGAACAGAAGCCTTACTGATAATATATAAAATGTGTTAATGAACTGTTACATTATACACTGTATTCTTACATAAAGTAAGCTAGAGAAGATATTAAGAAAATCACAAGGAAAATACATATATACATATATACTACTATATAAAAAAATCTACATATTGGAAGATATGGAGTTCAAACCCCATGTTATTCAAAGGTCACATGTACTACATAAAGTTATGACATTAGCTCCAGAGCCCTTTGGAAAGTCCATGTAAGAGGGTAAAAACTATTTTTATATGTGTTTACTAAATAAGTAGACAAACGAACCAAGGTTTCATGAAGGGCTCAGAATAAAGTGCTATAGAAAATGAAAAAAGTAGATTATATATGCAAATTTGTTGCATCTGTTACATATACATATTTTTTAAAATAAATTTTCTTTTTTCTCCCCACACTGCACCCCCCCCCTTTTAAAAAACTTAGAACCAATAAAGATCAAGGGAAAAGAAAGGTTAAATCCCAGGCTGACTTGATATCTGCAGAAAAACATAATAGCACTTTCCTGCCACTAAATGGAAATGATCGTTGGATGAAAGAATCCTTTCTTTGTGCAGCAAATGGAAATTAAGGATAGCAATGAAAACTGAAGTTCACCTTCACCTGAGTTTTCTTCTATCTGCTAGCTGAATACACACATATGATATGATTATAGAGAGACAAATGGGGCGGAACGAACAAACAGCAGTCATGTATTGAAAGCAGTCGTCCTGCCAAGAACAGCAAACCTAATACCATGGCTTATGAAGAAGGAGATTCTGTAAGGAAACAGAATTTAATTCAATTTCTTAAAATTAATTGGAACCTTGAATATAAGATGTTAAGTTGATATAGAACCTGAGGCAATTTTCTAATATATCATGATGACATTTTTATGAACAAGGATTTAAAAATTGCAAAGTGCCATGTACCATATCACATGTGGTTCTTTTTGGATAAAAGCAATGCAATGTGATTATCACTCTTTTTCCTTCCTCATGTCAGTGTGAAAAAGATCCTACACTCCGGGCAGGTTTTTTGTTTTGATAATTACAAACTCTGATCACATCTGTAAGAAAGCCATGTCCCAAGGACAAACTGACAAGGATGAGAGTTTGAATATTTTAAGCCAACTAGTGCCATTTTATAAGAGTAATTAATTTTGAGGAATATTTTACTAGTCCTACAAAGTAGGATAGTGTGACTCTTCTTGGCACTTTTTCTTAGAAATATTTAAAGAAATTTTCAAACTATAGGTCTTATTGTTTCTTAACATCCTTCTTTGGCAAGAATATTAGAAATGCCATCTTCCTATGATTATCTCGGCATCTACCAATTTCCTTTATTGACAGGATAATTTCCCTCAAACATAAGAAAACCCCAAATAAACAAAGTTTCAATACCTGGGTGACAGCCATTTCCTACATTTCCATAATTTCCTACATTAAATCATTTACCTACACCTTTGGTCAGAGTTACGCTGAATGTTTAGATTCACTAACTGTTTCCAACTTTGCTTGGCATGTATAAAGTGCTCAGTGAATAACTACAGAGTAAATAAAAGGGACATAAGCAGTAGATACTAAATATCAGAATCTATCTAATAAATATTACCTTATCTGTAATCTCATTCTTTTTTGGACTAGCACCTGTTTCTAAACAACTGGAAGAGAGACACCAATGTATAAGCCCTCTCAGGAGTAAAAACTGGGCATTTGAAGGTTGTGACCACACATGACCTGTGTTACTAAAGGACTAGCATGAAGAATCTTCTATAGTTCCTACTGACAGATTTATATTACCACTGCATGCAAAGTCCTCTTCTTAGGACAATAAACCATGTAAACCATAGCTACGGAAGACACAGAAAGGAAACTAAAGATTTTCCTCCTGGATACATAAGATGACTTCATTTGTGATTAAAGTGCATTTTGCTATTATTCTTTGCTTCCTATTCATTTCATATGAGTTGGTTTGTGGTATTTTAAAAAATTCCCTTGAATTTTACCTTGGGCTTATGGCACTCTAAACTATGAACAGGAGGGAGTGGAAAAAGAAATGGGTCATCCAATATTTACAAACAGCAAGATCGCTGTTGAAAGTCAATATGACCAAATATTGTGCCATTAAAAAATAAGCAATAAAGCTGTGGTTCCAGAAAGCTCTGGAAAAAACTGTATCTCATCTTGTCTCAACCAGTTGAAGGTAATTGTAAATGGTGAGATTCCTTTGTATATTAATTAAACTTCCTTAATGAAATTCAGGTGTAATCCCTGAGGCTCTGCAGCCCAGTTAACTAAACTGTAGAATACAGTATTTGCCAAAGGGAAATCAATTACGTTGAGAGAGGTCTACTACGAACACCAGCAAGTCTAGCTCCACTGCCTCCTGGACAGAAGAACAGGTAGATGCTAAACTAGAATTATGGAATGCTGTCAACTACCAAAGCATGGCTCATCATTGGAGAGCATGACATTTTTTAGTTTGCTTCATTTTTGCTTGTACTAGTTTCATCCAAGCTTGTGCCAGCTGCCACATCTAATTTGACTATTGGTAGCAGAGGGGTAAATTTTCTTATCCTCATCCAAACCTAATATTCTACATGACTTATTTCTTAACCAAAGCACCAAATACTAGCCTCTTAGGTTGAATAAGAACAAACCATTGTCTATCTACATTGTGGACTGAACATTTTGAGAAAAAAGGGAGTCATTTTCCATATCCATATTAAGATACACTTATTCCAATATTAACCCATTGGTAATAACCAGAGTTTCTATTTTAGGGGCATAATAGTAATATATGTAAATGAAGATGAATCATTCCAAATTTCACAAGTCTCCTCAAAAATTAAGTTATTTGCAATATATCTTTTAGACATGTGTATCATATTTCACAGTCCTTTCCTAATACTAAGCCCCATGACAAGTCCAGTGTTTCAAAGGCTCTTTCATTCAATTGGGTGCTAGTATTGGGTGCTTTGGTTAAGGAATAAGTCATGTAGAATATTAGGTTTGGATGAGGATAAGAAAATTTACCCCTCTGCTACCAATAGTCAAATTAGATGTGGCAGCTGGCACAAGCTTGAATGAAACTGGTACAAGCAAAAATGAAGCAAACTAAAAAAGTGAGAAATTTGCCTTTTCAATTTACTCTCATGAGAACAGACCAGGTTGAAGGGCTGCTTCTTTTTAGTGTTTTAAATACAGAAATAAAAATTAAATGCATTAATGTTTTCAAAGTTCCTAAATAAATCAGTTTGTTTCTTCAGATTTTTCACCAACATGTAGAGCTGATTTTTAATATTAGATTCTAGTCAACAATTAATTGACACTCAGTACACTGGAAGCAAACAGCAGGACTGGATGCCTCTCTATAGATATACTGATATAACCAGTGAAAATTACTAAGAATTTCTAGGGCATGGAATCGGCTGTATCAAATGGTTGTTTTCTTTTTTTTTCTTTTTTTTGTTTTTTATCATCAAATGGTTGTTTTAGAATGTAAGCTCCCAAGGCAAACTGCATGGATTCAAATCTCAGCTCTGTCTCTTACTTGCTGTACAACCTTGGACAATTTCCTTAAGGAATTTTCTTGGATGTAAAATGGAGGTAATAAAAGTAACTAGTTCATTGTGTTGTCAGGATTAAATGAGATCACATTTGTTAAGCAACTGGCACAATGCCTGGAAAAAGTTAATTTATAAAAATAGTTACTACCACCCCCCTACCCCCATCCCCTCTGAGAAACACTGAAAAGGAGTCACAGTTCAGTTCCCAAGGAGCTTACAATCTCCATTTGGATGCCCTGAAAGCTTCCACCCATCAGAAACAAGAGGTGGCACAGTAGGCACATATGATATATACATACACAGGATTCTCATGTCACAATCAGTAACAAGAGCAATGGAGTACTCATATTAAAAATATTTTGAAAAATGAAGAATATAACCAGAAAAGCACATCTATGCAGAACCGGAAGCCAAGGAGGTAGGTGTGCATCAGAACATACAGGCTACAACAGTGTTTTTTTTTTTTTTTTTTTTTTTTGTAAGGGGCATACCATTTTCTGAAGTAAAAGAAAATAAAAAGTGTGGACCGACTCAGAGACACCACGGATTATCACATATTATTACTATTTCAGAGAAACGACTTCAACAAAATCTTTGGGAGGACAGAAACTTACAATAAATGTAGTCTTTCAAATTGCCTGTCTTTGGCTTGTTTTATCCTGCAAGCATAAAAACAGAGAGGTGTGATAGGGACTGGCCAATGTATGTGAGAAGCCACCTGAGCTGAGAGATGAAGCAGGCATATACATAGCAGAGAAAAGACAAGTCCAAGAAGAATCATCAGCAAATCCAAAGGTCCTGATGCAGCAATGAGCTTGACTTCTGTGAAGAACAGAAAGGGAACCAGTGCGATGGGGAACAGGGGTAGGTAGACACATGAGTGGGAATAAGTCATATAAAACCTTACAGAGGGCAGCCCGGGTGGCTCAGAGGTTTAGCGCCGCCTTCAGCCCAGGGTGTGATCCTGGAGACCAGGGATCAAGTCCCATGTCAGGCTCCCTGCGTGAAGCCTTCTTCTCCTTCTGCCTGTGTCTCTACTCCTCTCTCTCTCTCATGAATAAATAAATAAATAATTTTTTAAAAAAACCTTACAGAACATGGTAGGAAGTTGGGGTTCGACTCCAGGGATGATATTAAGTCTTGAGATGGGCTCAAGCTGGGATGTGATATGATATCAGGACAAGAATTAGAATTACAAGGACAATCTGCTGCCTGGTGAAAGGTAAAGAACACTAACATAGAAGTAAAATCAATCTAATATTTGAACCACATTAAGTGGTTGAAAGTGCTATTCAAGGTAATGAGAAAAGTAGGAAGCATTGATAAATTAAAAAGAATGATTTGAGACATTATTTTATTTTTAAAAGATTTTTATTTATTCATGAGAGGCAGAGATATATGCAGAGGGAGAAGCAGGCTCCCTGCGGGGAGACCAATGAGGGGCTCATTCCCAGGACTCTGAGATCACAACCTGAGCCAAAGGTAGATGCTCCACCATTGAGCCACTCAGGCATCCCTGAGACATTTTAAATATAAGAAGAAGGTGTGACACAAAAGGGGAGCTACCTAGAAATTAGGCTGACTGCTAATGGGGGATATAGAGAAACAGCTTCAATCTATAGATATGGAAGCTACTATGTCACCTGGTGTGATGAGATGAATTCCCTGGAACAAGGGTACAAAATCAGTCCAGAGAGTCTGAGAATAGTAAAAAGAATCGACCCATCTTATAAGAAGGGTTTAAACTTTATTATCAAGGAACTCATAATTTAAAAAAAAAAAAAAAGTTTTTGTGCCACACAAAGAATTTTTCAATAATCACGAGTCACTTACTGAAACAGACATTTAAGACTATCTAGCCTAAAATTAATGTCTGTGAACCACTCTTATGCACCACTTGGGAAAGATAACCTTATGCTGAGACCATTAAAGTAACGCCATCTAGTTCCTGGAACTGCCAGCTCAAATGTCCTCTTGGCCACTCATTCAAAGTAGATGAATAGACGACATTCAATTTCATGATGGGAAGATTTTGGAAGAGGTCTTAAAGAAAACATTTAATTTTTATCTTGTGCAGGAACATTGTAGATAGAATACATGGCATTTGTGAGAAAAGAGGATTGTCCTTCCATCCTAGATAACATTTGCCAAGCTCTAGAGGCCATGTTCTGGGGATAATATACCACGTGAATTGTTGCTTTGGTGTTATTATTCATTCAAGAAAAATAGTTGTTTTATGGAAAGCTTATTCAGAGCTACAATACTTAAAAGCCCATGTGAATGCCCCATTTCTCCACAAAACATAACCCAAAATGTACCACCATTCATGGCAACAGCAATTGACAGGCTCTTGTCATGGTTGTTTAAGATACAACATTTTTTTCCCTCCAGACTTTGAAAAACGCAAAAGTAAAAGGCACTTTCCACATTACATATTTATCTCCCCTACCGCTGTCTGCAACATGCACATGAGGATTTGCAACACCAATGACAAAGCTTTTCCTGGGCTAGTCATATTGGAGGGCAAAAGAAGTTTAGAAAATTTCAAAGTTGTGAAACACCCAATTTCTAAAGAAAATCTATAAATCAAAATTGCATCATTTATCATGTGTAGTTATAGAATATATGATTGGTATTACTGAGGCAGAGAGGTCTTTCTACTTGCTAAGAGCAAAGACACTGTCCACATCACACTGATTATATGAATAGAGAAACTCTAGAATTTACTACTCTTTTCCTCTTAAGTCTGGGGATTTTTTTTTTTTTAAATGTTTTATTTATCTATTCATGAGAGACACAGAGAGAGAGAGGCAGAGACACAGGCATTGGGAGAAGCAGGCTCCCTGTGGGGAGCCTGATGCGGGACTCAATCCCAGGACCCTGGGATCCTGACCTGAGCCAAAGGCAGACATTGAACCACTGAGCCACCCAGGTGCCTAAGTCTGGGGATTGACCATGTGAAGGCTTTATCCTCAGAATGGGAGAAATTTAAAAGATAATTCTCTGGCTTTTAATTTTTCTTAGGGATTATTAAACATTGTTTATTCCTTATTTCTTTTGGCACATCTATATTGAAGGCACACTAAGTGTCAGGTACAGGAACAAGATAAAAAAAGGAAAAATAACAGATACACAACAGAAAATTTCTAATAGTACATATAAGACCATAGGATGACAGAAAAAATTGCTTAAATTGGGGAATAATTAATATTTCACAAAAATTCCACTTAAGGGATGTGGAAGTTTGTTATTTTTGCTTTAATCAGACATAATGAGCTATGTAAATTATTCCTAATTCTTAAATTAAAATTAAAGTAAAAGTTGTGGCTCTTGGGGAGCCCGAGTGGCTCAGCAGTTTAGTGCTGCCTTCAGCCCAGGGCGTGATCCTGGAGTCCCGGGATCCCACGTCAGGGCTCCCTATATGGAGCCTGCTTCTCCCTCTGCCTGTGTCTCTGCCTCTCTCTCTCTCTTTTTCTCTGTGTCTCTCATGATTAAATAAATAAAATCTTAAAAAAAAAAAAAAGTTGTGGCTCTTCACATTTTCTGGATGGTCAATATTTTCAATTATTTTTTTTTTGGATGGCACTCTATTTCTGGGTTGATTGGCTAAATTGAATGAAATATTTTGGTTAACGTTTTACTTGATTGCCTTATTTGGATTCAGGTAGGTAGGTCGGTCACATGGATACATTAAGGTGTGTTTTTATGCATGTGGAAGTTGGAATCCACATCATTATCAGGTAAGAGATTGTACCAACCAATGGTGCTCAGAAAATGCTTGACAACTGAAAATAATTACCTTAAACTTGGATTGGGTTTGTTGAGTATTTTACTAAAATACCTTAGAAATAATGATTTAGAGCAGCATCTTAATTAAGATATTATTCTATTTTTACAAATAGATTTGAAGTCTATTTTTGCTTGTTTTGCCATTATTCTCCCAGAATATTTCACAAATGTGAAGGAGTCAGTAAATTAACTTACTATTAATAATAAAGATGCCCCAATATTTTTTAAAATTGGAGGATCGATAACATTTGGCCATGGATAATTTGACTCTCAGGATGAGTATGACAAAGAATAAGTCAGTGCTATTAGAACTGCCTGTATCATGTATAACTCCTGCTAAAATAAATGGATTACAAAAATAATACCCAAACTAAAGACCTTAACACTCTCAACCTCTATACCTCAACTACATGAGTCTCCAAATTGACAATAGACCAAATATTAAACTATTTAGAGTCACTCCTTCTATCACCATGAATAAAATACATTATTCAAGCAAAGGTCTTTGTTCAAGTAAAAAGTGGACTACCAAACTGCTCCATAATAATGATTTTGAAAATACTTCTACTCTGTAGGCAAATATAACAAATCTCTCTAGTAAAATATAACTTGGTGGGTCTGAAAAGATAAAACTTTATAAAAATCAACTTGTAAATAAATATACTTTTTGAATGAGTTAACCTAAATACTGAAATTCTAACAGATCAAAACATATGTATTCCTTAGAGAAAACAACTTTTAGCGTGAGAATACAGATCAGATATGTATACCAAATGAAACAGGATAAATTAAAAAATATATACATCAATTTAAAAAGATATATTTTAAGTTCTGAGACATACTGAATCATATGCTCCTTGGTTATGAGCAAGTATTTTTGATAGCTTTATAAAATCAGTTCACAGTTTTGTTAAATCCACAATGGCCAAACATTAAGAATTCAATCCCCGATGAGTAGTTACAATATCAAATAAAGTAACTGTCTGGAGGAAAAACTGTACAGACACAATAATCAAATTCCCATACAGGATTAATGGATGACATGTAAGCCAAAAGATGATTCATTTTATTTTAAAATTAATTACAAAAGTCCTTGATTATTTTAGAATGAATTACATATCCTTATAGTAGGTCTCTTTAGGCAATAGCAAAATTAATTAAATATAACTATGATATACTTGGTCATCAGAAATATAACAGAAGGGAAAACATGACTCTTTTGCAGAGTATATACCTGATTTTCTCCCAATCAAGATGAGTCAAATGAAATTTGCATTCATTTTGTAAATAAAGGAATATCTAGAATCTAGCACATTATTAGTAAATTAGGACATCTTTAAGAGATATGTAAAGACCATGGAATAATAAAGCCCATTTAAAAATATTTGTGAGATGGTGTCTATTCCCAATAAATTTGCTTATTTCAGGGAAGTCATTCAAAGTATTTTGTGAATTTGAATATTTAAGAAAGAAAGTATAAGTCCATTAAATGCTGAGTTTAGAAAAATTATTCAAAAAAATTAACTGGAGGCCCCCCCTTTACCTATAGAGAAATTAAAAAAAAATACTGATCAAGTACAAGAAAGATTCTAGGAATCGCAGAAGAACATCAAATTATTCAAAATGAAATATGCCCTGTGTACATTACATGCATTAAAGTGATGACACTTTATTTGGAACATTTTCAAAATTTCAAATAAAATTCAGCCGATAAATCACTTCATAGTCTTTATATGTCTGGCATTAGGAAATATCTACTGCCACATTTTCACATATTCCAATACTGACTGAAGACAGACACCTCACTTTTCCCCATTGTTTGTTTACCCAGATATGAGAACTCTGAAGGTATATCCAAAAGTAGAATTCTGTTTTCAAATCTATACTTTGTGGAAGCTGAGTAAGAAGCCCCTGTTAAAGTTCTCATAAGATTTATGTGGCAGATGGGTAAAAGGGACTGGGATGAGCTCTATTTTCAGGCTACTAAAAACCTAATTATTTCAGAGTCAATATTTTCTAATTTTTAAAGTAGTCCAAAAAATGTAATGGCATTATGCCATTATAAGTTTGAGCCCCAAAATTAAAAATGAATTAAATGTTTGATTTCATGAGCAGATTACATATTAAAAATGATTTTAGGTATAGTTTTATAAACTGATAATTATAGCACATCCTAATAGATGGAAAGATACAAGGTTCAAAGTGATAATTCTACTTTTAAATGGGAATTTATACAAAAGATTCATCAAATATAAGAATACATTTTCTTGTTTTGCATATTATAATTAAATCTGGAAGCAAAACTATGAGGAAAGTAAATGTCTTATAAATATCTAATTTCATTTGCCAGAAAATGGTCTTCTTTTAGGTTACTCAATTTCTAATATCTAAGATGACATTAAGCCTATGATGCAACAAAAAAGGAAATACAAGCACAATATTATCCAAGTTTTCATCCTTGATATAAAACACATTACTTCTGCAATTACAAATAAAGTACTCTCTCTATGTACTAGATTTGTATTTCTCAATCACCTTAAAAAAATTAAACATAAAAGTACACATTTATTAAGTTTCAAGGAAGTATTTTATCCTAATCCTTTCTACTTTTTATTTTTCTATTTAAAGTACACTGATCTTGGAATTATCTCCCAAAATAAAGAAAAAGTTTACACAATATTTCATGAAGAATGATGAACAATAAGAGAAATTTAGTAAATACTTTTGTGAATGAAATGTAGAACCTAACAATCCATTTTTAAAATCCACACAGATTAAGTTGCTCTCTCTCTGGACACTAAAAACTAACCTCTGAACTAAAAAGGCAATACATGGAAATAACCTATGTGATGTCTAATGCCTCCACTCTAATTATCATTAGGTTTCACCTGTCTAGTAAAAATAGTATACACTCCAGGTGATATTTAAAAGCTTTGAGGATACTTGAACCAGGAATTTTGGCAGCCACTGTGAACTTGAGGACAATGGTATTTAATAATGAGAAGCTAAAGTACATTTTAAAATGGATGATAGACATATAAAATACTTCATTTATATTTACCTCCAAATCATCAGAGTTGTTATACTCTTCGCAATTCATAGGGGCATCACAGTATACTAACAAACTAAAATAAACCTATCATTTATCCTCATTGCTTTTTGGCAGCAATGCAAACATTTTTATTTAAGGCTTTTCATACATTATAAATACTATACACCTTTTATCAAGGGATTAAATTATCTACCATTATCCTTAAACTATTATGTGTCTCAGAAATACATTTTTTAATAATCCATTTTGTTTTTTAATCCATTTTGTTTAATCAATATCTAGAAATACAAATCAATCATACTTTGATAGCCAACTCAATATGTAATATCTATGTAATTAATACCAAACAATTTATGGCTGATTACAGCAATGGGTATTTTGATGAGACCATATGTGAGGCTTTCATGTGAAAGTAATGAAATTGCTATCATTCCTAAAGTTTTTGCTCATTTATAACTTGCTTAGAGATATCAGGAAAATTATATTTTATCCAAACACTATGTACTGCAAATAATGGCATAATGAAGACGTGAGACTCTCCTAGCCTAATGTGATTTTCAGCAGAGCAGATGTAGTTAGTACTCAGTAGTCTAGACAAAATATAAGGAGATTATTTTAAAGTGTATCTTTGCCAAAACTCCTGTGACGGTTTGGCAAAGGATTTCCAAATTGACAACTCAAATGTCCCAAGCTGAACTTTAAGTTTACTTGATTATAACAAACTGTTAAAACATACATAAAATTTCTAACAAAAGTACTACCAAGTGCATCAAGAGTTCATCAAAATTCAAGTAAAAACTGATATAAAGTCATTAAAAAAAACAAACAAACCAAAATACTTACAGGCAATTGAATTATTAAACTATTGAGTAAACGAAAACTCAAATTACATAAACCAGACTTCTATTTTTTCATCTCACTCCATGAATTTACACACAAGATTAGTGCTAAGCTATTATTTATAATTATCACCTTTGTTAAACAAAATAGATTGGTCTTATTTAAAAAAAAATGTAAATCATAGCCACAGGGACACTCATTGTCTCTGCAGAAATCATTACCACTGCCATAAAGTCACACCCCATTTCTAAATTATAACTTCATTTGGGAAAAATCAAAGAGTTTCTATTGATGCGAAATTAAGAGTGCTGGTCTAAGTCTTTTATTATTTCTTTTAAGATGTTAAGATATTCCAGATTCTTCCTCCATGCCTTGTAGTTTCAAAGCATACTCCAAGAAGCAATAAAGTTCTCTGAGACCTCCTTGAAGCTCCAAGATTGCCAGAGATTACAGACCAACCATTAGGTTTCCAGGATTCAAGCAATTATGGTGGTAGAGAAGAGGTGCCACTTGTATACTCTTCCATCCATATTACTTACCTACCCACCTACTCATTCATGGGTTCTACTACTCAGCCACTCAATCATTTGCCTACCTACCTAACCATACATATCCAACTGTATCCTGTGTTATGTGATGGGGGATAGTAAGATAGACCTCGTCTCTAGAAGTTCATACTTTTGAGTGGGGAAGAAATACCCGGCAGATTAGATAAAAACTAGACTGAAAAAGAGGAAAGGAAAGCTACAGTAGAGAAACACAAAGAGTACAGAAGAGCTAATATATCGTATAGGACAAATTGTTTATCCTTATGCATGTTATATTTACATTACTCACTCTAGTCTTATATGTGAATTATCTACTAAACATAATATGAAACGATGTATTTTTAAAAAAGGATGTGATCACTTTTAGGAGAACTGTAAAATTCTTTAGGAAGTAAATAAATTGGTAAATATAGTTAGGAATGGATAGAAATTAATTTTGAAAGTGCATCCACTTTCTAACTTTTGCATTTCACTACTCACAAAGTTACTCTCCACTGGATAGGAAACCATAATAGGGTATAGACTATGCATACAAATTATAGGATAATATGGTTGAGATTATAATTTATTTATTTCAACTTCAAACAAGAAATACAAGTTATTCGAAGTACTTAACTTACAGATAAAACATCAACTTTAGTCCTCCATTTATTCCTGTGATTCAAAGAAAAGTTTTGACAAGATTTTAATTTTTTTCAATATTTCTTACCTATAAATTTCATCTTGCATCAAAATCTTCTTTAGGCTTATCTGGCACCAATGGCACATTTTTCTTGGCTAATGGCATAAGGCAGATACTAATCATGTTTAGAAGGGTAGATTAGTAATACATTGTTCTCTTTTTTTTTTTCTTTAAATTTTTTAAAATTTATTTATTCATGAGACAAAGAGAGAGAGAGAGAGAAAGAGAAGCAGAGACACAGGCAGAGGGAGAAGCAGGCTCCATTTCATGCAGGGAGCCTGACGTAGGACTCGATCCCGGGTCTCCAGGATCAGGCCCTGGGCCGAAGGCGGTGCTAAACCGCTGAGCCATCCGGGCTGCCCACATTCTGTTCTCTTAAAAAAAGTTCATTCTTGACCAGATGAAGTGACCTAAAGTCTCAGTGAGAAGAGAAAATCAAGTATAAGGTCCATCGACATAGGAGAAACAATAGGATCTTGAAAATATTGCTATAATTTTCAGAAAGTACTGAAACCTTGTGTCAGAGAATCACATTTTTCTTGGTTTTATAATAAAACATTGCAGCTAACAACTTGGATTCTATGTCCGTTATCCTCATAATGTATGAGGAGGATGCAAGAAACAGAATTTTATTGAGATTACAGAAGGGCTGATAACTGCATGTGCCATGCTTTTTAAATCCCCCAAGCAACACACAAGTTTACCACTACATCCAACAGAGCTTGGATGTTATAATGAAGTTCAGGAACTGCTTTAGACTACCTGTGAAAGATGCAAAGTAGCCTTTAAAAGCTTTTGGATGTCACCCACATAATACAAAGTAGGGAGGGTCTTAACTAAAGTAGGCAGGGAAACTGTTCAGTTTTATAAAATGCACTAGCATGTGATTGTCAGAGTGTTCAGCTCCAAGCATGTAGAAAGAGAGCTAACAGTAAGGATCTGTATTTGTTTTTACTTTGTAACTCCTATTGTCTGAGCCAGATTCTCCCAAAGATCTTATTTTATTCCGATTACTGCAACATCACTGCCAATGAATGTAGAGCAGACTTGGTCACTCCTTTGCTCAAGTCAGCCAAGAGAATATTCTGTTGCAGAAAAGTAACATTTGCCTCAAAGGCTTGGAAGCCAAGGGAAAAACTGAGACACGTACAAGACAATAATATATAAACCAATTAACTTAGCCTCTCAGGAAAAGCATCTTTACTCTCATCAAATTGTGTATTATCTGGCAATATAAATTGAAAATCTATTTATAGAGTAGTCAGGCTAAATGTTTTATTGCTAAAACAGAAGTTGCAAGGGTCACAGAATGCAAAATCCTAGGAAACACATTCTTTTTTCCAGAGGCCATTTAATAAGCTCTTGACACAGATTACTTTCTTGTCAATGGTTCTTTTGTCTTTCTTAAAACTACATCTGCACAACAACTAGGTCACCTTGAATTTCAAGTACAACATTGCCTGTAAATTTAATTTAACATCATATTATCCATAATTACCATAAACAGGAGGCAGGTGTGACCCCTACTGTCAGGCTGGAGGGCCTGAGGACAGGATGGACTAAGACTCGCCGAAGGCTACAGGTCCTGAGTTGACAACAGGCTGTAAGGATGACCTGGCTATTAAAATATTATTGCAATCATATGCTTCTTTAAGAAGCAGTACTTCCAAATCAAGAGGACGAACAGCCCGTTTCCTCTGAAGAACTTACTTTACCTCTGGATTCCATATTTTCACAGCTCTCAGAATACAGAGCATGAATAGAGGGCAAACAAGAAAGCAACCAGTCTGAAATTTATGTCACATGAACTCTGGAATGATTTCCTTGGAGGAGAAAAGGCAGAGAAAGACTTGCAGGCTGAGCGTAGATATTCAAAGCTCATCTAGTAAAATCTGCAACAGAAGATTTACTCTGGGAGAAAATGAAAAGCTTTTTTTTGGTTTTTGTTTTTTAGGTTTTTAAATATGATCAGGGCTACCAAGAAAGGATTAAGATTCTTCCAACATAGTGTGCTTCATATCACGTAAATGTTCTAAGCCACATAATGGCCTAATCGTTTATCAGTTGCATTGTTAAAGGGACATCCTAAGTAGGAAAGTAGTTGAATCTCTACACATGGAAGGTCCGTTTTAAGTCTAAGACTGTCATTAAAGGTCACGCAATTTGGCAGAGAAGGAGCCAGTATCAGAACTCAGATCTAGGCAAATAAGTTCTTGCACCTCCTTTAACATCTGAATTCTTGGCATACCTGATTAACAGGTCTCTACTCTGATCCACTTTACAGAAGACCCAGGGCTCTCTTTCTGATAGAGTTGATGCTATTTGCTTGTTTAAAAATGTTTGGTAAGTTCTAAGCCCTCAGAGCACGTCCAATCTGTCTAAAGCGACATATTCTGGCTCCCAGTCTTGGTCCACACGATCTCCTAAACATTTTCTTCCTCCCCTGAAAGTGCTCTCCATGTTACCATGAGGAAATCATAGAGCCAGTGGCTGTGATACTTGGTCTTCCTCCCTGTTTCTAAAAGACATCTTTGTTTATATCTTTTTTCCATGTGGAATTCTATGTAAGGTTTCATTTTGAAAAGGTGTCATTTAAAACAAACAAACAACACTGCTCCAAAGACACATGAGCCTGATGGTGTAACAGGAGTATTTCTAGTACTTCCATGCTTTCCTGCCTTCATACACCCCCCTCATCTTCCCCATTCCCCTCCTGGAACATGCCAGTTCACCTTTCAGGGCACTCAAATAATTGCAGTCTTCATCCATGAAGCCTTCTTCAATTCCTAGTGCTGAATTATTTGCTGTCTCTCCATTCCCATTCTATACATTCCTCTCTTCTAGGACTTTACACCTTATAAAATAGTTAATATTGGACAAGCCAGCCCCATATACAGTTAGCTCCCCAGGGCCAGGTGTATGCCTTATTTATCTAACTCCTGCAATGAGCACAGTCACAACTCAAAAGTCTGAGTGAATGAACAGTAGCCATTGGTTTTCAATTCATAATCTATACATTCTAGTATTGTTTCAAGATTCAAGAGAATTCTGGAATGGTAAGCATGGTTATATTGCCCCTACATCTTTGAGCAACATTTTTCATGACCCTTCATTTAGAAACATCAGTTTGTGATCAAGAAGAGAGGTAAAGAAGGGAAATTTCCTTTCAGAAATTATCTCTACAGACAAAATGATAAAAGTCATGGAAACAAAGAGCTGCCAACTAGACCTACCTCTCCAAATGTCTGGTAGCAAAGACACTCCAATTTTTTTTTTTTTTTAATTAAGACTACATATTTGGGGCACCTGGCTGTGTCAGTTGGAAGAGCATGCAACTCTTGATCTCGAGGTTGTGAGTTTGAGCCCCGTGTTGGGTGTAGAGATTACTTAAATAAATAAACTTAAAAAAAAAGAGACAAAAAAAAAAGACAAAAAAAGACAAAAAAAAGACTACACTTTCATCATAGAGTAGAGGTACCATCGGCAATGCATTGTTAGATATATTGTGTGCATTGCTGCATTTAATATAACACTGCAAGTTAAGGTTGATCTATTATTTCCATTTTATAAACAATGACCGAAACATGGAAACATTAAAATCATTCAGTCTCTCAGTATCAGTAAATTTGATAGTTATCTCTGTTGCACCCTGACTGGTTCACTCATTTATTTATTCTTCAATTCATTTATTGATTTGTTCATGAAATTTATTAAGCATATAACATGCACCTTTAACGTATAAAAGTTTCCTGCATGTTCATAACTGGACAGATTGCAAATTTGCAACTTCTAATTCCAAGTTGTTTGGATTTGTATTTAGAAACAAGTTACTTTAGATCAAGCCACATTTTGAATTCTGAAGAAGATAAAGTTGCAATTGGAAAAAAATCCTATCCCTACTGATTGTATAACATACAATGTGCCCCAAACAGGAGGCACTAGACTAAAATCATTTTCTTGGGCTGTTTTAAATAACATTATTGTGATATCTTAAAATACTAGTTTATATTTTGGTTGCAAAAATCTTTAACATTAAGTTCTTAAAATCTCCACAACCATTAGCTGATATCACATAATAAAACATGTGACAGTTTCAAATTTCTATTCTTTTTAGTTTGACATAATTTTATTTTAAACTACTGCTAACACATTTAAGGCAATTTTGGATTTCAAATTTCCTTTTTGGTTTTGTTTATTTTAAAATGCACCTCTCTAGCCAAGATTTTGGTAAGCCAAATTTCAGACTAAGAACACATTTTAGAAGTTTCCTCAATAATTCAGAATGACTGCAGTAACCCCAGTAATATCACTACTTGTTAGCTCAAAGATTTGGCTAAACCACAAGTTACATCATGTTCCTGGAAACGTAATTGCTGGGAAACCGTCAAACCTGGTTCACTACAGCTTGCCTGCATCGATTATGGTATTTCTACCCCCCAACACTGAGATTATAAAGTAGTTCCTTGGACATAGAACAGGAAGCAGATCTTTATTAATTACATTTGCCTAACAAAACAAATTGTTTGAAAGGCTAGTTAGGAAGATTGCTGTGGCTAGAAACCATCCCCTTCCCTCTTCGTTAAAATTTATCTAAATTTGTCAAACCAAACTTCAAAATTCTCTTGAAGTTTCCAGTTCCGTATCCTTTTCATTTATTACAGGGGTTAAATTGCGATTTGCACATTCTATCAGATACAGATCGTTTAAGGCAATATGTGATGGCAATTTTATTACACATCAAATCCAGTTGTTTACTCAAGAATAAATATGTTAGGAGCCAAGGAGGGAAAAAAATCCATTATAACTTGGTCATTATTTCTGTTTTGGGTAGTCTTTCCGTCACAGAAGTACTATGGGATCTGAGAGGAAGCTGCCAAGGTTGTAGGTTCAAACAGAGTTCTGCATCTGCTTCTCGGTCAGGGAGAGACCGAGTCACCATTTCTCTCTAGAATTCCTCATTGGGATACAAGGGCCCATTCACCTGAAGGAAAGGTTAAAATCAGAATAAGAGTCATCTTTCTAGGTCCAAACAATTTCTACAGTTTTTTCTGTCCTATGTGATTGATATTTACTGCATAACACAGGACTGAACCCCTCATGCAAGGTGCTGGTTAGATTAAGATTACATATGTCATTAAGGAGAACAATATCTACATTTTCATATAGTTTGTGGTTCCCACGGGGACTGAGAATCAACAGGCCTATAAAGAAGGACTAACTCCAGGCATCTTATTGTGTGACTGTTACATAGTAGGCCCCCTGAAAGACCAAATAAGGAAAAGTAGTGCTTGCCCACATGGAACATACTATTAAATTAAAAATAGGATAAACGAATTTGATAATAAAAAAATATGAGATATATAACAGTGTGAATGAAAAACAGAAAAGACCGGGACATAGCACTAGTTGTCAGATTAAAGATAATGGGGATTTAGAAAAGGAAGTGGTCACTTTAGACTAGTTAGTCAAAAAAAAAAAAAAAAAAAAGGCATAGAAGTGATGAGATTGTTGATTTTGGTGATTTTTTTAGGACTAGGCTAATTTTAGATAGATAGGTAACAGTCAGGAAGCAATCCAAGCAGGAGGAAAATGTATTGCTTACTGGAGAATGACAAGTAAGCCAGCCTGGATATAATAGCTTGGTCAGGAGAGGAGTGGACGGTGAGGGTGGCACAGCAGGCCACCTCCCTGTCGGAGGGCCTGGGCAGCCACACGCAGGAGGCTGAACACCGTGCCCCAGCTCCACCACAGGGCTTCATGTTTATATTATCATGTTTTAGTGTCTTAGTAACCCAGAGAACTAGGTATTTAGTAGATCAGGACACTCAGAGGTAAAGAGACCTGTGCATTAGTGGAAGCATCACAATCTCAGACTAGCAAAGTCAGTGCTCTTGCCAGTTGGGGGCAACAGGGATTTTTTTGAATAAGGGGGTGATGTAAACAATTTGGTATCTTGGGAGGCATAGTGTAGCCAGCTGGTGTTGAGGGAATGCATTAAGCAGTTGGTCAGCAGTTCCATTGAAAGGCTCAGCAGTAAGAGGGAAATTGATTAATTCACGCAACCATGAAAGAGATCAATGGTGCTAGACTAATACCAGTATGGCAAAATTAATCAATATCTCAGAGAGTCCTGTTTCTCTCTGTATGCTGACCTCATACTCTCCTTCTGCATGTTGAACATTTCCCTCTAACGTTAGGGACAGGGGGTGGGGTGGATTGGGAAAGGAAACCAGCATCTTAGTCATCTCTAAGACAGACAAGATTCTCATCCTAATTTCTTTGAATAAAATCTTGGGAAAGGATTCTGATTGGCCATCTCTGGCCAGGAGGTAGAGTCCTCAAACTGACTGTAAAGCAGAGTTTTAAAATATTGTAGAGGGAGAAGTACCCCCAAAGGATATGGATGCTGTTCTCAGAAAATACTGAAGATGAATTGCTGGAAAGCCAACATTTATTATAACCAATAAACACTTAAGGCAAACTAAATCACCAGGATAAAGTCTTCCACGACTGAAGACTATAGAAATGGCACTGATCATGCATTTGATGTTATCTTGAGTTAAGACATCATTACATACCTGAATTTGCATTTTTATATGCAGATAGGTTAAAGTCATATAAGTATTGCTTATCATTCTAATGCTAAGATGATTTCCAAATTTATTCTACATCTTTCTCTATTGGTTCACATCTTATTTTTAGTAATTGCTTTGGAAAAGATGATTTGTTTTGTTCTCATGTTTTAATGATACACTATTTTCTCTTTTTTTTTTTCTTTAGATTTTATTTATTTATTAATGAGAGATACAGAGAGAGGCAGAGACAGAGGCAGAGGGAGAAGCAGGCAGGGGAGCCTGATGCAGGACTCAATACCAGGACCCCAGGATCATGCCTTGAGCTGAAGGCAGGTGTTCAACTGCTGAGCCACCCAGGCGTCCTTGATACACTATTTTCATACTCAATCACCTTTTTTCTTTTTTTAAGATTTTATTTATTTATTCATGAGAGACACAGAGAGAGAGAGATAGAGGCAGAGACACAGGGTCCATGCAGGGAGCCCGATGCAGGACTGGATCCCGGGTCTCCAGGATCTTGCCCTGGGCTGAAGGCAGTGCTGAACCACTGGGCCACCAGGGCTGCCCCTCAATCACCTTTCAGTTAAAATCCTATATTGCATCATATTTATATTCTTTTTCTCCCCCTAATCTTCCAAAAGGGACAACTGGCCTTTTATCAGGGTGACTGTGTAATGGGGAAAAAGGAAATATGAGGCCTTTCAGAGATTACTGGACCGTGGCTCTGAACTAACACTAATTCTAAGAGATCAAAACCATATCTGTGGCCCACTAGTCAGAGAAGAGACTGTTGGAGGTCAGGTAATCAATGGAATTTTAGCTCAGCCTGTTTTAGAGGCGGTATGGTGGGTCTCCAAACCCCATCTGAAGTTATTTTCCCAATTCTAGAACACATACCTGGAATAAACATACCCGGGAAATTGCAGAACCCCCATTTTGGTTGGGACACGGAACCAATTTGGTATTATCTTTTTCACCTTCCATTTTGAGTGGTGGAATTCATACATCTAGGCTGTTCAGAAGAGTCCTTTGATTTTAAAGGTAACGGCCTACAACTACATACACATCTAAGGACACAGACGTATAGAGGTAAATGCTGTGTTGCTTCTTCAATAATACAGGATCTTAAATAACACCAAGAAAGTGGATATTCCATGTTTTCCTAAGCTTATTTTATAAGCAACTGGAGGCGAATTCTAAGAAAGAAGCAATGATAACTTTTAGTCGATAATGGCAGATAAACTGCTCAATGCAATACTGTCGCTTGAACGCTGTCCTTATGAACTTGCTTCCAACAAGAATGAAGAGACAAGTTGAAGTCAGTGATTACTGGAATGGACACCTGAGTGGTGTGTTCAGACGGCACTGTACTACCTTTTCTTTTCCCCTATATCCCTCTAGCCATGTGCGGGCAATTTTCTCCTTTTGTCGGTTAACACTCTTCCTCATCTGGATTGCCTTCAACTATGTGACAACAAAGAACTCAAGCACCAAAATAGCAGCAGCTACATATCCTCTGCATGACAGTGTAATTTCTTCTGCCTTAGGGCTGTGTCTAGCACTGAAATCAGAGTCTGTTTACTTCGATCTGGTGCTACATTACACGGGGAGGGATTTAACTCTTCCTTATAAACACACAGGGGAATTATCTCTCGGCTCTGTTTAGCTTAGAACTGGAGATGAAATTGTGCAGTTCTTTTTGCTGCTGAGCCAGTCATGCCATTGAACAAAACCTTACCTTCCAACTTTATTAGACAAGCAAGAATACTGTGCTGTCTCTTAAAATGCTCAGTAACACAATTATTAGAACCAACGCAGAACATTTTTGGTGGCAATGAGTTGAGGAAATTAATCTTGAAGGTTTCCCATTTGACTTGAGTGTTTAGTTTTCTCTTCAGATGTTTCTGCTAGGGAATCAGCACTTCTGAACTAAAGAGTTTTACCAAAGAAAATCTGGCTAGGCACAGTATGTATGTGTAAAGCTGTGTTGATTATCAAAACATTCTAAGTGACTCTGCTCCTTTATAAACCAGTGTTCTATAATCTCCCATTCAGAAAAAGCCAGTCATCTTTAACACCACTTTCCGTCTTACCCATAATCAGCTAGTAATCTCTATGTCTACTGGATTCTGCTTCTGAGACTCCTCTCTCAGCTGCTCCCTCCTCTCCATGCCTGGTTCTATTTTTTAGGTTCTTATAATCTCTTGCCCAAATCTTTAGAAGAGTCTACTAATTTAATTCTCAACTTCCGTTTTTTTCCCTCCAAGTTCATTTTCCAAACTATGAGTAAATATTACAATCCAGTTTAAAAGACTTCTGTAAATCCTGCCACACAGAGGCTCATGGATGTATTCCACATACAGAGAACAGCTCTGAGCACAAAATAGGTACTTAATGTTTGTTTAATGAATAAGTACACTATCTATTGTTGGGGGTACAGGAAGCCACTATTTATTGAGTATCTCTAACTTAGTACATGTATAAAGTCTCTAGCACTTGCTTGATCTTATCTAACCCTGTTGTTTTAATTCTCACAAAAACAGGTTAGATAGATGTTCACATTCTTGTTTTAAGTATGAAGAAATTAAGGCTCTGAGCAACTATGTAACTTTCCCAAAGTCAGAAGACTAGTAAGCAGCAAAGCTAAAACTTGAAGCCTGAATTTTTTTTTTAAGACTGAATTCTTAATTTAATCCGCCCTTATACCTACAGCATGAAGCTTAAAGTTTTTTTTTCCTGCTCCCTTGCTTTAATATTTTACCATATTATTTGATATAAACAAAAGAATACATGTAACATCTATGAATTACAGAGTCAGGGAGAGAGGGAGAGAGGGAGGGAGGGAGGGGAGAGATAAGGAACACAATTTAAAAAGTGGGCAGAGGACCTGAATGGACACCTCATCAAATAGGAAAAATAAACACAGAGAGATGTTCAACATCATTTGCCATTAGGGAATTGCAAATTAAAACAAAAAGGAGATACTGCTATATATTTATTAAAATGGCTA
This sequence comes from Canis aureus, assembly GCF_053574225.1. Classification (NCBI taxonomy): domain Eukaryota; kingdom Metazoa; phylum Chordata; class Mammalia; order Carnivora; family Canidae; genus Canis; species Canis aureus. The sequence continues at coordinate 63,215,100 of NC_135614.1, read as the reverse complement.
AAGTCCATAACACTATCACCACCAATTTCTGGTAAGGATGCAAAACAACAAGAACTCTTATTCATTGCTGATGAGAATGCAAAATGGTACAACCACTTTGGAGACATTTTGGCAGTTTCTCACAGAACTAAATATAGTCTTAACATATGACCCAGCAATCATGCTTCTAGGTAATTACTCAACTGATGGTACAACTTCTGTTCCTACTACAGCCTGCATGCAAATGTTTACAGTAACTTTATGCATAATTGTAAAAACTGGAAGCAACCAAGATGCCCTTCAATTGGCAAGCTGATAAATGGATATAGCCATACAATGGATTATTATTCAGTGATAAAGTAAGCTATCAAACCATGAAAAGACACGGATGAATCTTAAATGCATATTGCTAAGTAAAAAAAAAGCAAGTCTTAACAAGCTACATATTCTATGATTCCAACTATGTGATGTTTCGGAGAAGGCAAAAACACAGAGGCAGTAAAGATCAGTGGTTGTCTGCTTCAGAGTGGGAGAGTTAAGCAAAACATGGGGGATGTTTTAAGGAGGTGAGATTCTGTAGGATACTGTACAGGTAGATACAAGACATTAAGCATTTGTCAAAATCCATAGAGCTTTACAGCACAGAGTAAATTCTAATGTATGCAAATTAAAAAAAAATCAACCAGAAGATTGAGGGATCCTAGAATAGAACACAGAAAGTGACAAAAGAATCAGAATATATTAAAAGTGTATGAACCAACCTCACTAAAGGATAGAAAGGCCTTAGATATGGACCTAGGTAGCTTTGGAAATTAGCAGTTTGGAAGGGCAAAATCAAAGGGAGCTGTATATAAGAATTATAATCCAGTTCACAACATTGTTTCTCAAAGGTGTAGAGAGGAACAGGTGTGAAACCACTATAATACACGTATACTCAAGCTGAACAATTATATCGATGATGAGAGCTAGATCTCCCGTTGGAAAATGAAGTTACACACAAGCAAGAGTAAAAGGCTAAAATGATTCATAAAGCAATGAATTAGGGCTGAATATGTATGAACTCATATTTAGCTTAATAGAGATACAGGGATTATTTGTAAAAATATTTACAGATATATGTATATACATTGGTTGGTATATACACACATTGGTATATATTTACTTACTCTGTCAACTGAGAAACAATGATGCTTCAATAGGAATGAGCACACCAAACCTAGATCCTGGTGTCTTGGCATCTACTTTCCAATTAAAGGAACCAGGGTTCCTTAGAAAAATGGCTGATTGTAGTGCTGGCGTAGGAATTGTACCAGGTGAGTCTGGAGCACCTTGGAGTGCCAGACATTTAGAAAGTACCCCCCTCAAAAAAGTCCGTTAACAAAAAAATTCCCCAAACTACAAAACTTGGCAATGACAAAGGAGTGTCAAAAGAACATCCTACCAACTGGAAAATTCAAGCAACAAAGTAGTGTCATATTATAATGCAAAGTGAGAAATAATATCCAAGTCCATACTCATATAATTGAATAGATTAAAAAAGAGGGGGGAGATGGAGAAACAAATGTCCATGCAGACGGATTCTAAATAATTTATGCAGATATTCTCTTCTGAAAGAGGTAGAACATGACTCCTCTCTCTTTCAGCATGGCTCTGCAGAGTAATGTCCTTCCAAAGAGGACAGTATGAAAAGGAGAAGGAGAAAGAATAAATTTAGTGAAAAAACCTGACAAACCATACCTTGGGCAATTGATCAAAGTTAATATCAACAATGATAAGACATGTTGATAAGATATAGCCTTGATATGATTTGATGTGGCCCTTTTGCCACTGGGATTGTTCTCCTACATCTAATCATGAGATAAAAACATCAGATAAATGTCCTATTTAAGGACATTCTATAAAATACCTGGCCAGTATCAAAACTGTTAGGTCATCAAAAACAAGGGGAAAAAAAACAACACAAACCAAAAAAGCAAGGGAAGTCTAAGAAATGTTCACAGCTGAAAGAAGCCTAAGAAGACATGATAATTAAATGTATTGTGGGATCTTGAGTGGGTCACAAGAAGAGACGTATTAGGTTAAAAAAACCCAAACAAACAAACAAAAAAATCAAACACCAAAAATAAAACAAGGAAATCTGTCTGAATAAACTTTAATTAATAAAGTTCAAATTAACTTTAGTTAATAATGTATCCATATTGGTTCATTCATTGTGACAAATGTACCATACTAAGGTAGGAGGGAGAGAAAACCGAATATAGGAAACATAGAACTTTCTGTAACATCTTTGCATTAATTTTGTGAACCTAAAATCATCCTAAAATGTAAAATTTAAATAAACACCTATATATTTATGAAAGTGAATGTATTGCCTGATCAAGAACTAGAGTCTGATCTGTAAACTTGCATCTATCCTCTGGCTCCTTCCTTCTTCCTCCTCTCTGCTTACCTGCTTCCCCAGCGCCTTTTAAACAAATCATGATACTAAATTTTGTGATTACTTCTTTGTTTTGTTAGGGTCTTACCACACAAGTATGCTGGTATACCTTTAAAAGTTTTGTTAATTTCTGAGTTTTATAAAAATAGCACTGTACTTTACACTGTCTTCTGAGACTTACACCAGTAGATTATGAGAAAGTTTATTACTGTACTGTTTATAAAAGCAAAATCTAGAAACAGAACAACTGTCCCAGAGCAGATGCATGAATAAGTAAATCATGATATATTTATACACTTATACAGTGAAATATTACACAAAAGGAAAATATATGAACTCTATACAACCATGTGGGTGAGCTTTACGACAATGTTGGGTAAACACAGGTAAAGGTTTCTGTCTGATGTAGGAGGCCCTTGCCAAAGGGCTGCAATCTACACCTACCCCACTTCCTTGAAAACTCTATTCCTGTCACATTGAACTTCCCATGCTCTCTGACACTCATTTGCCTTCTTCTTATAAAAGCTGTTTTGAGATAGAATTCACCCACATAAAGTATACAATTCAATGGCTTGTAGTATATTCAATGGGGATGTGCAACCATACTCAGTGTTAGAATACTTTTTATCACACCACAAGAAATCCCATAGCCATTAGCAGTCACATCCCATTTTCTTCCTCCCCTTCCACCCTGACCCTGGCTAACCAAAAATTTACATTGTCTCAGTGGATTTTCCTGTTTTGGAACATTTCATTTAAATGGCATCATAGAACATGTGGCCCTTTGTGACAGGGCTTCCTTCACTTGGCATATTTACAAGGTTTGTTGTAAGATGTATCAGTACTTCATCGCAAAGACTACTGTTGTATGGACATGTACACTTGCTTTTGTATATCTGGGTTCTTCTATCATTAGTGGCTTCATTTTGCTCTCTGCCTATCAAGTTCCTACTTACTTATCCTTCAAAGCCCACAAAGGAGAGTCCCCACTTCCCCAGTCCCCATGGTCCTCTGTTTAAGTATTATTACTGTACTTTTCACATTTTATTATAATAACCCATGTGTACCTCCCCTTCCCCATGCCCTAGTGAACTCTGGGCTCCTTATGCACATGGAGAGAACTTTGTTCATCTTTGGGTTTGTAGGACCTAGCAGAGTTTGATCAACAGTACATACTCAACTGATATTTGTTGAGTTAGTGAAAGAATAGATTCTCCCCATATTCATCCAGCTTATACTTATTACACAAAGGGAGTAGGTAATACCATGGAAACAGTATATACTAATGCAGCGTTATTATGATCCTGAACATGAGTTGACATAGGATTTCTGCATTTCAAAACTTTGTGGTCTTGGACAAGTGGCTTAACCACTCCAAATCCTATCTGAGACTTGAGGGTGATGATATCCCACTCATTCGGTTATTGACTTTAGTAAGTTATGTCTGTAAAGAATTTCCCACAGTGGCAGGAGTCATTATCAATAATAAAGCCCATGAACAGAGGGGTGGGGGAGGGAAGGGGGACCTTAAACAACATCTGGTACAAATCCCTCATTTTACAAATGAAGAAACTGACAAATGGAGAGATTAGGGGAGATTCCAGAGGCCAGTTGGCCTCTTGAGGAAGGAGTGTGATTTGACAGAATGACCTCACAGTGTGCAATACAGCACACACCCGACATTGACTCCTGACTCCGCCTCTTCCTAGTTTAAATGTCCTAGGCAAATTTCTAAATGTTCCCATCCTCAGTAACCTCTGAGCATAAGACTACAATAAATATCTAGCTTACAGAGGAATTTTGGGAATTAAATGAAAAACTGCTTCTGGAGGCTTTTGATGACGGTGGTGGTGAGGAGCACACAACTGAATGACGCAATGACAAATTAATGAATTGGTGGACAAAGTTCTAGAGAGAAGACATGTTAAGTTTCACAAAAAAGCAGCCAGAAATCATTTTAAAAGGGAGATTACATTTTAGGAAAAGTGGTTTACAGTCAGCCTGAAGTTGGAACGGTACCTTGTAAACATCAGTGGGTAAAATAATGTGGGGTCTTTAGGAATAAAAGATGTTTATGAAACTAAAAATTACTGTTCATCTTGCCCTCTCTTCTAACTGTCTTGTCTTGAAACTTCCTAGTATTTTCTTTCTGATATTCCTGGAGCAGATCCTAAGGAAACAAATGTGCTCTCTGAAGCCTCTAAAAGACTATCAACACAGTTTTCCTTCAAAAATGAACACCTTAAGGTTGGCAACAAACTTCAAGGTGAGGAAGCAGGTGTTAACACAGAACTATGCCATTGTTTAAAAAGAACATTCTATTCCCATCATGTTCTCCTTATGGTGTGTTTGGTTATTTACTAAACAGGGGCTCAACCCTCATGATTAATCAAATAGTAGCATACTCAAATTGTAATGGCTCCGACAGAAGTTGTAGGTCACCATCTAAAGCACAGTCTATAAATCCCTATAATTGGATAATACACGAAGATCTCAGGAAACTATAAAGATTACATGGTGGCATTTTACCTTCCTCTCCTCTTATTTACTGGTTCCCTTAGTTCTATCCAAGACTGACTTTCAAAAAGGTCCCTTATACCTATTTTATTTTATTTTACTTTATTTTATTTTATTTTATTTTATTTTATTTTATTTTATTTTATTTTATTTTATTATTTTTATTCAGTTTTTAGCTTGGCTGGTAATATTTACTGACTTCTATACTAGGCATCAATCATTCTGGTTAAGACAAACCAAAAAACGGATGCTCTTCTCTTGAGGAGCTTATATTCTCATGAGATGGATGCGAATAAGGAAGAAACAAATGAATATGTAATGTGTGAGAAGGAGCTATGAAGAAAAAATAAAATGGTGAAAAAGTAAAGACTCACTGAGGGCAGGGGCATCAGGGAAGGCCTCTTTAATAAGGTGACAGCTGAGAAAATTCATCAAGGAAGTAGGGGAACCATGGGGATATCTGAGTAGAGGAAATAGCAGGTGCAAAAGCTCTGAGCTCAGACTCCACATAGTAGGTTCAAAGAACAGGAGAACAGTGTGGCTAGAGTTGATAGAGCAAAAGGGGAAAAGCTAGAAGATGAAGCCAGGGAAGTGCGAGAGTCCAGATCATATAGCACTTCTGCTTTTACCATGAAGAGCCATGGGACAGTTTTGAGGTTATCATGTGACTTAATCTTTGAAAACATCATCAGGTTACTGGAGAAAACAGAGCTAGAAGAGCAAAGGAGCAGTGGAGTGGGTCATGGGGTGGAGGTGGGGGTGCAGATCAAGTAGAATCAGATGAAGATCAGATACCATTACTATTGCATGTGAGAAACGCTGGTCATAGCAGTAGTATCGGTAAGGGGTGACTGGGTTCTAAAGACGTTTTGAAAAAATAATTTTAATAACACACTCCTTTATGTTCATCACAACACATTCCTCTTTAAACCCAGTCCAAAGCCCATCTCAAGAAAAGGCTTTATATAACTATCATCCCCTAGTCACTCATTTAATCCCTCAATCCCTCTTCTCTCCCCTAATTTATTCTTGTAGTTGCTTTTTTTTTTTTTTTTTTTTTTAATTTATACAGAATAACGGTCACTGCTCTCTCAGCCTAATAGAAACACAGGGATCATTAAATGGCCAAATGACAACATGGTTACTTCCTAAGAAATGACAGTGGAACAGGCTTAAAGGTTGACAGATCTAGAAAACTCAGAGAAACTGGGATGTCTGGAGGACTCTTGATCTCAGGGTTGTAAGTTCCAGCCCCATGCTGGCATAGAGATTACTTAAACAGGACAGCCCCCGTGGCACAGCGGTTTAGTGCCGCCTGCAGCCTGGAGTGTGATCCTAAAGACCCGGGATCGAGTCCCACGTCGGGCTCCCTGCATGGAGCCTGCTTGTGTCTCTGCCTCTCTCTCTCTCTCTCTCTGTGTCTCTATGAATGAATGAATAAATAAATAAATAAATAAATAAATAAATAAATAAATAAATACATAATCTTTAAAAAAATAAACAAATGAACCAAACTTAGAGGAAGTAATTCCTGTTTGTTCAGGCCCTCCCTTCTGATACTGTCTCCTGTGAGGGGAAGCAACCTTGGGTACACTGTTTGAACAGATCTTGTGGGTTCTCTAGTGTTTTTCAAATTTTGCATTCAACATAGTACATGGACTTTAATTTTCAATTGACAACTTAACTCACTGTTTTTAGACAATGTTGTGAACTTTTCATTTATTTCATCATTTGGATAGTAGACCACAATATACTGGCATTACAGTATTTATGCAAAAACAGACACAGAAAATATTCCATTTTCTCTGGATAAATGTAAAATGTGAGAAAAAACCAGAAGTTTCTAGAAAGATATATACCACAGTCTCAAAAATTACCTCTAGGGAGTGATGTAGGAAATAGCATGTTAAAGTAGGGTAATTAAAGGAGTCTTGGCTTTATAGTAATGTCTCACATACTTTTGAGAATTACTGTCTCATTGAATAGTTAATTTTTTAAAAGATCCATGTTAGTTATTTGACACCTTTGGCATTATTGAATTAGATGGTAGTTACTAATGTGTGAAAAAAAGGCTCATGAAAAACTAACACTTGTATTTCACATTCTACTTCTAACCAAATATTGGAAATAACTAAAAAGTTCTTTTTCAAGCTTAGATTTTGGGCAAAGAAACATACTTCAATTCATGAGAATACTATGTTCACATTCTGGACCTCTGATAATGATGAAAATGCATTATTTAAAAAAAATTCAATACCTTTTATCATGTCTCTGTCAGATTCTATACCAGAAGAAAATCTGGCTAAATGGTTGAGTTAAGAGAGAACAGAAGTTGGGCCCAGGTATGAAAAAAGGGATGTTGGGGCACCTGGCTGGCTCAGTTAGAACATATGATTCTTGATCTCAGTGTCATGAGTTTAATTCCACATTGGGTGTAGGGTTTACTTAAAAAGAGAGAGAGAGAGAGAGAAGAAAAGAAAGGAAAAAATGGGGACAATAATAGTAAGACCAGGTTCCTAACCAGGAAGCCCGTGAGAAGAAATAGCAAGAATATAAAATAGTCACTGAAGGATACAAATTTTAGCAGTAAGATAGAAAAAAAAAAAAAAATCCAAGACTTGTATAGTCATGGTTTCTAGGAGTCCATGTTTTCTAGGAGGTTGCCTGTCATCCTCTTTTCTCTTAAAATTCCCAGTTGTGCCATCTTATTTCCTTAGCTCTTCACAGTAGTGTCATTTTATCACTTCCAAAGAAATTTATCCTACACGAGGCAGAGGATGTTAGGATGGAGAAACAACTAAACAATAATCCTGTACAAGGCAGGGCATCATGAGGATGTGGCACTTGGCATGTCCAGCTGATTTATGCCTTGAAGGACTACGGGCTGGCTACAGGTCAGCCAGTCTGCATGGTGACAGGCTGGTATTTCCTAGAAACTATGAAAACAGTGCAGTCCGTTTTCACTGTGTCGCTCAACTGTGTAGGGAAACGCATACCAGACTTGAAGATGCCGATGAACTTCTTCACCTCATGCTTCCTTCCCTGTGCTTGTCCTGCCCACACTCATTCAGCCGTCCCGACGGGCCCACTTACAGGCAGACCTACAGCAGCACACCTGATGTTAGAATCGGAGAGTGAAAGCAAAACTCTACATGATGGGCAGCTCTCTCACACTGCAGGACGATGAGAAGCAAGAAGGCCCCAGAATCTGACCTCAGTTTCTTTCACGACTTGGATGGCTGTTGAGGCGCGCTGATACATGTGACACACTCCCAGTTCCACCATGTGAACTTGTTTCATGTTCCCAGGTTTCACTCGAAACTGTCTAAGTGAGTTAACAGAACTCATTATTTTGTCACCCAAAGGGTTTGCCTGCTACTTCTTGTTTTTATCTCAATTAATTTTGTGTCTGCCGGACTAACACGAATTACCACTTCCATGTCTTGCACTTTTGATTTAAAAATAAAGCTAATTTGGGAGGTGTTTAAAGCTTTATTAATATTTATACGGCCATCAGCAGTGGCTATGAGGTTAGCAAGCTTCTTTTTAAAATTAGAAATTCTCCTTCCAATACGGTCTCTTGGCTGCAGCTCTCCCAACTCCGACCACATCATTTTTAACATTTTTCTTAGGGCACAAAGCAGAATTTCACAGAAGGTCATAGGAACGTTGGTTTTGGTTTTCCCACCATTTATCTTGCCCATTCTGCTCAGTGAGTCAGAGTCGCATAATACATCTCTTTCTCTGACTTTCTTCATAAATCCAGAGGCAGCTCTTTCTCCCACAGAAGGGTATGGGTGCCGTGTAACAACCAAGCACTATTCTTCACCATCTGTTTTGCCTCCCTCCAGCCTGAACTTGGGCTGGGCACGTGAAAAAGTGCTACTGTATTCCAATCTGATACTGAAACACTGATGAAGGGGTTATTCCTCAACAGAAAGGATACAAAAGATATGATCCATTCCCAATGTGGCCTATCCCAGTGTACTCACTCATCTGTCAGTTCCCCACCTCCAAAACAAAAAACCAACCAAACAAACAAAACCAATCCTTTTAGCATTTCAGGGCAACAACAGAAAACTCAGCAGGAGATGTGACCATCTACTGGCAGTAACAAGTCCTGACCAAGTCTTAACAATAGGACAAAGAAAAATAATTGGATTGTGTTGAGAGAAAGAAGCTTTGAGAAAAAGCCAGCACTGCAGCAGTTTTATAAGGGTACGAAGCTATACAGCAGCAGTTCTCTTGCATTCTTATCCCAACTCTTCCACTTCCTAGATGTGTGAGCTCAGGCATGGGATTTGGGCACTCTGTCTTAATTTCCTCCTTTGGAAAGTGGGGATAAATATTGCCACTGCCCATGGAAATTTCCTGAGTACCGAAGAGTTGATGGAAGAGAACACTTAGCACAGTGCCAGCACCCATTCGGCGCACCATAAATCCTTGCTGAAAGGTAACGTTTGGACAAATGAAGTCAAACATTAAACTGAATAGCAAATAAGATACAATCCACATTAAAATGATAATACCTGTAAGCTTTTCCTACCGATAACTATAGAACTAAACAAAATGGAGAAGTGCGGTGTGAAATCTGAGTTTTAGTAGTTTTCTCTCCTGCTTTAAAAAACAACAAACAATAAAAAGGTATGCCTGGGTGGCTCAGTTGGTTAAGTGTCTGACTCTTGATTTCGCCTCAGGTTATGATCTTACACAAGTGTGTAAGTCTTGTGGCCTGCTCCATGCTTGGCAGGGAGTCTGCTGGAGAGTCTCTCTCTTCCCTTTGCCTCTCCCCTGCTCTCGTGCTCTCTCTCAAATCAATCAATCTTAAAGAAAAATAAAGAAGAAATTTAAGAGTAAGTAGAGAACTACTTGATTTCTAAGGGAGACATGGCTATTGTGTTTAGTAATACCTGATTTGCCAATAATGCACATGTGTTAATCTGGTATTTTTCCAAGTATTGCTCAGAGCAGGTACGATAGCCACTATAGCTACATCAAGTGCTATTGAGCACTTGAAATTGGATTGGTCTAAACTGGGTTGTGCTGTAAGTACAAAAACAGATTTCATATAACATGTCACATTTCAGGGGATCCCCGGGTGGCTCAGCGGTTTAGTGCCTGCCTTTGGCCCAGGGCATGATCCTGGAATCTCGGGATCGAGTCCCTGCATGGAGCCTGCTTCTCCCTCTGCCTGTGTCTCTGCTTCTCTCTCTATATATATCTCTCATGAATAAATAAATAAAATCTTTATTAAAAAAAAGTCACATTTCAAAGATTAGAGAATAAAACATCTCATTAAGAATTTTTAATACTGATTAAATGCAGAATTATAATATTTGGAAATAGTGAGCTAACTAAAATGCAACATTAAAATTGCACCTATTCTTTTTCTTCATTTTGATGTGGCTACTAGAAAATTTAAACTACTTATATGACTCACATTTGTGGTCTGCATCTATTTTTGGACCAAGCTGGCTTAGATCAAGGAGGAAAAGAAGCCATGCTGTTCTTAGTATTACTACTTCTAACCAACAGTTATTGAGTACTTATGCTGCTAGATGTTTTAAAACATTATTTCTAAGTCTCACAATAGCTCTGTGTAATAAGCTGTTTCCTCTCTTTTTACAGATGAGGAGAAGGTTTCAGAGTGTGTTTCGCCTCAGATCACAAAGCTAGTAGTGTTTGGAGCAAGAATGAATCCACATCTGTCTGATTCCAAAGCCTGGGAGCTTTCTCCTGTACTGAGGGACATGTGGAACCAAGAGGCACATGAGGGGAAAGGGGGCCTTCCAGGAGCAAAGGGGAGTCCAGCCCTTCCCCAGAAAGGCACCTTGCAGGATGTATAAACACTCTAGTCTTATAAGGGCACAGCCTGCCTTAGAGTTTATAGACAACTCAGATAGTGCTTTATCTCCCAGGAACAGAACCACTCTTGGTTCCATTTTACCTAAGCCAAAGTCTCCATACGTTAAAAGTCAGGAAAAGAATTCATAGGCAACACAGTGCATAGTTTAGAAGGAAATTTTAAAGTGGAAAATATGCACAAAGATGTTATTTGCCATGTTATTCATAAAAAATTCAATAGGGGGCTAATTAAAAAGTGATAATTTTGATACCTAGTTAATAGGAGAGAATGCTTAGATGTTATATGACATAAAAATCAGAATATGGCATTATGCACACCCTTTAACTTTGTAAAAAGACCTATATGTAAATGAAAAACGGACAGGAACAATCTAATTGATAATAGCTTTGTTTTAGAGCAATTCTCAAATGGGTGGAGATCCAGTTTTATCCCCAGGGGACAGGTGGCAAAATGGGAGGTATTTTCGGTTTTCAAAGCTCAAGGGGTGCTAGGTATGTCTCTAAACATCCTACAACATACAAGACGACCCCCTGCCCCCAAGAAAGACTTCTCCAACCACAAATATCAATAGTGCAAAGACTGTGAAACCCTGTATTGGGATAATGGGATTATAAATGTTTCTATTCTACTTTCCACATTCCTATAATGTTATGTTGTTTTACAGTATAAACTTTTCCAAGTACAAAAAATTACTGAAAAAGAATAACACAGAAACTAAACCATAATCACCAACATAGATGGTTCTGATAAATATGGGGAATGGGTACTAAATTTTGAAGTCAGATCTATTAAAGAGATTCCTTTTAAATATTTTAGATTTACAGAAAAGTACAGCCAAAACCAATATACGTATATTACTTATGGATTAAAATTTGGCCATGTTTGCTCAATCACTACTTGCAGTCGGAATGACTGAATCAACATCTAACAGGAAATTGGCATTCCCCTCCACTGTTGGGATAGCATTTGTTAAACATCAAAATATTTTTCTCACTCCTCTGAGGAAGTAGTGTTTCATGAGTGTTATTATTACTAAGATTTGACAATATACGCTATTTACACTGCATTTTAGGAAGAGATGAGATATTTTTTTCCTGACAATTTTCTCCAGTATTTGCATCACTGTGGTGAAAAACAGAAGCAGAAAACTTAACACTTGTGTAAACATCTGTTTAAAAAATACGCATTATTTGTGAACTACTTGTACTAACAGATGATCTGATTAAGATTTCACAAAAGTAGGTATATATACGTTAGCTTTGCTCGAAGGCATGAGAGAATGCATCTGCAAGATGTTTATGTACTCCCTTTTTTTCTTAGTTCATTTACATCAAAATGGAGATTTTAAAATAAAAAGCTACAAAGTTAGTCCCTATTGAAATCCATTTATTGGTACCAGGAAGGTCTAATCACAGTGCATCAAGTGTTTATGCCACAGCATTTGACCACTCAAGGGCTTTTACTTAATATTCAAAGCAATGGGCAATTCAGTATTTTCCTAGGTCAAAATCCAGGGGCTTTGTTATCTCCAGCAAATTGCACATTGCCTTATGATGGAAGATAATAAATACTAAGTGAATAAATGAACATTTATAAAATCACTCCCTGTGCTAGCCAGGATTGTGTCCAACCTCCTTACAAGAAGTCTTAGATATTTTAGCTCCCTTTCTTAAGTTTCACTCATACAGTCACCAAAACTCATTACCCACCTTTAAGCTCTCAGACAAATGGCACATACTACCTCCATAATACTTCATCACCTGCTAGTAATTTGGGTATCTACCTTTCTCACTAAAGTGTCAGCATTTCAAGAGCAAGGACTGTGTCTTGACACTGTTCTCTGAAGTTAGCTTCAATGATGGCTCAGAGAACTTGCCTACCATCCCCCGAATTAAAAAGCAGTTGAGTTAGGATCTGAACCAAGGACATCAGACTCAAGACTATCTTATTTTCAGTTTTATCAAAATGCGGGGAAAATAAGAGTGGAGGTAGAGTATGGGAAGAGAAATTTATGACGTAACACAAAATGAGAAAGTTTAGATGTTTAACATCTAGAGATAAGATGGAACTAGTGGGTTCTATTGCACCAACACTGAGAAACAGAAAAATACAATTTGATAAATCGATACAGACAATTCCATGTCCCTCCAACACAGTCTCTCAAAAGTCAATTCTTCCCAACATTTATGGAAAACCACCCATGACTATTTGGGCCATTCTAAGTGAACTTCTTGAGGAAATAGACTATGTCTTTTGTCTGTTTCTGTATCTCTAGAAGTTGGAAGAATGATGGCTAAAAACATTGGTTCCAGTTCTGCAGAGTGACTTCAACAGGTAGGCCAGGTGAGATAAATCCTGTAATAGGCAGTAAATTGCCAGATGGGGGCATTAGTCTTAACAAAGCAAACAGGAGATCCTGAGGTATATTTATCTTAATTGCAATTTCCCAAGGACAAAGAAATGTTTATCAGGATCATGCCATCTCACTGTTATGACACCCTGGATAGGCTCATTTTAAGGTTGACATGTTAATATTGGTATTGGTGGAGAAAGTAATTAGGGAAGTGGGGTCCTGGAGCTACACCCCCTGGTTTCTAGCTCGGCTCTGCCACTTTCTAGCCGTGTGATTTTAGGGAACTTACCATCCTCCTCTGTGAAGTTAGGCCAGTAATGCTGCTCACCTCATCTTTTTGTTAGATTAAATGCACGCCAAGTAAAGCAGTTAGAACACTACCTAGCACAACACACAGGCTTAATGTATATTTGCTATAATTACTAATGTTGTTGTATTTGTTATTTCCAAAATGCTGTGTGTGTATAAATATATATTTTTCCTTTAAAGAATCATGGTCCTGGGGGATCCCTGGGTGGCGCAGCGGTTTAGCGCCTGCCTTTGGTCCAGGGCGTGATCCTGGAGACCCGGGATCAAACCCACATCAGGCTCCCGGTGCATGGAGCCTGCTTCTCCCTCTGCCTGTGTCTCTGCTTCTCTCTCTCTCTGTATGACTATCATAAATAAATTTTAAAAAATTAAAAAAAAAAAAAGAATCATGGTCCTTTGTAAGATAACATGACATTCACAAAATAACTGAAAGTAAAAAAAAAAAAAAAAAAAAAATTAAGTTCTCTGAATTTGGATGAATCTAGTAATTTGGGAAATTTTTATTAATTCAAAATTAATAAGAAAAAGCCAAAAATAGATGGTGATAGCAATAATGATAGCAATGATAATTCTCTGTCTAAAAACTTAATTGTGTGATTATACATATATATGCATGTTAAACTATCTGTAGATTTACCAATAAATGTTTAAATCATGAAAAATGATTGGCAGCTTGCAGAAGACAGAGTTTGAACATTTCAAATTTGCAAAGAAGAACTGCAAATCATTCACAGAAGATTCCAAGTTGACAAGTGAGCTCAGGCAGGGTAAATAACAGTTACAGTTTAGTCTAAATCAGATTTGTTTTTTTTTCAAATGCATACTCTGTTTTCAAAAGCAGACCCAAGCTGTAGCACTGAAGTGAGAAACCTGGAATTCTTATGGGCCTCTGTGCTTTTTTGGTGCACTAAGCACGCAGAACCTCCTGCTGAATAGTGCAGGGGGAAGTGGTAGCTGATTAGGGAGACAAGAGCTACACATTGCCTACAATAATAATAAAGAAGAGACCTCCCTCCCAGAATGCCACTGATCTCACCCATCTTGGGACATTTGTACCAACGAGAAGCCAGTTTGGGTCCTAATATTGTAGGTTGCAGGATACATCTTTTTATTTATTTTTATTTATTATTATATGTTATTTTTAGGATACATCTTTTTAAATCATATTGCAGACAGGATAGGTTGGCTAGGACCAGTCCAGTCACTCGCACAACGGGTCCCCATCATTAGTCTTTCCATCTGTGCTCGGAGTTCTCTCCACACCTGGGCTTAAACAGATTTTGAGCTGGCCAAGGTCACTGCGCAGCGAGCCTCCACAGATGGGGACAGTGTGAAAAACCTAATTGCAGCTGTGGACAAACACAAACAAGGACACACATGGTTGACAACACCCCTGTCTAGACATGATAGTGGCTCAGTGTGACCGAATACAAAAAAACAAGGACATGGTTTCAAGGTAACTATCTCTCAGGGACAGTTACAATCATTAAGGAAACGCTATTGTCATGTGGCCTAAGTTTCTCCACAGTGATTTTTAAGTATCATTAGAAAGTGGTAATAGAGAAGTAAAATTTCCTATCATACATACATTTTCTCCAGAAAATTTCTCTATAGCATTTCTCCAGAAAATAATGCCTTTCTTGAACAAAAAGATAGGGCTTGGCAATCAGTACAGCAACATAACTCATGTGAAAAAGTCACAAATGTCACAAGCACTTAGCATAAAAGATACTGAGTTAGTGAATGAAATAAAAATGTCCTCTTTTCTCATATTTATTTCATACTGTATCAAAATTCCTTTTCACACCTGTTTTCTAAAATGAATTACTTCATTAGAAATGTTACTCATTGTAGCTTCGATGACATTTATTGGGTACATATACCTTCCATTCCATGCTCCTAAGAAGCTCAGCAAAATGGAATCACACAATGAAACTGGTATCCTAGATTTTCCCCTTCAAAATACATAGGGCCCCAGAGATTTTGGATTGTCAATGTCTTTTCTAGATACTCAACATGTCTGGTCACTTAGGGTTAAAGTCAAACTGGATGTGCATTACTTTTTGAGAAGTTGTTAAATTTAAAATAAGTTATCAAGCCAGTGCTATTTCAAAAGACTGTTGATAAAAAAGAACATTTAACTGTAACCATACTGAACAGACAGTTGATTATAGAAAGACATGTCAGTGCACATATGGCAGCCGGGTAAATTATGCACATCTGGATTACTTTTGGCAAGAAACATAGCTAAGTGTCTAAAGCCAAGTTTAGCAATCTGTCACTAACAATATGTACATTTATTTTAAAATGTCAAGGGCTCAAAGTCATATTTTCTATTTCTTCATAAACTTTCCAGCTCTTTGTAAGACAGCAAACAGGTGACAAAATGCAATGCTCAAACTGCCAAAGGCTGTATAAATAAGGGGTAATTTTGAACTTCTCACCACATATACGAGAAGACTCAAACTCTGAAGCAAACTTCTGTGTTGTGTGATGCACTAAATCCAAAGCTCAAGTAAGAGTGTTAACATCTTACTTCAGAAGATGGCTAAAAAAATGCTTTCATATAAAAATATGGGCAACCCCTACATGGAGGCAACAATATTCTGGGTAAAGCAAACGGGAATAGTCTGATGGTGTCAGTATAAGTATATATAAGTAGATGAAAGGAAAAGACCAATGACTCTGTGATCCTCTCAGATTAAATTTCCTTTTTTCCCACTGCCAATAACTGACATCATTTAAACCCTAAAGAAATGTTTTCCACCTTCTAGTCCCCCTTGATTAAGAGAAAAGCCACGAGACATGAAGGTGGCTCAAACTAGCAGTAACAAGAACCTTACAACGGGATGTCTGAGTATCAGCCAGGTGGGAATGTAGCACTACCTGTAAGCACAGAACCCATCTCAGCTACCCTGCCTCTCACTAGTTACTCTAACATTCCAGCTTCTTAAGAGCTTCAGTAGGAATGCCAAGATAGATCGTGGAGACTGGGTGGGGCCCCGTCCTTGCAGGTGTTACCTTCCAGTCTCATATTCGTTGGCAGCAGAGAAAAACCAGAGTGGAACTATTTTGTTCATAAGGTGCTAATCTGGCTATTCACACTCTGGGTCAGCCTCCCTTCCATCTCACTAATTTGCCAAATTTATTGTTGATAGGATCTTTACTATATACCAGATCTCAATGTTATGAGCAAAAAAAATCCTTGTCTGTAAATTATACAGATATCAGTGTTCAAACACCAGGTCGACTGCTCACAACCTGAGCTTCATCTATAGAATGAGGATGATGGTGGCATCTACCTCACTGTGTGGTTGTGAAATATTTGCTAAGATAATTCCTTTTCTCCTCCTTGATGTGACGGACTAGTAATAACACAGTTCATAAGTCACAAATTGCCAACAAAATGCTGTGAACTCAAGAGAAAGTTTAAAAACAAGTGAGAAGAAGGGGGGAATAATAAGAAAAAGTAAGGATCAAAATAGGAAATGACATCCCATTAACTTTTAATTTGTATTTACTTTTGTAAAGTTGGATGCATAAGAGCACTGAAATCTGTATGAGCTTAAATGTCCTACCCCAAAAGGATGGATAAAACAAATTGCTACGATGTTAAGGCACAAGTATTCAGAGCTGTTAGTTTTTACCATTCACCAGTTCAAAGGGATTTTAATTTAACAGTATTAGAGGTATAGATTAAAATACATCTATTTTCTTCTTAATTGTGATCTTCTTTATTTGACTATATAGTTTATTTTAAAATTATACCTGGTACAGTAACTCTCAAATAAAAGGTATGTATAAGCAGGTAAAAGGTAAAAAGAATTTTAAATTAAATGAATCCATTTGCCCATATTCACCATCCAATATCTCAATGACAAGAATCTTCACAATGTCCCCATTTTTTTTTTAAGATTTTATTTATTTATTCATGAGAAACACACAGAGCGGCAGAGACACAGGCAGAGGGAGAAGCAGGCTCCCTGAGAAGAGTCTGATGTGGGATTCAATCCCGGGACCCTGGGGGGCCACGCCCTGAGCTGAAGGCAGATTCTCAATCACTGAGCCACCCAAACGTCCCAGTCTCCACGTTTTTAGTCTCTTAATTCTTTACAACCCCAGGGTTTTATGTCCTCACGGGACACAGAATATATCTAGAAATATAAATTCAGCACATCAGATGAGTGGAACTTCAAGCACCAGAAGATTCCAAGATCTACCATGCTGAAGAGAAACATTGACAAAAACCCAGTGCAGACCCGAATGAATTCAAAAGGACAAGTAAAGCCATGGTTTGCCATACTACCTTTTTGCTTTAGATGAATTCAAGTCTTCTGGCCCAGAGAAGGTCTTAATTTAGATGACAAAAATCAATACACACAATCTTTGCCAATTTAGGGAGAATAAACATAAGGAATTTTTCCAACCCTAGGATTCTGTTACTGTCACTAGCCAAACAAGGAACTTGAAGAAACTGATGTGTTCTTCCCCAAACGGACATGACGCTTCTTCAGATGGAATTATATGAACTTTTAACTAACACTGTTTTCTTAAAAAATATTTGGCATACAATGTTATATTAGTTAAGTATACAACAAAGTGACCCTACAAATCTACACATTATGCTTATCAGAAGTGTAGCTTCTATTTACAGAAGAAGCCTGTATCTCCCAATTCCCTTCACCCATTTTGCCCATCCTCCCCCTCATCTTCTTCCCCATCTCCCCTTCTGGCAACCCTCAGTTTGTTCTCTGTATTTATAATCTGCTTCTGCTTTTTATTTTTGTAGATTCCATGTATAAGTGAAATCACACTATTTGTCTCTTTGACTTATTTCAATTATAATAACCTCTAGGTCCATCCATGTTCACAAGTACAAGATCTCATTCTTTTTTATGACTAATATCCCATGTGTGTGTGGGTACATATACACACCCGCACACCCCTTCATCATCTTTATTCCTCCATCTATTGATGGACACTTGGATTGCTTCCATAAGTTGGCTATTGTAAATAATGTTACAATAAACAGAAGGGGTACAGATATCTTTATAAATTTAATACTATTTTTCTTGAGTCTTCTATAATGGTCATTTAAAATCTTATTCAAAATCTTTTTATATATATAAAAACTATATACATGTAATTTTTACTTTTAAATAAATTATAATATATTTTATGTGGGGTTTTAAAGTCATAATTATTTAGCCTTGTATTTAAATTATAAGCTTAAGGGATCCCTGGGTGGCGCAGCGGTTTGGCGCCTGCCTTTGGCCCAGGGCGCGATCCTGGAGACCCGGGATCGAATCCCACGTCAGGCTCCCGGTGCATGGAGCCTGCTTCTCCCTCTGCCTCTCTCTCTCTCTCTCTCTGTGTGACTATTATAAATAAATAAATAAATAAAATATTAAAAAAAAATAAATAAATTATAAGCTTAATTTCAGGTAAAAACTTCAGTACCATATACAATGTGGTAAAATGAAGCCTAAAGTACTAGGTGAGGGTATGAGATTTGGAATCAAACAGATTTCTTTTTCTTTCTTTAAAGATTTTGTGTATTTATTCATAGACACACACACACACACACACAGAGATAGAGAGAGAGAGGCAGAGACACAGGCAGAGGGAGAAGCAGGCTCCATGCAGGGAACCCAATGTGGGAGTCGATCCCAGGTCTCCAGGATCACACCCCAGGCTGCAGGCAGCACCAAACTGCTGTGCCACGGGGGCTGCCCTCAAACAGATTTCTAAACTGACTTTGCAGTTTGTCTTTTAATAGATTATTTATTATGGATAGATATCAATACATTAAAATTGGGACACCTGGGTGGTTCAGTGGTTGAGCGCCTGCCTTTGGCCCCAGCGTAATCCTGATCCTGGAGTCCTACGATCAAGTCCTGCATCAGGTTCCCTGCGTGGAGCCTGTTTCTCTCTCTGCCTATGTCTTCTGCCTCTCTCTCTCTCTGTGTCTCTTATGAATAAATAAAATCTTCAAAATAAATAAATAAAGATAAAATAAAATATATTAAAATTAAAGGTTTTGTGATAAGTTCTTTCAAAAATTGACCAAAAATACACATAAACTATCTCTAAGAAGGTGATCCTCGCCACAGATTTAAACCGCAGTGAAAAAAAAATCTTGTAAAAATCATCGTCCTGAGGCCAAAACATTTTTAGTTAACATCTTTGTTAAAAGCTAGTAAGTTCTAATACATCCTCGAGGTATATAATTGCAACACTTAAAGAGATGAAACTGAATGGACTAATAAAATTCTTAATGTTAATTGGGTCCAGGGTAGGAGTGGTCTTTGCAAATTCTCCAGACTATGAACAAAAACATCCATGGAGGCAGACATTCTTTATTACTCTGTTCAGGAAGAGGCCAACCATTGGACCACTTCGGTGTCATGTAATACATTTCTCGGCAAGACTCTTCCAGTCTGCAGAGTCTCCCTCTGCTCTTAGGGATGTTTCAAAGTAACCAAAGATATCTGGTTATGCTTCATCAGGAAAATACAGACTCAACAGGGAGAAATTAAGATTACTGATAAACTTCTCTTAATTTATCACCAATTCACTTATTTGAGTTCCTTAAAAACTGGACTTCTTTTGAGTGGAACACAAAGCTCAGTTTAAGAAACTGGGCTGTTTGAGGAGGTCTGCTACCAGAAGAAAGAATGTGGTAGGATTATCTTCAAATAACACAGACCACATGGCTGCAAAAAAGCAACTTATAAAGTATCTTTTCAGGCCCAAGCAGAAATTCACTCTGATAGACAGTTTATTAAGCTTTTCAAAGGTCAATCACAGTTGGGAGACTAGATTGGTGCCTGTGGACCCCATAGAAGAATGCCTCAGAAAGAACATACTCAGAAACTGAGTAAATGTAAAGACTCACCGCAACACAACCCACCTTTCAAACAACAGAGCATGAAGTATTAAAATAATCTGAAGGAATTTAGTGTTCTATGTTAGACATTCTGTGGGGAAAATGCACTGTTCTAAGGGAAACAATGTTCAAGCATTTACACTAAGTGTTCCTGAGGGGTTCTTATCATTTAATTAACATGCATAAATAAAATCTCAGGTCTATATAAAACAAATGATAAAACCGTTGACTTAATAATGTGTAAGCACCTTCAGACGTATCCAGGATTCTGTTTTAAATTGTAAACCTCAATCTATGTAAACTGTCTTCTGTTACTTGGCAAAGTTGTGAGGTAATTACCCCACTGCAAGGGATGGGGGCAAGAGTGTGTAGAGGAGGTCTATCATGACCTCAGATTTTAACTACATTTCAAAGAATACTTTACAATGCATTTGTGAACATTTTGGTGGATTCTGGAATCTGAGAAACCATTCCTTTCAAAAGATGTAATTAATAAAGCATTATGGGAAAAACACGATGACTTTCTTGAATTATGTGTCTTTCTTGAATTACGTTAATTTGATTACAATGAATCTAAATTCTAAACTAATTATTTCTTTCAAACAATAGAATTTACAATATTTAAAGGGCCTGCCCACATAATATTCTTTTGAATTTAATTTTATTTTTCCATTATTTATATGCCCTCTTAAGGTTAATATTATAAGGAGAGAGAGAGAGAGAGAGAGAAAGCAAACACAGTGAGTTATTCCTCATGCCCAAATTGTTGGTTTTTCCCCTCGATGCTGAACCCAATTTGCTTCTAAGCATGAATGTGTCACTTTCAACTCAAAATCCTCAAAACAGCTTTTGCTTAGAATATATATAGTGCTTACTCCATAGGCTGATTTGAGTAACAGTAACGTTTACAATACAGGAGAAATCAGGCAGCAGAAGTGCCTGCACTCCCTCTATGTAACTCACTGTCAACACAATAAGACAAACATGAACACACACACAGATCCTTCGAATCACCAAATGACATATGTTAAGAGCTCAGTAACTCTCCTTCAGGAGTAAGTTTTATCTTACACTTCTATTTAGATATACAGCTGACCCTTGAACAACACATATTTGAAGTGTGTAGGTCCATTATTTATACATGGATTATTTTTTATAAAGACAGTGAAGTACTGTAAAGGACTTCCTCCTATGATTTTCTTAATAACATTCTCTTTTCTCTAGCTTAGTTTATTGTAAGAAGCAGTATATAAAAACATGTGCAATAATCAGCTGTTTATGTTATTGGTAAGGCTTCTGGTCAACGGTAGGCTATTAAGTCTTTGGGGGAATCAGAAGTTATGGCAGATTCTCCACTGCATGGGAGTGGGTGCTCCTAAAACCTGAGTTGTTCAAGGGTCAGTTGTCTCGAAGAAGGCATTACTAGTACCCCATAAATTAGTTTTTAAGAGCACTGGCCCATTGTAAATATTCATCCCTCCTTCTATCTCTTCCTCACACAAGGAGGTAAAATAGAAGTTTCTTCCAAAATTACTGATCTTCATAAGACTATTGAAATGACTATACTCACTAAAAGACAACTGAGGACACATTTCCTAAATAATTAGAATGAGCATCATTTTCAAAAACCAAAAATTCTTTGCCAAATGTAAAATATTAAATCACAAGAAGAATGATTATATATAAGCTTACTATCAGAGTGAACTTTGACAGCATGAAAATCAGTTTAATATAACTTTAAATTGTTATTGTAATTAAGTGCTACTGTAAATTGACAAAGGAAGAAGTGATTTTTAAATGAAATGCTATCAATACCTTAGTTAATACAAAATAAAAATTTTGTATTAAAAATTTTAATAAAAATAAAAATTATTGTAATAAAAATTATTAATACATAATAAAAAATTCAGTAGTTTATGGATTTCATTAAATTATCAAACTTAGTGTTTTTAAAAAAGTAAATGAAAAGATGAACAGCAAGCAATGTTTCAAATTCATAATTGTACATTATAATTTATATAAACATGTAAAATGATCAGGATAAAGATAGATGCTAGAATGTTCATGTACGAATTAATGCCTATATTATAGCATTATTTTTAGTTCCTGGAAATAAGTTGGCTTTTTGTCATCTCATCACTTCGCTATGATTTCACTGGATAATTATGCATTGAAGTTTGTTACTCAAAGAATCCATTGTTGAACGGAACCAAAACCATCCAACCCAATAACCACAGAATAAAGAACTGAAAGAAAATCGAATATAACCATGGATCTTAAAAGGAAACCAAGCAACAAGCAAATAGGTGCCAACATTAAGTGCTAATGCAAAATTCTACTGCCTGACAAGTATTTTTTTCACTTGCACAGCTACATAATAACACTTACAGAAACACATTTTGAATATCTCCTTGCTTTTATTTTTAAATGTAGGAAAATCATAAAATATTGACAAGGGAAGAAAGAAATTTTTTAAATCTCCTCTTCCAGATACTCTTTCTCAAGGAATTCGATAAACTGTCGGAAACTGGGCAAAGGGTATAGGCAGTGTTGCAAACTGTTAAAACACAAAACATTCTAAGTGAAACCAATTTTAAAATGTAGATTAATTTTTTTTAAAGATTTTATTTATTTATTCATGAGAGAGAGAGAGAGAGAGAGGCAGAGACACAGGCAGAGGGAGAAGCAGGCTCCATGCAGGGAACCCGATGTGGGACTTGAGCCTGGGTCTCCAGGACTGGGCTGAAGGCAGTGCTAAACTGCTGAGCCACCCAGGCTGTCCAACGTAGATTAATTTCAACTTCTGAGAAACAACCTTCCTAGGAGTACTTTATACACAACAGGTCCCTGAACATTTGGTATGCTGGGATCACAACATACTTCCCAGAAGGTATGCTCATTTTAAATCAAATGTAGGAGATAGAAATTCTACAGTTGTGACAAGTTTGTGCACTCTTAAAACAGGAATATTCCTGAAGATGAAACATTTTTAAATATTTCACAAAAGCAAGGTGGAAAGTTGAGGGTAGTAATGAAGGGAACAAAAAGGCAAGGGACACCAACCACATACTTCATTCAGGGCTGCTGGTTACGATGGGCAGACTACTAGACTACGTGAGATACATAAGTCAAGCTTTTCATTTTTATGCACAATTCTTCAAAGTTTCCTTTGGGAGATGGATAATTTCAGCAATGATTTTTTAAAAATAGGCATTTAGATATGGCTATGAAATTATTTTTGCTTGAATCATATCCTTACCACCCCCAAAGAAAAAACCAGAGGCCTGAAGTTTTCTATTTTTTTCCCTTAACTTCACTTGAAATAATCATGAAAACATGTTAAAACCAAGTATTTAAATATTAATCTCAAATAAATATTCATATTCAAAATAGCTCAAAATTCATAAAATATAAATATCAAACAGGGAGTTAAAAAAAAAAATCCTGAGAAGTTTATTCACTAGAGCAAATTCTGCAGAGTGCTGGAGAAGCACAATGTCCTTTACATGTCACACTAGAGCAGCAAAACTAGAACTCTTTTCACTTATTGGAAGAAGATAGTGATGGAAAGCTTTTAAAATTTCAAGTTTATAAGCTGCTTTAGTCTGCTTGGGCTGCCATCATAAATTACCACAGACTAGATGGCTTTAAACAACAAATTTATTTCTCACAGTTCTGGAGGATGGAAAGTCCAAAATCAGGGTGCCACCATGGTCAGTTTCTGGTGAAGGCTTTCTTCCTGGCTTGCAGATGGCTACCTTCTTGCTGTGTCACAAAGGGCTGTGGGGAGGGAGGGTAGGAGGGAGATGATCGCTCTTCCTTTTCTTTAAAGGCCACCAATTCTACTGGATTAGCATCCCACCCTTAACACCTCACTTAATCGCCTCATGATCCCTGTCGCCAAATACAGTCACATTAGGTGTGAGGGCTTCAACATATCAATTTTGAGAAGACGCAATTCAGTCTCTGGTGTAAGTCAAAAAATCAAGACCTGATGTCATTTATGAAAAGGTATGTAACATATAAAGTTTTTTTTGTGTTTTGTGTTTTGGTTTTGCGTGTGTGTGTGTGATTTCCACTTAGTCTTCAAGTTTTTAAACAAGAAAGATAGTTTAAAATATTTAGTCTATTTGTTTGAAATAGCTACTTCTATGGGTGTCTCACTAATGAGCCAGGGGGCAATTAGTTTGTATCACAATCAATTTGAGAAATAACAAATCAAAATAGTACCTGACAATCATTCTGTGCAATGCATTCAGGTTCTGGAGAAGACAGACATGATCCCCTCAACAGGTCTCAATTCTCTAGGCCTTCTTAGTGTGAACATCTCCACTCCTGTGTGTTATTCTAACATTTAATGCTGAGTGTTTCTTACTCAACCGTACCCTTGAATGCAGATTAACTATTGCATCTGGTGCATAATGGGACCAACAGGGAAATGCTTCAGTGATGGATACAAAACAACTGTATGAAAATCTTAAAAGATTTTCAGAGCAAATTTTGACCCTTCAGGATTTTCTCCTTACACATGGACTTCAAAATTTGCCCACCATGAAGAGATAGATGAGCAATATTCACTATATTGCTAAGCTACTGTCTTTGGAAAAGACAGGTATGTGTACTCACTTGAAAGGATAAAAGATCCTAAAAAAGGATAAAAATTATCATTATTAAGAAGCATCTCTTCTGATTGCAATTGCTGTTCCAGGTTGAGGATACTGTCTTCCACTGATACTCAAAAGAAACACCATCTACTCCTCTCCAAGTCCCCATGGCACTCCTCCTGCAAGCCTTCTGCTTCTGTTTCTCTGTCTCTGAACGTATGGGGCTCTTGTACATTTAATGCTCTGAGCAGCTCCTCTTAGGCCAAATATGTAGAAGGGAAAAAAATACCATGCACAAATACTCTCTATCATATGCAAATCTAGTCAAACTCTTTCATTAAATAGTATCTTAAGAAAATAGGAGTTGCTGAACAACTGGGCACATTAAAAGACCTGGATTCAAAGTAGTTTTGCCATTTCATTTCTGACTGTCAATCTTTCTTGAAAACATGGGAAAAGCAAAGAGATCCTAGGAGGCCTCTATACCTTCATAACTGTGTGTGAAAATATCTGAAGGAAACAGGATATTGTGTAAGCTAATGTGACATGTCTAAAAGCTAGGATTTCACACAGTGCATTTCTTTTTCTCAGTAGCTATGTTTGACAATAAGACATAATTTATCGAGGAAGAAATAACCATGCTGTCTTTCTCCCATCAAGAAAACAAATAAAAGGATTGCACTTCTCGAGCCATGCCTTCCAATTAAAAAAGGAGAAGGAAAGAGAAAAGCTCGTGTTTTCTGCTGGGTGTTTGTGTAAGCAAATACATAGAGCCACTGTGGCTACTTAAACAATTGAGACTCATGGAACAAGGGAGCACTCCTAATGCAATTGGAATGGATTCAATGGTACACTTTAATCTTTAAATAATTTTCTTGAATATTCTATGCTATGGGGATTGAGTACTCATTTGACTAACTTATTGTAGGGATGGTTGTGCAAGAATTAAATGCACTCTGGATAGACACTGACAATGAGATAAATCTGGATATATTAAATGCGACACATATTGCTGCTTTAGGTCAAAAGTTTTTCCGTGAGAAAATATCTCCACTTGAAGCTACAAGTGAGGGGAAGATATCTTTTTTCTGTGTTTAGCAGCTTTTATAAAATCTTTTATAACTATTAGCAGGTATGTGGTAAGCACTGGATCTCCAAGTTGCCTAACTTCCAGCTCAGAAAATTCCTAATCATTGATTATAGTTGTAAATAGGATTATACTCCTGTAGAACTAGGAATTTTGCACAATACCTAAGGATTTTTGATACTATTTAGTAGGGGAGTTTTTTCTGTTTCAAAGGGCAACAACACTTCAGAAAAGGCTGATCACCCCAATCAGTTGTTGATTATCAAACAAGATTAAGCACGTGCTATAGTTTAATGCAGTAGAGTGGGGGTTGTGAAAATGAATCATCATACAGACAGCAAGATGACTGAGTGATCTATGTGAGGGTAGTAATCCCCACACTGTTAGTGTTTATCCCATAGGCAAGGGACCATGGGAACCAAGGGGCTGAGTTCCCTAGTTGTTGGGAGGAGTTTCACCTCTGAAGGAATCTGAAAGTGTTCTGGGAGGACTTCTGGAAATTGACCAACCCAAGAGTGAAGGGTACTGTAGGCCCCTGGAACACTCCTGTACCATTAGTAGTAGTAGACCTGGCACTCTTAGCTTGTGTGACCAAACCCATAAGAGGTCTATGAGGCCTTTCAGGACACCGTAATACTCAAGAATGGGAGCTGAGTCTCAGCCCACAGATGGCTGCTGATAGAGTGACTGGGTGGGGTAAGACTATTCTTGGGCTCATCTAATCTTAGAGATCTGGAGAATCCCAGAGGGGTGGAGGAGTAGGATAGTTTTGGGGCCACCACAGTGGTGTTGACTTTCTTTGGAAGAGATCCGGGGCTGTGACTTAAAGTGGTCCCTTTTCTTCTCTTTTCTTTTCTTTTCTTTTCTTTTCTTTTCTTTTCTTTTCTTTTCTTTTTTTCTTTCTTTCTTTCTTTCTTTCTTTCTTTCTTTCTTTCTTTCTTTCTTTCTTTCTTTCTTTCTTTCTTTCCTTCCTTCCTTCCTTCCTTCCTTCCTTCCTTCCTTTCTCTTTTTTTTTTAGGAGAAAAGTACAACAGAAAGAACCACCACCATGTCTTCCCTTCCATCTCAACACCACTCTCATCCCCATCTCCCTGGGAGAGACTGTAAGACCACCACTGTTTTTGCAGGAACCCTGCCTGCATGAAATTGGGGGGAGCCCTGACACTGCCATTTCCCCTCCAGAGGTAGATCTATCTGTGGCATTATTGCACTGTAAGCTGAGGGGGTAGGGCTCGGTGCTCTCTGGAGAACAAAGTGCTAATGCTCAGTAATTTTGCAAACACATGAAGACAACATTGCCTACCTGCCAAGGGTGTGGCACCATGTTCTGGCAAAGTGGACTACAACTGATTTCACTCATCCAAGCAAATTTTTAGGGTGTAATGGGAGTTGAAAACATCATCTGCAAAGTGCTAAAGGGACAAACATGATTCGAAAATGATTGGGTGGGAGAGGTTGTATTTATGAACCCTTATTGAGGCTGTTTTATGATTCAGATATTATTGATTTGGCCAATGTCTCAGTGTATGTATACATAGATCTTAATAAAGACCACCATGAAATTTGAGAAACCACTTCATTGAAATTACAGAACAAATGTATCTTGGAAACTACACTTTGGGTAAGGCTGAATTCATTCACTTTGGGTGAACTGAGAGGACACTCCTACCTTGTCTAGTCACTACAGAATGTGAGTACAGCTGAAAAGAATGGGTTGTTTTAACTCCATGATCTTCAGACTACTTGGCAAACTGTCAGGGATTAAAATACATCCAGAATAATCTT
The DNA here is from genome assembly GCF_053574225.1 of Canis aureus. Taxonomy (NCBI): domain Eukaryota; kingdom Metazoa; phylum Chordata; class Mammalia; order Carnivora; family Canidae; genus Canis; species Canis aureus. The sequence continues at coordinate 63,187,274 of NC_135614.1, read as the reverse complement.
TGGTTTTACTTAACATTTTACCAATCTCATGATTGTTATCACCATATCTACTATTCTTTTATTTTATTCCTGTTGACCTCATTTCCTTATCCTTTGCTATATAGTTGGGAACAAAACTATTCGAAGTGTGATTTGAGGACAAGACCAGTCCACAAATGAGATAAGTTCAGAAACTGAGGATACTGAGAAATATTTTAAGCAATTTTTTTTTTAATTTTTTATTTATTTATGATAGTCACACAGAGAGAGGGAGAGAGGCAGAGACACAGGCAGAGGGAGAAGCAGGCTCCATGCACCGGGAGCCCGACGTGGGATTCGATCCTGGGTCCTCAGGATCAGGCCCTGGGCCAAAGGCAGGCGCCAAACCGCTGCGCCACCCAGGGATCCCTATTTTAAGCAATTTAACGTGGCTATGACTTCCAAATATGTGATCAGTGGTCTTAGCTCATTTAACATATAGATGAAAAGTACTGGTCCATGTTGGATTGGGGGTGGAGGCAGTAATCAGTCCTTTACCACGAACAGTTTATTTATTGGCTTAGAACATTTGGCAATTGCACATGAAGTATTTTAAAATTCTCTTTAGCTATTCACATGCAAACTGCTGCAGAATTTATTAGATTAACACTTTGTAACTTGTATTCTTAGATATAAAGATGTCCTTGATGTTTGGAACATTCCAGAGCCTCTACTTTCTTCGGAAGGTTTTTAGGAGAATAGTCAGTGCTAGTGGGATCCATGGCTTTGAAAAGAGAACGGGCTGATGGATCTTGGGCCAAACAGGCTTCCAAATAATGGTACTCATCCCTGAGTGGCCTGAGGCTCTGGATATCACACATATACCTTATCATCTGGATACTTCATGAGTAATCTGGGTCAGGCCTAACTGATACTTGGCCACATGATTACTTTGGAATTTACAGACTAAAAAAAAAAATTTCCCCTGTGGCTCTTAAGTTCTAAAATTCCATAAATGCAAATAGCCTCATCTTGTTTGAAGGAGCTTTAGGGAGAGGTTTCATGACCTGAGAGGAGTGTTAAAAACAACTAGGCAACGAAAAGGGCTATTACACAAATGAAATTCACGCATATGCATTTTGTAGGAGCTCAACTGCATGTTCATCAAATGTAAATTTCACAAGCTTTCAGTTGAAGAGATTTCTTGAAGTGACAATTGTTGACTCTGACTACAGTGCATTTATGACCTTTCCAGAGAGAATGGGGAAGCAAAGAATCTTACTCCCCCACACACATTACTTACCACTAGTTAATCTTAATACTCTATGAAATATGTATGCTAATTGGCCATAAAAATATACACTAGTCCACTCAACTAGGAACAAAAGTCAGAATGGCTTAAGTAGAAATAAGGCAACTGGTCTAATGGTAATAAGTACAATGAATTGGGTCTTTATTTTCTGGGCGCTGGGTATATTTTTTGCAGAAATTAGACTCAAGTTCCTATAGGTGGAAGACAATGATTTGAAAACAGTAGGGCAAAACAAAAATGTAAGAGAGGGATGAGAAATTTATATATGCAAACTCGATACCTTTTATAGCCAATTATTTTTGTAGTTTGAATACTCTTTTATAAACTTTGTATAGTTTTAAAGCAGTTTTAAGATGTTCAAGGCTGGATGAAGAGATTATTTTCACTTTAAAATTGAGTAGAAAGAGGAAAGGTGTTTGAACTCTGACTCATATAACCTTTGATAGTACTGCTGACAAGCAGAGGCTCCCTCCATTTCTAAACTAAACCATGAGTGTTATGCTATTTTAGCCATCCATAATCCCAGATCTTCTTATTAGCAAAAACCAAAAGCACATTATGGTTGGATTCTTTGAATTCTCTACTTGCAGGAAGTAGCACCTCTGGTTTGGATAGCTACAAGGAATGGCAGAGACACTGGGCCACAACTATTCCAGTCTGCTAAAACATCAACATGTGACTCGTTGCTGTTGGCATCTATCACATGTACAATGCCAACAATGGAAGAAGCCAGAAGCACCGTTTCCACATCTACAGTCAACAGACATGAAATTAAATGTCTCCAAATACTAATAAGCATAATCATGATACCATGTGTCAGATATCAGCTGATTGACTGTATAGCCACAGAAATACGATGTATCCTGGGCACCAACCACTAAAATTTTCATGTTGATATGGCAAGATACACTGCCAACCAGTATGGCTATTTCCAGAAAGCATATGGAAAAGTGATAAGAAGCGACGCCTGTGTGGCTCAGCGGTTTGATGCCTGCCTTCAGCCCAGGGCGTGATCCTGGAGACCTGGGATTGAGTCCCACATCAGGTTCCCTACATGGAGCCTGCTTCTCTCTCTCTGCCTGTGTCTCTGCCTGTGTACCTCTCATGAATAAATGTATAAAATCTTTTTTTTTTTTTAAATAGGAAAAGTGATAAGGAATGAGTAGAGATAATGGAGCGATACATACGAAGACCAAAAGAAGAAAACAATTCACTTTAAAACTGAAGAGCTGTCAGGACAGGGATAGAAATAAGTTAAGGCAAAAGAATGTGAAGGAAGTGGGACTGACTGAAAAGATTCTTACAGGACTGTCAAAAAATTGGGGTAGGTACATACAACTAAAATGGCAGAAAATGTGGAGTAAAGAACTATAAAAAAACAAAACCAACAAACAAAAACATCTGTAGGACTGAGCTAAACAAAACAGAAGATACGTGTACATATAGAAACTTCAAGGGGCACTTGGGTGGCTCAGTGGTTGAGCATCTGCCTTTGGCTCAGTTGGTGATCTCGGGGGTTGTGGGATCAAGTCCTGCATCGGGGTCCCTGCAGGGAGCCTGCTTCTCTCTCTGGCTATGACTCTGCTTCTCTGTTTCTCTCATGGATAAGTAAATAAAATCTTAAAAATAAAAAATAAAAAAAAAGAAGAAATTCGAGACAAAAATAATGAAAAATAAGCATCCTCCAGTCCTTGCTTTTACCCTGGCATAAAAATGATTTTCTTAGCCTGCTCAGAGGTAGAGCAACGCTCTTGAAACCACTGACACAACTGTCATTCCCAGTGAGAAAAACAATGAGAGTTTTAGTTACTTTATGTTCACCATGCACAGGACAATCTCACTGAACTTTAAGCTTTCTGGTAGTAGCCAGGAAGGTTCCAGAGGGCAAGTGTGATTAGCTATTTACACAGGAGCCTAGCAGAGTCCTTTTCAAACTGTAGATACCTTATGAATGTTTGTTGAATGAAACTGTTCTTAATTAGTCCTGTTTCCCAAACAGCCCTGAGAATCAAATAGTTTATTAAGAAAAAAGAAGTCCAAATATTTATGACACTTATTTTGTAGCAGCAAATTTAGGATGTGACTAATGACCTAAATAGTGGGCAGCAGCAAAACATTTGCTGGGAACAGAGGAGATCCTAATGGTGGTTTTTCAAACAAAAATGCAGTAAATGCAATATGACGCCATATGAATGATTACTTGAAGTCAGTGTTAATGGGGCACTTGGGTGGCTCAGTCGGCTCAGGTCATGATCCCGGGGTTCTAGAATGGAGTACTGCACTGGGTTCTCTGCTCAGTGGGGAGCCTGCTTCTCCCTCTCCGTCTCTTGCTCCCCCTGCTTGTGTTCTGTCAAAGAAATAACAAAATCTTAAAAAAAAAAAAATTAAAACCTCAAAAAGCAGGTAATTTGGTAAAACTAAGTAATGGCTATTCAAAGTGTCATAAAAGATAAACAGCCATTCTTCCAGTGTCAGCTCCAGGACCCCCTCCAGGAAGCTGGCTCAGCCCACTATAGCCTGTAACGGTTTTTGCCAACTGAACTCAAAGCCCCATTAATGTGGCAAATTACAATATACCCTTGTGGCATCTATTAACTTTTCTTTAATATGTTTTGTCTCTTCAGTTAGACTGTAAGTTAATTAAGAATAGAGAACGTCTGACATTTCTTCTGTAGCCATCATATCTAATACCATGCAAAGGTGATTAAATAGTCGATAATAAATTTAGGTAATTTACCACATTAATAGGTTACTATTAATAGGGGAAAAAAATCACATAATCCTCCAAGTAATTATGAAAAAGCATTTGACAAATTTCCACAACCATTCATACTAAAATCCACTTCACGATAGAAAAGGACATCTTTTATAAGAATGCCCTTCATCCTTCACTGTATTTAAGGCATTTATCTAAATAATTGCATAAAAAAATAAGCAGCCCAAGGCAAACATCATACCTAAATGAAAAATTCTTTAAAACCACTTCTTTATAAGCCAGAAGGAGGCAAGAAAATTCGTTGTCACCAAATCCTACTCAACATTGTCCTAGAGACTCAAGCAGTGTAGGAAAATAGCAGAATAGAAATAAAACACAGAAAATAAGAAACAAATTTATTTGCTGATGAAATCAGTGCATGTAGAAAAACCATAGAACATACAGATAAGTCATAAGGACTAATGGTGCAGCAAGTTTGCCAGCTACAGAAATCAATATTATAAATATATATTTCTTGTATTTAAGAGCAATAGTAAGACAATACCAAATTATGCACAAAGACTGGCAAAATGTAAAAAGCTAGGGGCACCTGGGTGGCACAGTGGTTGAGCATCTGCCTTTGGCTCAGGTCCTGATCCCAGAGGTCCTGGGATCGAGTCCCGCATTGGGCTCCCCACAGGGAGCCTGCTTCTCCCTCTGCCTGTTTCTCTGCTTCTCTCCCTGTGTCTCTCGTGAATAAGTATAATAAAATATTTTTTAAAAATGTAAAAAGCCAGATTACACCATATACTGACAAGGGTATGGACAGAAGATTGTGAAAAAGTTGCATGTATCCACAAGATACATTCGGGAATGTTCATAGCAGTTTTTGTAATGTTCAAGTAACAATGGAAAATGCCCATCAACAGGAGAGAAATGGTGATCTATCCGTCGTGAAGTAGGACACAGTCCTGCAGAGGAGCGAACTACAACCTCAGAGATGAATACAGATAAACCTCAAGAAGATAATCACGAACAAACAGAAAATTGTAAAAGAATGCATTTAGGGGCACTTGTGTGGCTCAGTTGTTGTGTCTGCCTTTGGCTTAGGTCATCATTTCTGGGTCCTGGGATGGAGTCCTGCATCAGGCTCCCTGCAGGGAGCCCGCTTCTCCCTCTGCCTATGTCTCTGCCTCTCTCATGAATAAAGAAATAAAATCTTTTAAAAAATGCATTTAGTATGGTTCTCAGTCTTCTATAAAGTTCAAAACAGGCACCACTATGGATTATTTAGAGAGATCCATATAGAGACAGCTGAAGTTTAAGAAGGAAACAGGCATCAGAAAATTTAAGACAGTGATTACTTGTGAGTGGAGAGATGGGGGAGATGTTCAAACGAAAAGCATAGGAGTGCAAAGGCTCTGGTGGTGGTCTGTTCTTTGATGTGGGTGGTGAGGACACTGGGATTTGCTGTACTATTTTTTAAAACATGTATATGTTCTATATAGTTTTTTATTTTTCATGTATTGCACAATTGGGAAGGATAAAAGAAGGATGGACAAAAATGATAAAATCCTTCAAATATTGAGATAAAAAGTCTACCATGGTACCCTCCCTGGTAGGAGGGTGTAACACTGTAGGACGCATCTGCAACACATCTGCAAGAAGCTATAACAAGATAGCATACATCGACTTCTCTTGCTAAAATTGATGAGTCATTTGTCATAATGCAGATGGTTTAAGGCTGAAAGGCAGGACTGAAAACACTACTATTTTCTTATTTGAAAGACAAGAGTTTCACTTGATTAAATTTCCCCTAAATTTTTTAAGTACAAGGTTGGAAAGCCGAGGCATCCACTTTCACATTTCTTCAATTATTTGCAATAAAACAAGGAAATGTATCAAACCACAGAGGAAATTTTTCTTCCACACTTTGGAAATCTGGAAGGTACTACTTTTATGTATGACCATCCACCATAAATAGATTTAAATCCAAATTGGGCTATCGAGAAGTGAAAAAACCAATTAAAGTGTCAACACTCCCAACACCAGCCAAAACCACCTTTTGGCAAATGCAGATAGAAATGTTTGCATAACCTATGTTTTTAAGGTCACTCTCCAGATTCCATAGTTCTATTTTCTCTCTGTGTTTAGAGACTTTATTTCTCGAGTTTGGAAGAGCTGGAGATGGTTACTCAAACACAAGGGATAGCAGAGAAATGTTAAGTTTGGAAACGTGTCACGCTACAGAGCTCTGCTCATGTCTACAAATGCAGTGACGGAGGGTGGAGCAAGAAGCGGATGAGAAAACAGAGATCCAGAGACTGTCTGCAGAGCATCTGTTCCAGCAACCCAGTTGTGAGCCTTCTCCTGGACCACTAAACCTCCATCTGCTGTGGGAAGTTAACTGTTCCCCAGGTGGTATGCCCACCTGTCAACTGACAGTTGGGTATGTGCCACCAAGAAGAAGAGCAGACACATTTTGGCACAGGCCTTTGGAGCATTTCTTTAACTTAATGGCTGAACAAGACTTGAGATGAAGAGATGAGGAAACAGAAGCGGGGGGGAAAAGCCATGGGCGCTGCTGGACCCAGGCATCAGCTAGGGAATCTAGGTCACGCCTAGAACAGGCGTCTGATGGGGTATGCCACAGAGGGCGGAGAGCGACAGGGACCGGTGCCAGCCTCTGCCTTTCTGGGCTTGCCAGCCCTTGGCAGGAATTCTGGAAAACGAGACATCCCAAGTCAGACACATTTCCGTACATTCCTCTCCCTCCTCTGCCTCCAGCTACTTACGTGTGGCTAATCGACAGACTGCCAAAGCTTTAAATAATAGCAATAATAGTAACAACACTAGGATATGGAATCTATACGTATTGGCCCCAGAACTTCTAGGGCTAAAATACACATACAAAAGTCATCTCATTTTGAAGTTCTATGCTTTAAGATTGATTCCAAGTGATGTCCAAAACCTACTTGGAATTCTTTTGGTATTTGGCTTTAGAATCCTTGGCATATTCTTGTCAATACCTTTGGTGATGAAGACTTTTGGTTCTAAAGAGTAAAATTCACACGCCTGAACTATGTAGGCAGGTGCTCGATAAATACATGTTAGTGAATAAATGAACAAATGGATGGATGGATGAAACAAACATGTATGATACTTGAACAGATTCATTATCAAATAGGTGGTCAAGCAAGGAATGTAAAAAAATTAAAAAACAAACAAACATTAAAAACACATATAAAGATTCTCGTGTATGGCTCACATCTATCAGAAGCCCAGTTCAGCTGGAAAAGAGGCACTGCTTAAAAGGAGACTTAACAATAACAACAGAGCCTCTCATGGTAATCTTAAATGCAGGGAGTATCAACTTCTCTGTCTCTGCATTATTCCTGAAAGGGTTTTCATCTCTGTATCTCTTAGCCTTCCCCCTGTCCCCTTCGTCTTCAGGTCACTAAGGCACCAGGCCTCAGCAAGCTTTCCTGCCCCTCACTGGGATGGCTTCCAGAGGAATCTTTGACCAGGTCTCATTCATCACCCCGATCCAGTGGATCTTCAGGCTGTTCCTTACTCTGTTAAATCTTATAATAGCACAAATGTTGAAATCTCGATATATTTTAAATAGGAAAATAGATCCAAATTATACCATTTATCATTTTTTTCCTGCAACACAGTCATAAATTTTAAAAGTCTGTGCTGAGGAGACAGCATTCATACACATTGAGGCTTTTTTTTTTTAAAGTCTAACTGCTTCATAATTATATCCCATACACATACATACATTTTATAGGCACATTTAAATGCAGACATAAAGGAAGTATTCATAAAGGATGAGTGATGGACAAACACAAAGCCATGCTTTGATGTTAAAGATGCAGCCCTTTAGTGTTGAAAAGGACATGTAATTGAATTCTTGGTAATCACTGAGAATAGTGTCTATTGTTGAACGTAGAGCGCTCACAGAAGTCTCGTCTAGGGAGTTTGCGCTGTTCTAAGGTGCATGCTCTGTAGCTCAACTCAGACATGAAAGACATCCTGGCGTTGGGCCAAATGCCTGGTCCAGGGTGTTCTCTGGGTCCTGATGGACTCATTGCGAGACCAAACCAGCACCCGAAACCTGGCCTAACACTAACTGAAAAGAGTTGGGCAGCATTTGGCCCCAGGGTGAGGATGCTGCAAGGGGCCTTCGGACTCTCCACACACTTTAGCAACTCTGATTGCTATCTTTCCCCAGTAAAAAGAACTAGAATTTACTTTAGAGGATATTCAGATTCTCATAATCCAAAGGCAGAAGCTGTGTGTAAAGGTCTCCAGTGCAATTAGCTTCCTACACATATTCTATCCATTAAAAGACTGACTTTGGTTGTCAAACCTCTTCTGAAATATTAATTATGGAAGTAATTTCTGAAAAATGTGCAAAAATGACTGTAACGTACTCTTTCCTCTCTTAAGTATCAATGTTACACATTATTTAAGTGACTTCTCCAGGAGGGAAGTTTAGAATATACCCTGATAGGTATCAAGGGTCTGCTATAAAAACAGATTGTTTTAAACAACAGCTTATGTGGATACATATACACATATTTAAAAAAAAATCTCTATCTTTAAATGCAGATGTGTTTTCAGTGTGGTCTCAATGTGAAGGTTTCTAAACAGGGTTTAGTCTGTGAAACAATTAGTGAAACAGATGAAAGGCATTTCAGATGATTACCCCAGAGACACAATGGTTCTCAAAACTTGATGCATATATGCTATACAGGGCCAGTAGATACATTTTTGACATTTACCACCTGCCTTAGCAAACGTCACGCCAGTTAATCTTGATGTTCACCAAATTTCTGAGTTCTACCATAACTAGTTATCTAAGCCTTTTATTTAGAGTTCCTTCGAAATCACATGTCTCTAAGACACTAAATGTGCTTCCATTTCTTAAAGTGCAAAGATAAAAAGAATCCTACAAAATCTTGTCAGAAATATCTGAATTATGTTTCCATAGGACATCATTAAAGATTTTTAGCTAAAGAGTAACACATGGAAACTCCCACAAATAAAAACAACAGTAACAAAAAAGGCACCAGGGTACATAATTCAGATAGGTATTTTAAATGACTTACCATTTTCTCTCATTTCCTTAAAATTTTAAGTTTTTATCTTTTATCCATCTTTATAAGCTACTGTTAGCATACTAGGAAGCAAACAGTTTTGAAAACTGCCAACTCGGAACATTGCACCAAGGCAGGGAGTTGGTCCATCATGATCATTACACAGTACACTTGGCCCACCACAGGCATGGAGTTGTTTATCTGACAATATTTACTGAGCACCCACTATGTTTGAGGAGCTATTACTAGGCACCTATGAATATACCAGTAATCAAAACAGAGATCTCTTTCCTCAGTGAATATTTACTAACTTGATAAAAGGCAGATCAGTAGTGTCTTAACAAGAACATCAACTACTTTTGGAGTGGAGATATGGTGCCATTCTGTTAGGTAAAGAAAACAGTGGTGTTAAATCAAGACTCAGAATTCTTTGGAGATATATGAGATATTTTCTAATGAGTTCTATCCTTCAGTAGGCCTGTAGCATTTTAAAGGTAGGGAGAATTTAAGAAATCCCCTGCCACATTGAGGTTGGAGGATTTGGCCTAAAATGCCAGTCTGACTTTCCTCCATCACATGTTACCTGGGTGGCAGAGGTAGTTAGTTAGTAAGAGGTACCAAAAAAAGGAAGTATTAGATAATACAAAAGTCTCTTTTTAACTCTGTTATGGGTATTTCCCATTTAAGCACATCAAGGGTTATGTTCTTTATAGAATGGTTAATTCCCCAAATATGACATATTGTTTTAGATCTTCACTCTTTTTCTTAACCTGTTCCATCCGCCTGCAAAGACTCTTTTCTACCTTCCCTTCTGGTCTCTTATTTACAAAATCGATGAATATATGAATGGGCCTAAAAGCTGCTGGAGGTGGGTTACAGCCAGGAAACCCTAGGGAGGAGGTTGGCTGTTTACAGAAATTGCTTTTGGTGTCCTCAACTCTCTCATTCAGTCTTGTGTGATTTCTAAAAGCTAAGATAAACTGGACATAAGTTAAGCCCAAATCAGCAGACTTTCTCCCCCAAGTCCTGGAATACAATAGTCATTTTGTTTCACAAATATATAAAAACATACTTGGCTTAGTTTCTTCAGTATATTACTCTCATTTCGATGCAGCTCATTTGTAAAAAGGGTTCATCTGCAAATTGGCAGCTGGGGCCTGTCCAAGTAGCAAGAAATATTCAAGAGAAGAATTTGAGACTAAAGGAAAGAAAGAAAGAAAGAAAGAAAGAAAGAAAGAAAGAAAGAAAGGAAAGAAATGAAAGAAAAGAAAGAAATGAAAGAAAGAAAAGAATAAAGAAAATTAAGTTATGTTTTATAATTTTTTTTTGGTTTTTTTTGTTTTTTAAATTCAATGACAAGAGACTTTTGCGGTGTGGTCAAAAGAACAAATGAGCTCAAGTCCAAAGACATGGATTCAGGTCGCTAGTTCAATCTTGGGTAATTTATTATTTCATAAGGAAGTAATGCCATGTTTCCCAGGAAATCGAGAATTACCATATACACTGTATATGAAACACACTGGACACCGCACACATGTTAGTTCCCATTCATTTCAGTTTCTCTTGTGTTTCCAGAGGGCTCTTTACATATTTTTATTGGCTCATCCCATAATATACTGTGATCATCTGTTACACATAGGGAACTTGAGGAAAGAGGTCATATTTTATCCATCTTTCACATCTCTTTATACAGTATTTGGGCACATGGCAAGTGTGTAAAAAATACTAGTTGAAAAAATGAATAGTTGTTTTGTTCGGTAACTAACCAAATTTTTTTAAAAAAACAACTAAAATATGCTTAACATTTCGCACCAATGTATCTTTCTTCTTTGGGAAAATCGCTTTTGCCAATTTGCAGATAGGCAGGCATATCTATAAAGGGGCTAGGGGTTCTACAGTTAAGTCTTCATATAAAGTCACTAGGCAAGGCTTAAATTTAAATTTGGCCTAAAGTATCTTTATTTTGCTGAGCAATTCTCCTTAGCACAGCAAAAGTGCCTGAACCAGGACTGAAAGAGAAGGCCAGTCGGGTCTCTGGGCACTCTTGTGGCACAAAGAATACACTTAAATCTACATAAATACTACGCCCTAAGGCAAGAAGCAGTTGTGGAGCTTGCAGCCTTGTCCGCCATTTGTCTGGGCTTCCATTTCTATCTCAGACACAGGTTTTAAATATTCTTTCTCTGTATATAAAGTTAAAAAGCTGGCAATATCAACTGTTCTTCAGTCCCATAGGGAGATGACTTTTAGAAATGGTAGTCAAACAAAGGCAGTGTTGTGATCGATAATTATACTTTTTGGGGGTAATATATAGACTTTTGAATGTAAAAGGGAAAATAAATCCAAGAAAATCATTTTTAGGTTCCTGTAATAACATTTAAAAGCCAGGCAACATTTTCCAGGAAATTGGGGGATTTTGTTTTTGGTTAAGTCATCATTCGCTTTCACGTAAAAGGCATAAACAACAGTGAGATGTAAAATAACACCGGTTGAAGCTCAAGGTGGAGAAGGAAGGATGCTGAAATCTAATTTAGATTTCTCAATTACTCTGACAGTATTCTACGGGGACTACCTGTGAACGTGTGCACACTTATGCACGCAGACCCACACCAGAGTACACCAGAGTAGAGAGGCGCAGGGACAAATTCAAGAGCTTCCTCCCATTATCGGGATAGAAAATCACAAAGGCACTCCTGCAACATTTCAAAATGGAAAGCACAGGTACCTCAGTAAGGCTTGAATATCAGACAAACAAAAAGTGCAACGACTTGCTCCATGTTGGGCTTCTCTTTCACCTCCAAGCTCATGGTAGAGCGGCCCAACCACTATAGGACGTTTAAAGTGTGCAGCATTCAACAGGAATCGAGGGCTGGAGGAGTATTTCATAAATATAAAGACTGGAGAAAAGTCTGATGCTAGGGTACCCCGTGCGCTGCAACTCAAAGGTGAGTTAAAATCAACTTTGGAATTAATAACGCTGAGATCTCAAAGCTTTCTAATACTGGGATTTTCAACTTTGCAATTTAACGACAACCCTGCTGTTGGCCTTTCCTGACCTGTTGTGAAGTAAATCAGGCAAACTAATGTGAGTTAACAAGTCTTTTTCACACTGTTCGATCACCCTGCCTCTCTTTTTCTGCGCAGACATCGCCTTCCTCCCACTCCGTCTCGCCATCCTCCTCAAAGCACACAAAATGGCCACTGTAACCCCGCATTACTGCTCATTAGATCACAGGTTAGTCAAGTGGAACTGCCTGGGGTTCCCAAAGGAGAGCTATACTTCAAAAATCTGTCCATGTCAAATGAAGAAAAAAAACCCTGAGCGTGGGGTCACCCAGATCAATGATCAAAAGAAACAGAATGAAGAGGGGAAAAAAAGCACACCCTCGTTTTTGTTAAAAACACACACAGGTCTGATTTATTATAAGGAATACAGAGATACGATGAGGTTTTCTCTTATGCCCAGTTTTCATTTTTTTTTTTTTTTTAATTAAGTAACTTCTTGTAATCAGGGTCCTTTAGGTTAACTTAGGGGCTTTTGGAAAAGTCTATGACTAATCCTTAAGATTTCCCCCAAAAGAAAACACACTCTGGGAAATCCACTCTTTAGGACCCTTAAATATTTCCAAAAACACTTGAAAAGCAATAAAAGTAATGCAAAGTAATCCACCTTTAAGGCTTGAGGAGATCCTATTTAAATCTAAACGTAAGAATCGGTACAACGCCACTCTAAAATAATCCCAGTAACCTCTTGGGCCTTCAAAGAGAGGAAACAACAAGCCTGTCAATCACATCATGAGAACACACCAAGTGACACACTATAAAAAGCAGATTTCTGGGCTTCTGTGGGGCCTCACAGAAACCTAGAAATCTGCAGGTAGATCCACAGCTTGTTCAAGCAACTCCTTCATTTGCACAGGCAAAGTACAACATTCTACATTTGCTTTTGCATTTTTTTTTTAAGGTAGAGCTACTAACAGTATTGCAAACCTGACAAATTAAAAAATTAAGGCAGAATGATCTATCTGGAACGCGGTAGAGAACAAACTTAAGTGTCAAGTTTCACAAGTAAAAATCTCCAGAAGATTTGATTTTCCTGGTCTCCTCACAACAGCAGAAGCAAGCACACTTTGTCAGCATAAGGGTAAAAAAGAGTTTGACAAGAACACAGTCTATATGAATGGCAGTAAAATAAACTGCTTATCATTTAATCTAACCCAAGTTATAAGCATTGTGTATGGTCTTCACTGCTTTTGAAAAAATTATTTTGGTATTTGGAATTTATTCTTCAAGCACTTGCCAAAGCATATAAACATACGATACCTAAACTGCCTTTTCTGTCGCATTTCTGTGTGCTTAATAAACACTCATGACACTATGCCAGGCAGTGTCATGAGTGCCATTTAATCCTCTTCACGCCTCTGTCCAGAGAGGATAGAGACAGGCCTTGAGTAGCTGACAGCTAATCCTGCGCCTTCTATGTGCTCAATCCTCACTTCATCTTCACTATTTGCAATGAGGTAGGTTCAAGGATTATCCCCATTTTACAGATGAGGAAATGGATCTAAGTTTTTACTCCATGTTAATCAGTTGGTCAACAATAAGAGGGATTTAAATCCAGACAGTCTGACCTCGGGGCCTTACTGTCTGTCACCTCTAAACCCAGAGTGCCAAGTTAAATAGCCGTCAAGTTAAACGTGTGTATAGCCTATGATCCAGCAATTCCAATGTGACATATATACACTTGAGAAATGCTTGCATATACACACAAGGAAACATGTACAAAGATACTCGTCAACAGCTTTGTTTGTAATCACAAAAATCTAGAAACAACCTAAAAGTTTATCAATAAGAATAAATAAATAAAATTATGGCACTGTCATGCCTTGGAACATAATATATCAGTGAAAATAAATGAGATTTACATATATCCTATAATCTCAAAAAATGTAATGAAAAAACCATGACAAAGTATACACTCTAAGATGCCACTTATGTAAATTTTTATCACACAAAACATTACTGTATATTACTTAGAGATACATGCATATGTATTAGAAGTATAAAAATGTATGTTGGGAAAGATACCAACTTCAAGATACACTCACTTCTGCAGAAGTGAGGGGAAGGGGCTTTCAAAATGCATTTTTACTGATTTGTTTCTTTCAAGAAAAGATCTGAACAAATACGGTAAAATGTTAAAATTTGTGGAATCTGGATAATGGGTGGACGAGTTTCACTGTTACAGCATTTTTAGTGCTTATCTGTATCTTTGAAGTTTTTCATAATTAAAATAATTAAAGTATGATTCCTTGGATGCATATCCTCCTATACTCACAAATATGTCCTCCTGAAATCAGAGTTGGAGTTCCTATAAAACCCTGCCTCCTCCATAAAATGCTTAAAACTCAAGGTAACAATCTAGAGACTAAAGTATTAAAATTAACTTTCCTGAAATGATTATAGTATCTTACTGCACATGTCTCAGAAGTACCACCTTTAAGATAATTACTTTCATTAATATACAGTTCATATATTTCATTATGTTGTTAAGCAAAATTCATTAAGTTGGTGTTTCTAACCTTTTGACATTCAAAGCCTGGTAATCAAGTGGCCTCACTGAAGGCTGAGAGTTTTAAGGTACAGCAGACAGGGCACATGGGGAGAACAGAGAATATTTTTACTATATTTTTACCTTTTTGTAACTGCTTAAAATTGTACCATGTAGGGGCACCTAGGTGGCAGTTAAGTGTCTGACTCTTGATTTCAGCTTAGGATCCTAGGGTCATGAAATTGAGCCTGGGCTCTGTGCTCAACAGGGAGTCTGCTTGGAATTCTCTCTCTCCTTCTCCCTCAGCCTCTCTAAAATAAATAAATAAATCTTTTTTTAAGGTACCATGTGGTTTTATTAGCCTTTCAGATTATTAATTTAAATGAGATGGATTTTTTAAAGTTGAAACAAATGGATTTTAAAGATTATGTAATACTCCATGGAGATCCAAATGAAAATGACAGACACACATTTTCCATAGGATGGTAGTTGTATAATCTTAAAAGATAGAGAATGGATCAAGTAATGTCAACCATAATTCATTACAAACTTGTACATATTTGTGAGCAGAGTTGGAGAAGAGACGTTATTCCAAAAATAATTTCAGTGAAAGTAACCCAGCAATTACGGCCATATCTCTTGCTTTAACATCTTAGAAATATGACATTTTTAATAGCACACATTTTTCAATTCAGCTTTACTATGGCTAAAGAACCAGATGGCAAAATCTTGACTAACTAGAATCCAAATAAGAACAAGTACTAAAGGAATTACAAATTTTGTATTCCATTTTTAACAGATAAAACTACAAAAACACAGATTCATCTCAAGTGTTTTACCAAAAAAAGCAATGTCTAGGGCTTCATATAATATGAAGTTAGTACAAATTCAACAAAATATCCCATACTTTCCGCATCTACACTGCTAGAACTAAGGTTCTAAATAATTAAAGGGGGCATTGCGCATTAGAATCATTAAAGACTATATTTCCCTAGAGCAGAAAACTGTGCTGATAGAGTTTAAAAGACTTAATATGAGAGAAAAAGAAAAGCTTCTGGTGAAGTATAAAAGAGGATAACTATATTAATAAAGAATTGCTCTTAACTATAACAGGCTCAAGCAATCTCGTGATCTTATGCTTTACCTTAAAGTCTGTTTTCCCTTTTTCAGCTTAAAAAAAAAAGGAGCTTAATTTGCTTGTTAATATAAAAGTCATTAAAAAGTCATTATTAATTAAGGAAAAACAGAAAGATGTCCAAACTTGAGCTTTAATTAGAGAAAAACATCAAAGGCCATATACAACTATGGGAAATTGTCATCTTTTTATTGCCCCAAACATGCAGATACATGCATTTTTACACTTAATGAATCTCTACACACTGATTTAAATAATTCAGACATTTGGACTTACCTTTTCAGTAAGTTGGGGAAGTACCATTTTAAAGGAAACTTCTAGAACTGAGTAAAATGTAAATCTTCTTATATAAGAAATTTTCTTAAGTATTTATGTTTTTACGTTTTTGAAAATTAGGGTATTTGAGCACTATGATTTGCTTCTGAATAATGACAAAAAACATAATAATGATACTACTTAGTGCATATAAATTATACCTCTATCTCAAGATCTTTTGGGCCTATTTTTCAGGATCTCTCCAGTGATTATTCAGTCTTCTCTTCAATGCAATATGCGAAGGCATCATGAGAAAATCTCTTTTATAGCACGTTAACAATTGTAACTCTTCAACCAGCTGTTCTCTAAGGATTCCTCTGCCAAGCTCTTATTTTCGTTTCATTATTTCTTTGTTCTCCTTGTCTAAACTATATGCAAGTTACCCAGATTTTCCACTCTGGCCCCTTTCAATAAAGACTAGTTTTGCCTTGACAAATCATTAGTCATCACCACAATCTAAAAATAAATCATATTTTACAAATTCTACATGTTAAAATTATGATGTTCTATGGAACCTCCAAATTATTTCATGGTTCATATGCAGAACCTTCTTCCCATAAGGTTTAGTTGTTTCACTTGTCACTGAAGAAAACGATCCCAGTTATCTTATGGGACCATTTACTACCTAAGCATTCTTTATAGAGCATTCTTATTTCAGGTGTGGAGTGAAAGTAAACTCAATCTATGCACAGCATGCTTGACACAATGAAAATGTTAAGTTATAAACCTAAACTAAACAAAATGAAACCCTACTTGACTCCTTTATAGCTTAGTAGAAAACTTGTCATTTTCTTTTGTCGGAATGTTATGTGTAAAATTTCTATTTCAGAATTTCTTTGCAAAGAAGGTAATCTACATTTCACTACTGGATACAGTGACATCAAACACAAAGATCTTTCTTAATAGGCCAGTCAGGGAGAACTACATGGTGTCTGCAAAATAAGATGCTGCTTCTGTTCATTAGACTTCTGTTGCCACCTTCTCATTTGTACCGGAAGTCTGTATCAGACCTTCATTCAAAACTACTAAATACCTCCCTTTTCCTCCAAGTACTTGTGTAAATATTTAAATAGAGTCATGGCTGAATGTGGATGTCTACATAAAGAGATATTACTAAAGAAAGAAAAAAAGATTCTAGATTATCCACTAATAAAAGGGAAAAGAGGTTCTATAGACATAGCCCTCAGGTGTGGGTTAGTCCATTTTTACCAGAGCTCGAGTACTCTGGAAGAGTGGCCACTTCTAAGTGGCAGTCTATCCTTTGTACCACTGTGTAGGTCTAGCTCATTGTTTTCAGCAAAGGCACATGTGATTCACAGGTAAAGGAAAAAAAGTGGCAAGGAGAAAATTTACGTTTCTAAGGAGCAGAGTATAGTATTCATCTCAAAAGATGAAAGCAGGTATCTTTCATTGTACATTTTTGTTCATAGAGGAAGAAGACCAACAAATATGTGATTTTCATATTTGTGTTAATACAGCAGAGCTTTTCAAAGCCACTGCCAAAAAATGGACTGGTTTTCCTACCTGCTTTTTCCATGCTTAAAGTTAAGGATGTCTGCCTCATTATAAACTTTGCTGGCTCCCTAGACTTTCTGTAGTCTGGCTTTGCTGTGATTACTGGTCAAAACCTTTAATTACAGTATATAGTTTGTGCAGCTGCCTGGAAATTGGTCTCAGGGTCAGTGGCTCTTCCCGTTTCCCTCTTTCCATTCTTTTGAAGCAATATTGCTGAACTGAAGGCATTGTTCCAGCTTTCTGGTGTGCTCTGTCTGCTGCACACCATGAATAGCTTGGCAATCACTCCAGCAATTGGTTCTTCAACAGCCTTTAGGTTGTCAATTGTAATTCATTGGCTCCAGGCACCTTTTCTCTTTTCATTCTCTTGAGGTCTTTTCTTATTTAATTTGCAATAATATTAGGGAATGTCTTCTTCAGACATGTCACTAATGTCTTCCTGATTATGAGGCTGGATGTATGTTTGACATACACACACACACACACACACATATGCCTGTTAAAATGTTTCAATATTTCCTTTATCTCTGACTTGTGATGGCAGTCATTGTAGTATCTTGCAAATAATTTGGCTTAACCTTAAACTCTTCTTTCTAAAGAATAATCCTTCTTGAAATATTGGAGTTAATTCATGTAATTGGCTATATTTTTATAACTTCCCAAAGATATAATTTTTCATTTTTGTGATAATTAAGCTTTACATTTTCATCCCCATAATTATGCCCTCTTTTCTTTTAGTTTATAAATTTGAGCTCTATATGACTTCTGTAATTAGTTAAATAAGAAATAAAGGGTTCTATTTAGAAATCAATGCATATGTTTTTAGAGCCTTTCAGAGGACCTATATAGTTATTCCTCAAATACCTTTTTTAGAGATCACCTAAGAAAACATTCCAACTATTCAAAACAGGTTCAAATGCTTCTGCATTACAGGATTTTATTTTATTTTTTGGGAAAAAGGAGAAATGTCTCTAGATTTATTAAGAAAAAATAAAACCTCAGTGCATTATGTCTCAACTCCTTAGTTCTGGATAAAACCCAGCAGGGTAACCCCTCTCATTAGCCTCAGCCATCCTGGAGTAACGAAAGGTATTTTTAAGCAGACACTATGTAATAATAATAATGAAAATAATTATCATAATGATAATAACTAACGCTTATTGTGCTTTTTATCTTCAAAGCACCTTACTTTACTGACATTAACCATGTGTCCATTTTCAAATTCATTTAATTTGACAAATGTTTTATTAACTCTGTATGCTATGGAATGTGTAGTAAATGGAGTTTTCTTCTGCAAATGAAATAAATAAGGACATAAATAAGTGGAACTGGGGACAAGGAAATCGTTCTGTAAACTTTCTCCTCAGAATCATTTGTTGCCTTTGCTGAATGAGAGTTTAAATTGAATTTACTGCTTTAAAATGATTTCAATTATGTTGAAATCAACGTATACCGGTCTCCATGTGAGAAATACAAAAAGTAAGAGAGTTTGTTATGCTAGCAACTGAAATAAGCTCTATATACTTAAAATACAGGCCGTCAAAAACATATTAAAGGAACATTATTCAGTCAAGATGTCCTCCCACTTTCTAGGAGGGATTTTAGGAAGGAAACAGTTACCTGATATAAGCAAGATCCTCAAGTGGACAAACACAAATTCAAGTACATAAAAGTACATGAAAAGTATATAAAAATACATGAGAAATGGTGTAAATCCAGTAGCTAGAGGATTAAAGCTCTGTGAAATTATTAACCTGGTCAGAGTGATGAGATTTCACGAAGATGCAATTTATGAGTAATATTCAAAGGTCAGGTTTGGTGTGAAGGAAATGAGTCAGTCAGGCTGGGTCGAGTTAAGGAATCTGGATGAAGTTGATGGCATTAAAGCCAGGAGGGAAGCACCACACGTATGGTAAGACTCAGAAGTAGTACTTATTCCAACCACATATAATCAAGCACAGAGACATAAACAAGCCAGAATTATTTCTGTCCTTCAATGAGCTTGCAATCTTGAGGGGTAGGCAGAAAAGTTACAGGCAATTAATTCTTGTATTATGATTTGGATATGCCCAGGATGCTGTGCGCAGTCAGGAGGAGGACAGCCGGCTCAGCCTTCAATGTACAGGGAAACTTCTCGATGTGACCTAGAATGTTTAGGTGGTTTTCCTGGGGCAACAGAAATAGTGAGCAGTGGCTGAACATGAGTGAGAATAGAGAAGAGAATTCAATTATCAAGCACATGAACATATGAGATCAGTGGTGTTTCACTTGCATCTACAAGGAATAGAAGATAGCACTGGTTTTTAATCTGAGTATCATGAAAGATAGGAAATCTGTTCTCAATGGTCTGTGCTGAGGAATAGAGGGAAGGGGGAGCTCTGGGGAGGTAAACAACCAGGAAACTGAAAAGTACTGCAGAAGTAGGAGAATGATGCAGTGAAAAGCTGGATATGAGTAAATAAGAACAAGAAGTGGAAGAAGTTCCAAAATTTGCCAGCTTTACGACGTAAAACAGATAGGCATATGATTTACCAAAGGAAGACAGTGGAAAGGAATAGGTTGTTTTTTTTTTTTTAAAGAGAACATAATGAATTGTTTTATTTTTCAAATGTATTATACTTTGTTATCCCATCTAAATAATTTTCTCCATAGGATGGGCCTTTTTGATGCAGCACTCATTAATGGGAATTTTATTACTTTTCAGGAGGCAGGGCACATTCTCATGATTATTGCTTGGCGGGTGTGAGAAATACAGGTATACAAGTTCCCTTGAATGGGAAGACAAAAGTGGCTAGATTTAGAATCGATGAAATAAAATATACAAATTATTTTTTTCAAGGAGTACATATTTTAAAAGTACATGAATGTACAATAAAATATTCTGTTTTGGTATTCAGCTAAAAGCTGCCTCTTTCAAATACAGAAGCATCATTATTACAAATATATCTAACTATTGAAATGATGGTTATTTTCTCTTCCATGTTAGTAAATATTTTCAGGAGATCACGGAGTCATTCCGTGGAAAACAGACTTCCAGATCCTCTCATTGTTTCCCCAAGATTAAATTTTAACAGAGTAAAGTACATCTGTAAGGAATGGACAAAAAATAATTTGTATCTCATATCATTTTAGAATAAGTATACGTCCCATAAGGGAATTTTCAGACTGCTCACACAATAGGTATGTACACTGCTCTATGTGAAATCAAATCAGTATTCTAAAATGCTGCCAAGACACAGGTCAAGATACTTGGAAGACTCCTAAGATTTAAAGTATATGACACTTTACAATCATTATTGTACAAACACATGCACACTTTCTCTCCATATACAGAGAATAATAATAAACTAAGTATGCTACATGATTTAAACACTGTTTTGTATTTTCTAATAAAAGATTTGTCATGTAAAATCATAGATGATATTCGCTACTTCATGGAGATACCAAAACAAAACAAAACAAAAAACACCATTCCACTGTGAAGCAGTATGAATATAGAATGAAAATTTTAAATTAGAGGCTTACTATTTACAGATAGTGTCCAAACATTTCAATCCTTCAAAACCCTCTGACCTTTTGTACGGAGAAGAAAAAGTATAATACTTAGAAATAATTATCTATAAACAAGAATTATAAGTAAATGCAGTGGTCAAATAACATGAAACACATAGTATCACTCTCTTCCAAAAGATGTCCACGGACTAAAAAGTGAGAATGAGATAAAGTATTCTGAATACTTTATACAGAATACTGAAAGGTATTTTTTCAAAAAAAAAAATGAATATCTATAATCAAAACACGGGCTAAAAAGTAATGTTTATATCATTATAGAAATACTTGCAAATACTTTTCTCACATTTATATTTTGTTCTTTTCAAACAGAACACCACTTTCCATGGACATCACAGTAACAAACTTCATGACAATTGTAAGAAAATTGAGAAATGCTTGATGACAAATTTTAACCTTAATGCTGACATCCTAATCTAAAAGCTGGATCTTCCTGTGTCATAATTAACGAGCCATGGAACCAACAGAGTCATCTGGCCTAATAATTTTACTTCAAAAATCTTTGCTTCACAGTTCTCACATTTCTTAATATTCAAAATATTCGACAGAATTCAAAATATTTGACAGAGTTGACTCAGTACTTTTGATGTACTAAAAAAGTAACTTTTCTAAAAAAAAGTTAAACACTTTTGAATTAAGGACATGGACAAATATCAAATCAGATTAGATTGCTCAAAGGTTAAATTGTTTCTTTCATGTTGACAAAATGTGTCATTTTATAAGACAGGGTAATGCCCAATAAAACAAAACTGAGATTTTAAAAAGCTAGGAAGCAAAAGAGTCCCAGTCGGCAACTATGTAGAGGGAAAATAGGATTACATTTATTGGCTACTATATCAACTTAACTTCTAATAAAATCCTCCTGATCTATTAAATAACTTCAGAACTGAAGTATGCTCTCCTGTGGGAGTTGTAAAACAAATTAGATACAATTACAATTCAATACAAATAAAAAGCCAACCTATTTACCCTTAAGATGATTCTTGTTTTAGAGCTCTATTATTTAAATTGGACTAGGATTTTCCCTAATGAATCAAGTGGGTCTTTTGACTTAACTATAAATTTTTGTATTATACTTTCTATAGACAAACATAGTTGATATGAGTAAATTCTGGAAAACTGTGGTAACTACACCACCCCAAAGTGAATACAACAAACATCTGTTGCAAGAACTGCTTGGCTTTCAGACAGTACATAAAGGGTGTTCTTTCTCCCAGTGTTTTGCTATTTTTTAAAAAAGATTATTTGTTAAGAAACACGTTGCTAATATCAGATTCTCAAAATGTAAAATCTTAAAATTCTGTTAAGTTACACACAAGTCATTACCAGGTTTATTACAGAAGGCAAACTATGCAATGTACAAGACTCCATTCTAAAAGGGTAACAAAATAATTGGGCATGTTGCCCTCTGTCTGTGGGTTACAAAGTAATTTTAACCATTGTCTTCCTTTCTTACACTCATACTCTACAGGAGCATGGCAATGACATAGCAGAGGAGGGGAACTAAATATATAACCTCATGAGATTTTTCAACCTCTGTTGCAATCCCAGTGATAATTCAGCTTTCTCCTCTAGATCTCACCAGCTTCTAAACTCAACAATATTCCGTTACCCTCATTAAATGATAAATGAGTTCTTAAAAGTTTTACTGGAGTGACAGGATAAATAATTGCAAATTTCTTGCATAATGCATTAAGCACAAAATGTAATAATTTCAGTGGGAGGAGGGGAGGAATCAATGAGCCTTTATGACTCCTCGTCTTTTCGTAACTGCATCAAAGGCTTGTTCAGTGCTTTTGGTAAACTGAATACATTTTCCTTGATTCTGAAAGAACAAAATTTTGCCTCAGACTCAGGTATTTTGCAATTGGAAATTGCACATTTGGAAATTACACAAAGTGCACACAAATTAGCAGGTATAAATGAATAAAAATGTTTATAAGCAACAGAGCTCAGGGCAAATAATACCTTTATAATAAGGAAAAGAGGAGTAGTAAACAGATGACCACTTCTAAACATATTTCAAATAACATGTAAGTTTATACATGTTAAGTTTGCTCACTTTTTAATCTTCTACTCCTCTTCTACCCATGCCTCCTCCCAATCATTTTGAGATTACCATTCATTAAAAGTTTAAGATTCAGTTTTTACAATTCCACTTTTATGTTAACTTATTAATAAGGTATTGACTTAATCCATAAAACATTCCTGGGGCTATTTCAAGAAGGCATTATAACACTACTATACTGAGAAACTTCTTTGTCATTCAAGCAATGAGTAAAAAATAGGAAGCTTCCATTTCTTTTTCTGCCACATCCAAAGTATGATCACTTCATTATGTTTCAACAAACTTCAAGACCTCTAATAGAATTTGCCCATGTCTTCAATTAAAGTGTAAAATGTTAACACGCACCAGTATAGTATGCAGTATGGGTTTATATAACCACATGGAAAATGCCTTAAACAGTCCTCAAAATGGTGCAAATTCCATTACACGCAAAAATTGAGCGAATTTCATTTAAAATTGATATAAATAGAAAATCAAAGTCATACATGTTCTAGTATATACACGTCTTGAATAATTCTCAAATCATTCTGTTTATTCTACATTTATAGCCTCTGTCTCACTAAAGATGAATGATAAAAAAATATTTGCCCATTTCCTACAAAAGATACCTAGCCAACACACAAAGCATATTCCAAAGTAATTAACTATTAAAAGCTTCCTTTCTTTGATGTGACAGTCTTCGATTTTAAGGAGGATCACCCCGAGCTATGAATTGGGTTTCTAAAAAACATTAGTTTCTATTTTATGGTGTCTAAGGAAAAAAGTTCCTTAAAGTTGAAGGGGGAAAAAATCAGCTATTGTACATAACTTGAGTAAAGGGATTTGAAGTTATAAGGTCATTTGTCTATGTATTTCGTATATTTTATTATGGATGCAACACATTATTTATGTACAAAATGTTATAGTCTATTTGTATTCTTAATACATACCTGTATTTCCCACAATGAATCTCAGAACAATGCACCTTCAGCAAGTACCATATAATTATAAACGAATATAACACTCATAACTACCCATCATTAGATACTATTATATACATTTTACAGACAGAAAAACTGGTGCTGAGCAGTTACAAGATTTACCAAGAGCCTGAAGAACAGATCAGGAAGGCACCACAACTACAATGCCAAAGATGCTCACATTAACGATTCTGAATAGATTTGCATTGCTTTATTTTTATCTTAATTACTTAATATTATCTATATTTCACAAAACCTAGGAAGAAAAAAGGTGCTTGATGCCTACTTAACACTGCATGAAGCAACAGAGGATAGATATGAATTCTATTTAATAAGAAACCCTTGCCTTTACTATTTCCCTAAAACTTAAATAAAAATTCTCTATGTAGTACGTCTTCTACTGCTTAGTACTTTAAACTTCAAAGTGAACTATCCAAAATCATCCCACTCGCTTTAAAAAAAAAACAAAAACAACTGTATGATTGCCAGCTTGCCGATGAGAACACAAGCAAAGGAACAAAGCTCCTTGCATGGGTCCCATGTTAAGTGTGAGAGAAGTCTGGAAGTTAGAACATCTCATGTCCTTACTCCTCATCTAATTTTTCAGACTAAAGGACCGCATTGTTCCTATTAATGATCTTATTCCAAAGTCACTAAAGGAAGCACCGAATTTTCTGCAGGACAGGTAAGAAACCGATTCTGAAAGTTACAGGTGTAAAGGAATACATGAAAAGTTTTGATTCCATGGTTAAGGTTAAAATTCACTACAATCCAAGCTTTAACAATTATTCATCTATCTTATTCCTTCAGTATCCATGAATCAGAAGCTCTGCTGGGTGAGACACTGATTCTTTTTTTTTTTTTTTTTTTCGGTCCAGAACTAGACTCATGCTTTTATAGGTGAGATACAAGCTAAGAAGTGAAATTAAATGAGGAAGATAAAAAATGAGTCCATATTAAAGTGTATTTGGTACCATGGAACTTGCAAGATAAGACATCAATTTTCAGCCTGGCTGATTACAGAATAGGACTCATTGCTTCTAGTCAACAGTGAGTATTTCAGAGGGACGAGAACATGACATTTGAGGGCAAGTGATGCATGGTCATACGCACGATGCATTCCTTGAAAAGCTGGAGAAAAGAATGAACTAAGTAAGCTGGCAGGGTAAAAAATGTTCAGTATGTTCAGGCCTTCAAATGAGAAAATAGATGAGAAAAATATTCAGATAAATCTTTAACTTTGACTAAACAGTTTTTAAAAAATCTGTGCTTTCCAGGTGGAGAAAGATATACAATCAATAATTTCTATATATCGATATAGTCTTTCTACTTTAAGGTTTTATGTGGGAAAACAACACAAGCAGCATCTCCCTAATCATAGGCAAGTTTTCAGATTCCAATGTGGCAGCATAAGTACAAAAACAAGACAAAGAGTTGTCACGTTAATGAGACATACCTCTTGGACTGATCGAGCAGCTGGCTTGTCTTGATGATTGGCCAATATTAAAAAGGGTAAAGTGCATAACTGTGGGTGCTGAAGAGCTGAGTGCAGTTCATTTCTAGCAGTTTCTAAATCATCTTCTGAAGAGGCACTGTCTAATACAAATATTACCCCTTGAGATCCTTGGTAGTAGCGACTCCAATATTTCCGGATATTATCAGCCCCTGTCAAAAACAAAACAAATTTTCTTTTTTAAAAATAGCTTTCAGAAACTGAAAACACTGAACAGTATTTTTGGGAACACCCAACAGTAATTCCTACTGGAAACCAATGTAGTGTTTAAAAACTCAGTGCAGAAAACATGGTTGATGAGAACAAAGGCATGAACAGGTGGATGTGGCCTTGGAGAAGAAGCCCAAAGTTTAGGAGTCATTCATCACACCTTTCTTATTAAAATATGTGATAGGGCAGCCCGGGCGGCTCCGCAGTTTAGTTCTGCCTTCAGCCCAGGGCCTGATCCTGGAGACAGGGGACTGAGTCCTGCATTGGACTCCCTGCATGGAGCCTGCTTCTCCCTCTGCCTATGTCTTTGCCACATGCTTTCTCTCTTTCTCTCTCATTAATAAATAAATAAAATCTTAAAAAAAATGTGTGATAAAAAGCAGGATAAATACTTTTTAGATTGAAACTTAAAAGTGTTTTAGATTTTGCTTGCTAGCCCCTAAATAAATTATACTCTTTATAAAGTGAGTTTGAGCCTAACTCAGAGAACAGTGTCACCTAGCTGTTCACAGTTTTTTTCCAGATAATGAACACTATCTTGATATTTCCTAAAAGAACTACTTGCAGGTCAGGGCAGTCTTGTTTAATTTCATCTAGAAAGTGAAAACTACTAGAATAAAACTTTTATGGATCAAAGTGCTAAAATTTGTGATGAATTAAAATCTTGATACATTTGCATAAACACATTTGGCACTGTGCATACTCATGGTCTTGGTATGACAGGTATTCACAAAATAAGACATTGAGATTCTCATCAACCAGGGCCATGCCTTATTCTTCTTTGTATCCCCAATATCCAGCAAAACATATAACTTGAAGCTCACTATAGGAATGAGAGAAATGAGGAAAGGAGGAAGTGAAATTATACACTAATTAGGCTTTATAGATTTTGAGACTAGAAAGACTTGGAGAGACTGTCCATCCAGTCCAACTGTCTGAGGAAATTGAGGCCAAGAGAGGTGAAGTGAGTAATCCCCATTCAAGTGTCTAGTCAATCACAGAATTGAGATTTGCATCTGAGTAGACAACCTGTCTAGGGAGGGCATGGGCATTCTCTACTACATCATGATGAGAGTGCTTCCTTTACTTTCATTTGCTTCATGAATAGCATGGGCAGTGTGAGTATGGGGGGTGATGGAGATGGGGGGTAGGATTATTCTTTCTACGACAAAAATTAGATAAAGGTATTTCATCAGTTTAGTGCATATGATCAAGTATTAACCAGTAGTAACTACATGAGAGCCATCCATTGAATATTTAGCTCCTATGTTGAAAATACTGTGGTAAATCCTGGGCTTACAAACATTAGAGACTGGACTTGGCATGCAGTGGAAACAGCCAAATGTGTGCATCTCTTCCAAACTCTGCATTCACCATACTGGGAGCTCGAAACTGGACAGGATAGGAATATTTTCACCATCGAAATCAACAAAAGCAATCATCAGGTCTTTTCTTCCCCTGAGGACCAACACACTACTGGATGACACTCAAAAGCCCACATTTTTTCTAGGAGAAATAGGAAAAAAAAGTCATAAAGCACTGTGATAGAGGTACTTAGTAGGCAGTAAGAGAGCAACAGTTGAGGCATCTCAAGCAGACTGTGCAATTCTCCTAAAAATTATCAGTTACCAAACAGCTACCATTTATTAAGCCACTTTCTATATTCCAGGCACATGCTAGGTGTTTTCAAAAGAATAGCTCATATAATTCTTACAATCACCCTACAGGGAAGTGTAATTGATTCACAATTTAAAATTAATTTTCAAATTTTAAAATCCAAGGTATTCATCATAATACTTAACTGAAATAACCAGCTATAAAAGAAGATCAAGGACTTTTAATGTTGAGTAACCTTCAATATGTAAAGACATGGGATGTGAATAGGGGTGATATAGATCAGGTAATATCCAACCAAGAAAGCAGAACAAAACAAAAGAAAAAATAATTAAGCCAGAGATTATTTAACATAAGTAGTTAGTTGTATAAGTGATGGTTGAACTAAGAGAACAACAGAGGAATTGAAATTAACAACACCTTAGGCCAGGCTCCCTAGGCAGAGTCTGAGGCGGCACTTCTAGAACACCTAATGACAGACAGACGTGCTATTAGGACAATCCAGCAGCGAAAAAAGCAAGCTGGAATTGGCAAGGAGCTAGGCAAAGATATGGTTTCGGAAATCTAGCCTCAGCTTGATCCAACGAGGAGCTCTAGAGCATGGCCTGAACCACAGAAGTTGTCCAGTCCAAAGGCAAGGGGGCTGGGCTGCTATACCCCAGTACAGTCATTGGCTATGAGCCACCCCTAGGGAACAGGAGGGGGTAGGGGTGTGATCTCATACCCTCCCAGACATATTTGGTTGAGGCAATTACGGTCAGCCAAGGGCAGGCCTCTGGAGAAGGGTACAGGTGTGAGTCATTAGCAGCCAATACTCGCAGCAGCTGGGAGATGGATGCACTGGCCCAGTAAAGGAGATCTGGGTAGGGTACCAACAGCATCTGCTACAAGCTACATCCAGACATTATCCATATGCTAGAGAACCATCCATAAGCTTGAGGAGCAAAAGTAGCAGCAATGTTACCTGATGGTAAATGTTTAAAACAAAAATACTGTGTGTATACATATCTGTACATAAATCTATTATAAATCTTACTAAAGGATATGTGGCACATGATTTTCATCTAATATATGTGACATGTTTTACTGGACATTCTATAGAGCTCATTAATACTCACAAAATGGTTTTGTGATTTTGCCCAACTTTTGTATCCATAGTCAACCAACAGTTGCAATTGACCAAGTATAGTTCCAAAATAAATGTTGATTGTGCTAAGGTGTTTTACATGTATTGACTCATTTACCCTTGACAATCTTAAGAAGCAGATACTCTTATGGCTCTGATTTTATCAATAATAAAACTAAGACACGAAACAATTACATGATGTGGCCAAGGTTACATACTTAAGACTTATATTTAAGTCTAATGTGATTGAAATAAAAGCATCATGGACTGAGAAGGTGATAAAACTAAATAAAGAACTCTATTGCATAAACCAAGGGGGGAAAAGCAACCTGTTAGAATAAAAGGTACTTAAGTACCTATATGTATTAATGCTCAGAGTAGGAACATGTCCAAGAACATTTCCAGCCAACTAATTCAATGAATTATAAAGTATTATTCTATACAAGTCACTGAGCAAGAACCTAGAAAAAATATTTTAAAATCCATTATTCCTCTTAGATCAAATCCTCAAATTCTTTTAAGTAATAATAACTACAACAAAATCTGTACATATATTAGAGGGAATAAATACAGCCATAACAATAAGAAGGTGTGCAGAGAATCAAGTATAAAGAGAAGAATACTGATTGCATGTTTCAATGGAATTTTTCCATTCGAAATACATGGGACATATGCAAAATCCAACTCATGAGATTCATCTCTTTTAACAAGAAACTATTCCCATCTGCCACATTTAGGAACACATTAGACACCTGAAAGTAGACAAATGATGGTGAGTCCAATAAGAAAAAGAAATGCCATAATTTCTTAAAATGTCCCTTCTACAACATAATATGTGAATAATACATTATTTTTTTGAATAATACATTATTAATGGTGCAAAGACCCTTTACTTTAGTCGCCTACCACTTGGTTTTCTATCCAGTTTTAGCATATGCAGTTTAGCATTTCTGCCTAGTTTTAGCAGTTCATCACAAAAAGTGGGCTTGGAGTTGAAGTCCAGCCTTTTGCCCAATGGCTTTGGTCAGCAGCAGCCTTGACCCAGATTCGGGCCCAGGAAACCAGGAGTTGGGTAAAGGGTTGTATAAAGTTGGTCAGTCTGGGTGAGTGGATCTTAGTTTAGCCATCAGATTGAAATGAGAAATGGATAAGCCATTAACCCAACTGCCAGGTGCTTTGAGAAGTGAGCCTAACTGGGAAAATTCGAACACCCATTTGATGTCCACATCCCAACATTCCCCACCCATAAACTGAGTCCAAAGAGAGTAATGTAATATGGGACATCACATCTAACAGTGGTCTGGGGTCACTCATTTTAATGACTGAATAGTGCATGCTTTGTCTCAAATTGTTATATAAAAAGGTTAAACACTCAACTCAAACCTGGCCTATATTTTGTACACTGATTAAAAAACAAAGCGGCATCTTAACAATAGAGAGGCTGGGTGGAAAGTGATACCCAGTGTCTAATCGCCCAAGGTCTGATACTGCCTTACAATGGTTGTAAGGAGCTCTTGGTAAACTAAGAGTTCATTCTGAGAGCTAGTTAACCCGGAGTGCCTGGTTCAAGCTACTACAAGGGCAAACATAACACGTCTTCATTATGCAAGGTTCTTTTTTATGGCACATTACAGCAACTATGGACAGCTTTTCTATGGTACACTATGAAACATTCTCTTATTATTAATTCATCTAACAGACGTTTACTGAGCACCTGGCACCATCCCAGGTGCTGGGGACATAGTGGCAAACAAAACAGACAAAAACTTCAGTCTTGATAGTCCTTACATTCTTTACCAGCAGAGTCAATCTACCATTACAGAGCCTAAAAATGCCAAGTATTTGTTTTCCAACCTCTCTCTCATGGTATGGACAGCTGATTTGTTTCTGGCAAACTGCGTCTCAACACAGTTCTGCTGGGAGCTTCTGGGGGAAAAAATGTGTCCCTCAATGAAAAGAGATGCCAAAAGAGAACCGCCTCTCCTAGTTTTGTTTTGTTTTGTTTTTAATCTTATTAGGTAAGAAGATGACACTTTGGACTGTGTTAAACTTCTAGCCATCTTGAAGGAGACATACCAACATATGGAGGATGTCAGAATGGGAAGACAGAGCCTGGGTCCTCGAGAACACCACCCAACAGCAGTACCAACCAACTACATTATAAGGACCCTTTATTCTGGAGTGCAGTAAATGCCTATTATTCAAGCCAATTTTAGAAATATTTTGTTATTTGCAGCCAAAAAATGCTTAGTTCCCTTAAGAGGCCATAAATAATTTCTTACAAGAGTTGTTCTTTGAAAGATAAATCCAATGAGCTAAAAAACAAAAACAAAAACAAAACACAGGGAAATACAGGAGTCAACAATAAAAACAGTTGTTCAAAGCTGTCCCTATGCGGGAGGTGGAGGTGGAGTGTTGTCCCTATGGAAAATCTGATCTCCAGACCAGTGATACCTAACTAAACTTTTTGTGATAAATTGTTGTATCTGTGCTTTCCAATATGGTAGCCACTAGCCACTGTGTCTATAGAGTATTTGAAATGTGGCCAGTGCAAGTGAAGAACTGAATTTTATCTAAATTTACTTAAATTTGAAGCTCAGATGCCACATGTGGCTGATGGCTGCTGTACTGGATTGTGTGTTCTAGATATTCCTCTAACTTATTGCTGACTGCTAGAAACCCCTAGAACAGAATAGTTACAGATCTAATCCTATCTCTGACAGGAAAAGTACGCAGCCATGCTGGTATAGGAGCAGTTCTGGTCAGTCTGATCCAAAGAGATGGTTTGCCAAAGGGCTATGTGTAGCTAGCCAGGCTAACTAGGATGACAATATCCATTTTGGTCAGCCACCCTGTCATGGTATATAGAGTGAGGATGAAGACTCAAGATTGTCTACTCTTTCCATCTTCTTACCATAGTCTTAAGAAAATGAAGGAGAATAAGAATATTTTCCCTCTGGAAAACTTAGTGAGATTGGAGAACCCATAAATGAAGCCAATTTTGGAGAATTTTAATTGTAAATTAATTCTTCAAATCTTAGTGAAGGAGGATATATCCTTGGAATAAAAGCCACCTCGGGAGTATTACTTTAAGAAGAATGGTATCCAGCATGGGGAGAAGACGCTGAACGAGCAAGATGGGAGAGAAGATAGATAAGTAATAATTTTAAATTCTTTTTTTAACCCCTCCCATCTGTGGAGTCTTGGTCTTTCTGATGGGTGGTTCCTTTAATTCTTTTCATCTTCTCTCCATCAGACTCACTCAACCTGTTTTTAAAAACTGAAATACTAAGAAGATTAAGGCCTAAACTCAAACTTTTGTTATGGACCTCCCCACACCCCCACTTCCCAAAAGCCAAAATATCTTAAATTAAGCCCTCCTTAAATGGTCAATACAAAGTATAAAAATGTGAAGATTCAAAATCAAGTTCTCCTAAGAGAGGCTGTATTGTCCTATTTTGCTTTCAAAGTCAAAAACCACTCTAGATAATAAAAGAATTTTAGAAAAATGAGATCTTTATGAAAAACAAAAAAAGATCTTTATGATTTTTAGCATCACTAAACAGGATCAACTGTTAAGCTGGAGGAGACCAAAGTCCTCAGGCACACAGTGAGATGCACTGAGAACACCCACATAGAATATAAAAGACGATTAATACCTAGTCATCATCCACCCCCACCTCACCGTCATATTACATCACACCTAACCTTGTAAAGGTGTTTATATACATCACCTCACTTAACTTTTTAGGAGTTATTATCCTTATTTAATGGATGAAGAAACTGGGAAAGTTTAAGAAATTAGAAAGTTTAAGCACTTTTCTCCATTCCCAGCTAATAAATAGCAAATGTGCTATCCAAATTTTGAACTGATGCCAAAGACCATGTATGCTTTTCTACTACATGGGTGCTGTTTCCCAGAGTGGAAGAGAAGGAACATGAGATAAGAAATCTCAGCTAGCGACAAGTAATGACCAGTATGAGGAGAGAATATAAATGGCTTTGTAAGTCAGGCAGTGTCGGGGCTGAAGACAGAAGTAAGTGGAGGAGTATTATAGAGCCGTGAGGGACATTAACTGGGTTGACCAGGCATTACCTGTTAGTACTTAGGGCAGATGGCATTACCTGCTCATAGCAGAGCTTCTTCCAGTGCTAAAGGGCCAAGCCTCTAGATTTCTTTTTTTTTTTTTTTTAAGTTTTAAAAATTTCTTTATTCATGAGAGACAGAGAGAGAGAGAGAGAGAGAGAGAGAGAGAGAGAGAAACAGAGACATAGGCAGAAGAAGAAGCAGCCTCCCTGTGGGGAGTTGGATGCAGGACTTGATCCCAGGATCTGGGATCACAACTACTGAGCCACCCAGGTATGCCAAGCCTCTACATTTCATAAACCTAAAAAATGAATACTCTCCACACTCCTGGACATATAGCTAATGCATAGCTTGAATAAGATTTGCTTAGTAAGGTATATCCTGTATTTATTAGAAATCTATGAAAAAAATGTGGGCAAGAAAGAATAAGTTTTTCCTTCTCCCAAAGGGTGTAAGAGAGTCAGTAAAGGAACTATGTTAACAAATGGTTTCTGCCTTATTTTGGATTCCTCCAGTGTAAAGAGTTTATTCAAGCGGCAAAGGCAGAAAATGCTAGTGGCAGAGTGAGGAAGTGGGAGAGGGAAAGAGACAACCCACGAAATGAGCTATCCAAACAGCAACCACTGTGGGTAGCCTGAACTAGTCATGCTAAAACTGAGAGCCAGGCACCAGTGGTGAAGCATTTGGGGCCTCATCCACCTACCTCCCACTAGTGGTTGCTTGAGGAGGATGGCACATTATTTTCCTAGCATTTTTAGCTTTGCCAAGGCATTGAGGTCTCAATAATTCTTGAGAGGGAAAGGCCTAAGACCCCATAGGGATTTTAGAATTGTACGTACTTGTTATCTTTAATATGCAAAAGTGACCCCTGGGATCCAAAACTCAGGCATATTTGGAGTGGTTTTCCAGCAGAAATAAACGTGTTACACTGAACTATCTTTATACTTACTCTAACTCATATCCAAAGATAGGTCAGCCAAAGTTGGGAGCGTAATTGCAAAATTAAGAGGTCTATATAGGAGTGGTACTAATCTCCTTGGTCTTGTTATGTTGGAATTCTCACTCAATGTCACACGCTTTAGGGTCTAAACATGTGCAGCCTTGGAATCTGAACTTCAAATAGCACATCCCTGGAAAATTCTGAAAATTCTGGTCCCCACCTTTTACAAAACAAAATGCCCCAAATTATACAAAACCTGATAGATCGATTGCCTTCTTCCCACCTTATTCCCCCCGCCCCCACTTCTTCCCTCCCACACACAAGTATTCCGAGGGTCCAGGTTACTCAAAGCACAATTGCACATCATTACCTTCATTGTAAAGTTCTAACTCCCGTACCTGAGGACTCTGCCTTCCATCTGATATCTTGGCCTCCTCTACATTCTCATTCTGGTCCACACCCTCAACCACTTCCCATCAGGATCACCAGAATGGCCTTCTAACTTGTCTCCTTGCCTCTGTCCTGGAAGTACTCTGATTTTATTAATACTGATCCAGGAGACTAGCTCATGCTATATCACCACTCTGCTTAAACACATCAAATGCCTATAAAATTTGGATTCCCAAATTACACAACTTAGCATTAACAGTTTTCTGTGCCCTGGCTCCAACTGGCCATTCCTACCATATCTCTCTATTCCTTTCCACAAATGCAACTTGCTCTCTCCTGGACCAGATGAGACTTTCAGCCTCATGCCGTTGGTTGTATCATCTCCTGCCTGGAGTTCCTGCCATGTCAGGCTCCTATACAGGAAAATCACCACCTGCCCTTCACGGGCCAGATCACCGACTTCACCAAGCCTTCCAACAGTCTTCCAGCTGGAAAGAACTTCTCAGAAACTCTTAATCTATTTATTTTGGTGCTCTTCATGAACACTTTTTACTCTGTAGCATAGTTATCTGAATATACATTTCATCTTCCCGGTTAGACTGAAAGAGCCATCTGGGAGTTCTGTGTATTTGTGTACCTCATTCATTTTTACACTCTGAATGCATCTAACACAGTCTTACACAATCACTATTTTTTGAACGAATTAGTTGACCTTTTATTTTTATTTATTTTTTTAAAGATTTTTTTATTTATTAGAGACACAGAAAGAGAGGGAGAGAGAGAGAGAAACAGGCAGAGGGAGAAGCAGGCTCCATGCAGGGAACCCGATGTGGGACTCGATCCTGGGTCTCCAGGATCACACCCTGGGTGGAAGGCGGCGCTAAACCGCTAAGCCACCGGGACTGCCCTAGGTGATCTTTTATAAAATGTATACTCAGATTTCTTACATGCAGAAGGTAGGATTTACCTTACAAAACATTTCATGATACAGAAATAAGCTATCTTTTTGGTGGCTGGTGGTAGTTTGTGGCTTATAGTTATTAGCACATAGTTTTTATGTTTCTGGCACATACTCTGCTCTGCAAGGAATTGCTCACCCGACATTTTCTATTTAAAAAAATTTTAATTTCACATGCACAATAAAATTACACTCTATTCACAGCTTCTTGCCTTTCTCAGAGTTAGGCTTTAGTATTTGAAAATGTGCAGCTATAATGTTGCATGTGTGAAGCACTGTACTAAAACACAAATGAAAGTATTACCCTGTGCTCTCCGTGATCTGTCAGACTGTCCTGATGCTCAACGGAACAAGCAGCTATGAGAAAATGAAAGTGTAGAAAGAAAAAGCTGTGGGAAGGGTTGTGGGAAAATGTTCCCTTCTGTACTCCCGTAAAGGCCAAGGGCCTACTGCCTAGAAGACCCACAAAACCAAGGTGATCACTATTTGCATAGCTCCAAATGTTTACTAAGCAGCAAATTCCTGAGCTGTTGGCCTAACACAAAAAGCAAAAAGCACATTTTGTAGTATTGTGGAAAATCTGGGGGCCAGACTGGGAGAGCTAGTCTGGGAACAATTTTGTTGCAATTCCCATTGACTAAAGCAACAAATTGGGAAGAGCCAAATGAGAATTTTCTGGCTGAAAAAGAAGGCACTTTTTCTATATTCGGGGTGAAATACAATCTTTTAATACTGTGGAAAGGCAATGGCATTCTATTGTAGCTTACCATTCTTCCCCACCCTAGTACGTTTTATTGTAAAGTTTAACTTACACCAACCATGTGACAAAATTAGCAAACAACATGAGGTTCTAGATGAACATAAATTCACAGCCCACAAAAAAAGTTTAAAACCATCTAATGTCTCATCCTACATAGCAATAAAGAATAATTAGAACAACAGATTATAAGCTTTGACCTTCAAAGGTAGAATATTAGGCTCTTACTCTAACTGTAATGTCTTTTCTGTGATTAATTTGACCTCAAAACATTACTAATAACCTACTCACGTAATAAAACCTTAAGGGGTTTCTGCTTGGGCCACAACATTTATTTGATCCCACTCCTATTTACCCTTCTTTTTTTTTTAAAGATTTTATTTATTTATTCATGAGCGACACAGAGAGAGAGAGAGGCAGAGACACAGGCAGAGGGAGAAGCAGGTTCCATGCAGGGAGCCCGATGCGGTACTCGATCCCGGGTCTCCAGGATGAGGCCCTGGGCTAAAGGCGGCGCTAAACCGCTGAGCCACCCGGGCTGCCCATCCTTTTGTGTTTTAATACTATCATTCTTTCCTTTTTCAAAGAGTTGAGAGAGTGTGGGTGTACGTGTGCATGAGGTGGGTGGAGGGGCAGAGGGAGAAGCAGGCTCCCTGGCAAGCAGAGAGCCCCATGTGACCATGACCCTAGCTGAAGGCAGAGCCTTCACTGACCGAGCCGCCCAAGTGCCACAATACTCTGTCATTCTTGATGGAAATGCTTATCACAACACTTACAGGGAGATTTAAGTTTTCTCTTGTGGACTCTTATTTGTTGCCACCCTATGGATTATACAAGTTTGGTGAGCTTCCATGTTTAGGCTCAGGCATAAAAGAGCAAGTGGCAAAACACCAACAGTCTAAGCTTTAGGGAAATGACACCATTGTTTAATAATGTTTGTCAACTAATATACATTATAATCTGAATTCTATAATTAGACAAGTCAATATACTTTACAAATCATAAATAAATAGGGGCTGTTGTCAGTGTAAGGATCAATTAGGCTCTAAAACTTTTGAATGGCCCCAATTTTTTCAGAATTTAGTACACACAATTTTCCTTGAAGGTAAGGCAAGCACTGGCTTGGTAAAACCTTGGGTTTAGTAGTAAGAGGCAAGTTAGCTCAGATAGAGGGTAGGATAGTGGAATGATTTAACATGGATCCTGAAATCAGACTCACTGGGTTCAAACTCTAGTTCCACCACATGTCATCTTAGTGACCTTAGGTAATTGGCTTAGTTGTTCCAAGCCTTGGGGTGTCCCTTTCATAAAAGGGAAGAGTAATAATACTTAGGTACCAATAGAATCATTGAGATGGACCCTTTCTTCTTTATCCTATATCTCCCAAAGCCTCTAATAATTTAAATTCCCCAATTTCTTCCTCTCCCATTGTTGTCGGGGGGGTGGGGAAGAAATCTAAACATCAAAAAGACTTCTCACCTTCAGATAAGTATGCACATTCCTTTACTACAAGCAGTCTTAAGCTATATTTTAAAAGCAGCAGTGTGATTTATCAATTTAACACTAAGATGACACTCTCATTTTATAGGATGAGAAAACTCCAACTGGTCACTACTACAAACTGATCTCACATGTGTCTGTGTACCTTTAGGAGTGGATGTTACCTACAAGGTGATGTATGGTGGATTTACACATGGCTATTATTATACTTTACATGTCCCTCCCTTTTGTTATAAAGTCAAAAACTGGTGCATTTATTCAGTAACTCATATGACTGTTATAGCTAGAATTCAAGACGTGTGGGTTAAGGAAGGGTTGTCATTTTGGGGGAAGTGTATTTTTTTTTAAGGGACTACATTTATTTATTTATTTATTTATTTATTTATTTATTGACTACATTTATTTATTTATTTATTATTTATTTATTTATTTATGATAGTCACACACACACACACACAGAGAGGCAGAGACATAGGCAGAGGGAGAAGCAGGCTCCATGCACCGGGAGCCCGATGTGGGACTCGATCCCGAGTCTCCAGGATCGCGCCCTGGGCCAAAGGCAGGCGCTAAACTGCTGCGCCACCCAGGGATCCCTTTAAGGGACCACTTTTAAATAAAATGTAAGTGGATTACGAATAGGGAAAAGCAGGCAAAACTAGGTCCAAAATGAGCTCTTTTTCTCAGGAATTTTTGTATGTGTTTATAACCTACTTTCTCACACTCACAGCTTTTTCATAGCTTTTATATAAACATGCCACTTTCATCAGGTCTCTATCAATTAACTTTGTTAAGTAGACTCAAGATCTTCCTTGCTCAAAGGGTTCACTACTACGTCTCCAGGTGTCTATGCAGACTCTGGCACAGAGCATATCTCCGTATCTGTTGATGAAGTTATAAGTGAATGAAAGGATGAACACATGCATTATTTGCCCATGAATGAGTATAAGCAGTCTCATTTTTATATAGTCTAAAATATTTTTCATGGCTCCCTTCCTTTTCTTTAAAAAATATTTATTTTTATTATTTTAGAGAGAGAGATTGAGCACAAGTGGGGAGAGGGGGAAAGAGAGTATTCCAAGCAGACTCCCTGCTGAGCATGGGGCAGGATGGGGAGCTTGATCTCGGGACCCTGAGATCATGACTTTGCTGAAATTATGAGTCAGCCGCTTAACTGATTGAGCCCTCCTCCCTCACTTCCTTCCCTAATTCTAGTCTGAAATGCTCCTTTTTGAGCTTCTTTCTAAAGCAGAGCAGTTCCTTTTTTTGTCTTCAGAAGCAGGTTTTCCCTCTGTCTTTCAAAACTGCCATTATAAAAGGAATACTAGTGATAAGATAACTCCACTTCAGACAATTCCAAATGAATAAACTCTGTAACCATGGCTGGATG
Source organism: Canis aureus (assembly GCF_053574225.1). Taxonomy (NCBI): domain Eukaryota; kingdom Metazoa; phylum Chordata; class Mammalia; order Carnivora; family Canidae; genus Canis; species Canis aureus. The sequence goes on along the minus strand of NC_135614.1, from coordinate 63,148,609 downwards.
AACGACTAGTTAAAATGTCCTTAAGGTAATCAGACTTCCTATTTTTACACACTATATTTAAATGAGATTAGCCCACCACATCACATATACCATTAAACAGATTTCTTCATGTGTAGCTACATCACCAAATCAATAATTGCCACCTTCTGTCTTTGAAGCTCTGTGATGTCTCTGATTATCTCAAGAGGCAAGTGGGGGATCCCTGGGTGGCGCAGCGGTTTGGCGCCTGCCTTTGGCCCGGGGCGCGATCCTGGAGACCCGGGATCGAATCCCACGTCAGGCTCCCGGTGCATGGAGCCTGCTTCTCCCTCTGCCTGTGTCTCTGCCTCTCTCTCTCTGTGACTATCATAAATAAATAAAAATTAAAAAAAAAATTAAATCAAGAGGCAAGTGGAACTTTCTTTTTTTTTTTTAAGTGGAACTTTCAAAATGAAATTAATTTTAATTAACTTCAAGATATAAGTATGTATGTATCATCCAGCACTTGGGGACAGAAGGTTACACAAAATAGAGTGTCACAGGATAAAAAGATTAGGAATCAGTGCACTAGCCAAAGAGAAGACAAAGGAGTTTGAAACACTGACTGAGGTCAAGCACCTCATTTCCAAATACAGTTTCCCATGAAGAACACCCTCAAAAGAAAAGAGTACAATTTAAACGGTGCTAAGTCTAATGTCTAAGTTTTATTTAGACTGGGTTAAAGAATATATTTGCTTGGAGGATCCCTGGGTGGCTCAGCGGTTTAGCGCCTGCCTTTGGCCCAGGGCGCGATCCTGGAGTCCCGGGATCGAGTCCCGCGTCCGGCTCTCGGTATGGAGCCTGCTTCTCCCTCTGCCTGTGTCTCTGCCTCTCTCTCTCTATCGTAAATAAATAAATAAAATCTTTTTTTTTTTAAAGAATATATTTTCTTGAAGATAAAGAAGAGATTATATGAAAAGAAACATTTATTAGGTATCCAGGAGGGTTCCACAATGCTGAGTTTTCTTGAAGATCTCATATTAGGGCTTATTTTCAGAGCTGACTAATGAGGACCTGTCACTCCATTCATGTCCTTCATATTTTAGGTAAGTGAAACAATTAAGAGTAGATGTGTATAAAAGTATGCCAATCTGACATAAGATCAGTGTCCTTAAAAAAAAAAAAAAAGACTTTCAACACATTTATCATATACTTGTTGCTATTTTGAAGAGTTTCTCTTATATACAAATGGCTAAACTATCACACAGCAATTAGGAGAGAAAACACTATCCACTCCACTCCCATTCTTTGGTTTGAATCCTTCAAGATCTATCCCTTTTTTAATTAGAAAAATGATGGCCTTGCTCTAAACCTCAAAAATCAGATCATTTCATTCAGTACACACTCTATGTGCATACACATAAGAGCACAGTCTTAGTATACAAATCAATCTAAGGTTATGTATCGTTATTTATTATTTATTTATTCATGACAGAGAGAGAGAGAGAGAGAGGCAGAGGGAGAAGCAGGCTCCACACAGGGAGCCCGACGTGGGACTTGATCCTGGGTCTCCAGGATCATACCCCAGGCTGAAGGTGGTACTAAACCGCTGGGCCATCAGGGCTGCCCTAAGGTTATGTATCTTTGTAAATAACCCATGTCTAAGAAATAATTTCTGCACAAAGTAGGAAATATTAAAAGAATGACCCACATTTTATATTTTCACAAAGCCAGGAACCACAGTTCTCTTTGTTGATACCTGCCATAATGGAGTCACAGGTACTCAAATGACCTTTGAGTTACATGAGGAAGGTTCAGTCAAGAAAAGCATATGATCATCCTAATGGAAATAATCAAAAGCCTCACAGAGACATTAACAGTAAAGGCTCCTCATGATGGGAGGCAGCCTCCAAGACGGCCCTCAGTGATCCCCACTCTTGGTGTTGAGGTCTTTGTGCAATCTCCTCCCTGTGTGTGGGCTGGTCTAGTATCTTACTTCTAACTGACAGAATGTGGCAAAGAGGGGGGCACTTGGGTGGTTCAGTCTTAAGCATCTGCCTTCTGGTCAGGTCATGATCCCAGGGTCCTGGGATGGAGCCCTGTGTGTTGCTCCCTGCTCAGCAGGGAGTTTGCTCCTCTCTCTCCCTCTGCCCCTCCCCCCTGCTCATGCTCTCTAATAAATAAAATGTTAAAAAAAATTATGTGGCAAAGGTGATAGGATGTCACTTCCATGATTAGGTTATAAAAGACTGTAACTTCCATTTTAACAGATTAGCTCTGTGGCCTTTTCAGTCAGGATGCTTTTATGAAACAACTGCCATACGGCAAAGCACATGTGCCCAGGATCTAAGGACATCTTCTGGCCACTGTGGCCAGGAATGGAGCCTCTCAGTCTAAACATCCCTGAGGAACTGCAATCCACCAAAAAAAAATGAGACATTACAAAGGGATCCTTTTATGGCTAAATATTTCACTGTATAGATATACCACATTCTGTCCGTCTATCTGCTGATGGATATGTTGGTTTTGTTTCTACCTTTTGGCTACTGTGAATAGAGCTGCTGTAAATATTGGTGTACAAGTTTTTGTTTGAACACCTATTTTCAATTCTTTTGAGTATATAACTAGAAGTAAAATTGCTGGGTCACACGGTAATTCTATGTTTAACTTAAAAAAAACAAACAACCTACTTTCCTTGATAAGTCTCTAAGTTTCCAGTAAATTGTTAACACAGGAATAGGTAACAAAGTTAAAGAGCCTGCAGCTAGGTAGCAACTTCCAGAATGTGAGTTAATGAACTAAATCAGGGGGTGGGGGTGTGTGTGTGGGGGTTACTGACAAGTCATTATTGCTCTAAGTAAATAGCACCTACTGACTTTTCAAAATGTTTCTTTCAAAGGCAACATTAAAAAAAAAAAGATTTTATTTATTTATTTGAGAGAGTGAGAGAGCACAAGCAGGGGGAGGGGCAAAAGAAGAGATAGAAACAGGCTCCCCACTGACAGGGAACCCAGCTACAGGGGCTCAACCCCAGGACCCTAAAAATCATGACCTGAGCCAAAGGCAGATGTTTAACTGACTGAGCCACCCAGGTGCCTGATAAAGGCAACATTTAAAAAACAAATTGTTGTGAGGGCTTACTGAGTACCGCGTACTACACTCTCTATTGTACAAGTAAGAAAATAAAGAGACATGGTCTCTGCTTCTAGAGTGCACAGATTTCCAATTAAGAATTCTCTGATTTTGGGACGCCTGGGTGGCTCAGTGGTTGAGCATCTGCCTTCGGCTCAGGGCGTGATCCTGGAGCCCCAGGATCGAGTCCCACATCAGACTTCCTGCATGGAGCCTGCTTCTCCCTCTGCCTGTGTCTCTGCCCCTCTCTCTCTCTCTCTGTCTCTCATGAATAATTAAATAAAATCTTAAAAACAAAACCAAACAGAATTCTCTGATTTTCCCCAGAATTTCTTTTCACTTTATATGTTCTCCTTGGGAATGTCTTTACTTATTGTTTCAGCTACCTCTAATATCCTGAAGACAGTTCAAATGTTCTTATCTAATTTTCTCCAAAGCCCTAATATTCTTATTTCTTACGTCTATCTATCATGTTTTATTCCCTTCTAGAAGTTTCCCAGGTAAATTGCAACTGTCCCCATATGAACTCATTCTTGCCATGCATTCTCTTCTAAACCAGTCTCTTGGATTCCCTATCTGGGAATTGAGAGCTACCCAAACCATGAATCTTCAGAGTCATTCTTGACTCTTTACCCCTTTTTCCTAGTAGTCAGTCAACAATCACTCAACTTTACACTCTGCATAACTGCCAAGCTCTTGGACACTTTGAAACTCCACCATACATTTTTCCTCTGGCTGTTTTTCCCCTGCTCTGGTCATGTCTTACTGGGAAAAAAAACCCTATGCACGTTTCAAGTCTATATCCAAACATCTCCTCTAGTGAAGCCTTCCTTAATTTTTACAAAATTGCTGTCTCCATCATTTGTTATTCTAGAGCAAACTGTACATCTCTCCAATGTTAGGATACTTAACAACAATGAAAGTGTTTTTATGTCTAGTTCCTTATGACTGCCCTGGATTGACAATCTCTACTTGTGTTTTGAGACCAATTCTTTTGTATACTTCACAGACCTAGAATCAGAACAGACATATAGTTCTTAATATACATGTGCTGAATTAAAAATAGCCATCTGATTTATATTACTCATTCACTTAATCAACAAACAAGGATTTACTGAGTGGCTTCTATGTACCAGACATAGTTCTGGGCACCAGGATAACAGTGGCCAACTAGGTAGGTGTGGCCCCTGTCTGACTCATGAGCTCATGGTCTCGCATGTCACTGAATTGATATCTTTATGACACTATGTCATTTAAGCTTCAATTTACACATGCTGAAAAGTATTTTCCATAAGAGCATATTTATTCTTCTGATCCTTAAAGTAATAACAATTGGAAAGTTAAGTTTCTTTGGATGAGTTGTAAATAAAATTATTTTACTTCCAACGTCATCATCACTGCATTAATTTAAAATAAACAAAAACAAAAACAAAACCCTCCTTGCAGTCTCCAGGCATATGACTATACAATATACTAAACATATATGGGATACCTCAACTATCCAGAACACAGCCAAAAACTAGGAGCCATGGGGCAGCCAACAGAAAGGGCCCAAAATTAACATTCTAAAGCTCACATGCTTAACCACTCTAAAAAGTCCCTTAGGCCCACACAAAAATCTTGCCTAGAAAAAAAATGTGATCACACTTAGTTTCTTGGCTCCCTGCTCAGAGCATATTAGAAGTAGTAAATCATTATGTGGAAGACAGAGGAGAAATAAAAACCACCAGAGACAGGCATGTGGACAGTAGCAGGAAGAGACAGCCACAAAAGAAACCAAATAAAAAAATTAGAGCATTTGAAAAGAAAAAGGCAAGATCAACAATTATGAAAGAAAAAAAAGGCAAAGACTAGAAATAAAAAGCCCAGCAGTTCAGATTTAATGCAGCATGGAAGACCCACCCATTGCCCTCTTGACAGTATTATAGGGTTTTTGATGTTCATTAAATACACGATGTATTATACTCCTGATATCTTCATTATCATGGAGAATTTTGAACATATATAAATAACCAAAAAAGTATGATGAACACCATCACTCAGCCTTGACAACCATTAACTCTGGCCAATCCAGCCTCACCCTAATTCCGCCATTGTATTATTTTGAAGCAAGTCTCAAACATCATATAGTTTCATCTGCAAATATGTTGGTCTATGTTTCTAAAAAGATAAGGATTCTCAAAGACATAACCAAAATATCATCACTTCTCAAAGAAATTAACAACAAATCTCCAGTTGTTCAAATAACATTTCAGTACAAGTATATCTTCAGCTATTTCCAAAATGTCCAAGTGAGATACTACTGAGGAAAGTATAACATATAGGAATTTCAAAGTCTTAAAATCAAATTATAAGGTTTTCAATCCATTCTCAGCATTAAAATATCTTAATATTTCATCAAAATCTATTTTTATTCTCTTAATTAGTTTAATTGGTTAAACGCCAAGTGAGATACAGTAAGTGTTCTAAGAAACACCTTCTTTGCTAATGCAACAGCTAATGGAAATGTTACTGTCAAATTATGGTACTGCAGTATTTTAAACTTGTTTAAAGGAAGATCTTTTATGGAAAAACTATTTGTTAAGATAATTTTGTTTACAGTCTACAATAGCTCTTATAGGTTTGAAGTGTAACAACTTGATTCATTATTTCAAAGCCATATACTAGTTCCCTGAAATGATCAGGGATGGTCTATTTACTTATTGGGAGACCATAGGTAACCTTGAGAGAATTTTATGTCACAATCTAGTTGTACTGGTACTAAGTTGTAATTATCCTTCAAAAGGAAGCAGGATGGGGGCACCTGGGTGGCAAGGTTGGTTGAGTATTCCATGCTTTGGCTTCAGCTCAGGTCATGATTTTTGGGTCATGAGATGGAGCTCTGCCTTAGGCTCTGCAGAGTAGAGTCTGCTAAAGACTTTCTCTCCCCTCTCCTTACTGCCCCCTCATTCTCTAAAATCTTTTTTAAAAAGTGAGTAGAATGAAACAAGCATAATGATACACACATGAGAAATCTAGAATTTATCTTTGTTAACCATAATCTGGAGAGGAAGCTAAAAGAATTAGAACACAGGGAGATTGGTATTTTCTCCTTACAATTAGAAGCTATGGTTTTGAAGGAAAAGTAAATAAATAGGACTATCAGTACTTGAATTGGGAACTGGAAATATGTGAGGGGTGTGTGTGTGTGTGTGTGTGTGTGTGTGAGAGAGAGAGAGAGAGAGAGAGAGAGAGAAGAGGTAATCTGCTCAGCAGAAAGTTCAAAACCTCTTTAAAGTGAAATCAGTGAGAAAGTATCCCTTGAAAAATCTCACCTTCTTAACATGTATGTACCTTGGAAGGATTGCAGATGTGCTAAAATTCCTGCAGCCATTAGAGTGTCCTGTGGGGGCCAGGGTGTAATTTCCCCATTTCTTGTCATCACCTCTCACAGTAAGCAGTTTCTGCTTATCCCAATATGTCGTAAAAATACCATTTTCCATGCATCTGATGTGAAAAATCTTGGGAAGCACTGGTCAAAATAGTGTAGCCTGTGATCTGAGGTTCCTGATGGTCTGACCCAGTGGCCTTTCTATTCTCAAATCCTTCCACACTACTGATGAAACCTTTACAGTGGCCGAAACAAATTGCTCACATCATGTCCTCCAAATGCCACCACCTCTGCTCATAACTTTTCCTTAGGTTGGCAATCTCCTGACTCCCAAATCTATCTTTGAACATAATCTATTCTTAAGTCCCACATTAAATGCCACCTGTGCCACAACCATTCCTTTCACTGCACTTGTCCATAATCTTTTTCCTCCACTGAAGGGTAATTATCTGTAGTTTTTTAATGTCATGTGTAACTTTCTATCTTGTACTATTTTTATTTATGCACAGTTTCTAGTTTGCCAATTAGAATCACAGCTCTGACAGCTAAATTCAAGTAAAGTCACTCCAAACATTTTCTGAGTACCTTTTATATGCTGAATACCTTTTATATACTAGGTGTGGAGAAATAAAAATGAATGTGGACCTACCATCATCAGAATTATTTAGAATTGTCCTGAACGTTCTAGCCAACACAATAAGGCAAGAAATTGATGGAAGAGGAATAAGCACTGAAAGGAGGCAAAATGATCATTATTTGCAGATAACCGTATACCTACAAATCCAAGACAATTAACTGGAAAACTTAAGATGAATAACATGGTTCTATAAGGTGATTAGAAACAAAATGTTTTAAAATCTTTTTACTACTACTGAATATTTAAAAACCCATGCAATAACAATAACATATGGAAAAATCCCAATATTTGTAGGTATGATACCAACAATACTTGCATGAATAAAGCACTGTATCATGTTTTTAGTTGAGAAGACTAAATATAATAAGTATTTCCATTCTTTACAAATTTACTAGTGAGTTTCATGCTTTGCTGATCAAAATCTCAAGGGAATCTTTCAACTCAAAAACTCACCTGGAATAACTATTATATAAAAATCGCCTTATTTTTAAAAAACAAAATGATAAAGATACAAAACAATAACAAAGGTGATAAACTTAATCTCAGTTATCAAAAAAAAATTCAAGCTGAAATTATATGGCACCATTTTTCAAGTATCAAATTGCCTAAAAAGTCTAAATGATGGTCTGCAGCATCAGGAAAAATGCAATAAGATAATAGAATCAATTCCTACATAGGAATGTAAATCCATGCAAGTTTTTTATAAAGTAATTTTGTATCATATATTAATTAAGAGCCTTAAAATGTTTTGATACTGAGTTGTTTTTCATATTGAAAAAATATTCAGTAACTCAAAAATATATAGCTTCATAAAATAATCAGAATAGATATAAAGTCAGATCTTTATTAAAATACATATGATAACAGGCATATAAGGCATCTGGGAAGCTCTATCAAGGACACAGAAGCAGAGTTAAATTATTTTATCATTAATCATTAGAAATTGTCAAGCCACATTAAAGAGGCAAAATTACACACAGATCAGACTGAATTAGAAGGATTATCAGTAGTATTGAGGAAAATGAGAAAGAGAGATAGATTAGTGATTGAACTCCAAGGACACAGAGTGGTAAATGTTGGCAGCCACCCTAAGAGTACTGTTCATGGCCAAAGACATGACTTGTCTGGTCTTGGTGTCAGTTCTGCTATCATACCTAGATGCCATAAAACATGGCTACTAAAAAGTCTCAGTTCTCATAAATATCTATCTTATTTGGTTGACAATCTCATGGCAAAGAAGCAAAAAACAGAGTTTAAATCTCTGCATTGTGACCAAAGAAGAATGGATATGTTATTCTAGAGACTATATTATCAATGATGGTCATTTATGCTACACTTTAGAGTTTCAACATAATTAGATGAGGAGGAGGAGGAGAAAAACCAGCCCCTGAACTCAAAGGAAGATGAAACTGTAAAAAGAGCAAAGTATAGAGGCCAAAATAAATTTATAGTGGTAAAAATGTTATGAAGAACAGATAAGCAAAAAAACCAGGGTAGGCAGGCATAAAAAGAATTATTTCAATCTGGAAAGAGTTAAGAGAAGGTAAATTTAAAGTGAGGAGAAAGTGCATATCAAGCTTCTTTAAGTTAATGCAAGTCTCCAGATCCAGACAGATTACATACCAAGATAGCAGAAAAACTCAGACATCACAAAACTCCTCCAAGCCCTGTGCTATAACCATGAAGAATGGGAAAGTTACCAGGAGACTGAAGATAGGCAAATATCAACCCAGATTTTAAAAATGGTATCATCATGAGGCATCATAGAGTCACTAAGACGTCTTTCAAAATAATTCTCAGTTCCTTTAGTACTGGCTCACCAGGTTGGTACATTTTGGGAATAGCATAGTATGAAATCATTTCAGCAAAATATTTAACAAGTCTCTTGCTGTATCCTTGGGCAAGAAAAAGTAAATCAGATGACAGTAGTTAGGCAGCATTATAAGCAATTTAACAGCCATATCCAAAAATTCATGGAACTGTGCCAGGGAAGGTGTTGGGTCTTCTATGATTTGTAACCAACCTTGGTCCTCCTAGCACTTTACACATAACTCTATTACAGCAATTATCACAGGGCATTATAGTTATATAATTACATGTCTATTATTCCCCACAGCTTGTGAGCTCCCCAAAGGAATGATTGCATGCTAGTCTTCTTATCCCTAGGAGAGAGCATGAGACTGGCACAAAGTAGACAATCTGATACATGTTTATACATTTTAATTAAATAAAAACTTTAAAGGTATCATTTCAAGATTTACAGATGGCACAAGGCTGAAAGAAACCACGAGTATGTTGGATGACAGAGAAAAGTCAAAAAGTTCTTGACAAGCTGGAACAATGAGCCAGTGCTTACATAATGAAATTTAATAGAGATATAAGTAATGTCTGGAACTTGGAATTAAAAAAAAAAAATCAACTGTGCAAGAACAGAAGAGCTCTGACTTAAAACAGCTGGGTGTTTTGACAGCATATCCAACATGAACCAATGGGCTTGTTGTGGCTCAGATTGTTGGTTTTCTTACTCACAAGAAAAGAGGAGAGTATCACTGGTCAGACCACATCTAGAACACCAAGCTTCTGAATACATGTTTTACAAGAGACCACCACAGAAGGTGGCAACAGGATGGTGATGAACCCGGACACCATGCAATATGGAAAATGGTTGAAGAAATGAAAGGTATTTAGCTTGGAAAATGGTTTTCCAAAATATATGAAAGTTTCATGTTTTTTAATTACTGTCTAGAAAAGACACATCATTTGTTGAGTATTCTCCACAAAGCAGAACTGGATTCATCTTAGCAAAGAAGCAGACAGTTCAACTCTGGCAGATTATAATGAATTGTAATAATGAAAACTCTTCAAATATGGCAAAAACATATACTTTCTGAAATGTGGACTTGCTCACAATGGAAGTACTCAATTTGACGCTGTACTGCCACACTTTGGGGATCTGAAAAAAGCTAATTCCTATCTGGTATAACCAGTTTGAGTGAGTAACATCTGATTTAACATGTATGGTTTCATGTTATTTTCTATGGTGAAAGAACTGGAGGGCAGATTTCTGTAACAGGTCATGAATGACTTGTGAGACTCATTCCTGAAGGAAACTGCATATACAACTCTTGGGTCACTGCAGCAAATACACCCAAACCCAGAGTCATGGCAGAGGAGCTGTAAGACATTGCCATGGTTTGTGTGACCAGAACTCTCCACATGCTAGCAGGTAAGGGAAACTAGGAGCTCTACTCTATTATGTAGACATACTATCAAGATATCTAAAGATACATAGGCAATCAAGAAGAACAAATTTTTAAACTCTATAACCATACCCTCCATTTTTTTTTTACACTGACTCCTGGACTTGTTGACTGATTTGAAACAATTTTTCAGCAAAAAAAGCTTTGGCTAATTAATGACCTCTATATTCTATAAAGAAGCATGAGCAAACAACAGAGTTCATTTATAAATATATAAAATACACAACTTCTCAGGCCACCATTCAAATATCTTCAATAACCAGTTATATCACCAGAAATACACATCTACTTGTTTCAGAAGAATTCAAATTACAGGAATTCAAAAGTGAATTAAAATGTGACTTACATCCAGTGTAATATAAGCAATTTTTCAACGCATCTTGACTAAATGTAAAATATCATCTGTTTTTGTGACAAACAAGTCTGTGCCATTAATCATATGCTTCCAGCTGCAACAACTCACGTTCAAATTAAAACCATGGAATAGCATCCCAGTGTCAAGATTCACACAAACTGATCTTTTAACAGATTGTGAGGGGGGTGGGAAACCCCAACATATATTGAAAGAAGAATCTGGAGACAATGTTACACAATAAAAACATCTGAAAGAGCTTAAGCGCACAAGCAGATAGAATTCTGGTTTTTGAACTGCGCAAGAATAAATGTTCAACAAAATTCACTGCCTGCTCTTAAACCACGAATATATCATAAAAAATACTTCTTTTTATAGCCACAGGGTCGAGAGTTTTGCTGTTTCTATCTATCCCAGCATACAAATCCATAGGACTGCCAGGACTGTCCCCTCTGACTTTACTGGGAAGTCAGACAGGAGACTGTCCTGCCTGGGTTCCTTTTAGTTTATTCAGTTTGTGTCCAAAACTGGCCCCAGAATCATCTCTTCTTTGGTCGCTACACTCCTGCCTGCCAGTTACAAAGCTCCAAAAGTTTCCCTTCCAGCTACAGATATTAAAATGTGTTGTTTTAAAACTCGACTGAGAACTGCAGCAGATAACTTGTGTTGTTTCAGCTCCCCCACGTCAGCAAGCTGCCGCAGTGTACGAACAGCACCGCGGCATCCTCTGCGCATTAAAAACAAGGACGGTGCCAGGAACCAGCAAAGTGATATATTCTAGGTTAGCCATGTCAGGCAATTTCTAGTCCCAAAGAAGGTTTCATATGGTCAGCACATGGGCCAAATGATGCACATGGCTGTCCTGTACTTGCCCCCTTGTGTCCTCCTCTGGTGACCTGCCCCACTGAACTCCCTGCACACGTTTCCCAGAAAGGGACTCTAGGCAAGGACAAGTTCCTCTGAGTCTTTCCCTTCTGCCTCGGGGCTCACACTATATTTCTATGGGGCTCTACACTTCAGGGTATAATCAATCTGGCAAGCCACAAATTTTTCTCAGTTCTCAGATGACTTCTCTTTAAAATGGTATCCCAGGGGCGCCTGGGAGGCTCAGTTGGTTAAGCATCTGCCTTCAGCTCAGGTCATGATCTCAAGGTCCTGGGATCAAGCCCCACATCATCGGGCTCTCTGCTCAGTGGGGAGTCAGCTTCTCCCTCTCCCTGTTCTTGCATGCATTCTTTCTCTCTTTCTCTTCTTCCGTCCCTCCCTGTCAAATAAAATAAAATCTTAAAAATAAATAAAATGGCACCCTAGCCCTCGCCTATCTAAGAGCCATACAAAAAAATAGCAGACAAAACTTTGAAAACTGAAAGTATAAATAAAAGCTTTAATAGCCTTCCTGCCCATCAAGGTTACAATTCAACTTCTCCATCTAACAAACCAAGGTGAGACCAGGGTAGTTGTTAAGATAAGAGGTATACAAATATAAGAGTAAAAAAGGGCTTCACCTTAAAAGTTTGTATGCTCTAGACTTCCTTATATTGTACTCGTTATTTCTTTGCTCCTCTTTTCCTCTTTCACAGAGACACCCTGTCCAAAATGATGAATGAAAGAATATATATGATTTTAATATCATTATGACTGATGGAGAATTCTCCCAAAGCAATTTAACCAAAGGTAAAGTTGTACATGATAGCTGCACATAGTAGATTGCAATGATTTTCAAACTCAGTAAAATGGACTACCAACCTTTTAAGAAAGGATGCTTTTTATTTATTTATTTTTTTACTGGTTTTATCCATTTATTCATGAGACACACATAAAGCAAGGAAGAGACACAGGCAGAAGGAGAAGCAGACTCCCCTGTGGGGAGCCTGATGCGGAACTCGATCCCAGGACCCCAGGATCATGACCTGAGCTGAAGGCAGACGCTCAACCACTGAGCCACCCAGGTGCCCGAGAGTATGTTTTTTAAAGAAAAGTAGCATGAGGCAATTAATAAAACACTGTGGTGACTATGATTTATAAAAGAGAATTCCAGAGTCAATTTATGCCTTAGAAACAGTCTTGACAATATTTAATCAAAAAACCTAAAGTGTATTGGGATTTCAATACTTTAAAGAAAATTTGGAGTGAAACCTTTTACAAAACCCATAACTCTTTCATAATACTATTATGCTATCTAATAAAAACTACCAACATGTATATTTATATTTTTGTACATAGATTTTTCTTAAAGCAGAGTACAATATACACGTCTTGAAACAAAAACCTCAGTAATACTGTAAATGACAGAAGAGAAGCATTCTATTGACTTTTGTATTTTTTTAAAATTTTTATTTATTTATGATAGTCACAGAGAGAGAGAGAGAGAGGCAGAGACACAGGCAGAGGGAGAAGCAGGCTCCATGCACTGGGAGCCCGACGTGGGATTCGATCCCGGGTCTCCAGGATCGCGCCCTGGGCCAAAGGCAGGCGCCAAACTGCTGCGCCACCCAGGGATCCCTCTATTGACTTTTGTAAAATCTCAGCATCTAGGGATGATAATGATGGTGTCAAAATCACATCAACCTAAAAAAATCCCAGCACCACGTTAAAAAAAGAATTCTTTTCAACAACGTATTGCATGCAAGTAATCAAAATGAAGTAAACTATTTAGATCTTTAAATCTGGGCAGCACTCAATGCTTTTTGCATAAGGCAGTGTAAAATATACATAATACATAATCATATGCATATAATAATGTAAACAATGTATTACATATAATATTTACCTTTGTTTTCTTTCTTTTAACTTTGTTTTCAAATTGTTTTATTTTTGTTAAATCACTTGAAGTATTAGGGATAGAACTTGACTATCAGTCTCAGAATAAAAACTTGGTAGATAAAACCTTTCAAGACTCATTAAATTCACACCCTCACTCTCTAATGCAAATAAATGAAATAAACCCTTTATACTCAAATTGTGATCAGTTTAAAGAAAGGAAGAATTAGATGGAACAGAAAACCCAAAAATAGTTATCTTACAATCTCTTTCAAATTACAATGGGAAAAAAAAAATCAGGGAAAAGTAACATGTACAGGTCCCTGATGTTTTTTCCTTTTCTTTTTTTTTCTCTGCTGATCAGAAGGGAAACACAATTTTAAAATCTGAAGGGAAGGGAGATGTGAGGTGGAAAGGTTCATCCCAGCAGAAAGCTATATGTTAGGATGCCTGGGTGGCTCAGTGGTTGAGCGTCTGCCTTCAGCTCAGGGTGTGATCCTGAGGTCCTGGGATCAAGTGCTGCATCAGACTCCCCGCAGGAGCCTCTGGGTCTTTCATGAATAAATAAAATCTTTAAAACAAAAACAAAAACAAGCTGTATGCTGTCTGACTTCCAGGAAGAAACAGAACAAAGGAATAGTTAGGGTCCCATGCAGAAGTCAAGAAGATGTCTAATACCTGAAATACAAAGGACTACTGTGAACAAGTTCGAAGGCACAGCACGCCAAAACAGCAAGCCAACCTAGGATAGGGTTAGGAGAAGGCATTTGACCTTGAAAAGAGGAGAGATGAAGTTGCTTGAAAAAAAAAAACCAAAAACAAAAACACATGAGCCATGCCAAAGGCTGATAATTAAATATTTAGAAAAAAAAATTTAAAAAGGTTCTTCTTCCTGGGTATCTGGACTTCATCTGTTTGTGTTCTCATTTATTTTGCCCCGGTTACTCTTTCATTTTAGGTAGAAACATGGGATTGGATTTGGGGTCCTCCCTCTCAGTTCTCTTGCAAACACAGATTCTTTCAAAGATCTAAAAAAAAAAAAGAAACCTCCAAGAAATTTTAAAAAGTAATCACTGGTAAAAAGATTCTTGGGTTTGATGTTGCTTTTTTATTCACAGTACAATTCCTGATACACCTCTGTCAAAAACCCCCCAGCATAATTGATTTTTCTTTGTGTCCTCATCCAAATCCCTAGCAAGAGTTTAAAATGCATGGTAGTAATAACCACATAACAAATTCAGAAAGGGAAAACAAATTTTTTATGGAACCTTGAGAAAATGAATTTGTATTTACCAATTTTGGAAGATGGGGAGCAATCCAACATTTCCCTTCTAAAATTTCAGCTGCAACTGCCCATCCTCATTCTTACCCAGAACTAAGAAGACTAGAGTCAAATGAATTCAGCCTGAGTCTCTTAGGGTTTTTTAAATGGACACAAGTAGAATCTAGAATAACCAGGAAATTTTAAATCTGTTCAAAATACACTTAAAACATTCAGGTATTTTTCCAGATTTTAAATTTAAGGCACAATTATTTGGATCTTATCAAACCATTTAAGCAGATTTTTCAACTGATTAAGGAGATCTAACGCCTACAACCTGATAGATGTTTGTAAAAATAAACAATCCTATATAAAAGATTAACAGCATCAAAAACAACCCACAATTATTAGATACAATCTAAACAGTAAGAGGAATAGTAAGAGGAAAAATTCATTGACACCTAAATCTATTTAGAGGACTTCAGAAGAAAAAGAAAACAAACAAACAAAAGTTTTATATTTACATGCCCTAAATTTAAAAAATAGCATCACCTTAAAGAACATGGCAGGGCAGCCCTGGTGGCTCAGCAGTTTAGCACCACCTTCAGTCCAGGGCATGATCCTGGAGACCTGGGATCAAGTCCCATGCAGGGCTCCCTGCATGGAGCCTGCTTCTCCCTCTGCCTGTGTCTCTGTCTCTCTCTCTCTCTGTGTCGCTCATGAAAAAATAAATAAAATCTTTACAAAAAAAAAAAAAAAAGAACACGGCAGACCCAAGAAGAACTTGTTGGGATTGCCATGGCAAAGTATAGAGAAAGAAAATAGGTTGTGTTCCACTCTCTTAGCATATTATGTATAGAATATTACCAACAACCATACCCATATCCATCTTAACTAGTCATTTTGCTCAGACTTCTGAAAATGAAACAAAGAAAAATATATTACTTTTTATGCCAAAATTAAGGTCTGCTTGGAAAACTTTAACCTGGGGTACAATCTGGATGGCCTAAGAGCAGCTTGAGCAGATAATTTAAAGCTGTAAAGATTCCTGAACAAAATAGCCTATTTCACCCACACACATAAAATGTGTTCTTAAAATAAGTTATTCCAATGTGGTTTGTAATCAGAGGTTTTCTAATATATTGGTTTGCTTTAGTGTTACTGTGGGGTTTTTTCCCCTTCATCTCCAACTTTGTGTAAGACCTGTGTCTTACCCATTGCATAATCACCAACAGGAGTATTTTTCATAAATATAACTGCTAAGGTTGAAAAGAGAATATTATATCACTATGGTTTTGAGCATCCCTATGGAATGAACCACAACTGGTTTATTCTAAGAAATCTCTCACTCTTTGTATAATGAATCTGTCATATGAATTTCCTTGATTAATTGATGCTGCTGTGCACAGACAGATCAATCTGTCTTCTTTTATTAGCAATGAGATTTTTAAAATCTACACATTAAGTTGATAGATACTGTAACATCTTAATCTTAGTTTTTAACTGCTTACATATTTAATTTTAATAATTCAACTACATATGATCATCCAAAAATTGATATTTTTCTCTGTGAGATCTTTCCCTAGTCACATTTATTTTTTTAAAACCATGCATATTAACTTAGCCTATTTAAAATAATTCTTTATTGGAAAGCAATCCAAGTAAAAGGACCATAAGGTCTTCACAAAACATACTTTCAATGCTTTTGACCACAGATATTTCTAAAAGTATAGAATATTTTTAATAGTTTTACTGTGGTATAATTGATAGATAATAAACTGCACATATTAAAATATACAATGTGATAAGTTTTGATAACATGGACATCTGGGAAACCATGACCATAATCACGATAATAAGTGTATCTGTCCATCACCTCCAAAATTTTCTCATGACCCTTCAAATCCCTCCATTCCATCCCTCCCAGGCTCCTGTCCCTATCCCCTCAGGCAACCTCTAAAACACTCTGTCACTAATTAATAGTTTGCATTTTCTAGTACTTTCTATAAATGGAATGGAAGTTTATCCCAGTATGGGAATACTACCTTATATGTTCCATTTTTCTACCTTCTTTCACTCGGTGTAATTACTTAGAGATTCGTTCATATTATGGCATGTACACATAGTTCATTCTTTTTTATTGCTGAATACTATTTCCTTATATAGATAGGTCACATTTGCTTACCCATTCACCAACTGAAGACATTTGGGTTGTTTCCATTTTTCCTATCATAAAGTTGCTATGAACATTTATGTACAGGATTTTGTGTAAACATAGGTTTTCATTTCTCCTAAGAGTAGAATGGTCTGATTATAAGAATGGTTTGAATTTATCTTAAGAAACTATCAAAATGTTTTCAAGAAGTGGTTGTACCATTTTACATTTCTACTGGCAGTGAATGAGAATTCTAGTTCTTCCATATTCTTTGCAGAATAATTGATATATTCAGACTTTTACATTTTAGACATTTTAATGCGCATGTGAGGAGGTTTTAAATTGTATTTCCCTAATGACTAATGATGGTAAGCATCTTTTGCATAAAGGATATATTCAAAGTTTTTCCCATTTTTTAAATGTTTCTTTTTATTCTTGAGTGTTCTTTATATATTTTGGATACAAGTTCTTTATCAGATACATGATTTTCAAATAATGTTTACCTAGCCAAAAAATGGTCTTTTCATTCCCTAATATTACAAAATCCAATTAACTAATTTTCTTTTCATGGATCATACTTTTGGTGTCTTAGAAAGCTTTGCCTAACTCAAGGTCACAAAGATAATCTACGTTTTCTTCTAGAAGTTTTATAGTTTCAGGTTTTATATTTAAGTATATGATCTATTTTTTTTTTTAACATGGTATAAGGTTAGGGTAATTTCTTTCTTTTCTTCTTCCTTCCTTCCTTCCTTCCTTCCTTCCTTCCTTCCTTCCTTCCTTCCTTCCTCCCTTCCTCTCTCTTTCTTTCTTTCTTTCTTTCTTTCTTTCTTTCTTTCTTTTCTTTCTTTTCTTTTCTTTCTTCCTTCCTTCCTTCCTTCCTTCCTTCCTTCCTTCCTTCCTTCCTTTCTTCTTTCTTTCTTTCTTTCTTTCTTTCTTTCTTTCTTTCTTTCTTTCTTTCTTTCTTTCTTTCTTTCTTTCTTCTTTCCTAAAAATTTTTATTTGAGAGAGAGCAAGTGAACACAAGTGGGGAGGGGATAGAGGGACAGAGGGAAAAGGAAAAGCAGACTCCCTGTTGAGCAGGGAGCCCAACGCAGGGTTCTATCATGACCTGAGCCAAAGGGAGACACTTAACCGACTGAGCCAACTAGGTGTCCAAAGTTTATTTTAAATCTTGTTTCATGTGTTGTTATTTTTGTCTATCTCCTATTAATGTCATGTGTATTTTAAAAGAACACATAGAATTTTACACTCAAATAGAAAATATAATTATCAATTAGATCAATTTTGTTAATTGGCCATTCAAATCCTTCATATATTTTTATTTATTTGATCCAATATCTTACAAAGAAAGTAGGTGAATTAGTCTTGATTGTGGATTCTCTTGGCTTTTCCTTACATTTTCCTTAATTTCATTTTTATATAGTTCAGAATTATGTGGGTAAATATGTAAAGGTTCATGCTTTCTCAGTTATCTTAATAGATTAACATAAAAAATCTCTATTCTTAATGTTCTTTGCTTGAAATTCATCTCCCAGTACTTCCTTTTCAATGGTCTTTAAGGATACCTTTTCTATCCCTTTATTTCCACCTTGCTACATTTTGTTGCAAAGTGTCTCTTATACTCAGATATAGCTAAATAGATTATAATCAGTTTTTATGCCACTCATTTAAAAGGGAAATTTAATCTACTTATATTTATTGTGATTACTGATATATAGATGTTTTCTATGTCTCATGACTATTAATTTTGCTATTTTTCCATGTTTGCTTTTTGCTGAATTTATCAAACATCCTTAGCTTTCTATCTTTAAAGTGTATTTTATTAAAGTTTATTTCTTAAAATTTATTTTTTCATGGGGAGCCTGGGTGGCTCAATTGGTTAAGCATCTGACTTCAGCTCAGGTCATGATCTCAGGGTTCTTGGGATGGAGCACCAAGTTGGGCTCCCTGCTCAGCAGGGAATCTGCTTCTCCCTCTCCCCATCCCTCCAACTTGTCTCAGTCTCTCTCTCTCTCTCAAATAACAAAATCTTTAAAAAAAATTCTCATGAATAAAGTCCACACAAGAAAAAACATTCTACTCGATTCTAGTGAACTTACTCTATTCTCTAAGATAATTATTTTTTATATTAGCTGAATATATGCAACTTTTTGGGTTTTTAAAAATGTATTTATGTAGATATCATCCTACTCTGTTAGAGTTTACTCTTTTTTAAAAAATTTTTTTAAAATTTTTATTTATTTATGATAGTCACAGAGAGAGAGAGAGAGAGAGAGAGAGAGAGGCAGAGACACAGGAAGAGGGAGAAGCAGGCTCCATGCACCAGGAGCCCAACGTGGGATTCGATCCCAGGTCTCCAGGATCGCGCCCTGGGCCAAAGTCAGGTGCTAAACCGCTGCGCCACCCAGGGATCCCCAAGTTTACTCTTAATTCTTAAAGATATATATTCAAATTTCAATTCTTCAATTATAATCTATAATTTAAAAAAATATATCCTTGGATTCTCTCTGACATCTCTCATGTTGAAATTAGAAATAACTTATTTGTGTGTTCCTGTGTTTATAGTTAATGATTTATTTTTTGTCACAATATGTTGAGGTAGAAGTATTTCCTTGGGTCTCAGAAGACCCATTAAATTTGAATAATCTTTTCTTCATATTTGAGGTTTTTCTATTTTCTTTGATTATTTTATTCTCCATAGCTTCTCTTTAACTCTCCCTTTAGACCTCTTAGAGGGATATTAGAACTACTATTAACTATTCCTTTGGTCTCTTCAATTTTCTCTCCTACTTTCAGAGCCGTCCTTCTGGGAGGGCATTCTGAGGAAATTCCCTAGCTCAATCCTTCATTTTATTAATTTACATCTGAGTTCTGTCAACTGACATTTTTGCTTTAAATTTTGAAGTCAAATTTTTGTTTCCCCAGTTCTGTTAGATTCCTTTTCATGAATACAAAAGCCTTATCTCTCTGAATGTCTTCTTCTGTTCACTCTATTACTTCTAGGTCCTTGATACTTTTTCTTTCAATGGGGTAAGCTTTCTTTGATGGTGCTGATTTCCCTCATATTGTCATATGCTGTGATTATATGCTTACCTTTTGTTCAAGAATCTACGTTTGCCAGCTCTTTTGTTTACCACTGCCTACTTTCAGTGATTAAAATGACAGACAAGTGGCTTCTCTCCTGTGTGTGTGGGCTTCCTAACCCACCTGGCAGTCAGTATATTACTAGGACACTGACTTGGCCTGAGTCTAGCACCCACTTCCAAGATTTAGTTTGTGGGTAAACACAGCTGCTATCCACTACTTAACACAAGGAGAGAAGAAAAATAAAGGCATGGCTCCAAATGTAAAGCCCCAATTAATAACCCTGATAAGCTGATTAATAATCTTGATGAATTCCCCTTCTATTTCATGTTTCCATTGCCTATACCTCAGTCTTTGTCATGCTTTCCTTTTTTCATTGTAGATTAAATCTGTGTTATATATTTAACTTATCATTTTTCTGATTTTTGTCATTTTATGAGATTTTGGCAAAGGAGGGAGAATAGACATTAAAAATACAAACCTTCAATTTTCAATCATAAGTACTATATATTAATATATGTATTAAAAACTTTCTATGATAAATACTTCACATTACTTCGCACAACGATGCCATAAAATATCAAAGAATTTCAAGATTAAAATGATGAAGCTATTTTCAGTAGAGTTTTTTGACAATATTTTGGGCCATAAGAAATTAAAAGCAACACATTTACAATACCTCAAAACAAATCTAACCAGCTCCATTTTGTTCAGTCCTAGGAGAGGTCAGAGAACCAACCTGATCTGGTGAGAAATGAATAGTTACAAATACATTATCTCTTGAACAACTGTCAAGTTGTCATTCTAATTATAGAAATCTAGTAAAGCTGTTTAATCTTTTCTATGAACTTCCATAATATTTATTACCAATATTACTCTCCCATCAAAATATCCAAAGAAATGGGCACGGGATTGTGTGCTTACCCATGTACGGATGGTATCTTTAGGTGATGGCATATACTTAGTATTTATTAAGTATTCACTGAAATGAATTCAAAAACAAAACACCATTTTGCTTCTCAAGGGTCTAGCCTTACTCTGGTATCTAGGGGCATAACTTCACAGATTTCTCTCCACTTGTTACCATAGATATGTTTTATATCACAATATAATAAACCCTCAAGATTACAGTGTGCTTTTCAATTCTTCCTAACTTTATGTTCTGGTATGCTAAATATTGTAACAGGACTGAGTACAAGATGCAATTAAGATCATACAGAAAGGACAAAGAGATATTACAGAGGCAAAGAGTCTAGGAAACAGAGGAGACAAAAGTCAAGGAGTTGACAGTGGACTTGGTTTACGGGTGAAACAAGATTAGACCAAACCCACTGTCACTTCCATGACTTTTGTCCCAGATTGTTTGTAAACTCTTTTCCTCTGTGTTGTCTCCTTTGTCTTTTCTATATGATCCTAATGGCATCTTGCATTCAATCCTTGTTACAGTATTTCTAACACCAGATTGTGATGCTACTTGAAATCAACAGCACAGTGACAAGTGCTTTTAGTATTAGTTATTTTTTTTAAAGATTTTACCCATTTATTCATGAAAGACACAGAGAGAGGCAGAGACACAAGCAGAGGGAGAAACAGGCTCCCTGTGGGGAGCCCAATGTGGAACTCGATCCCAGGACCCCGGGATCATGACCTGAGCAAAAGGCAGATCTGCAACCACTGAACCACTCAGGCGTCCCTTAGTATTAGTTATTATTTCATGCACATATACTTGTCTCACACGACAAACATAAAAATAAAACAGATTTATTGAGATGTCTACTATACCCCAAAAAAAAGAGGAAGTTGGGGTTAAATGAAAATAGAAAAAAAAAAAAAAGCATTATAATCATGCATAGTTGTTAAAGGTGGGCCCTATGGTTCCTAGAGATCAAAGTGAAATAGATACTATGGGTTTCAAGATAAAAATAAACTAGTTCTGTTTTATCAAATAGGAGAATGGCTATCAGCATCCTCAGCTGCTAGAAAAGCAAGCAGCCTTGGAAAAGTTAAGAGGCTTGCCCAATGTCCCATGGCTTGTTTTGATAGAGAAAAATACTGGTCTCTTAACTTTCAGTGCTATTGCTGCAATACCACGCTGAAACCAAATACACAATGAAAGTTAGTTGCTATTATGGCAACCCCTGGGAGAAACAGAAATATCTATTCCCTTGTGATAGTTAAGAAGCTCAGAACCTAGAATGAATGTTCTATGAGGAAGTTCCGTAGAGTTGGAAGATATGACATGACCTGGCTACTCCCCAACAGTAATCAATGGTGAGGGAGCTACCTTATATGCACATGAGACCTATTCTCAAGGGGGGGGGGTGTCAAAAGGCCAAGAAATTAGTTTCTTGAACATTCTATATGTGTGTGTGTACATGCGTGTGTATGTGTGTATGCGTATTTAGTCTTAGAAGAGTTAATTGTTAAGTACTCTACAAAACTATGAGTGGGAAGGCAAATTTTAAAAAAATTTTCTGGGGCATTTCTCCAGAAGAAAACAAAAATTAAGGTCAGGTCTACATCAGCCAGTAACAGACTTCTGGGCCCCCAGATTCATTTATTTGGCTCTGCTGACTGTTTGGCTCAGTTTTCCCTTAGCAAGTGTAAAAAACGCTTGAACACCACCACCCTGGGATCCTGTTCAACCAATTCAGATAGCTGTGGCCTTTCAACTCTCATCCAAGTGACTTGGCTTTATACCAATATCATTTCCCCTAGTAGAGCCTAAGCCTAAGTGAGAAAGTACACAGCTCAGAGAGCCAGGAGTTAACTGGCTGTTCCCATTCCAGAAAGGTCTGGTTCTTTTCCTAGATAAGGAAACAATACTATATCAAGAAGTTTCGATCATTCAATATTACATATCACACTGGAACCACAACTATAAAAACAGAATTAGTGGAAATACCACTGTCTATCTTAAAGGATCTCTTGAGGAGCTTCAGGCAATTGAACTTTTCTTTTCCAGCCCAACCCCCTGGGAAATAAGTAGTGATGATTTATTAAAACTTACATTTTGCAGATAAGAAAACAACAACAAGAAGTTCAAATGCACAGAGGGACAGAGTGTCTTGAGGCTACACTCTACTTGCTGAACCTCATTTCTTCCTTCTAATTATATAACAGATATGGAATATGCATGCTTACTTGTGCGTAGCTGACTATAATTTAGCTTATAGTATGGTTGTAAGGTTTGCTGTGGACCTGGCCTTTCTTGGGCCCCCCACTCTGTGCTGTCATACTCCTTTGCCAGGGTCATGGTTTCTTGCCACCTCTTCCAGAGAATTCCATGTTTGGAGAGGTCTAAAAAAGTTTTTGAATGGCAAGTTGTTTTCCCCTACACCAACAAGCAATCTTTTAACTTCACTTGTCACTTAAAGCAATGTGGCAATAATGTCTTCCAGACTACCTACACTGTTTCTAATATACAACCAATTTGTTTCTATGGTCTTGGTTCCTCCCTGTATCTGTTGGATAGCATGACTCTCAGAGGCAGTGACATTAAATCCATAGTTATTTACCCAGATTTCTTAAAAAAAAAAAAAAAAAAAAAAAAAAACCTATTTATTTATTTATTTATTTATTTATTTATTTGAGAGAGAGAGAGCTTCCAAGTGAAGGGAGGGGCAGAGGGAGAAGAGGCTCTCCGCTGAGCAGGGAGCCCGATGCCGGGCTCAATCCTGGGACTCCAGGATCATGATGTGGGCTGAAGGCAGATGCTTAACCTACTGAGCCATCCAGGCGCCCCTAGCTGGATTTCTTTTAATAGGAGGTAGTAAGTGGGGATACAAAGGCAATAATCATAATATACATAGGACTAGGAGAACACAGCAAATAAAAATTAAAGAGCCATTCTTCCTTCTAAAATAAATTTTTAATGCATGATTCTGAAGGAAGAAAGCTTTATTTTCATGAAAGACATCAATGGCCTGGGTACAGACAGCAGAAATGAAAAAGGAGCAGGCAGCAGTGCCCCCTGGGTTGCCTGTCAAGAAATTTGCCCTGTACAGTTTCTGGAGAAATTAAGAAATGCAAATAACCTGGGCAGATTAACGGCACCCGAAGATAACTAGCAGGATACAAAGAAACAGCACCTTTCACTGTGAGGAGGCGGTGTATTCCTCCAGCCAAACAAAGAAACAGGACAGAGTCAACATCTGTTTCATATAACAGCTTGGCTGCTGAAAGAAGCAACCTTTAAAAAAAATGGCTTAGCTGACAATCCTCAAAAATCATTCAATCACTATTGCATGGGCTGAAGTAAATGGGCAAATGAACCCAACTTGCACTTTTCTGCACTACCCTCGCCACCTTGTGAAGAAGAAAAGTGGTCTCGTCTTTAGAGGAAAAAAATAAAGTCCAAACAAAAATCTTCATGAACTTCCTTTCTGATTGACAACTAGCAGCAAATACTAAAGCATAAAAGACCGCTCACTGCTTTTTAGCTTTTGCCTTTCCTAGTGTCAACCGGGAAGATGGGACTGCCAAAGAGTTTACTGGGTGGGGAAACAACTCAGACACAACTCATTAGAATATCCAAGGGAGAAAACAAGTCATTTGACAAAACTGATTGTGGTTTCAGAATTCAGTTAGGGAAAGAAAAAGGAATATTATAATGTCTGGATCCTTATGCATTCGTGGTAACAAACCAAACGTGCTAAGAAATGAAAATTTCCTCTCTGGGTTCTATCGATTTACACATGAAATTTCAAAATCAAGAGAAAAATATCCCTGAATGCATACAAATCTGTAGATTTAAGAACTGGAAATTTCTAAAATGAAAAATTACCAAAGCTGTAAAGTCACTAGAGCGGGACTGGTGCTTTCAACTCAGCGAAAGATGCCAGATGCTTCATTCACCTTAGGAATGTGGTTACAATACATAAGCCAAACAGAATGAAAGCAATTAAGAGGCATTGTGATAGAAGAGATTTTTCAGGTAGAAACTGAAAACAGAGGGAAAGGTGATAAGGTAGATGGGACAAAAACATTTAGTATTAACATGTGTGTACTACCAAAAACTATGCTAGGCTGCTAACAAAAAGACTCCAAGGAGGTCCCTTCCCTTTGTTGTTTCAGTTTAAACAGGTAAAACAAAATAAAATGATCATCTTGACCACAAGGGATCAAGGCATGACCACAAAGAGAAAAAACAATCAATACATGATTTGGGTTATTTCTAGAGACCTTGGTGGTGGGGGCGGGGGGGATGGGGAGGGGCCGAGGCTTTATTGAAAGGTGTTTTTTGGAGGGGTATGGGGGGGGGAGAGCATAATTATAATGTAAATCTTCCAAAAATGTTAGCTGTGGGCCAGACGGATCTCCAAGTACTTGACCTATGTTAATTTAGCCCTCACAATGGTTATATAATGCAGGAACTCTTATTACTACATTTTACAGATAAGGAAGCAGAGATACAGGAAAATGGACTTGCCTAGAATCATACAGAGTAGCTGGGCTTCCTCTACTAGGAAGAAAGAAAATTCGTTGAAAGATTTATCTTTCTGTCTGTTCAGGATCCTACTAGGTGTCTTGCACAACATCCAGAATAATAAATAGCAAAAGACAAGCAGAGTACTTAATTAAAAATAAAAAAGGATTTAGATTAGTTTCAATAAAAACCTTCCAAATGAAAGAAAAATCAATTTACTGAACAATACTACAGAATGTCCTTTGTAGAGATCTGAACAGCCATGCTGGATGGTATTAAAAAATCCCTCCCAGTACTGGAGGGATTAATCTAGAAATTCATTCTAGGACTGTAAATAGTAATATCTGGCTTTAATCAAGGAGACAAGTACACGACAAGAGTCTCCCCTTGTGTCCAATAGCTAGTCTATGCATGGACTGGGCTTCTCTTGCCAATATAACCGCTACTTTTTAGAACTCAGCCTGGACATGTAATATGTACATAATAAGTATCTGTTGAATAAATGAATTAAAAAGAATAAAAATATGAAAATGATGCGTTTGTGGAAAACTCAAGATAGACTGGAAAGCTGAGGTCAAGACTGATTCAAAAGCCCTCTTGAAGAGATCAGAAGGGGAGCAGGACTACAACAGTGGAGTCAGAACCATAAGTGAACAAGAATTGACTTGAGAGTCAGGGATAGAAAAATCAATAATAAAAGCAGCTGCAATAGTTAGAGAGATTAAGTCCCAAAGAAGTTTTTGAGCAAAGAGTAAAGTGTTCGTGTTTTATCAATACAGTGTTAACAAAATAAATACCAACACAAAATAATACCAACATGTAAAGACTTTAAATTGTGCACATAATCATGATAAAAGCAGTAGCAGATAACAATTGGAAGCACTTCTCTTGTGCCAGGCACGAGATAAAATGTTCCACACTGGGTAAGTACTCAAATGGACATCTACCTCGTTCTCCAAATAACTCTGATCAAGTCACTCAATCTCTGTGCCTGGCCATCCTGAGTCTCATCACTCGTGAGACAGTAATAGCACCCGTTAGGCACAAAGCTGCAAAAGTTAAATGAGAACTTAACTGGAGGGAGAAAAATGGGATTAAGAAAAAAAATAGAAAAAATATTTAGAGTTCCAATTTCACATAAATATAGGCATAATCAGTGCAGCTTGGTGGGGATGACAGCTAAGGTAAGGAGAGCAAGTCATTCTCAAAATAGTGAAAACAGAACTTGCCCATAAACCACCAGGCTGGACTGATTATATCTCTATTGGTATCACCTGTTATCTTGAACTTATTCCTCTCCCCCTTAATTTCATTTTCCAAAGTTTCATGAAAACAAATATTTGAAATCAAACAATGTCTCCAGAATAAAAAATCACAAGTTTCTTGAAGACAGGGGATATTTTTTAAATATCTTTTATTCTCAGCAACTAGAATCATGCTTGATATAAATTGTGCTGGGATGATGGCATGAATGGTAAGAAAAGGCCACAAGAAAAAAATGTGCATGAGTGAAAATTTTAAGAGTGAGAGATGTAGGAAACACCCTTGCAAAAGAGGAAGTTGATGAGGACACAGATCTATGTATATGTTATACATACAAGTTATAGATATGCACAGACACAAACGATCAGTTGTGTAAGTAAACAAATTTTCTTATTAAGATCTCCCCAAAGTGATTTTCCTTCAACTCCACTGGTCACTGTTAATTCACTTCACTCTGTTTCTTCTTATTAAATAAGGAACACTAGTTCGTGTCTCTTCCTATTTTGAACAAGTGAGAAATTCAAGTGAAGGTTGAGAAGGGGGATGATGGAGAGCCTCGGAGCCATCTGAACAGGGAGCTTGTTGCAGGGAGGATCACGGGGGATGCTCATCTCTTGAATCAACCCTCCAGTAAGCAGAACCATCCGAGCATCCCACCATGCTGGCCACATTGTGGCACTCAGTACTGCTATTTCTACCATCTATCTTCTTGAATTTCTCCCCTGATTTCAAGATTTTTCCCTGGATGAATGCAACGTGATTGGACTTCTGAGAAATCCTCTATTGGTATAAGAAGGCTTTGCATCTTCACACATCATTCCTAAAACATGCCACTCTTTCCTCCTGAAATTTTCAATAAGCTACCTCCTTCTCAAGCACCTTGATTTCACTCGGTTACAAATCTCCCTAAACGCTACATAGGTACCTTACATTCAGATGCACTTCCTACCACCTAAGAGATACCCTGAATCCTGGAAAGCTACACTCTGTTGTGTGTTTTAGCCTACTTTTCCTGCCTTCTTAGATGAGACACAGTCTAGTGTCCAGTCCTCTTCCAGACAGAAGAGGCCCTCAAAAAATATTTGTTAAAGGACTTCGTGAATGCACAACAAAGCAATAAACTCCCTCCACAGCTAGTCTCTGAGCATTCAACCCAGGATGCACAATCAGATTCTACTCAGAAAAATCACTTTCTCCTTGAAACGGTCTCTCGACTGAGAACAGAACTACTAAAATTGAGGGGAGTAGAATACTGCATGACAAACACATTATCATTAGCCTGGAACTCACATACCTGTCCCAATCCTGACAGTTTTATCTCTTACCTGTATCTCAAACCATTACAGAATAGCCATCACATGAACTATAATGTTACCATTGAACTCTATGGTACCCTCTTCACTGCAATGTCCATTCTTGCAATTGTCAGGGCAGAGGGTTTTCAGCAAAATGAAACCTGGCTTGGGAACAGACAGATTCCCATCTTATACCTCCTGTCCCCTAATTTTTCTTTTATTGTATTGAATTTCAGTGTTACAGTGGCACAGAGGCAAGGCTACAAAAATTCCCTGAAGTGTTCACTTCAGTTATCCAGGCACATTCACTATTTGTATCATCCAACTAACATCTCTAATAAACACCTTATCAATTAATCAATAGTTTCTTACACCTGGAGGGGGTTCAATAAAAGTTTTGGGTCTAGCCTAGTAATAAAATCCTTATGAAGTATCAACCACACTTAAAACCAATAAAATTCTCAAGCCATACATTTTGATTCCGTGGACTTTTACAATATGTTCCTGACTATAATTACATGGTCACTGAGAAGCAGAGGCACTAGAAACCACACAGATTATTAAAATATTCAACCTAAAAGAGCAGTCTTTTAAAAATTTTATGTAGAAAAATGATTCCATGACAAAACACTCACACTTTAGAATTTTTGTACCCAAATGACTAAATCAAACGCCTTAAAGGGAAATCAAAATTTATCAACCATGGCTGATTTAGATATTAATGCTGTGAAAGTCAAAAATAGCTATAAAAAAGACTGGCAGAAATAAACTCATTCTAGATACAACTCTTTACAACACCTGAGAAGATGAACTAATACACTAAGGAGATAAAAATAAGGTGGCATTAAGCACTATTAAAATGGCATAAAGTTTGTGTTTCAATTGCATCAAGTTAAAAATAGGTCAGTTAGAATGAACTTAGAAAAAAGTGAGGGAGGAGGGGGAAGGTCAATATTACAAAGTGATTAAAGAGATGGAAGAGAACTTTCTTCTAAGTCATTAAACTCACCAATATGATCCTGAACTTCAGAGCACTTAACCATTTTCCTGTGCCATTAGAGAATTTAGTAGGTTCACTGAATTGACGGATTTCTTTGTTAACCTATTTACATGGGTTAAGACCCTGACTGACATAAAACACAACCAAAAAAATCCCAGACACAGAGTGTAATGAAAGACGGAGTGATGTATAGTTTGGGGTACAGCCTATCCAATAAATGTGCTTGACCAGCAAAGAATCCATTGGCAAAGATTTATTATCGGAACAAATACATTCTAAAAAGATCTAATACAATAAAACCTGCAGGATGAATACAAACTACTTTAAAATATAGTTCTTTGCCCTGCATAATATATGACTTATCTTTCTGTTATATTAAAATTCCCTTCATACCTTTCGATCAGGAATACATTTTCTGAACAAGTAAAACCAAAGAATGTGTAGCATATCAAACAGAACCAACAGCATGGTTCTCTAATTAAAAAAACAAAACAAAAACACACAAGCTTATTACTTAGAACGCTGACAACCTTTAAAACATATATAAAATGAAAGAAATATCTTTGTCACCAAGGGAAAAAAGTTAAAATGAATCCTCTGCTAGAATAATAATTTTTAAATTATATGTAACATTAATACCAAATTAGTACAAGCTTAAACCAGACACAGAAAGGATTTTAAATGTTATACCTCCAAGTTCCTTTACATTCAAGATGGCATTCTGGAATGGCACTGCTTTTATACTAAAACCTAAAATTAAAAAACAAAGACATAAAAAAGGAATTAGCAACTTAACTTTTAAAAATGCATAAAATGCTCACAGCCTCTTTTAGGCAGATTAAAAGCTATTTTTCATAGCTCATATTTATGCTGGAAACACAATTCAAGATACATTGATAACACATTATCCTCTTCAAATTTGCAAAACATAGCTGTGTATTATGGCAAAATATCCATAAGAATAATACCCTATTCTTTAATATTTTTGATATTGATAACACATTATCCTCTTCAAATTTACAAAACATAGCTGTGTATTATGGCACAATATCCATAAGAATAATACTCTATTCTTTAATATTTTTTGTCACTTGTAAATTTTATCAGTTGTAAGACAGACATTTTTAAGTACAGAGAAACTTCAAAGAAAATATTAGATCTACTAGGACCTTTGCACCTATTCCTAAAGTTAATTGTCTCTCACATATAATTTAGCAACTCTAGAGATTAAGGTACCTAAATTATAACTATCATATATTAAAATTATATAGGATTTATGTCAGAGTTTTAAGAATATGGTTAATACTATACATTTTTCTTAAAAGTGTGATAATTGTCTATACACATTTTATAATATATGCAGTAAATGATTTCTAATAAAAATATATTCAGAGTATAGTTTTTTAAATTATATATTTAAGACTTAACTATTATCATTCAAGTCATGATTGACTTCAACATATCTGGTTCACAGGTTTTTGTATAAAAGCCTATCAATTGCAACATACATGCATATATTCCTACACACATACACACATGCCAACAAACCCATGAATTATTCCTGAAAGGATCCACAAGAAACAGACTAGTGAGGGTTCTTGGGACCATTGGGGATGTGAAGGTCTTAAAGAGAAGATTCTTTTTATTTCAATGTTTTGCTATATACAAGTACTTTTTCATTTAAAAGCCCTACTAATTTTTAAAAGTTAATTTATTCAGTAATTTCTACCACCCAATTAATCTAAAGTTTTACACATTACTATGTGCAATTTTAAGATCATTTCTTGAAAAGGGGATAATGACTTAAGAGTGTAAGATCTAGAAATACTTTCTGTTTGAAGCCAGTTATGAAGTTATGATAGGTGTCTGGAAAGGTGAAAAGACACACCATATGCTGTGGATAAGAACAATTCTTTTACATGGTCTTGCTTCACTGTATAAAAATAGAAGTTAATATGCACTTTTTAATATCTTACCTTATTATTACTTTTTTGCTCTATGTCGTGCTAGCACTTTATTACTTTTTATTTTTTTAAGATTTATTTATTTATTTATTCATGATAGACAGAGAGAGAGAGAGAGAGGTGCAGAGACACACAGGCAGAGGGAGAAGCAGGCTCCACGCCAGGAGCCTGACATGGGACTTGATCCCAGGACTCCAGAATCACACCCTGGGCCAAAGGCAGGCGCCAAACCGCTGAGCCACCCAGGGATCCCCTGTGCTAGCACTTTAAAGTTCCATGGGGTCTTCCACCTAAGGCAGTAAATATCATCTAATGGTTAAAAGTGACTTTGGAGTCAGACAGAACTAGGTTTAAATCAGTTCTGTGACTGTGGGCAACCTACTAGCCTTGGCTTTCGCCATCTGTAAAATGGGAATGATAGACTCTCCTTCATATAGTTATTATAAAAATGATACAACTTATGTATTATGTTTATCACGGTGCCTGATACAAATAAGCACACAATATATGACTGCTAGCATTCTATATGAATTAGCTCTGTATTGATTTCATCATTAGCTACGGCTATCTCTTGCCTGCCTGAACGCATTATAGACTCTTAAGAGAAATCCTGGGGATGTATTTATCAATAATAAATACATAGTTGGAGCCACAGATATTACCACTGAATGAAAAGGACCCTTATTAGAGTGACAGAAGTGTGAACAGTTGAAATTTGTTGTATAAAAGTTCATCAGGCTCTCTAGAATTTTCCAAAACATAGCCCTCCTGGGTAGGTTTGATGCAGATTGACACAGTGGCCACAGCGTTATGGTTAATGGTTCATGCAGTCACTGAATCTTAGTGAAAAAGCAGAAGGAACAAGGAGGCAGCTCCATGTGGCTGAAGCACTGGCATGTACTTGGGGCTGCAGAAAAGCCTCTCCAGGTGTCTGGCCTCTGGGAAATTAAGGAAAGTCAGTGCCAAGCACAATACTCCTGCTGGCACCAAAATTTGCCTGCGGGAGACTTGGATGTTTGAATGTGTCTACCCACCTCACAGGGGTGTCGTATGGATTAAAAGGCAATGATTGTGAAATCCTGAAAACGAAAAGCTATGCAAATACTCAGGAGTCTATTAGTGGTTATGTTCGGGACAACTTAAGTATGGATTTTCCAGAGAAATAAGATAGGCCCTGAGTTTGAAAAAGACAGAATTATAGAGCACACCAACAATGTTCAATTTGCTTTGATTCTTAAAAGCTGACAATATGCAGGTGCCTAAGGAAAGGAATATTCTTCCAGAAATTGCTGCACCCATATGCAAAATACGGCTTTTGAAATTTATAATCCAATGGGCAGATTCTATCATTGTTACCCTCTTTAATCCTCACAGATATAATAAACTGACTGCAAAAATGTCCTCGGATGTTCACACAAGCCAAGTAACCTAGCAATGTTATTTATAGGCATATAAATGTTTCTGCAGAATACACATGTTTTCTCTCCAAATCGAACATGTGTGGCTAGATTTATACTGCAAAGGTATATACAGTCTTCCATTTTGCTGTCTTCATATTTTTACAGTATAGTGTGGTAATGAACGTTCAGAGGACAAAGCCTACGTAATCAGTCTAGAAAATAAGAAAAATGTACTACACATGGCAAAGAAACAATTTGTTAAAAATTTTTAGTCATTCCAAATGTTTGCGAGGATTAAAAAGAATTAAAATTTAAAGCCACACTTTCAGTTCACCAGAAGGGCAAACAAGAAGGGTAACTATCAGATCAACTTTACTTTCTTCCTTTCTATTGGGTTGGATGAGGTCAAGGGGTAGGGGAAATATTAATATTTAGAAGGGAGATAAAGGTCAAATCACCAAAACACCTTTCCCGAAAGTTGCTCTGAGGAATAAAAACCACCAGGATAATATGGGCTCCAAAGAAAAAAACCTATGGGTTCCAATTCTGGCTCTGCCATTATCAACTGAACAAGTTACTTAACCCACCCTGTGCCTCAGTTTCCTCATCTGTAAATGAGAACAAATGGCACCCAGGGCTATAAAATGTGTAGTAAATAAAACCAAAATTTCTGAATACTAATGGTCACCAACTGTTAGAGGCTTTAAATTTCTCCCAGTCAAAATCACATGTGATCTCAAGGGCTGATCTATCATGAAAGCAGTGATAAAAGTTAAACCTATAGAATCGAAAACATTTGAGGACTTCTATAAACCAAATATATGGAGTCTTCTATAGCACTTCCTTTCCCTCTTTCCTAATTCTAGTCAACAAAGTCTGTCAATTCCATCTATGAAATAGTTCTCAGTTATATCCACTTCTTTCCATAATTCAGGTCAAGCCACCACCACCACCTGGACAACTTCAAGAGCCTCCTAAACTCAACCCTTCGCATCTAGTATTGGCCTGCTCAGTCTCCTCCACACATTAGCAGCAGTTAGAATCCTCTTGAAATTCATGTCTGTTTACATCACTCCCCTGGTTAAAAATCTTCAGATAGCTTCTCACTACTCGGGATATAGTTCAAGACACCTAATGAGGCTCGATCTTGTCTGGTGGTCCTTTCCTTTTCCAGTTTTTCTTTTGTATCATTTCCCACTTATTTTCCTCGAGTTCCTAACACAAGCTATGTCCCTTCCAACTCAGGGCCTCTGCACATTCTGCTCCATTTGTGCCCTCTGCCCCTCTGGCAAACTCTTCATCCTTCAGGTATGGTTTTAACTCCACTTTGTCAGGCAAGTTTTCCATGACATTCTTGAAATAGGTTGATTTGGGGACACCAGGTGGCTCAGTGGTTGAGTATCTGCCTTTGGCTCAGGGTATGATCCCAGGGTCCTGGAACTGAGTCCTGCATTGGGCTTCCCACAGGGAGCCTGCTTCTTCTTCTGCCTATGCATCTGCCTCTCTCCGTGTGTCTCTCATGAATAAATAAAATCTTAAAAAGAAAAAGAAATACGCTGATTTTGGAGATCTATGTTCTTCCAGTACTCAGTACTTCCATGAAATTTTCAGTTATAGTTTCATACCCGTTTCTTTGTTTTATATCTGTTCCCCAGTTAGACTGCAAGAATCCCGCCTGGAGAAAGAGTGCAGTATATCCTTTAGGCCAGTGATAGGCATATAATATGATCTCAGTATTTCTTTAAAGATCTATGCTGAGGGTTTATATTTATTTCCTAATTTAACTGTCACAACAATCCTAACATCAGTACTACTGTCCCAGGAGGAAAGTGAGCAAGAAAGGGCTAGGTGCCCTACCTAGAGTACTAAGTGCTATCTTCAAAACTCTTCTGCCTCTCTATAAATAATGCAATACAAAGAACCAAAGTAGGTGTTCTCATGCTCACATGATATTGCCATATTAATGGAATGAAAATAGCATGAGTTCAGAAAGTACTTTTTTATTGGTGTTATTAACAAAACCAGGACTTTAGCAGGAGAGAGAAAAAGCTCAACTGACTCAGCCATGACACTAGGCTTGATCGCTGTTCCTTGTCCACAAAATAGGCATCCTCTGATGTCTCCACAGGTAGTCAGTGTGCTGATGTGATAAGAGGACTGTCCCACATATCCTAGCCACAGCTCTTAGACTCACCAGCCATATTTTTTCTTGACCTTGAATCCCTCATCTGCAAAATGGGTGGATTACATAAGCTCCTTAAGGTGTCTTCTATAATGGGATTCCATTATTTAAACAAAAAAGAGGAAATGACAGTAACAACTGAGTCAATCATCAATGGCCTCCAGTATCTGGCTTAAGGCCTCATGGGCAGGACTCCCCAGATCCCACTCAAACAAGCTGATGGCTGCAGTCTAAGTGACGCAGTCATTTTTTCCTGGCCTCTCAAAGCTACAACGGTAAGACTAAAACCTCCCTGAAGATTTAACCCCACAAATTTTAATAAATATATGACTTAATAACTCTTTGGGGAAATAATTGTTTGCATAGACTTTCAGTTTTTGACTTTTAGTATTAAAATTCAGCAAAACCTGTGATACAAGGGAGATGGATGTGAAATTTTTTTATGCAGGGAGAGCATTCCTGGAATTGTGACAAAATTAGTCTGGGGAGTGAGACTAGTCTATTTTTACTCATTGGGTGGAACACATGAGTATCTAACTTGGATCTACAGACCAACTCCTCCCCCCCCTTACCCTCCTAATACTCAAGTCTGCACACTTGCACATGGATACTTTGTGTGTACTTCTGAAATTCCTGGATCATTTTAACAACTGCTGAAGGGCAAGGCATTCCACAGAGCTGGTGGCCTTGACTTTAACCCAGGGCATGATTTACGCCATGGTAATTTTGTGACATTGGGACAATTCCTCCAGTCTAATGAGATTCTTCTAAGTATGATTTCAATACCCTAAAAGCAAATCTAATCCATAGGCATTTATAAAACAGTCCTTTAGCAGATAACAAAATTGGATTTTTTAACTTCTCTTGCTGACTTAACACATACACAACTAATACTTAAGTTTCTAAAATACTCTAATTTTTCATGAACGTTTTGTACATTTCTTTCAAATTATCATGATCTTTTTCTATTTTAACACAATGGCATCCCACTCGACTGTTTTCCAGGTGTAATAAGAAATATCCTTAGAAGAGATGTTCAACGTTTTTCAATTCCCAGGTGCTCTGCTTTCTCCAGGTTATGTCAATATATTATCCTAAGCCTTTAGACTCCATTCCTCTAGTTTAGAGTCTTTGTGTAATCTATAGGTTAACAACCCCTTTTAATCAACAAATTCCTTGTGCATCTCCAGTCAAGGAATTCACTAGGGACAGAGATCACTTTTGTTTCTCAACCAAGGTGCAAGCTTTCCAATCACTCTCTGGAGGGTTTCTTGGCCCTTTAAGTTTTGACAATTTAAGTATCTTCTAAAAATTATGTCAAAGGTAAAAGATTGCTGAGGTTAGCAATCCAATAAAGTTTGGACTCCTTTTGCTTCTGAAGAAAAGGCAGACATTCTTGTCTTGCTAAAATTGGATGGACATATCTTTCTTGTGATGCTTTTAAGAAACAAATTCTCAAAGGCAGATTCTCTTTTCAGTTGTTCCCAACTCTTCCAACAAATATTTTACTTTTAATTGGCTTGCTATCAAGTCATTATAAAGAAATAATTTAAAAGAACAAAATTTCACAAATAATTCAGCTGTATCGTAGCACATTTTAAAAATATATTTTTTAAAGATTTTATTTATTTATTCATGAGAGACACAGAGAGATAGAGAGGCACAGACACAGGCAGAGGGAGATGCAGACTTCCTGCAAGGAGCCCGATGTGGGACTTGATCCCAGATCTCAGGATCACGCCCTGGGCTGAAGGTGGCGCTAAACCACTGAGCCACCCGGGCCGCCCATAGCACCGTTATTATTACATGTTCTTTTCCCATTTTTCATTCAAAGGCACAGTTTAATTTTAAAAACAAATGTAAATTTTCTCCAATGGAAGACTATTTTTTCTACTCTATAACTTTTTCCACAGAATTGCCTACAATTTGATAAACTTCCTTGCTATAAGGATGTTTAAATTAAATCTTAGTTATATAAGTGTTGCAAGGAATCACTTTGTGTGAATGGTTTCTTTAAAATTATGTGCTTAAAGTAAATTCCCAATGGCATAATTACTAGGTCAAAAGATGTGAATGTTTTGACAACCTTTGATTTATATGAATAATCGTTTTCCAAGAAAAGGGACAACACCAATCACAAGGCCACCACTAACGCATGCTACCATGACCTTACAAAGCATTGAGTCTTATCATAAAGAAAAAGCAATATTAATCAATTCGAGTATAAAATTAATGTTTTTCTTGTTTATTCTCTAGTAAAGCTGAATTTATGGCAAAGTGGAACCTTTCCCACTTATTTCTTCGCTGTTAATTCTTTTTATGAAATATCTCTTTTAATTCACTTATCAACTGGATTCTAGATACTATTTGTAACTGTGACTGAATTCTCCAAGTGGGACAGCTGTATACTCTAATACCTGTTACAAAAACAGTATCGTTCTTCTGACATTCTGTCTTGTTGATAAACATTTAGAATTACTGGAAAATTAGAGTTAAGGTTCTTGGTCTTTTCCTGTGTAAGTCATTCTTAGCCTCTTGCAGCTGTTCTTCATTTTCCACATTAAATATTCACATGTAATGAGTGGCTGTCTCCCTTCATTTTTTCTCCTAGTTATCTTTTCTTGCTGTTAGGTTTTGCCATTTATTTTAGGACCTTCCTTCCACCTCCTTTGTTCTTCAATTACATACATACACACACATCTGATCTTAACAAAAAAAGAACCAGGAAGTAGGTTTGAACACACCAACCATGCCTATCTGGAACTCTTGTGGGAATTGGTTTCTGTGGGTCCACTGACAACTTAAAATCAGCCTGCTTGGCTCTTCCCTGCTACCTTTCTTCCTTCCCCCCTTCCTCAGTCCAACACTAATTAGTTTCTCCAATCTCTTCTCCACCTTCAATGGCTACAGTGAACACACAGACTCAGCCAATAGGCATCTCCTTCCCTCCTATATCCTTACTTCAGGCCTCTCATTTCCAAGCCAGCTTCTCCTTTAACATTTTGGAACCCTTTCACTGAGTCATATGGACACTGCTAAGAAAAGTTTTCTCTAGGGTCCAACATTTTCTTGCACTTTTCCATCCTCTTTCCACTAGTCAACAGAACTTTTCTTTTCCCAAACAGTGCCACTCAGGACAAGCATGCAGTCCTCATGATGTTTTTAGACCACTTCACCATAGTCATCTGTTAATAATTTTCCACCTTAAGTTGTGGCCTCTACTTATACATGGACCTCTGCTTTTCCACTTATCAATTTTCAGAGAGTCTGGTCATCTAACCAAATTAATTCAATACTTGGCTAACATTTGTACACCACAATCTTCCTGTTTTTATTCTTATGGACAACATTCTTCTAAATTAATGACCAAGATATTCTCCAAACTTTCAGATCTCCAAGATTATCTGCTCTAATTCTGCTATCTCTAATTCACTGATATAAAGTTGTAGATTCCATCAAATTGTCTACATAGATGGCTGTGTCATTTGCAAATAAAGACTGTTTTACTTACTCCTTTCCAATCTGGAAGCCTTTCCATTTTCTTGCCTAATGCCCTGGTTAGAATCTCTACTACAATGCTGAATCAAAGTATTGACAACGGACATCCTTGTCTTCTTATTCTTGATCCGAGGAGGAAAGAATTCTTTCACCATTAAGAATGAGAGTAGCTGTAGGGTTTTCACAGATGCCCTTTAACAGTTGCGAAAAATTCCCTTTTGTTCGTATTCTGTGGAGTTTTATCAGAAATTGAGATTTTTTTTGTTTGTATCTGAGAGAATCACATTTTTTTAGTTTGATATTATGAATTAAATTTCACTGATTTTTCTTTTTTTTGAGTGTGAAATCAATCCTGCATTCCTAGGATAAATGTCACTTTGTGATATACTAGATTTGCTAAATTTATATTTATACTTTTTGCATCTGTATTCATGAGAGCTATTGATATGTAGTTTTCTTGTAATGTGTTTCTGGTTTTGGCATTAAACTTGCTGGTCTTGCCTAAGTTGGTAAGTTTCCTTACCTCTTCAATTTTCTGGAAGGTATTATGTAGCATTGGCATTATTTTTTTATTAAAATGTTTGATAGAATTCACCAGTACAGCCAACTAGTTTTCAAGTTTTCTTTCTCTCCCTTTCTTTTTTTTTTTAACTATCATTTCATTTCCATTAAATACAGATCTATCCGGGTTTTTTATTTCTTCTTAAATGAGCTCTGATGGTTTGTCTTTCAACAAATGTTTCAAGTTGTCAAATTTACTGGCATAAAGCTGTTCATAACATTCTATTATCCTTTTAATATTTATAAAATCTACATTTTATAACTACTATTCCTGATATTAGTGTCTTAATATTTTTTTTCCTGATCTATTTGAGTATAATTACAAATTTCATTCATCTCAAAGAACCAGTCTTTGGTTTCAATTATTTTCTCTGTTCTGTTTCATTGAGTTCTACTTTGGTCTTTATAATTTCTTTTCTTCTGCTTTACTTTGTTTTTAATCCATTCTTCTCTTTTAGTTCCTCAAGGTAGTAACTGAGATCACGGGCTTGAAACTCTTCTAACATTGGTGTTTAGTGCTATAAATTTCCTCTAAACTCCTGCTTCAGAGGCATCCCACAAATTCCAATGTGTTGTACGTTCATTCAGTGCAAAATGCTTTATAATTTCTTTTGCATTCTTCTTTGATCCATGGGTCATTTAGAAGTAATTTGGGATCGCTTAGCCTTTTGGCTAAGATCAAGTGTAGAAGTAATTTGGTATCCAAATACTTGGGGACTTTCCCAGAAATCTTATTGATTTCTAATCCAATCCCACTGTGATTTGAGAACATATTTAGTAGGACCTGAGTCCTTTTAAATTTATTGAGACTTGTTATATATCCTCGAATATGGTCTAATTTGATTAATTTTCCACATCCACTTGAGAAGAATGTCTTCCACTATCAGAGTTTTCTATAAATGTTAATCAAGTCAAGTTGGCTGATAGTACTTTTCAAACCTACTCTATCTTGGCTGATTTTCTTCTTACATGTTCTGTCAATAATTGAGAGAGTATTAAAATCTGACATGTTGGTTTGTCTATTTCCCTTTAGAGTTCCAGTCAGTTTTTACTTTGTGTATTTTCAAGCTGTTAATAGTTACATAAATGTTTAGTACTCTTAAAATCTCTTAAGTGATTTCATTATAAAATGAACTTCTTTATTCTCAGCTTTATTCTTTGCTCTAAAATCTGTCTCTTCTGATAACATACCGCCTCCAACTTTTTTTTTTGGCTCCTGTTAGCATGATACATCTTTTTCCAGCCTATTTTTGTCTTTATATTTAAGATTTGTTTCAAGTCAGCATGTAGTTGGGACCCATTTTTTGTTGTATGTTTATTTATTCAATCTAATGTCAGTCTCAGTCCCTTAATTGAGTCGAGATCATTTACATTTAATTTGTTTATTGATAGTTAGGTTCTAGGGTACCACCCTAGCACTTGTTTTCTATTTATTCCATCTATTCTTGCTCCTTTTCTTTTTGCCTTTTTCTGGATAATTTTTGATAATTCCATCTTATCTCTCTTGTTGCCTTATTGGTCATCACTCTGTAATTTCAGTGGTTACTTTAGGGTTATATAAGTACATCTTTTATCACACTCTACCTTCAAGTGTTATTATAGCCAATTCACATATAAGAACCTTACAATAGTATACTTCTTTTTCCACTATGTCGTCTATGCCATTATTCTCCTACATTTTACTTCACGTATGTTATAAACCTCACATTTTTAAACAATTATCTTATAAATAGATTTGAATAAGAACTAAATCTTAAAAAAAAAAGAACTAAATCTTATATAATTACCTCTGTAGTTACCATTTCTGTACTTTCCATTTCTTTGTGTAAATCCAGATTTCCATCTGGAATCATTTTTCTTCTGTCTGAAGGACTTTTAACAATTTTTCATGCTAGAAAAAGTATGACAAAAGTATAATAAAAAGGTATAATGAAAAAGTCTGTAACTTTCTTTTTCAAAGATATTTTTGCTGGGTATAGGTTGATAACTTTTTTCCCCTATATTAATGATGTTGCTATATTAATGATGTATTTTAATGATGTTGCTTCACAGACTTGTTTGCATGGTTTCCAGTGAGAAATCTGATGTCACTCTTATCATGGTTCCTTTGTAACATCCATTATCTGCTTTTAAGATATTCTTTGTTTTATTCAAAGTTCTCTAGAGAAACAGACCAATAGAAGGTTTATGTATACATAGATACATTTTAAGGAATTTACTCCATTATGGATGTTGGGAAAGTCTAAAATTTGGTAGGCTAGAGAACCGGGAAACAGCTAATGGCTGCAGGTCAACTCCAAAGGCTACCTGATAAAGATTTCCTCCTTGATGGAGGATGGTCACCTTTTGTTCTATTCAGGCCTTCAACTGATTGGAGGAGACCTACCCACATTATAGAGGGCTGTCTGCTTCACTCAAAGTCCATTGATTTAAATATTCTCTTCCCAAAACACAAACATCCAGGATAATATTAGACTACATACCTGAGCACCTTGGCCCAGCCAGGTTGAAAATATAAAATTAATCCTCACACTTTATCACTGGTTTTGAGCAACTTTATTATATGTCTTCATGTAGTTTGTTCATATCTCATTCTTGAGGTTAATGAACTTCTTGGATTTGTTGTTGATAGTTTTAAGTTTAAATATCTTTTAGACCTTATGTCTTCAAATCTTTTTTCTGTTCCTTTCTCCATCCTTTACTTTCATAGACTCCAATGACCCATGTTTGGGGACTTGAAGTTTTTCCACAGTTCATGTTGCTCTTTGCACTTCCACTTTCTTCTCACTCTTTCAATACTTTAGAGGGTCGCTAATACTAATGGCCTTCAAGGTTATTACTTTTCACTTCTACAATGTGTAATCTACCATGAATTGACCTGGTTTACATATTTCACCTCAGATATTATAGTATTCACCATTAGAAATTTTATATGGTTCTTTTAAAAAATCTTCCATGTCTCTACTTATCTGTATGAACAGAGAGAATTTCCTTATAGTAACAGTTTTAAGTCTTTCTTTGCTAATTCCTTTATCTGTGTCAGTTCTGAGTCAGAGTCAATTGATTTTTCTTTTCATTACAAATCATGTTTATTCCATGTCCTCATTATAAATCATGTTTATACCATGGCTGGTAATATTTGATTGAACGTCTAACATGTGAATTTTACAATAAGTGCCAGGTAATTGTTTTCTGTAAATCTCCTACAACTTTGTTCTAGGATGCATTACAGTTGGTAGGAAACTGTTGGAGTCTTTGGTCTTGTTAATATGATTTCCTAGGTGAGTCTAGAGCAGTGCTCAGCTTTGAGCTGATTCCTGAGACAAGACTCTCCTGAGTACCCAGTACCTTGTGAATTATGACTTCCAATCTGGCTGGAGGAAACAGCCATAACTTTTAGCCTTGTATGAATATGGGCTAACTACTGAGTATCCTGGATGCTCAAGGGAGACCCTCTATAGATCTCCAGGGTTCTCTTGCTGTACAACTTTTTCCTCTCTGTTACTGTGTCCCATGAGTCCTAGTTGCTTTGGTCTCTCCAACTCTTGGATCTATCATAATGTAGGGAGTCCAGTGAGCAATATCTCAGTTCCCCCTGGCAGTGTGCCATAGCCAAGGAATCTCTCAAGGCAGTAAGCTGGGGCAAATGCAGGGCTCGTCTCCTTTGTTTCTGATCGCTCAGATGACTATGCTTTGTTGCCTGATAAATTTATGCTCTTGAAACCAGTTTCAGATTTTGTCTGCCCCTTAAGCCCCCCAGTTATTCTGTTTTGACAGAATTCCAATTATTCTGTTTTGACAAAATCAGAAATCCTTATTCATTCTTGCTCTCACTGCCTCTATTTAGCATCTTCATCTTTCCTTCTCTCTGACCACCGCCCTAGTACCTCTGTCTACTTACTAATATGCCCACACAGCACCTATCCTTGTAAAAATAAATTCCCTAGACACGGCTTTCTCCATTGCTATCTACCTTCTTGAAAGAGTAGTCTATGTATAGTCTTAGCTAAGGGGCCAAGGAATAAGAAGGACAGTCTATACATTGTCATTTCCTCTGCTTGTTC
Organism: Canis aureus; assembly: GCF_053574225.1. NCBI lineage: Eukaryota > Metazoa > Chordata > Mammalia > Carnivora > Canidae > Canis > Canis aureus. The sequence continues at coordinate 63,105,985 of NC_135614.1, read as the reverse complement.
ACCATTCCCCTTCATTGCCCAGGCTGGTTTTTAGTAATACCCTGCACTGAAACTGTTCGCTAACAATGATAATGTCACCACAGCCCTTTCTCAGACTTAAGACTGATGATTATTTAACTCCAGTTCCTTTGGTCTCTGATTCATAGTTTTCTATATGGTACCATACAGAACTGCCTGGCTTGGATTCCCTGTCTGATGCAGATGTTAGAATGGAAACTCCAACGGTTATCATTAATGCATACTCAGTGCCTAAATCAGTGGCAGTCAGGTGACAGGTATTCAACACATATGGGAAGAATGAATGAAACATAGTTGATGCTTAGCACTCTTCTTCCTTCTACCGCCCATTATTCCTCAACAATCTCCAAACCCACAACTCAATTGTCTCCCAAATCCAGATCCAAACTTTCTCTAGTCAGCTTGTCTTTTGGCATTTGGGTCATTGTTGAAAGTACTGCCAAAACCTCAAAATTACCATGTCCAAAGCCAAATTCATCATTTATCTTAAAATTGCTTGTCATGTTCTTCCTACTTTTCACAATGCATGCCATCACTAGGCTAGAAACTTAAGGCACATTTGATTCCTATCTCTTCCTTTCCTCCATGTTACCCAATGTGGCTGTCACTCTTATAGGATCAATCATAGTTGCCTTAAACTCTCCATCCCCATAATTTCAATCCCTACTGGATTGGCTCTTCATGGTACAGGTCTCTCTCGGAAGCTCCTTCAGTGTCAGGTCACAACACACCCTAGACTCTGCGTCCTTGGTCTCAACCCAGTAAGGTCGCTGTTCTATGAATGGTTCCTATCTTTCTTCTCCTCACCCCATTCCTTTCTGCTCAAGGATTAGTCATCCCAAGCCCTTCTCACACTTAACATCCCCTATGAATTCTTTGACTCCTCACATTAGAAATGATCCTTTTTAGCTTTCTCGTTTTTATCATCACATACAGCACACATCATGCTGTCTTAGCACCTGGCATATGTTAAACATGCAACACATATCAACTGTTTGTCATTAGAAACTCATCTTCCTAACCTGGGTGTAAACTTCTTGCTGTCAGCAACCTTCAAAAAGGCCTCCAAGAAGTCACTGTATGTGGCTCAGGATAATGACAACTCATATCCAAAATGTCAGGCAACCTAACATCTAAAGCATCAGAAAAATCAACTAGTACACGATGTTACTATTGGTTCCAGTAAAAGCAAAGCATTAAAACTTTAAGATATAAAACTTATAACAATTGACATTTTATGGAGAGCTATTTTGCTTGAAAAGAATTACTAACTTAACAAGATTTGTATAATGAGTTACATTTCTCCAAAGATACCCACAATTTTACCAACAAGCAGCAAATACTACTCTCGTCACAAATCCTAAGTCTTTGGTACCACCAAACTTCATTTGAAGACTTGAACTGGCACCCTACTTCTATCACTAGCTATGTCACCATACTTTTGAGCCTCAGATGGTTTAAAGACAGAATCAAAACAGAATTCAAATTACGACTGCCTCTTACTCACTCATAGACATCTGGAGCTATGCTCAAATCCTATGCTACGTTCTGGGTGTATAAAGCCAAATAAAATGTGTTTATCTGCCCTTAGGAGCTTACATCCCAAGTTGGGGACAGAAATGTAGACAGCAGTGTTGTAGGCACCAAATGATAGGAATATGGACCATGTGCAGTTGAGGAGAAGGAGTGCTCAGTTCTGTCTTGGGGAAAAGGACAATAGTCAGGAATGACTTCACATGAAAGGTCATGCTTGAGCTCTGCTCAGCCTCAGTTGTTTCACCAATGATCATGAAGCCCTTATTCTTTCCTTTATCCTTTATTTTTTTATTTCTATTTTTAAAGATGTACTTACTGGAGAGAGAGAACATGCAAATGGATGGTGGGGAAGGGGCAGAGGAGACAGAGAATCCCAAACAGACTCCCTGCTGAGTGTGGAGCCTGTTCCCAGGTCCCTGAGATCACAACATGAGCCCAAATCAAGAATCAGTCACTTAACCGACTGAGCCACCCAGGCGCCCCTCTTTTCTTTGTCCTTCAATGATGCTAGGCCTCTAATGCTTTACAAGTCCATAGTTTCTCATCTAAACTAAAATTCTAAAATCTGAAAAGCTCCAAATCCCCAACTTATTTAGTGGCAAATCTTGACCCTAACTGAGGTAAGGCTCTTCTTGGTCGTCAGTATTACTCTTATTTGTTAGGAAGTCCTAGTTAATGATTCCATCATATTCCTATCACCTGGACCAGACTTGAATCATCTTTGGCTTCTTTCTTGCTCATCTTCCAAACCCAACCAGCCACTAAGTGTGCTCTCACTCTTCTTCCTTGTGGTGAGGGCCGGTCTTGCTCATTGTGGGATGTTTGGCAGCATCCCTGGCATCTACCCAACAGAAGCCAGTAGCCCTCTCTCCTAGTTGTGACAACCCAACATCTCGCCTGATTGAGAACCACTGCCTAGACTGACTTCTTGGCCACATCTAGAAAACAACATAACCTGACCAATGGTTCCTGTACTGACTCTCCTCCAGATGGGAGCTCTGAGGAAAGAAGATTCAGACCACCAGCTGCACTATTTAGGGAATGTATGACTAACACAAATAGGCTAGAGTGACTCCTCAAGGGAGACTAGCACTCATTGAGCCTGAGATAAAGCCATTTTGTTAGAGTACTAGAATTCCAGGTTTCAGCATTAGTTTGTACCAATATTCTCCTGAGCTTGACTTGTTCAGTGGCATTGAAATATCCAACTAGAGGGATCCCTGGGTGGCGCAGTGGTTTGGCGCCTGCCTTTGGCCCAGGGCGCGATCCTAGAGACCCGGGATCGAATCCGACATCGGGCTCCTGGTGCATGGAACCTGCTTCTCCCTCTGCCTCTCTCTCTCTCTGTGACTATCATAAAAAATTTAAAAAAAAAAAATCTTAAAAAAAAAAAAGATATATTTAAAAAAAAAAAAAAAAGAAATATCCAACTAGAGGGGCACCTGGGTGGCTCAGTGGTTGAGTATCTGCCTTCTGCTTAGGTCGTGAACCTGGGATCCTGGGATAGAGTCCCCTATCAGGCTCTCCCCGGGGAGCCTTCTTCTCCCTCTGCCTATGTCTCTGCCTCTCTCTGTGTGTCTCTCATGAATAAATAACTTAAAAATCTTTAAAAAAAAAATCCAACTAGAGAGATATAGGGTATAGAAATTTAATGCTACTAACATCCCCCACTCTATTTTGAAAAAGAGAACACCCCAAAATAAACTAATTGAAGCATTTAATCACAAATAGAAGGGATGGTTCCCACAAATAGCATAAGAAACTGGAACATTTTTGGGGTGAGAAAGAGAAAGGGATAGAACCCCGGCACAGTACCCACCTGTGGTTGACACGACGTTCTCGGGACTTTCACTACAGAGCTTTGACAACAGACTGGTCTTGCCAGAACCTGTGAGGCCTATGCAAACCAGGTCATATTCAGGTCGTGCAGGCGGTGGTCCCTTGCAGCAGAGTGCTCTAAAACACTGCCAAGAGAGGGGAGAAATGAGGCTCTTTTAAATATGACTGGACACAAAGTTTAGTAACATTTACAATGACTAAGTATTAAGAAGTAATTAAATAACCTATTTATTATAAGGAGGAAAGGTAATTTCATGGTGGAGAAACCCAGAAGACACCACCTTAGCCAAGTGATCAAAGTTAACATCCCTAGGAATGAGACCTATGTGGACCTCACGGCTCCCCTCCTGCTGCAACAGGCACCCTGCAAGGGGCAAGACATCCTCGCTCAGCTTTTCTGCCAAAAATGCACAGTCTGAATCTAAGTACAAGACAACTTCAGACAAAAACCACTCTGAGGAGCATTCCACAAGACAGCTGGCCCATTCTCTAAAATCTCAATGTCTTAAAAGTCAAAAAAATGCTGAGGAACTGTTTTAGGTTAGAGAAGATTGGAGACAGGATAACCAAATGCAATGTCTTCTGAATTGGACCCTTGGAACAGGTGGAGGAAAAATAGCAGAAGTGACAGTGGGATGACAGGTGAGGGACCAATAATAGATAACAGTATTGCATGAGGTCACTAGCTTCCTGAAGTTAATCACTGTACTGGGCTAATAAAAGGAAAACCCTTGTTCTGAGAAAACACATCCTAATCAAGTATTTAGAGACAAAGGGTCTTGACATCCATAATTAATTGGTTCAAAAAATTTCTAAATCTGTGTCCATCATCAGCTCTATACGGTGAGGACTGTGACAATGCCAACATGGTAAAATGTTAATGGCCAGTGAAGTGGAGAGTCATGGGAAATTTCTTTGTATTAGCCTTAAAACTCTGGTACTATTTGAAAATAAAAAGCTTTTATAGATCATTCAACAGAGTCCCTGTATAGGTCACTGCCATCTTGATCTGCGCCAAAGTCTGTTTCAGGTCATCTGACCTCAGGGTACCATGAACTACTGAGCAGTTTGGGCATGGCAGGAACTTGTTTGCTCTGCAAGAATTAAAGGCCAGGAGTTTTAGGAGACAGGAAATCAGGCCATTTGTGGTCTTTCTACTTACCTAACGTTCATTTATTAGGGACCAGTTATGTGTCAACTTGTAGAGCCTGAAATATTTAGGCTCTCAATAATTCAGGAGAGAAAAAGAGGGAGAGGGAGGGAGGCCTACTGACTGTTAGATTATCTGGAGATCATGAGAGAAAAGACCTAGAAAAAGCCTGTGGTCTCATTCAGATAAAATCTGAGGCCTATGGGCTCTCATAAGTCAAGCTTGACTAGTTCTCTCTCACACTTCTCATCTAGTCAGTCAGCAAGTCTAGTCCATACCTCCTCTGAAATCACTCTAGAACTTGTCCACTTCTCTCTAGTCCAAGCCACTATCACCTGGACAACACCAACATTCTCCCACTGGTCCTAGCATATTTGCTCTTGCCCTCTCTGTTCTCTATTCTCCATGGCAGCCACCACGATTATTTATAAAAACAAAATCCAATCTGCTTAACCCCCTTCAGTGACTATTCCCACTGTTCTAGGGTCTAAACCCTTTTGATCTACAAGGTCTTCCATAATATGTTCCACCAACTGCCACTCCCTCCAGCCTGCTCTCCCATTCCTCTCTACTCACTGTTCCCTCTACTCCAGCCCCCGACGTACGGACCCTCTCATACCTCCATGCACTCCTATGCTGTTCCCTCTTCCCCTAGCTCTTGACTCAGAGCCTGTCAACTTTTAGGTCTCAGCTTTGGCATCCCTTCTCCAGGGGCACCTGATCTGATCCCTGGAGAATGTTAGCAATTTGTTTTAAGCTCTCACAGCATGTTTGTCAAGTCATCATGCTGATCATTACAGTTTTCTATTCACCCCTTAACTGTGGGAACCATCCCTCTCCATCTTCATCCCAGTGTCCCCAGGGCATAGCAGGAGACATGGCATAGAATCTACCACCCAGGAATAAATGTTGGATGAAGAATCCACAACATTTGCATTTCACCCAAGGAAAAAAGAAAATGTGAAAACTACTAGGAAGCTTCATCTATTCTCTCCTGGTTGCCTAACATTTCAAGAAAATTGTATCAAAATAAGAGTAACTCTTGACCCTTTCACTTCCCTTCATTGCCAGAAAGTAGTCCAGTTGCCAGAAAGTAGTCCAGTTTTCAACATTTCAAGAAAATTGCATCAAAATAAGAGTAACTCTTGACCCTTCCACTTCCCTTCATTGCCAGAAAGGAGCCCAGTTTTCAAGATTTTGCTGTACAGGGTCTACTTTCTCAGTATATAGAGGTTTTGGGTTTGTTTTGTTTTGTTTTGTTTTAACCTCAGTTCACTTCTCCTTGGCTTTTAAGAGGTTCTGCCTACTTCTGGTAAACCATTCTATGATCATCTAATCCATATTCTTCACAAATTTATTAAACTCTAATCATATTTCCGCTCTGTCTCTTCAAGCCTGAGGAGCTCTAATTGTTTCAGTCTGCCTGCATACAGCAACCCCTCCTACTCCCTTCATCTTAGTTGCTGTTCTTTGGCATTACTTGAGTTCCATTATGCCTTCTCTTACAAGATTGATGACCACAACTATAAAGAGCACCCTAGACACCAACCCATCATATCCTGGATTCGCATGAAGGTTGGTTGGTAGGGTCTGACTTTTGGCCAACTTTATCCCCGAGTCTCCTGGACTCACGGTGAGTTTTTCTAGGAGGCAGATGTATATGTACCTGTATCTATGCAATACATCAGGCAACACCACTAATCACACTGTGGTTTCTCCTATTGGACTACTTTGATCTTCATTAGGGAAAGAGGGGACAGACCCAATTCCTGCTCCCAACTGCCCCTTTCTTGCTCAGCTCCTCTCCCAGAATTCCCTCAGACCTTCCTGGAAGGAGACTGGCCCATCTATCCTGGTCAAAACAATCAAATCTTAAATACAAGATAAAACTGTAGGTGATTGATGGCTATCTTACTCTAAGTTATCCATATGCCAGTATTACTCAAAATACTTTGGCCAGAAGTTCCAAAACTTCACCTTCATGCTGTTTTTAAAATCCAGAATGTAAAAACGTTTGCAGCCAAACTCACTAATATCTAGATCACCTGTTAGTTTTCTCTAAGTCACTAAGACACTACTGACATGAGAAGCAATTTAGTGGTGACACTGTAATCCGCACATCTGTCTCTCTAGATTCATCACAGTGATGGTTAAGACACCTAACATGACATCTCTCCTTGCCCCTCAGTTTCTTTCTTGAATTCCAGGCTCTGTATTTTCAACTGGTCTAGAAGAACCCAAACTAAATCTGAATAAAACAAAAGCCTTCCCCCACTGCCCCCAAAACACAGTCTATGGAAATCAGGTACTTTGGAACATAAAAGGCATAAAGGTTAGATTGACAATCATTACAAGACAGAATCTTTGAAATAAATCACAGAACCTCTGAATATTTATTTGAAATAAATAAATCCTATGCTTGGCAGGAACAGTGTCAGATTTTGAGCCAACAAAATAAGGCTTTTAAAAATATGCTATTTCAAACGGGAAAAGAATGTTCATGTTTTTTGAGTCAGTTCCTAAAAACTGTACAGTCTTCACTTGTTTTTCATTTTAAAACTTAATGAAGCTTTGGATCTCATAGTCAATTTACTTAAAATTACTCATTTTGGCCTCTAGACTATACTGTACCAAAGTTCATTGTGTCTGTCTCCTAAAGCAGCTCTCGCATTGTTAAGAGTAAGCCCCTTTCACTGTTGTACAATGCTAAACACAATGCCGTCGGCAGTCCTGACAGCAAGCGGCAAACTCAGGCTTCATTCCCAGGCCAGACACTAAGGCATTGTGTGACTCTGTTCAGGCTCCGTAAACCTATCCATGCTTCAGTTTCCCGTGATTAACCAGTAACGTTTTAACACTATCTGCCACTTCCTTTCTTCAGGAGGATGTTATGAGGCATCAGTTCAATGCATTTTGCTACAAGAAAGGCACCATACAAATAAATAACTGCTCATCAGGATGCTTATCATCCTAACGTATCCTAGGTGATCGCCAGTTTCCTCGGGCAAGGGCCCGGCAGCCCACATGCTGGTGCTTCCTTCGCCAGCCCACAGCAGCGTCCACAAGCTCCATCCCCTCCAACTCAAGACCAAAGACACACAACCCTTGGCCCTCACTTGTGGCAGGGAATAGAGAACAGGGTGAGTCTGCATTGTAACCATGGGGCAGGCTGCGGGGGGGTGGTGGTGGTGGGGGGGGTGCGCGCGCATGTGTGTGTGTGTGTGTGTGTGCAACCAAGGTCATGGTCTCTTGTCTAGACTGCTTCAGTTCACAGGTCTTTTCACATGGGGTCTGTTATGACTTGTTCCTTTCCAAAAGGACCCAGTGTATCTGGGAGGCAGGATATTTCCCCTTAGCATGTGTCTGTAAGCTTCTACCAATGTTTTATGTGAGGAAATGGGGTGCCAAGGTCTTGAGAGATGGCAATGACCGGAATCACCAGAGACATCTGTGTCATAGACTTTGGACAAATCACATAATCATATAACCTTTGGCTGAAAGGTGGATTCACTAAAAAGATTAAAAAAACAAAAGATTTAGCAATATTTGCTCAAAGGAGAATGATCACGTGTGCTAAAGGGGGGAAAAAAAGCCAAAGATTAAATAGTGAAGGTCAAATGAGGACTCGCATTTCAGATGGGTGGCCTAGCACCATGGCAGCAAGATGGCCTTAAAATGTCATTTGTGTTGGGGACAGCAGCAGATGTCTTAGTAAGTCTGGTAGAGCACCATCCACAACAGGTACACAGTGAATAACTGCTCCACCAACCGGCACTATGAAGCACTAATTTAGCACTTAACTGTAGATCTCATTTCCCTCTGCATCTCCTCCTTAATGACTACAGCTACCCTCCAAATCACTCACTAATTCTGCCAGCAGTCTGGGTACTTTGTGCTCAGACTGTGTGCCCTCAGAAGGAAAAGCTCTTCCCACTTTTCTCTACTTGGCAAATTCCTATTCAAAGTTCTGCTCAGAAGGCACCTCCTCTCGAAAGTCTTCTCCAGTCCCCGAAGAGGATTAATCCCTTCTTTCACTCCTTGGTCTGTATACACATGTCTAGCGCTGTAGCAAATACCAGGTGTTTGGGGTTATTTTTTTCTTCTAATTTTAAGAATTAAGTAGATGATAAAATTACCAGCATCAACCCAAAGACTTATTTATCCTTCATTCATAAAGTCTAATTTTACAGTTACCAAGGGCAGCCAGGCACCAAAGCGGAGGAGCAGTTGTCCTACAACTTCTCAGTTCTGGACACAGTCTTACTCAAAATCCTCCCCCTCTGGCACTGGCCCCTGCATTGCCAGGATTTCCTACCATCCCATGTCCCTGAATCCCTAGCCTTTGGGAACATGGCATTTGTTTCAATCGATGCTCTGTTTGTCATCATGAATACATGATTTTATTCTGAGCATGATTTCGATTTGATTGAAGCTCTGTATAGTTGCTGGAAAATGTTCTTCAGCCAGCTTTGGGACTTCCCCAGGGCCATGCAGTCACTGCTCGAATGCCACACCATCTCCTCCTTATTTAAATAAAGGACTTACCAAATAAAAACCAGAGATTTCCGATAGCAAATAATCAAGTCTTTTGGTGGAGTCCTAGGGTGGGTCCTGTCACTGCATTCCATAGATATTTGTCAGATTAAAACAATACCAATTAGTTGGTACCTAAAGGCAAGAGACAATTCACCCATAATCTGAAGTGATTTCTTGGATGGGTTTTAAAACCAAAAAGAGGCACCTGTACATTCTGACCCTTGCTCTCTCACAATGAAAAGCTTTTAAAAGGAAGTCAATTTTTAGAAGTGTTTTTTAATGCTAACCATGTCCAATTAATGAGATATTTAGTGTTTAAACATTAAAAATTGTGGGATTTAAAATAAAATATTCCCCATGTCTGTAATAGACAAATGTGGGTCTGTCTTTGGAAACTACAACCAAAACGTGTCATAAGGCTCATAAAAGCCACTTAAACTTCTGGAAAAGACACGAGGAAGGATGGGTGCTCCCAAAACTTAAAAACGGAGCCAAATGTTGCCAATGCCATTTAGTGCCCTATAGAAGGGACGTATGTGTACTAATTCACTTACTCCTTGAACAACCCATTGAGAAAGTCACTAGATGCTTCCCATTTTCAGATAAGGAAACTGAGGCCTAAAAGTCATAAATAACTTGCCTCAGTGGAGCCAGGACTGGAAGCCTCCAACGTCTGAGGGTGTGCCATGTGGAGGAGACATTAGCTGCACCCACATAGAGGGAACACAGAGATAGGAAAATGCACCAGAGCTACGAAGTGACAGAGCTGGAATTCTGACCAGGGCTGCCTGGCTCCAGAGCGCCTACCCATATCCTCTCAGCCATGGTACTACCGAGGCCAGACTCAAGGATCAGAGTCCCAGGGGTGGAATGTTTCTGTGGTTTCGAGGGAATGAGAGTGCTTTAAGGCAGTCGGCCTGGGTGAGAGAACAGAACCTGGCAGAGGAAGGGGACGACGCCAGTGTTGATATTGCTTCCTCCCTTGCACAGTCAAGTTTATGGCTCAAGTGCCTGCATCTTCCTCCCAGTAGAGCTAGAGGAACTGCTTCCTGCAGGGCTGAAGTAGGGAGCAGAGAAGGAGACGGGGGACTGGCTGGGAGGAAGGCGAGGGGGCCCTCAAGAGCTGCTGGCTTCTCTGCCCTGCTGTCTGCTGCTTTCACTTAACCATTTTTTGTCCTCTGGCAAGGACAAAGCTTGTCTATTAAGAGAAGCCCACGCTGGCTGCAGAGATTTCTCATTCTAAGCACGGTAGCAAGGGGGAGAAAAATCTCTCAAGAACAGTCCTCAATTTTCCCCCTTAAAATATATGGATATGCAAATTATCCCTCAATAAAGTAAATGCATAAGCAAATACGCAACCAAATAAACTGTACTAGGGGAGAATATGGAGGAAATGGAGAAGCTGGGCTGTGTGGAAATACACGTGAAGGACACAGTCCACAACAAACATGCCAACCCTTAGCTAATCCTTTCCTTCTAGCTGCAGGAAAAATGAACTTCAAAGGTGCCCCGATGTCTTGGAGTAACCAGCGGTTCTTGCAAACAAGTGAAGAGAGTGGAAATTCAAATGGCACCTACAGCAACAGGCCGAAGGGGTAGGGAGTCGGTGTGGACTACGAAGAGGCCCCTGAGCACCAGGCAGATCCCAGCAGAAGACTCTTCCCCACCTCACCAGAGCTATCCACTTTTTGAGGTGAAAAATCCCGCGGCCCTTAAAGACCCCAGTGGGAAAAACAATAAATTGATTTTACAGAAGATGGGTCAAACCTTTGGGCCGTGCGGGCTGCTCCAAGCTCACTGATGAAGGCTTTGGCCCGGAACTGTCCCAGGGCTGAGGCTTCTGGCCAATACATCACACTGCCTCGGGACACTAAGTCTGTCTTTGCCTTACCCTTTGTATTTCTCAATCCACATTCCTTTTTGGGGTGAAATACTCCATTATTTCTGCTTTGTTCTGAGCTGTCTCCTGTCTCTGTCCCTATTAACTCGTGGCAACAAAAGAAACAAACAGAAGCAGGGGATTTCATGCTCAGCAGCTACAGACACTGGCCTCCCGGCTTTGCAGAGGAGCAGACATCTGAGACCCTGAATGAAGAGAGTGCCGCTGTGCTGAGCCAGACCAGGGACCCACGTGGCTCACAGCCTGGGCATCAGTCATCCCTGATGGGCGGCATTCACCAGTCCTGGTGTGAGCATCTCAAGATGAGCCAAAAGTAGGGCTTTAAAAGTTAGGGCATGTGTCTTGATAATTAGATGTAAAAAGACTCTCATTCAAGATACTCCTATATTCCTGCAGCTCCACAAATTCAGGACTTCTCCTACTGAAACTAGATCAAGGGGGAGATGATTTTTAATTTTTTTTGAAACTGAAATTCAAAGAGGTAGCTAAGTAGAAGATAAAGGTCTTATCTTTGCCAGGTAATTCTTCTCTTAAAATGGCTAGATGGAATATCTTATTTCAACTATTGATTCTTAAAATAACATAATTATCCAATAAAACCAGCAGAAAATTTCCCAGGCATGACTGTGTGTAATGAGACCCAAGCTTTATATGCATCTTCACAAATGTACTCAAATCAGGGCTTCACCTGGGTCAGTTTCAGACCATGTATTTTTTTTTTCCTAAAGAGCAAAGAAATGCATAATTTAGCTAAAAATGATTAATACATTTTGTATCCAACCTCATTTTAGGTCACTGTCTGAATAGAACAGTTTTAGAGGGGAAGTGGGGCATAAAAATATATGAATGGTTTTAATATTCCTTACCAAAGCCATTTTTCTATACTTTGTATACTTATGAAGAGTCAGAGAATGAAGAAGGTATTTAAAAAGAACTAGGATCCCTAAAAGTAGACCTTCAAAAATCCTGTAAAAATCCCCAGGAAAGGTCCCAACCAAGCAATTCTCTTTGTTCTTGGTGCTTCTGGAACTGGAGTGGGGGAGCCTTGTAAAAGAAGAGAGCAAAAGAAATCAAACTCAAGTTGGTTTTCTGGCAGCCCATAACAGTGGAAGTCCTATTCCCAGATCTTGGGAAACAACAGAACATTCCTTAACAATCTTTAGGCTCCACAAAGATGGGCCTCAGGCCCACATATCCCATCCAGCACCAATTCCCACTCGGTCTCTGTGATCTCCCTGCTGAGATTGGCCCTAAAGCCTTTGTTCAAAACATCACCACTATCTCCTAGATAACACAGTCTGTTCTCCTAACTGGTCTCCTTACCTCAGGTTTACCAGACTCTAATTCAATCTCCAAAATGCTAACAATGATCTTTCTTAAACACATCAAGTCAATCTCAAGATTTCAAATCTTTCCATGACCTCCTAGAACTGTCAAGATAAAGTCCAAGCTCCTTATCTGAGAAGATAGGCAGGGTCCTTATGATTGGACTTTGTCTTCATTTGTGGTCTCCCATGGCTGTTATAGGGATGGCAGGAGATGATGGATATAATGTTTATAAGGCACCTAAACCAGGGTTCAACACACAGAACTTAAAATTATAAGTTTATAATACATGGGAGACTTTCTCCCCCATATACACGACCCCCATGGCAGTCACATAGATCTGTGTGTGCAGGTGCTGTTCCAGTCTCTTTAGTGCTCCAAGTGCAAGGAGCTGGCCCTCTCCCCACACATCCTCCTCCACTATCTTCCTCTGGCTGGCTCCTAGTCATCCTTCAAAACTCATTTTCATGATCTTTTCTTCCAGAAAGACTTCTGTGGCCTCAGTCTAATTTAGATAATCTTTTTTTAAACTCCCCTAGCACCTTTTCTATCCCAATGTCATGACCTTCCAATTCTGTGAAGGTGATTTCCAGTCCATCTTCCCCCACCACTGGACTTGGAGCACCTGACTGTAGGCACCACTTCTAATTCTGCTTTGGAACCTGAGTGTCTGGCACACCATCCACCAATGTGGTAAATGAGCTCCCCAGTGATTAAGTACATGGCTTTATTAAGTACATGGTCAGATAAGGCTGAAAATGGAGCCCCACTGGAATCTGGAGAAGTTATTTCACAGATATCTGTTTCCTAATCTGAAAGTGAGGATCATCTTACAGATTGTTGGGAGTAATCAATGAGGTACTATATTCCAAATGCTCATAATAGTGTTCAATCAGCAAGTATTACCATCATGACTCATTAGGTTTCTCACCGAGTGGTTTTCCTAAAGAGAATGGATTTTTTTTTTTTTTTTTTTTTTTTTTTTTACCTATCAGGATTCCTCTCAGTGTAGATAAAGATAAATCAGGTTTGGATTTATTTTTATTGCCCATTTGATCAAAGTTCTGATATAATATGTCAAATGCCAACAGTGGTTAAGGACATGTAGATAGTCCTCTGGTTTGTTATAATAACAGTTACTAAAAGAGATCATGAGGGACACCTGGGTGGCTCAGTAGTTGAGTATCTGCCTTTAGCTCATGTTGTGATCCTGGGGTCCTGGGATCGAGTCCCATATCAGGCTCTCTACTGGGAGCCTGCTTCTCCCTCTGCCTATGTCTCTCTCTCTCTCTGTGTGTGTCTCTACAAATAAATAAATAAAACCTTTAAAATGAAGAAGTAGTAGTAGTAGTAGTAGTAGTAGAAGGGATCATGATATGATGTATAGTGGGGCCATTACTGGATTTTTTTCTTCACCTAAGAGGAGAAAAATTCCTACAAAACAGCTTTTAAACATTACTGGTATATCTTAACAGCTAAACCAATTCTCTGAATGTGAATCTCCTTCTATGTCTATGTGGATCTAGACAAAAGCGTAATAGGGAGTAAAGGGTCCATAACCCCTGTGTATCCTCAAATCTCATTGCTGTTAACTGCTGACAAAGATGAATGTTTACTACGGTCTAGCGCCGAAGAACCAATACAGTGAACGAGATGTGATCTCGCCTCACACATCAACACACGTGTCAGACAGATTCTGATTGCAGAGTCTGCGCTGGTGAGGAGAGAGGAGGGGAGGGCACAGCTGGATATTTCAGATCCACAGCTGAGCTGGCAGCAGTGGTAGTTCAAGCCATCTTCTCACTTTAGAAGCTGGAATTAATCTGAGAGAGTTATTTAAAGGTGTGTTTCATTAAAGAAGCGCTTTCCGACTACTGTCAAACTTCACAAAGGCTGAGCGCAGATTGAGGCAGCTCTCCTGGAGGTCATTGGAGCTGTCACCAGGTTTCTTTCAGCACCCACAAATCACTGATCAAAAATGAAATACCAACAAAAATCATCTTCTCTTCCCTCAGCATATCAGAAGAAGCACGTGGACTTTATATTAAAAACATTTTTATTATTTGCTCTATTTGGGTCCCTGAAATATAGCACGAATGCCTTAAATCATGTCCCCATATAGATAATATGGGTCCCGTTTAACAGACTGGTGAAGATATCAGAGGAATTTACGGGCCTGACCTATTTATCTGGGGTCTTACTACAATAAAGTCTGATCAACTTTTTTTGGTTAAATAAGGCACAAACTCCCATCAAAGGAGTTCTCAAGCTACAAGCTACCAAGAAAATATGATAATAACATCATAAGTGTTTTTTGGAAGGAGTGTCCTTTTTCTTTTATACCAGTCAGGAGTCTGGGTGTAAATAGAATGATACTGATAATTCATAGACTGGATGAGAAGATAAAGAACAGCAAGAACCAAAGCAGCCCATGGTGACATGGCAGCAACCACTAGTTTGGAGTTGTCACTTGTACTAACTACTGGGTACCCTGTACCCAACTCTGCAATATAAGAATGAATTCTGACTGCTCCAGCCAGGTGCCAATGAGCTTCAGGATGGAGTATCCAAATGGATGAACCTTGGCTTCATGCTGGGGTCCTGGCTGCCAGGGAGCAGAGAACAAAAATAGCTGTCCCCTACCTTCAACAATGAAAGGAGGGAGCCCTGATGCCAAGCTCCCATGGGATTGCAAATAGAGCATTCATTTGTAAGGCAGCCAAAAACAATACAACTACACATTTTGTCCTTGGGCCCGACAGACAGCAGACTTTTTCTCTATTATTACAATTTAAAGAACATAAAATACAACAGCATTTGTTGATCTTCCAATTCCATGGATTTACTCTGAAAGAATTTGCCCGAGTCTGAGGAATGGCCAAGAAGAGTCCGGCTGACACAAGGTAGAGGGCAGGATGGGAGATAGTAGAAAATCTGGCTTGGATTTTTCTGAACAAACACATTTGCCCTCTTACCATCCCACTTATACACTCAGCTCTCCTATTCTACATGCATTCTCTGCTTTCTTTCCGTACTCCTACCACTCAATTATTAGATGTAAGAAGATGGGGCTGGCTGTGCATGTGTAGAAGGCTAATGCCTGGCACCTCTGATGTCCATACTTGCATATTCTCATTTTCTCTTTCTCTTTAATATCTTGGTGGAAAAATGGGATAGGGCAGACTTAGACATGTGTACAGCACCTAACTTTTGTTAATTAAAAACAAAAAATCAGGTAGTCATCTGTGCTATAGCTTGTCACTAGAAACATAAACCCCCTAAGGATGTGAGACTGGGTGCTTTTTGTTTTTATTTTTTAATAGACCATTCTGGTGTTCAACATATTTGTCTAATGTATAATCTTTCAAGTCTCCCTTTTCTGGCTTGCAAATCACAGCATAATCATGAAGCAAATGTTACAACAAAAAACTACTCATCTGGAACATTCACACACAAAAAGAGCAATCATTTATGGCTTGCAAAAAATTAAAATTTTTTTAAAACCATGGTCTTTGGCTGACAAATTTAGCTTTCCCAAAAAGAAAAAAATCTGAATGTTTGCAGTCAACGAGCATGTTAAAGACTAAAATAACAGTATGGAGAATGAGGTTGGAAGGAAAAGCATTAGATAAAGGCATTTTTTGTTTGTTTGTTTTTTTAGAAGGACATTTTGTCTCATTTGGTGAATCTGTGGAACTAATTTGTGGCATTCTGTACAAGGAATTATGGCTCCATCTCAATGGCCTCTGTAGTTTCCCATGGCTCTCCCTAAGCAAGAAAGGGTACACTCATGACTCTTTGAATCTAGTGTTAGAATCGATTCTATAATTACAATAATAGTGGATACAAAGGTCCTCAAGGGAATTGTTCATGGACAAATTAGAGACAGTGTTGGCAGAGATAAAATATTCATCACCGAAAGAGTACATAAAATGTATCTGAGAGGATGAGGGCTCATCTGGGAATCACAAGGGGAATAAGACATCACTGGAAAAATGCAAGTATTCTCTGCTTTGTAAAAATCTGAAACAAAGAATTTCAGTCTTAACATATTCTGTATATATTAAAGACCTCACTGATAATCTGGTGGCAGTGGGGTATGGTGAAGAATAAAAAAATGTCCTGAGATTTTAACTAGCAAGACTTCCAAATCAACTATACAATAAACACCACAGCTCTCTTCAATCCTATTAATTTTCTGTAATTTACAATTTTCTACAATGTGCACATTTCTATTCACCCTTATTCTTAAACCATGAGATATTTGAAATGCTACATTACACAATGTTAAATCATGTATTTCTTACATGCTTTCTTAGTTGTTTTTTTTTTATTGGAAGCCCCATCTAGTACTTCTTTGAAAGAAATGAGAAGTAAATGAGGTAATAAAAAGAGACCCAATAAAATGTGATCAAATAGGAGCAAAAGATATACCATAAATTCCATTCAATTCAGGTTAAAGTAGGGATTTCAAACTTTCCAAGACCAAGGACGGAAAGGCAAGAACAGTTAAAAAGGGGGAGATCATGCAGATAGCACTTAATAATTTGGCTCTTCTCTGACTTCATATAAGACATGGCTTCAGTGGCAGTTGGAACTGCCACCTCAAATTATCTACTAAATCTCAGCTTGAGAATTTTCTACACTTCAATTAAAAACCTGGTATTTATTTTACTCAATTAATGAAATTTCAAAAGGATTGAAGAGTTAGAAAACAAAGCAAACAATACTAAAATGTCAACTGCTAATAACTACACTTTAAATATGTTCATTCAGGCTTAATACAATTTCTAACAACTTAACATTCAAATTATCTGACTATAAAAAGGATATTAGTTAACAAAATTTCTGGCTAACCTTCCAAGACCTCTGCCTGACTAGGAGAGTGTTTCAGCAGACAGTAGGACCCTAAGGTGTGATGGGGGCCACCATTACTCAAGAGGAAAAAAAAAAAAGAATCAACAGAAAGAGGGTCATTAAACCATGAAGAAAAGTAGAGTTCAGAGATATCTTTAATAGGAAATGGACACCAAATGTCAAAAACACAAAGGGGGTTAGAAAACTATCCGAGGTTGATCCCAGAAATAACGTACTTCAGGCCACAACTATCCTTTGTGCGGGTGTCTTCCGTGTGAGCATCCCCCGCCCACCTCTGTCCATCCTGCTGCCCAGGCCCACAGGCTGAGCACTATGGACTGCAAATATGGGCACCCGAGCCTTAGCTGCTGGTCAGATTGCACAGACTGGAGGCAGAGACGGGAGAAAGAATGAAACCGGATGTTTATTCCCTCAGCTCTCCCCTTGCAAGGCCAGTGAGGGCCAGCCAAATCTTGAGAGTGAGACCCACAGTTCCTATCAGGCCAGCCCCTCCACTCAGCCCTCTTGGTCTCTGGGTTCCCATAAGGGCTCCCTCACTTTGATCCTTTGGACTGGGGATGCTTTCCTCAAACAGTGTCCACACACTTGTATATTCTCATTAGTTGATCTATTCAAATTGAGTAATTTGAAAGATAGACCATTTTTTCGCCTGCCAGGACCCTGATGGAGTCTTCTTAGCAACTGAAATGAAATCAAGAATGACACCTAGATTTTTGGCTTTAACAACTAAGGAATTAAGGTTTGGGGCTATTGGATATTGGATGGGAAAGAAATCAATGAGTTTGGTTTTAGTTACCTTTGAGATGCCTGTTAGTCTGGGATTCTTTTTTTTTTTTAAATAATAAATCTAATTTTTATTGGTGTTCAATTTGCCAACATACAGAATAACACCCAGTGCTCATCCCATCAAGTGCCTCCTCAGTGCCCGGCACCCATTCACCCCCATCCCCCGCCCTCCTCCCCTTCCACCACCCCTAGTTCATTTCTAGTCTGGGATTCTGAAGAGAGGTCAGTGTTGATGCAAATATGAGTTATCACTGGGTGGTTTTTAACCCATGGATGAGGTCACCTAGGGAATCTGTACATACTGAGGGGAGTGTGAGTTTTCTTGGTATTCTTGTAAGAAATGACTCCTTTTTGCAAACTAATGTTGAAATTACTAAAGCCAAAATGTAAAAAACTTCACTGTTCCTTATGCTTTTGTCTTACAAATCCCATCACTGTACTTATAAACTTAGCCTATTACAGCAATCAATTACAGTCCCCCCCCCCCCCATTAAATGGGGACTTCAATATTTGGTCCCATTAACAAACTTAATTCATTAACTTCCCTTTAATTTTAACTTGTATTTATACATTTTAATATATTTACTTTTCTTTTTAAAGCACTTCCATTGCTTAACACAAACATTTCCAAGTACTAAATTCTTTTTACCACCAATAAATCAAACTTAAAACTTGGTAGATCTTAAGTTCTCAAACATTTCAATTCTGATTACAAAAACATTTATACTAAGATCACATATCTAAATTACTCAATTTGATAGTTTTAATTGGAATCACAAATTATGATTACAGGAAAACTATTTTAATTGCAAAAATTAAATGTTACCATAAAAATATCAATAATTAGAGTTTGATTTACTTCATCTCTATACATAATTCTAAATTTCAACCAAAGATATCTGACAGCAAGTCATGATTTGGATTCTTCCATGAGAGATCAATCAATCTGTATAGAATTCTTTTTCAAGTCCGTATAATGGAAAAGACAGGCTTTAAAGATGATTTTGTTAAGGGGCATATACCCCAGAGTCAAGCTAATATCACATAATTCTTCCCTGAGATCTGGATCAGCAGCATCCCTCCTATGTTGCACCTATATTATTTAATTCACCGGATTTGCATTTCTTTGCATTTTAATGGCTCTAAGGACACATTAAGGCCAATATTGTGGATTGCTATATTGCTCTTCTCAAAAGCCAGTCTTCCTACCAGATTCTACTCCCGTCAGCCTACTCAAAGAAAGTACTATAGCTGTCCTCCTCTCTCCCATGTCCCCAAATTCCCCTTTCTACTGGGTGATTCCCACCAGTATACAGCATGCTGCTGTTTCTTGAACCAGGAACGGGGGGATTCGGGGGATTCGAGGAAAAGAGGGGGAAGGAAGTAGAAGGACGGGGAGAAAGGCAAAACTCCCTCCAGGACCCACTTCTTCCTCCATTTCTGTTTTCTGTTAGATCAAAACCATTTAAAAGCATCATCTCTATTTCCTCTTTTTCCTTTCTCTTCCCAGCCCACTTTTAGGCTTTGACCACATGCTCTCTTCTTCTCAAGGTCATCAATGATGTCCATAGGACAAGACCCAGTGGTCAAATCTCAGCCCTGGTCTTTAATATAACTCTCACCGTTTCTTCTTTACAGCTTTCTCACTTTACTCCTGGACACTACCCACCTTTCTGGATTTTCTTTTATGTTACCGAAAAGGGGGTACCTCTCTAGTTGCTTCATCTCACCAACCTCTTAGCATTGAAATATCTGAAGCTAACTTAAAGCTTCTTTTCTATCTACACTCACATGCTTCATCTCTTCCAGTCACATGCTTTCCAGGTTTCTAGAAGCTTTTAACTTTAAATTTACAGCTGCAGCATGGATCTTTAAATTCAAAGGCAAATTACTCCATCTATCTCCAACTTGGATATCTAACTGGAGTCTCAAACTGAACATTCCCTGAATAGTACTTCCTAACTTGTCTCCAACCTCTTCCTCCTCCATTAGCCAACAACTCCATTTGTGCTCAGACCAGAAACTCTGGAATAATCCTTGGTATCTCTTTTTCTCTCAAACCACACATCTAATCCATCAGGAAGTTCTGCTAGTAATAGCTTCAAAATATATACAGAATCCAACTACTGCTTACCCTTTACTCTTATCAATCTGGCCTACGCCACAGTCATCATTTGCCTGGATTATTCTCCCCTTACCCACAGCTTCGCTTTCTACTGTTCCAGTTATACACTATGAACCATGCTCCAGAAGCAAGTGATCCTCCTAAAAGTATCTTCAGCAGGTCAACAGCAGCCTAAGGCTACATCACAATGCCTATGTTGTCATTCGCCTCCTTTCATCTCATCACGTAGGCATTTTATCATCTCACAGCATCACAAGGGGGGTGGGGTGGGGAGTACAGTCCAATAAGATTTTGAGAGACCATATTCACATAACTTTTATCACAGTATATTGCTACTATTATTCTATTTTATTATTAGTTGTTAATCTCTTACTGTGCTGATTTTATAAATTAAACTTTATCACAAGTATCTACGTACAGGAAAAAACATATAACACATATATACAGGGTTCAGTACTATCTGAGGTAAATATATCTAGCAACCACTGGGGGTCTTGGATTGTATCCCCAAAGCTAAGGGGTAGACAATGTAGTCTCACAACTGGCTTCCTGCTTCTACTCCAGCCTCCCCCAGAATCTGTTTAAAATACAGTCACCAAAGCGGTCCTGTTAAAATGTAGAATAGCTCTGGGTGCCTGGGTGGCTCAGTTGTTTGAGCATCTGACTCTAGCTCAGATTATGATCTCAGCGTGATGGGATTGAGCCCTGTGTAGGGCTCCTCACTCATCAAGGAGTCTGCTGGAAATTTTTCTCCCTCTCCCTTTGTTCCCCCCACGCCATCAGCTCACATGTACACACAAGATCTCTAAAATAAATCTTAAAAAAAAAAGACATTCTTTTAAAAAAAGAAAAAAACAACATAGCATAGTTCTTTTCCACTCTAAGTCTTTTCAGGCTGCCAATCTAACTCAGGATAAAAATTAAAGCCCTTATAATGGATTATAAGGTCCTATAAAATCTGCCACCACCTCTGTCCCTCCCATCCCTACCCCCTCTTACAATTTCATCCCCCAGTTGCTCAGGCAAACTGAGGTCTTAGCAGTTCCTGGATCATGCAAGGTACAATCCTACTTCACGGCCCTTGCATTTGCCATTCCCTCTGCCTGGAAATCTCTCACCCTAGATATACAGGTGATTCAGGTACTCCTTTATCTTGTTTGCGTCTCTGCTTATCATCACTTTCCAGTGACAACTGCCCTAATTACTCTTTATTAAAAAGTATATCCTTCCCTCCTTTTAACATTCCCTATCCCCCTTTCTGCTGTTTTTCCATAACACTTATCTTCATAAGAAGATATTCAATAATTTACTTATTCGTTGGTTTGAAATCTCCCCTCACTAGAATGGAAGTCCTATCAGAGCAGGAGTTTTTGCAGCCTTTTAACTGATGCATACTAGCAACTATGTGGCACAGAGTACACATCCAACAAATATTTATTATTACTATTTTTTAAAGATTTTATATTAGAGAGAGCGGCAGGCAAAGGGAGAGAGAGAACCAGGCTCCCTGCTCCAAAAGGATGTAGGGCTTGATCCCAGAACCCCGGGATCATGACCTGAGCCCAAGGCAGATGTTTAACTGATTGAGCCACTCAGGCACCCTTTTATCTTACTATTTTTAAAGATTTATTTATTTGACAGCATGTGTAGTGAGAAGGAGCAGAGCAAGAAGGGAAGAGAAACCCAAGCAGACTGTACACTGAATGAGAAGCATGACATGGGGCTCAATCTCATGACCCTGAGATCATGACCTGAGCCAAAACCAAGAGTCAGAGGCTCAACTGACTAAGCTGCCTAGGCACCCCTCCCCCAATAAATATTTTTAAACTGATTTGTTGAATGGTTTCCATAGATTCTCCAAAGCATGTGGATTATTTCCTAATCTCATATTAGATTGAGGTCAATGAGTTTATATCCTATCCATATTTTCCTTGAACAGACACATATCTCCTCTTAAATCACATCTTACTGGTTTTGGCGTATCATATACCTTTACCTGACTTACGAAGTTTCGTCTTTCTCTAGAATTACAACACTAATGTCATGCCAATGACAAAGAAGTGGGAGGCCTAAGCAGACTCCTGGAGCTGTCCAACCTTTTTATGTTGGGCACAAAAGGAGAAACCAAGCAGTCTGATGAGGAGAAAAAACAACTAGAAACAAGTGTCACAAAAGTCAAGAAAGATTAAGTGCTTCAAGGGGGAGAAGAAGGTGATCAACTAAGATAAATGCTTCTAAGTAGTAACTTAAGATCAGAACACACAAATAACCATTATATTTGGAAACATGCAGGATGTTGGTAATCATGACAATCTCAAGGGAATAGTAGAAATGTATCTTTACATCCAAATATGCTCTTTCTCACTTGAAGTGTTTTCTGTGGGCTGTTTTCCTCAATTCTCATTGGTCAACTATATTGATGACTTCCAAATTCTATCTATAGGTTTCCATATCTTTCTGGAGAATCAAGCCAGTGTTTCTAAGTTTCCTGTTAGGCATCTGTATATAGATATCCCTTAGGTACTCAAAAATTCAAACTCATCATTAGTGCTCTCACCCATTTTTTCCTCATTCTTAAATGTCCTACTTTAGTATATGTCACCATCTAAAGCTAGAAACCACTTAAACATCCTCACTCCTTTTTCTCTTTTATACTGTTCACAATTCATGAAGGCTCACACTTGTGTTGATCCTACCTCTTAAATATTTCTTCGATATGTATATGCTCTATCTCTATATTACAATGGAGCCTTCATTGTTTATTGACAGAACTATACTTCAACATAAGTACTACCTCTAGCATATCACAGGTGCTGAATCAACTACTTGGTTCACTGAAGTAGCTCATTCAGCTTCATCATAAGTTGCTCAGATTTATGGTTATAATATCAGTTGGAGATACTGGTGATGAGGTATAACTGATAATGTTACCACAAATAAAGCCCCAAATAGGGGCATCAGGATTTGAGTGTTCACTGGGAGATTACGGTTGTGAACCCTGTAGAATCCTGACTGTGACAGTCACTCTTTGTAATTATTCTATTACTTTCCATAGTTGCTTCTTGTCCACTCAACCTTCCACAAAGTATTTCCCTTTCCTAACTTACTCTCCATTGTCTACAAATTGTAACTCCGATGAAAGAAACTAAGCATTACTAAGGCAGATAAAATATATAACACATTACTAGTTTCTTTGTCAAGACGTGGACCCAATGAGATGTTCGTCTTGAACAAGAAGTGACAAGTCGTGACTGGAAGAACAAAGGCAAGGTAGGAGAGGATGCAGCATAAGACTCATGACTGCTCACTTCCTGAAATGTTCTGAGACCAAACAACATAGTTTGACCTTGATAACCTTCAGAAGGCCTCAACAGGAGAGGACAGAAAAGACCTCAGAACTATTTTGGCTCTAAAACATTTTTGAAGTTAGGAAAGTTATGAAACTCGCAGTTGTCATACTTGACTTGCATCCAGAAACACAACTCAAATGAAGCATGTAGTCTAAATGGTTGATGGTTTTCAGCTGGATGTACTTTCCAGCCACCTAAAATGAAAAATCTTTCTCTAGTCTTACTCTAATAAAAATCTTTGACCTGGCAAGGGGAGAGAAAAAAAGCATTATCTACCTTTATGTCAAAGTGAGGAGAGGAGTTGGATAATACAAGATAGAAGGACTTTACATAGTTTTAAACACTGTTATTTATAGGCCAAACACAGCCTAGAAGGCCAAAGCCTGGAAAGAATCTACTTCATCATACCTGATACATCATACACAAAAAGTTGATCCTCTGTTATCTAACTCGTGCCATAGAAGAGTTTTACTTTCAGCTGTACAAACTTGCCAAGGGCACCTCTAGTCCTGCTATTTGATTCCCAAAGGGCTAGCCTAGAGCGGGGTGTCCCACACAGTAGGGTGATCTCCATCTTTATAGTGGATGGAAATGCTATACAGATCCTTCAAGACACTCAGGATATTTACTCAGAAAGAAAATTCATATTCCTTTTGTCCAAGAGGCAATACTGTTCTCATTTCTCAGGACCACTAACTCCTCTGACTCCTCCTTCCCTCCCCCCACACCCCGCCCAGCTCAAGGCTACACTCTGTACATTCATTATTTCATGTTGCTCATGATCTACTTACTATATTGCATTAGAGCCAACATATGACTGAATGTCTATCTCCCCAATTACATCTATGGTTTAACTCAATCATTTATTCAACTTTGCATCATCATGCCCAACAGCGTGTTTGTGAAATATGTCAATCAATGGACAAAACTAATCCTGGTTAATCTTTTCCTTGTCTCAGACTTTGAATATTATCTAGTAAGAATAACAGATGCAGGGGAATTCACTCTAAAGTATATTTTAAGAACAGTAATTTGAATGAGATATGAACACTTACATACTAACTGCTCTTTGGGCGTAAGAATGAAAACCATTCATTGTCGGAATCATTTGATTTATATAAATATAAAAGATAAAGCTGCTTGAAAGCTTCTGGAACCAGGAGTTTTGAGTCAGAGCTGTACATTCCTTATAATAAGCCCCATTCTCAAAATTGAGGTGTTCTCTCAAAATCAAGCAACCTGTGGTCAATATATACCAAGGGTTATTTTCAACACAAAGAGAAATTAAAATTTTATGTTCAGACAATCAATAAAGTATAGAATAAAATGAATCCAACCCTTACCTTGTTTTTATTCATAAGGAATCCTGCAGAGACAATTTTAACAGGATAGAAAATAGGATGATTTAAAGAGCTACAAAAACAAATGGAGGCCATAAAATTCTCTCACAGGCTAGAGAAGGAAATAATTTGCTGTGTCCATTAATCTAAAGGTTGGCCCAACCCCTCATGTTTCAGGAAAACTTGTTGTGTCTAGTCCAGTTATAGGCACACACAGATGTACATTTAATTTGATTTTCTATTTTTTTTCCTGATGCTTATAGTACTTGTAAAAAATAATTTGATTAATCAAACGTGTAAGGGAGAAACGTAAACATCCCTCCATACTCTAACCTCCTCGAGATTATTGGTGTTTAGTTCTTCAACTTTTGTTATGCATATACACTAGTGTACGTACACCATTTTTTCTTTTTGCACAAAAACAAGATCATTTTATGCAACTAGTTATCCACTGTTTCTCTGATTTATCATAGACAATTCCCCAACAATTGGTTCTTTTTAATGTCAGCACAGAGTTTCACTGTATAATCATCCCAAAATGGATTTAACCAGTCCCTAACTGGCCAGTAACATGATTAAGTTTGAACTATATAGAATTTAGATTTTAGAGCTAGAAAAGACTGTAAAGAGTACCAAGTTGTCACTTCAAAGATGAAAATACTTAACCATCAAAACACTGAAGCATATTAATCAAAAAGATCACAGGCTTGCTTGGAGGGAGTTGGGGAATGGACTGCATCTTATTCTACTATTTAGAAGTTGAGAGCTCAAACTATAGCATCAGTCTTCTGGGTTTGATGCTCACCCAGCTTCATCACTAGCTGAGCCACCTTTGCTAATCCTTGAACTTCTCTGGGACTGTTTTCTAATTCAATAATGGTGATAATTATACTGTTTTTGTCAAGTTAAATTTGTTATAAAGCAAAGCACTCGGAATATTATGCTGGCAAAAAAGCAGTAAGTGCTAGTTGCAACCATTGTGGGTTAAATGTTTACATCTCTCCCTTCAAATTCATAATTTGAGATGCTAACCTCTGATCTGACAGTATTAGGAAGTAGGGCCTTTGGGAGGTGATCAAGTCTTAAGGGTGGAGCTCTCATGAGTGGGATTAGTGCCCTTATATAAAAGAGATGCCAGAGAACAATCTTGTCCCTCCCACCATGTGAAAACACAGCAAAAAGAATGGGGTGTGTATGAACCAGGAAACAAGCCCTCATCAGACACTGAATAGTTAGCACTTTCACTTTGGACTTCCCAGCCTCTAGAACCACAAAAAACAGAAATGTTTGTTATTTAAGCCACTCATTCTGTAGTCGTTTGTTATAGCAGCCCAAACCAAGACAATTTTTGTTGCTATTATTATTAGCATTATACCATGTTGCTTCAAGCTTATTTTACACAATTATTA
The DNA here is from genome assembly GCF_053574225.1 of Canis aureus. Classification (NCBI taxonomy): domain Eukaryota; kingdom Metazoa; phylum Chordata; class Mammalia; order Carnivora; family Canidae; genus Canis; species Canis aureus. Next base: position 63,079,792 of record NC_135614.1, on the reverse strand, counting down.
AAATTTCTGTTCTTGAGGGACACCTGGGTGGCTCAGCAGTTGAGCGTCTGCCTTCAGCTCAGGTCATGATCCTGGGGTCCTGGGATTGAGTCTCACATCAGGCTCCCTGTGAGGAGCCTGCTTCTGTCTCTGCCTATGTCTCTGCCTTTCTCTCTGTTTCTCCCATGAATAAATAAATAACATCTCTAAAAAAAGAAAAAACTCTGTTCTTGGTATAGATAAAATAGAAAACATCAAGATTCTGGTTATTATTCAACATTTTGGTATTTATATGTTCATGTTATCTCCATGTAAAATTACGTAACAGCTATACGGAGATATATTGAATTATAAGCCATGAAGATTTAAGTATATCCAACTGAAACAGAACTCTTACAAATGTGAATAAACATTTATTTATGTTAGAGTTACTGGTTTCCTATGTTGGTTTTTACCTCTTTGTGACTGGTAAGATTTACACTTCCTTTAATATTGGTGGTATTACTGGTTTTGCTTTATTCTTTATTTTTTACCTCAAACACATCAGACTGAAGTTTATTAACATAGTCCAAATTATTTGAACACCTTTTTAAGAGCAAGAGCAAAACACTATACATCTGTGAGGCAAAGCCTAATAACCCCACCAGGATCAGAGTTATCTATTCTAATGCTCTTCCCCTTTCATATCCCTATCAGCTACATGTCATATTTTTCTTTATTGTTCAAAATCATGGAATTTTAGGTCATAGAATACTTTTTGCTTTTATATGATCTAATAGATTTTTCTAAAATAAAATAAGATAAAATAAAATAAAATAAAATAAAATAAAATAAAATAAAATAATAAAACAAAATAGTTATTTCGAAACTTAACAGATTGAGTATGTAGCTTTCCAGAATGGCCCGAGAGAGCATGTTTAACACAAATTCTTTGTTGAAGCTAAAATTTACAGAGCCTTTGGCTGGTCCAAGACTAAAATTTAGGAGGTCAAGTAGGTATTTAAAGGAAACTTATTTTAGACTGAACTCATCACTATTCCATTAAAAGTCACTTTAGCCATTTAAAATTTAAATCTGAATATTTAAGAATAAGGGGGACATTTTCAAAACTTTCTCAAAAGGAATCTTTGGCAATAAAAAGTCAAGAAGGGCTCAGATCAAAGGTTAAAATTTCTCAGACCATATTTCTTTCTCAGGCCTGCACCCCCTAATCAGGTAAATGAGCCTCGACTGTTAAAATTATATAGCTTGGACCCTAAAGAAAAAGCAGTTAAACATTCTTGTGACATCATGGGAAATTCCACTTTGAATATAGATCAACAGCAATAAGAAATAATAGAGTGGTCGATGAGCATACTTGCTGGCCCAGCCTTGCAATATTTAAGCTCTTTAAAATTTTAATTTATAGTCTTTTTTAATTATAGAAACTGGAAAGAAAACAAGCATGAAATTGGAAAAGATCAAGTCTGGGTCTCACTCCATCCCACTTTCCATGAACTGAACTTGCTCTGTGTTCCACAAAGAGGAGCACGCAGACAAGAACAAGTAGGGCAGGGTCGTTCCAGGGGGCCTGAGTGGATTCGTGCTTTTGGTGATCAAGTCCTACTCTGTTAATACATGCGGAGCAATTCAATTTGATCCCATCTTTGTCTCACATGAGAAGACCACTCTGGAACCATGCCGATGGAAGAATCACGAAAGTGTAAGAGAGAGGAAAGGGGGAAGAAATATTAATCTGGAGTTTCATCATGAAAAGGCAGCACGAACTTGCCTGTGTACCTTCCAGGTAATGAGAAACATCTCACAAATGCCAAGGAAAGAACTTTAAGCGACTGCTCTTTTAACTTGCCTTTCAGGGAATGTCTTAAGGTCGGTGTCACAGAAAAGCACCTAAACAGGAGGGGTTGCCCCTGCTTCATGATCACACTAGCTCTGAGCATAATTAAAATTAATCCTTTTACCTGCCTACATTTCTTACAAGCAATCTGTCTACGGCAGCACATAAAAAAAGGTCTGGATGCTTTGCACCGACAAGATTCCATCAGTACTTCGACATTTGGGGGAGAAAAATGCAAGTCCCAACAGCAGCAGCTCATTCGCTTATTGAAAACATTCAGCTATTTTAAAAGGCTTAGAACACACAGAGCATAATGGTGTAACAAAATGACAAGCCCTCATCAGAGGCCCTGCATCCAAAATTTGCTTACCTCAAGCTCTGAGACACAGCCAAGACATGAAAACCCCGGAGAAGGAAAAACTTATGCTATGACTTGCATTAAGAAACAGGGTGTAGCATCAACAGATGTTTACCAACCAGTTTAGGGTGCTGGAAATTACACAGTGGGGGGAAGGGGTGGGGAACCTCTTTCACATAATACTTGATACAATTATAAACCAATGCTCTAAAAGGGTGACCTTATGCTTGGGTTAGGGAGAGTCAGTCTTGCTGTCCTTGGGTCACTGAAGGGAAAACACAGGGACTACCTTGACTTGGATGCTGCGGGAAATACATTTCACCCCTGCAACACAACCTCCGACCGTTGAGGACAAGCTTACTATGCACTTTTCTTCCTCTCCACACTCAGAGAGGGGCCCAAACAACAGCTAATAACTTGAGCTAATAACATTCTACTTCAACAATGATAGTTCTCATAGGGTTTTTCTTTTCTTTTCTTTTCTTTTTTTTAATATTACCTGTTAGAACATCAAAAATCCTGCCTGCCTTCCCAAATTGGATTTCCTTTCAGCATTTTTTTTTTTTTTTTTTTTTGCAGCTCCATTGCCTATCACAGGATATACAACCCCAGTGCCCCTGTCTCCACTTCAATGGCTCCAAGTCAGTAGAGGAGGCAAACAATTGTTAGTAGTTCTCAGCACCTCAACAGCTTTCCTTGGTTTCCTCTTTGATCCGTATCTATAGCTTTCCAGACACAAAAGTGTCAGGTAACCCAAAGTCCCAGACCTTCTCATCTTAGTAACTGGGGCTCCTCAGAAAGCTTCAAGCCAGGAATTTCAAGTCACGTGGATTATAACCAGGCAAGCAAGATATGTAACTGGTGAAAAATTCAAAGCAAGAAGGGATTCCCTCACAGCCCAAAACACTGGTATCAGCCAGAGTATATACAAACGAATTCTAAATGTGTTATTTTAAAAATCACATCAATGAGTTCTCCTTCCCCAGTTTAATGACTTCCAACCCCTAAAGGTTTAATGTTAACTTATTTTTTTAGCCAGGTACAACAAGGGAGCATCTTCCCATGCTGTAGAACAATCAAGGCAGAAAAATGAGATCTGTGTGATCTGAGGTGTGCTGAGGAAGAGGATGGCTTGCCCCCAGTATACCCACATCCTAATCCCTGGAACCTGTAAATGTGTTATGTTACATGGAAAGTGGATGATAGGAAGTTGCTAATCAGCTGACCTCTACGAGACTACGCTGGATTGATCCAGATGGACCCAATGTAATCACAGTGATCCTTAAACAGGGAAGATGAGAGACATAGCAATGTGAGAAAGAAGGGCTAGTCATCACTGGCTGTGAGGATTAAAAGGGCCAGGAGCCAAGGCAATCAGCCTCTAGACACCTGAAAAGGCCAGAAAACAGGTTCTCCCCTAGAGCCTTCAGAAAAGGATGCCATTGCAATAACACCTTGATTTTTAACCCAGTGAGACTCATTTCAGACTTCTCACCTCTAGAACCATCAAGTAATCAATGTATGTTGTTTCAAATCACTAAGTATGTGGTAATCTGTCAAAGTGGCCATAGAAAACTCAAGGGAGATGCTAAAGAAGAATGGCCCAGTTCTTCCTTTAAATTATACAGAAGATCATTTTGTATGTAATTATCCTTGAAGTACTTGCAAGAAAGGGTGTTCACTTTCCTTAAGGTTTTCTAAGATCAGATTAATGTCTGGCATATCAACTTTTATGAATGAAATCAAGAGAAAAGAAGTCATAACATATTTCTGATTTTAAAAACAATATACTGGAAATCCTAGAGAAGTGGTGGTTGTCCATTCTAAGAATAGGAGAAGTTAATGTGATTCCTCATTCTCTGCCACAGCTTCAGGAGGCTCCCTATCTTCCATGGGCATTCACCTCAAGTGGGAACACTTTACCCAAACATCTTTTAAAAATAAATAAATTAAAAAAAAATCCCAGTGTTTCCTCCCTGTCATGTGGCCTCACCTTACTGTTCTAAATCCTCAACCTTTCACATGTAACTTAATCTTCCCTTCTTCTCTTTTTCATACAGATACCTCTCACTTGGTATAAACCTCTAGGGGACACACAGATTTAATATCAACCAAGAGAAAATACAATTATCCCCAATTAGATACAAAAAGTTAATGTATTTTAAAACCAAATAGGTAACACTGACTTCTAGTCATCTAACCATCAACCTCAAATATCTAAGACATAGGCAAGAAAATAAAATGGAGAAAAGAGGAATCTAGGTAGTCAAAGTATATCTGCTAACGTTTATCAACTGTACATTTATATACTTCATAGTAAAAGTCCCCAGGCTCTAGTCACAATCTAATAACATTCATTTTAGAGATAATTCTAACGGATTAGATTATCAGCAGATTCAAAACATGAGGGTGAAAAACTAAGAGATTAGGGACAGATACCTAAGGAAAAAAAAAAAGGAAAAAAAGAGGGGAAGGTAACATGTATTTACGGAGTTTTTACCAAATGCTAAGCCTGTGTCTTGCACTTTGAACACCTGGTCTGACACAGAAGCAGCAACTTTGCTCTCCCTGGGGTTAAGTTGCCCAAAATTTAAAAAAAGAGGATATATATACATACATATATATGAACAGGAAAACAACTCAATCTTTTCTCCATCTGATTCATAATTAATTATTTTTCCACTAAACTGTATCATCTCAAAGTCAACATCAAACACTGCTTCTTGACACCAAGGGTCTGAAATATGTGTCAAAAACACAAATTCACTATTTCAGCAAGAACACCATTCTAGAGGGTCACATAAAAGCTGAAAAATCATCATGCATTACTGAAAAATCTCTTAAAGGCATCCCTATATAAAATGTATTTTTCAAAAAAGGTAAAATCACGACTCCTACAGATATAAAATATGTATCAAAGGTTCTGTTTAACTCATTAGTTAATTAATGAGGGAATGGAAAGAGATGTCACAGCCAGTTCAAAAAAGCAGCCAAAGAACCACAAATTTAATGTAGCAAAGGCAGGCTGAAACAAATGTGCAAACACTGGTCAACTGCATTCCCCAGGATATAACTAATTTGCATCTCTATGGACAAGAATTATCTGTGCTGGTTTCAATTTTCTACGACTTCTAGTTCCACAGAGTTATAAAACAGTCCAGTGAAAGACAAAAAACCCAGGCCCTTATGTAGAGAAATCCCCCCAGACAGGGTTGAAAGGTTATTCTTGCATTCAAAGGGTCTCTGAAAGTCTTTTTTTTTTTTTTTTCCCATTTTAAAGTACTACATTTTTCTTATATCAACATTGCACCATAGCGCAGTAACTGATTACTATCTTCAGTATATTCTTGCAAAGAGTAAATATGTGAGAAAAACTTGAAAAAATTTTCCATCTAATTGGTTACCCATGTAGATCTGCCAATCCCAATGATGCTAGATAAATGTTTTGTGGTGGAATGTACCTGACATGTACCTTTATTTTTTTTTTTTTTAAGATGTTATTTATTTGTTCATGAGAGACAGAGAGAGAGAGGCAGAGACACAGGCAGAGAGAGAGGCAGGTTCCCTGCGGGGAGCCTGATATGGGACTCGATCCCAGGACCCCGGGATCATGACCTGAGCTGAAGGCAGACGCTCAACCACTGAGCCACCCACGCATCCCATGACATGTACTTAATAAATGATTGTAAGTTGAGCGCGGGGTGGTGTTAGAGGATGACCTTCCCGAGTATTTCCTAGTATCACAACTCCCCTTCATTAGATTTCTGGATGACAAACTATTCAACACCATATGATTTCTCTTCTTAAAGCACAAGTTAGATACCTTGTTCCTATTTGCTAATATAAGTCTGTGACAGTATAAGCCAACATCCAATGATTTTCATATTGTCAATTCTATGGTATTTTTTTTGGTGATCTACAAATTATATACATAAGCTTCTACATTTGGCTCAGTAACAATGATTTTGAGACTCTTGTAGACAATTTTAATCACAGCAATCCTTTTGTATGTGTGGAGCCATCAACAAGGACCATTCCATACACAAATGAATCATCCCCAGAACTGTTTTGTGAACTACTGCTGGTCAGGAAAGAGGTTTAGTGATTTACAGAGAACTGAGAAAGTTAAGAATATAGGGCTTTTCTTTCTATAAAGTTGCTTTTATAAACTTGCTACTGAGATGGTGGGGTAGGAGAGGTGAAAGTTTTCTTCGTCATGAAATGAATTTAAGTGACAGTACATAAGTATTGCTTTTCTAATGTCTTTATTGTAAGCAAAGTAAAGCCCTACACCCAGGCTTTTGTCTTTAATATTATGTTCCATAAAACCCCTAAATCTGAAAGCTACTACCTAAAAATCTTTGGAAAGTTGAATAGTAAAGGATATATTAAGTTACATACAGTTTTCATTTTGAGAAGGAAATCAATATATTTGTCAAATGTTAACCAAACCACAAAATGCCCTTTGTGATAATTAAAGACTGAACTTTTCCATCCACAGTTATGAGCACGGATAAAAAAACAAATCACATGCGACCATCATCTATGCCAGACTCCATTGTATTCGCTGTAATTCCCACAGGAGACTTGCATAAATTCCACACTGCCCATAATTTCAAGAACTAAGACTTTCACTTTTTTCTTTCTCTCCCAACCCTTCTGCAAAGAATGTAGTCTTAAATGACCAATGAGTTAACATTTTGGCAGATGAACATTGCTTTGAATTGTTCATCAGTACCTATGGTACCTAACATGAATTTCTGTTGTTCCTTTTTAAGCTGATTCCAGACTGTGACCTCCTTCTTAAAGTCCCTGACAAATTATCCAATACCCAGTCTTCCTTCTAAACTAATGATAATGCACACACCCTAAAGTTTTTGATAATGGTAAAGAAGTTTCAAGTCAAGCTTTGTACTTTTTTTCCTACCTCTTCAAATGGCAGTCCAGACATGATAAGATTTATAAAGTTAAGATTTAACACTTAAAATTTCTTTCGGTATCGTGACTCAAAAGTCAAAATTAAAGCAGTTATTCTGAACATTTCTGCCTAATTTTAGAGCCAGCAAAATTCATTTAGTAGTTAGCACCCAGAATCCATGCACTTATATGTAGCTTGTGAAATATTTTTTATGAAATATGCAGAGAAATGTTGAGTCATTTACTAATAATTATCTTTGCTATCAATTCTCATGTACTTTTCTAACTTCCATGATTGCACAGCCCTGAAAAATCTAGTAACTGCTACATTGTGGAGAGCCCTCACTCTGGGTGAAGTACTTCCCAAGCACTTTAGGAGGATTATCGCATTTAATCCTCACAACTCCCCTGGGAGGTATGCACTTTAATCAGCCCCTGTGACCTGAAGGAAACTGTACTTTAGAGAAAACACTTGCCCAAGATTACACAACTAACACAATCTGGAATTTGAACACAGGTCTAATCTGCTTTCAAAAAAGTTAACCACTGCACTATACTGCCTTTTAGGGAAGACAGCAGGTAACAAAGTTATCTACATTGTTTTGTCTCAACAGAAGATTAGTGACTGGCACTGGATCCCCAAATACCAGTTACCCCAGAAATTATTGTTTATCTTTACTGGCTGGCCCATCTAACATACTGAGGAGCTGTTCTTTGACTATAAGATGGAATCTTCTAGGAGCTGAGGGACATGCTACTTAAACTATTTTTAGACCCAGGATCCAGTGAGGAACTGAAACCTGGTATCTTACATATGATTAATCATTCAACACACCTTACATGAGCACTGCCTTATTTAGGTAACTGTTAAAGCAACTGAAATTTTGCAATGCAGAAACAAATATGTGAAAGGCAGCTCCTTATCCTCTAAGAACATCCTGACAAAGGCATGAAGTAGACAGTCTCCAGAAACAGCCACTAGAGATACCTGATGGTCACTATTAAATTCCTTGTTTCTTCCCTCAAATTCATAATTGCCTAGAGAATGGAGAAGAACATGAGCATTGGTGAATACTCAAAAAAAAAAAAAAAAACCGAGTGGAGCAGAATGATTTGTTCCTCCATTTGCAATTGTACTTTGGAGACTCCAGATGAATAGCCCCAAATTAAGAGACTTAATAGGAAAAAGAAAAGAAAGCAAATGGTGGGAGTAATAGACATTGAGTTTTACAATGTATTGGCCTAAGTCTAATAAGCCCATTTAACCCTAGTAGTTTTATCATTTATGTACAGTTGTAAGACTTACAGTGGCAAAAGCAAACTCCAGCATCTCAAACACAATAGTTAGGACTCCGAAAAGTATGCAGCTTATAAAGGCTCACCAGTGCCAAAGGTGAACAAGTAGTCATACTCTCTGCCTTCATGAAAGTTATAGTCCAGAGAGGAAGTTAAATACTACACAAAGAGAAACACAAACATTTTGATAGAGACAGTGAGAAATGATACGAAGGAAAAGAACAGCGTGCTTTTTAAAGATTTTTATTTATTGATTTGAGAGAGAGAGAGAGAGAGAGAGAGAGAGACAGCACACATGCAAATGGGGTGGGGGAGGAAGAACAGAGCAGGTAGGGAGAAGGAAGAGAAAAGAATCTCAAGGCAACTGTGTGCTGAGCATAGAGCCCAATGTGGGCCTCAGTCTCAGGAGCCTGATATCTTAACCTGAGCCAAAACTAACTTAACCAACTGAGCCACCCAGGAGCCCCAATAGAGTGTTTTTTAAAAGTTTAACAGAGGTAGCCCAATTTAAATGGAGTTAGGAAGACATACCTGGGGTGTGTGTGTGGGGGGGGGGGGGGGGAGGCAACTTAGCTGAAAGACATAAGTTAGCCAGACTAAGAACAAGGAGAAGAATGGAGAGGAAGCTGTAGTTGTGTAAGCCTTGAGAAAGAAAATAGTTTGACTTGTTATAGAAATTGAAAACAAAACAAAACAAAAAACAACAACAACAACAAAAGAAAGAAATTGAAAAGGCCCATGTGGTAGTGAAGTAGCCACCAGGGAAAAGAGAAAAAAGTCCCAAGAGAAGGTAAAGGGCAGGCAAACTATTACACCTGAACCAAAAACCTTCCAATGACCCCGGAAATAGGCTCCAAATGTCTATATTCAACATCTCAGATAAAGACAAATGATGCATATCTAAATTCCCAAATCTGAGAAAATTAGCAATATTAAATAATTGACCTTCAAAATGCTTAAGTGATGGAAAGGCTCATCTAATCCAACAAACCCCAAACCCTCCAAATGAGTTAAGAGAGGAGGTCCACGCGTGAGATGCTGTTATGTTTCCTTGACCTTTTTCAGAGAAACCATGCCCCTCTCCCAGGGCCCACATGATCAGAACATACAGGGACTCAAAGCCACTGTTGAGTAAGTGCAGAGGACGTGGCACACTCCTACACCCAGGGTTCCTTTCAATATGCCAGAGTGGGGGTATCATATGCCCAGGGAGAGTAAGAAAATAGCCCACATCACTGAAAACCCTCCTGAAAGAGACATTTCACTGTACCTCAATGTTACCTCTTTTTTTAAAAAGTGAGAGGCACAGGGGAACCTGGGTGGTACAGTTGGTTAAGTGTCCTACTTTTGGTTTCAGCTCAGGTCAAGATCTCAGGGTCGTCGGATCCAGCCCCACATTGGGCTCTGTGCTCAGGCCAAGTCTACTTGGGATTCTCTCTCCTTCTCTCCCTCTCCCTCTCCCTCTGCCTCTGCCTCTGCTCCTTCCCCAACTTGTGCTAAAATAAATCTTAAAAAAAAAAAAAAAAAGAAAAGAAAGTGAAAGGCACAGGCATCTAAACACAGGCAGAGATCACCTCCATCTGGTCTTTCTTCTGTTCTGTGTAATGGCTCCTACTGTACATAGACTTTCTGACCAAACTGTTGAGAAGGCAATCCATATGTTATGAAAAATGAGGAAAGACTTCTGATTCCAACAGTAGATTGAACATAATCATTTAGTTCTACCTTCACCTGCAACTGTACTGAAATGACTAAAAGATCTTTTTCAAACAACAAGCACACTTCGGCAAAGAAAATAACTACAACATTTGGGAAAGTACATGGCAGAAGGAGGAGCATTAACAGTAATCCAGGGGACCAGAAGAAGCCAATCTACACAGGCGTTGGGGGAAGGGTCAAACAACACAAGCTCACAGGATTCCCAGGGCAGCTTAGGGACTGGTGGAATCCGAGATACCTTATAAGGGAGAGTGAAAGTAAGGCTGCAAAGAGGCAGACTGGTTTCCATTACTTTAAAAAAGGACTTGCAGTTCTAGATCTGTTTCCCCATTTCATGACCTGGGCAACTGCCCCTGCCTATTGCAGTAGAAGACAATAGGCTTCTTCCCTGGAGGGGAAGTGAAGAGCACCAGGAGCAGCTTACAGCAGGAGTATGCACAGAAAAGGAGAATCAAGAGAAACATTTTTTTAAAAAGTAGATTCCACACCCAGTGTGAAACCCAACATAGGGCTTGAACTCACAATCCTGAGATTAAGACCTGAGCTGAGATCAAGAGTAGGACACTTAACTGACTGAGCCACCCAGGTGCCCAAGAGAACCAAGTGAAGCTTTAATATAGTGAATCGTCAGATCCCTGGGCCCTTTGGCCTACATGCTTCTGTGAGCACTGAGAACTCAGCTTCTATTCTCCAGCTGGGAGTTTGAGAGTTTTTTGTTGGGAGTATCTGATCAGCCCAAGAGAGAGAAAACCTAAAGGTGTGATTACTGGAGCCTCCCGGATAATATCACCAAATATTCCTGGGGTGAAACTCAGAGCAGACAAGTCTCACCTAAGCACAGAGAACTGAATTAGCTTTATATGCCCCACTTTTAAAGATACAAGCAGACAAGAATCACTGAGCATCTAAGAAAAGGCATTAATATGAAAGATAGAAATCTAACAGAAACAAAAGGCAACTGAAGATAAACTGAGCTGTACAGGGAGATGAAAACAGATCCATATTATTGTCCAAAAAGCCTAAAGTTAAAAGATAATGTGTTCATGAAAGACCAGCAACAGGATGCTACAAAACAAAAAAAAGAGTTGAAGTAGGGGGAAAAAATGGGTGAGCAGAAATCTAGAACTCAATAAAAGACTTAAGATAAATTTGAGAAAAATCTCCCAGGAAACAGAGCAAAAGAACAAAGAGATGAAAAATACAAGTCACAGAGATTAGAGGATCACTCCAGGAGACCCAAACAAGAAAAAAAAAGTCAAGAAAGTTTCACAGAACTGAAGAATTTCAGTTAAGTAGAAAGAGCCTAACACATCTGGCTATGAAAACAGTCATACTGTTTGCAGACACCATGAAATTTCTGAAGACCGAAGTTTCCAAACTTCAGGATTCTGAAACAAACAACAACGACAAAAATCACCATCATCACCACCACCACAAAAAAACAGATCAGATACAAAGAGTTCAGGATCAAAATGACATTGGTCCTCTAGAGAGCAAAACTGGAAGCTTAGAAGCAAATGGAGCAATACTTTCAAAATCATGAGGGGAAATTATCCTCAACTGAGAATCCTACACCAACCAGACCATCAGTCATTAGTTCGATAAGCAAAATGTCAAAAAACTGACCTCCAATGCACCCTGGTGTAAGCCAAGGAAGGCGAAGACCAGCGGGCCAGCAGGGATCCTACGCCAAGAAGACAAGGGACTCCCCGGCCTGAAAATCCAGGGGCCCTGGGGGAGGTCAGCCACACAGCAGCCTGGACAGCAGCTGGTCAGGTGGAAGCAGATGGGGAGCTCTGGGAGAGGATGACCAGACACAATTGCACAGCATACCTGTTTGCAATTATTAAAAGGAGGAATGGGGAATGAATTGATGCAAATGTAGATTAAGTGACAAGACAGGACAACCAGTAACTCCAGGAAGAAGACCTGAACAAGAAGAAAGAGTAATCTGGGGCGCCCGGGTGGCTCAGTTGGTTAGGTGTCTGCCTTCAGCTCAGGTCATGATCCCAGGGTCCTGGGATCAAGCCCGCATCAGGCAACCTGCTCTTTCAGGAGCCTGCTTCTCCCTCTGCCTCTGCCTGCTGCTCCCCTTGCTTGTGCGCTCTCTCTCTTTCTCTCTCTGTCAAATAAATGGATAAAATATTAAAAAGAAGAAAGAGTAATCCTAATATATTTCACAACAGCCATGAATAGCATTTACAAAGCCATTCTGTGAACCTGTGCATCTACTCAAAAGGACATCACATTGGCAGGATAAGGATGGGTGGGGCTGCAAGGGGGTGTTGGGGTACATAAGATGGGAAGGAAAAAGAATTCTCACCTTCCAAAGTGAGAAGCCAAGAGAGGATACCAGAAACTGAAATATCAAGAAGTAGCCATACAAGCACAGTATTTAGAATGATAGATGTAAATGTACTACGATACAAAGCAAAATAGTTGAAAGTGAAGAAAACTAGAGAAAAGTCAGAGGGAACTGGAAGGGGAGAAAAAAGTCACCGCTTGTTTTCATAATTTGCTTTAAAAAATTACTTGGCCCTTTTAAGATTTTTTTTTTTAAATCGGCTATATAGGAACAAAAACTAAACAAAAAAGCAAGAGATACAGAACAGAATCCAATATTCACTTCTGTATTCTTTATCATACTAGAAAAATATGCGTGCCTCTATTTTATAGCACAGGTGATGCTATTATTTTTAAGTGACAATTCTTTTTGTTTTTTTTTTAATTTTTAAAAAAAGATTTTATTTATTTATTCATGAGAGACACAGAGAGAGAGGCAGACTCCTCACAGGGAGCCTGATGTGGACTCAATCCCGGGATCGGGATCATGCCCTGAGCCAAAGGCAGATGCTCAGCCACTGAGCCACCCGGGCATCCCATTAAGTGACAATTCTGAGGACTTTTTTCAAAAGTGCATTTCATGAAAAAAATTCACCTCCAAGGGATCATCTGTTAGTACCTAGACACTGACCAGACATGCCGCATAAATAATGGCTAATTTGTGAACAGTTATTTGCAATGTCAACATTCTTTCAGTCTTTCAAACTAGCAGCCTTATTTTTTTTTTTAACTTTTATGTATTCATAACCCACCTTTCCCTCAAAGGAGTCAGTTAACTTTTTCTAACATCACAAATTTCTCTTAAAAGTATAAAGATACACAGTGAGTTAGGGCATTGTGGAGTGTTAATTAGAACATGCTTTCCAGAACAGCTAAAGAGATAGTTCTCTGAAAAAGGAACAAAGGTAATAGAAATAATTTTTTTTCTTTCTTAATGTTAGCTTCAATCCTACACCAAAGTGCTTATCCCTTTATGTCTTCCATGAAAACCGAAAAGCCAAAGAAAAACACGCATTAATTCACAATAAAGGTTTCTTCTTTGTACCAAGTAATTCTTACTAAAACACAAGAAATTTCTGAACATACCTACTTCAAAATGTTATTAAGATTCTGTGACACGGGTTTTATAATCATAAAATTCCTAAATTAAAATTTTGTCTGTCATTTCTTAAGCAAGGCAAGAGAATTTTGATTGAAGTAACCATGTATTGGTATTACCCATTTTTATTGGACTCCACAGACTTCCTGACTAATTTGCTTCCATTATTTCCTTGATAATGTATACTTTCAATACAGTGGTTTGAAGGAACTCAATGGGTTATTTAAAAAATAAATTGTGAAATATATTGTATTTGATTGTCAAAATACAGCATTGCAAATTGCCATTAATGAACCCAATTCACCCAGAAGTTTCCATTTCTATAAAATTCCTGATGCAGAAGGATACCCAAACAATGGCAAAATCTGAGGCATCTGAGACTCAAAATTAAAGGGTCATTCTGAAGAAAGTACTTTGATTTTCCCCAAGAGTTTTGTTACCATTGTTCTGTTGTTTGAACTGACTAATCCTTAAGTGGCTTCCAACCACTCTGAAGAATGTAACCACCTTAGAGTTAACCATCAGAAGTGTAACTATCTTAGAATTAGAAGCAATCTTAAATACCCTATAAATCCAATTTCTCCCTTGTCCACATAAAACTGTGGCACAGGGCAGCCCTGGGTGGCTCAGCGGTTTAGCGCCGCCTTCAGCCCAGGGCCTGATCCTGGGGCCCCGGGATCAAGTCCCACATTGGGTTCCCTGCGTGGGGTCTACTTCTCCCTCTGCCTATATCTTTGTGCCTCTCTCTCTCTGTGTCTCTCATAAATAAATAAATAAATAAATAAATAAATAAATAAATAAATAAATCTTTAAAAAAAAAAAAACAAAACTGTGGCACAGAGAAGTTAACTCGGTTGACAAGACTCCTGGTAAATCCAGGGTCTCCTGGAACCCAATCTAGTGCTCTTCCTGCAATATGATATGAGACAATGTGCAAAACCAATACAATTACTACTAGATACTTCTAAGCAACCAGCAGGAAAGTATTTTTTATTAAGTAACTTTTATCTTTGTATTCACGCATAAATCAAACCAGCATTCTGCTTACTGCTTAAAAGACAGACTGTCCAATTATGGCTGTTATTGAAACCAGACCTGTATTTCCAGGTTATCTTCCCATATCAGGTTAGTGACTTGTTTGATGTGCATTAAGTAGGACACATGGTCACAGCCTGGGTGTTACTGCCAGTTTTCTCTGGTCCTACTAGATCACAGGGGGCAACAAGTTGCGGGGGGTGAGAGGAGGTTTGGCAGGGAGCTGTCATATCAGTTAAGACTTTCAGATCCATCAATAGGCCCTATTCACTGAGTGAAAACTGGGGAAATCTTCCTTATCTATGCTCCAGAAAGCAATTCCTTAGACAGTTATAATATTGAAACATTAAAGGGCTGATGTGAGTTTTAGGTTGCACTTCAGTGAAATGTGTTCATGTTTTCTTTTTAAAAATAAGATGAGAATGTAGAGACAACCAAAGTTAAAGGAAGGAAGGAGAGATTACTAGACAAAACCCAAGATGAGAAACATGCTCATCTGGAGCAGACTTGCTTAACCAGACAAGATTAATCTCAATAGGTGGAAATGGTGAGTCACAAATGTGTGGCTCTCATTTGGTTACTGGTTGATTCCACCAGGAATGTGCTTGGCTGCAAGTAACTGAAAACTCACTTCATGGTGCTTTAAATCAAGGGCAAATTTAAAAGGGCCAGAGAGTAAACATTTTAGGCTTGTGGGCCAAACAGTCTCTGTGGTAACTACTCAACTCTGTCCTTGTAGCATGGAAGCAGCCACTGACAATACCTAATCAATGGGTGTGGCTGTGTTCCAATAATACCTCAGTTACCCAAAAAGACAGGCAACCCACAAGTCATAATTTGCCAACCATCAGTTTAATCAAAATATCAACCTCTGGTTTAAAAAGAGAATTAGAGGGATCCCTGGGTGGCGCAGCGGTTTAGCGCCTGCCTTTGGCCCAGGGCGCGATCCTGGAGACCCGGGATCAAATCCCACGTCGGGCTCCCGGTGCATGGAGCCTGCTTCTCCCTCTGCCTATGTCTCTGCCTCTCTCTCTCTCTCTCTCTCTGTGTGACTATCATAAATAAATAAAAATTAAAAAAAAAAAAAAAAAAAGAGACTTAGAGACACCTGGGTGGCTCAGCAGTTGAGTGTTTGCCTTTGGCTCGGGGCATGATTCTGGAATCCCAGGATTAAGTCCCACATTGGGAGCCTGCTTCTCCCTCTGCCTATGTCTCTGCCTCTCTCTCTCTCTCTCTGTCTGTCTCTCATGAGTAAATAAATAAAATCTTTAATAAAAAAATAATAAAGAGAGAGAAATAAAACCAAAAAAACCACTCCAGGACAGCAAGAAGGCTATAGTAGCTCTAGATGTCACATCCATTTTCAAAGTAAGAGGAAAAGCAATTGGGATGGGGGGTGAGGGTGGGGGCTGAGATAACCACATCTGTCCTTTTTCACAAAAAAAGCAAAAGTTTTCCCAAAAGTACTTCAAGCAGACATCACCACCCCTAACCCTATCATTGGTCAGAACAAAGCAACACAGATGGGCACAGCCCGAGTCATAAGCATCTTAGACAAATCATGATTCACTGCCTAGGTCTAGACACACTGCTACCTCAAGTAAAACTAGGGTTCTTACACCAGAAATGGATGAACAGTTATTGGGTATACAATTAATGGTATTCGTCACATTGGACTTTATTTTTTGTACTTTCTCTAGTGGTATAATCTGCTCAAAGAAAATGAAGTGTGCTTTCTTAGCTTTGAAGTAATTAGTCAAATGGAGATTAAGATTAAGCATGTCTGATGGGAGGGAAAAATCAAATCAAAGTGAAGCTATTTCTGGCTCCCTAAAAGTAGTGACTTAATAGGGAAGCAGAGACCAAGACACTTGAATGACAGTCCTGCAGCCTGGTCTTGCAACCCGAGCAAAGGTTTCTAGTCTTCAACTAGAATAATGAGATAGTTCAATGAGATGTTCTCTAAGGTCTAACATCCTATGAGTACTTTAAATATGTTATTTGATCAAAATTTCATTTGAAAATAGAAAAACCCAAATCACAAATGTAGAGGATTCCCAGAGAGAGTAAAATCTTACTAAAGAAAAAGGATTTTATTCAAATAACATTTCACATGTTGCTAAAAGACTGGCATTATGTTCAACCCTTCCAACTTCCAAGAAAACTACACGTGTAAGAAGGGTAGTTAACTTTTTAAAAACACTATAAATGTGTCTTGTAAAAGTTATACTGTTTCTTAAAACAAACTTAAAATAGTTCAAGTCCAAGACAGTAACCGTTCTAGATAGACTACTAATGTAGGATGCCCCCACCCCCCAGTAACAGCCTCCCCCTTTTGGCATAACTCTCATTAAGCATTGCAAAAGATAAGGCAGGAATCAGATTTTTGGCACACTGCTCAAATGATCACCCTTTTACCAATAAATTGGAAATTAATCAAAACAAAGCAAAAACCATTGCGAGTCCTTAAGAAATATGCTTTGCAAGAGGAATCCAAACGAATAACTCTCAGCAATTTGAGCACAACAGGAAAGAAAGGAAGAAGAGATATGAAGGGACGGGGAGAGGAAGTTTTGGAGGAAAATTCTGTGTAGCAAACATATTTCTGTGTTTTTCTGAGAAATCTAGTTTCACATCTATGTAACAGAGATCATTCTTTTCAATAAGTTGGTCATAACTCCATTAAAAAAAGAATACACTCCAAACTAAGTGAATGCTTTAACAACACTTAAATATAGAAAACTATTCTAATTTAGTGTACTTCATCCAATATTTGAAGACCCGAGAAATGGGCAGAACTGAAAACCCATCACATTATATTGGAGAGAATGTGGCCTGTAACTGGTGCTCAAACAAAACACCAACATTTTTTTTGTTGTTGTTGTTGTTACGGTGGTTAAAATACACTTACCACTAAATTTGAACACGTATGTGAGTGAGAAGCCTTAATAAGCAGCCTAACAGAGTCTATCAAATGATTACTGTATGGCACAAGAGCCAAAGGAAGGAAGGACGGAAGGGAAGTAAAACCACCTCAGAGGCTCAGGGACTCCTGGAGGTGAGCAGGAAGCCTTCGGTCTGGGGCACGCTTGACAGGGAGCGCCTTCCCCAGTACTGGAGCTCACGTTGTGCCAGCCACCAGCTGGATGAGGGATAGCCAGGGAGTAGAATTCTGGGAGGACTCCGTCCTGTACCAGAACAGGCAGCAGTTCTCAATCCTGACATACCAAAGGGGTTAGCAGGGGTTTCCCCAAATGCCCGTTCTCAGACAGATGAAAGAGCTTCCTTTGAAAAATGCTGGAGCTTTTCACCTCTGCAAAGCCTGTTTCCCTATATATTGTCTGCCATGGCCGTCTGGGAGTTTTAATCAACCCCCAGCCTCTTCACCATTTGTCATGTACACCAACATACAATAGGAAAACACATTTTCAGACATGCCTCAGCATGCCAGGGATGGGATGGACCCTCACACCCCTCAAACCGATTTGGACAAAATGCGCAAAATACATGGCTTACTCCATTTATGCAGAAAGACACACACACACACACACACACACACACACACACTGAAGTTTAACCTGAAATGTCCTGAATGCTCCGCGTGGGCCATTTTTCCATTTCCAGCTTTATCACATCAATGATTGAGAATTTAAGAGGGTTTGGGTCATATTTATTTATTTATTCTAAACCCTCACGTCTCTCACTTTCCACGCAGGAACTGGGGACTCTTGCATAGCATAGTAGCTGTGACCCCACGTTGGAAGGAGGTATGATCAAAGGCAGCCTGGCCAGACTTGGGAAAACATTTCCACTGAGAATGGACATACTGCCTGTCAAAAGGTTATTCCCACCGCGTTGGGGCAGCAGATCACGTTACCCCAGAGTAACAACATGAAAGGGTAGAATCTGGCCAGAGTCACCCACATACATGTTTTTCTTTCCAACAAGGGCAAATGGGAGACACTGACCTGAACAGAACATCCTTCTTATCACTTGAGGGTGGCTGGGGGTGGGAAGGGTGCCTTTCCCTAATCAATACAGCCCCTGAGCCACAGCCACTGTTTAATTCCTTTTATATTTTTCTTTTCATTCAGAAACAGCTCACATTCAGTAAGACTTTTCTGTCTTAAACTTTTTTTTTTTTTTAAATCCAAGCAATCACAAGCTATATTCTGTGGAAGACAAAATAACTTTGGAGGCGTAAATCTTAATGTCAATGACAGGAAGGCTTTGGTGAACCATTACCATAAATCTGACAAACGCTAATTTGATGGGTGGCTGTATCTGTCTGCTGCGCGGCCAGTCTAGACAGCCTATTGAGAAATCCTAAAACACAACTGTTTGTTCCCTGTAACACCATCTGGATATGGCAATAAGCGCCGACCCAGCGCCATTCACACATGGATCAAAGCACATGCTAATGCTATCATGAAGTCATACACATAAAAAATTCAATCTGAGAACTCGAAGCAATTTTCCTAAGTCTTCAGTGAAGAAACCCCAGACTTAGTGTGACTCAAGCTAAGTGCATGAAGGGGGGAGAGGGGGGAAAAAAGGAACCGAATATTTAATGAGCTTGGGCTTCCCGAGGAATGTGAGGCCACCCATTGTATTGGAAAAGGCTCATGTCACACTTCAGTCATGGTACCCGTCAGGGTGCCCCTTTACAAAAATTGATCTGAGGACCTTTGTAATTACCTGTTTCAGCCGGGGAGGGGCGGGGGCGGGGGGGGGGGGGGCACGGCGGATTCATGACAAGAAATAAAGAAGGGATCCAAGGTGTAAATCTAACATTATATTACATTGGTCTGAACTGGCAGAAATGTTCAATATTGTACACAATATTAAAAACCTTTCTCATTAAACAGTACTGTGGCATTAGATCAAAGAATCAAGGGCCTCCTATTGAACTCCTTTAAATATTACAAACATAAGAGCAAGTCTGGCTGTGCATAAAATAGAAACAAAGCCAATTTTTTTTTTTTTTTTTGTCCACCCTCATCTTATATAGCTGGCTGGAGAGAAACACCGCTTGAGAAATCTCCTTGCTAGTCAAATGGGAAGAATCCTGAGTTGGCCCAAGGTACTCCACAAGGCAGAAATGAATACGGGTCTTTAGGAATTCTTCACTCTGACCGGAAATTTTTGGTCAATATCTTACTCCTTCAAAACTTAAGCTACCCTTTCAAAACGCATCACTCAACAGCACCACATCAATTGCAAAGCTACAAGCACTGTTTAATCCTCACCACCCTGTGAACCAAACTTCCCAGGGAGGTAGGAAGTTCTCCCTACACCCAGTGCTTGGCTCCACTGTGAACCACTACAAGAAACTGGTTTATTTGCTTCTTGGCTGGCTCGTATCTGATGGAAGAAGACAACTAACACGATCTTATGAATGTGTTACTAGTACACTCATCTGTTTGCTGGGAGACACTAAATAGATCATATCCCTAGTTTTCATACCTACTAAGTGTAAGCTACACAAATGCCCACCAATATATTTTATGACCGTAATAATAGCTGTTTCTCCATCACATATGTAGGTATATGGGCATGTACACACACACATACACCACAAATAATTTTTTTAAATGTATTAATCAGGCCATGGGGTTAAAATATTAATGACAAAACTGGTAGGGAATTATATGCCCTATCTAATCATGGCTTATGTTACAAATTTCAAGGTTATATGGTGGTTAAGACTCCTGGAATATCCATACAAGTTAAGCAAAAGATGATAACTGAAACAGGGCTTTTAAAACACTTAGCAGCACACAGATGTTTGTGCTCTTTCTCTCTACCTGCTAAAGCCTTTAAAGGTAATAAAGAATAAAACATTACATTCCAATTTTTAAAATGTCGAACTAAGGAAAAAAAAAAGCTCAAGTATGTAATTAGTTATTTTACCATTCTAGATACAAATTCAGTAAAGAGAAAATGAAAGGTAAACAGTTAAGCGACAGTTCTCCTAAAATTCAGTTCAATTTAAAAGACTTCTCACCAAGTATTCCACAGAATATATTTATCTTCTTCTCAAATGGAATATTAGTAGCAATGCTTTTGTTTCTTAAAAAGGAAAAACCACCAATTTCACACTCCCATAGTATGAAATTGTCCCTAGAAAGATCTTAAAATCTTAAAAATTCAGGAAATATACTCTGCCAACCAACCATCCAAGTTTTCGTGTAAATGATTTTTATATATTGTTATTTTATGTTCAACCTAAAATACAGAGTTAATTATTATTACATATTATGAAATAATCTGGATCACAAAGAAAAACAGAACAGCCTTTTTTTTTTTCTGTACTACAGGTTTCCATAAAGGGACTGCAAAGAAACTTCAAGAAGGTTAATTTACCCATCCCCAAAGATAGCCTTATTCCCTGAACTTCCAAATAAATAAACTGTAAAGATATTTGCTATTTTGGTATACAAGTTAGTTAATACACACCAAGACATCTTAACAGGATTAAATATATTTCATTTGCAAAGCATATGTGCAGACCCATAGGCATAAAAAGAAGTAACATTTACACACAAATGCACATCTCAGATGATCCACCATAATGATCAGATGTTACCCTAGATAGAATTAAGGGAAAACAGTTGAGACAAAATAAGTGAGAAATCATAATCATGCTTGTTAACCATTTTATAGAGTTATATAGACTTTTTACAAATATAGTTTAAAACTTTTATGCTGTTCCCCATTTTGGACTGACTACAACTGATAATCATGTTGTCTAGCAGTAATGGCTTTCTTTCAGGCTGTGGCTATAATTCTGTAAGTTTAAAAAGGGGAAAAAATCACCCAAACATTGCTTAATGTAGCTAATCAGGCTTTTTCAAAATTAGGATGGGGATTTAATGTCAGGCAGCATTTGGAGGAATTTAGAAATGTTGTAGTGGAACAGTACTGCCATCCACTGGCAACTGCTGAACAGTGCCTGCCGAGTATCTCCAAAGACAGCCTCCCATCACAGCTGACCAAAGCCTTCAGTTCACTTTGCAAAGGGAACCAAAAAAGAATACGCAAGTGTCAGATGGCTCAGAGTTTTGCCTGACTTTCTAAAAAGGTAGCCTCTTTTTCTTAACATGTACACACCAGTATTTTTTATTATTTTTGATAATCTTAAATGTAGTGACACACAGACTAAACTATAACCTAGTAGTGAATATCCATCCAGTCAAGAAAACAGTCATGAGTGGAATGCTCATGGCTCCTACTGATAATTCTTTTTACCGCCAGAAAAATATTATAGTCTCATTCCGCATAAGGGATACATCTTCTGAAGAATGTAGATCACAAACCAGCATAGGCAGGCCTAGATGTCACCATTCATATGTCAATCATAAAAGCGTTCCGTATTACTATCCCTGTATTTGGTATTTGGGGTCACTGTGGATCCCAGTCTGGCTCTGGATTCCTGTGGTACCATTAAAAGCCCCTCTGGGAGGCAGCAATGATGCACATGGAAATCCTGGATTTGGCTGACCTAAATAAAAATCCATGCATATCAGACAAGCCTATAATGACATCACCATCGCGGAAGAACCTTTGCACACTTTTTTAATGCTCGAAGATACATAGTGGAGGCTTTATACAGGTTCTACCGATTTTTTTGTAGTTCACAAGTATATGTCAAGTGAGAAAATACACAATATGAGGGTTCTTTAAAGTAACTCAGACCTGCATAATGTAACAACTCAAGAGAGGCTAGTTCTTCTATTCGTGTACAAGGATGCTGCATTCCATTAGCTACATTAGGCTGCTAAAATATCTACAAGTATGGGCTATGGATTTTAACATTTAAGAGAGAAACTGCTACTCCTTTTTTTTTTCTTTTTTAAAGACAGTAATCCGAAAACACAGATTACAGACACAAAACATGTAAGTGACAGATTTTTAAAAGGATTTAAGTCTCCACTAACATAGCCGTTTTAGGCCACATAATTGCAGAACTCCAAAGAACCACAAAATAAACCGAAAACCCCAGACATAAAGAGATCCACTTATTAATTAAAAGCAGCTCTCTTGCGCTATTAAAATAAGGTTGGCCATGCATACTTTATTGCTGTCACAGTCTCAGATGAGGCAGTATTCAAAACACATAAAAGTAAAGTTGAATAGTTCTCTATGTAGGGAATGGAGTTAAGTCATGTCTGCTTGCACAAAACTGTTTTGCAAAGAAGCCACATATAGAGGATCAGAGTGGAAGGAAAACAAAAAGGAGTAAAAGCATCAAATCTCAAATTCAATGCTCCTCTTTGGTAGAAACAGTGAGGTGTGCACCATACAACAGAAGTTGGACCAAGAAGGTCTAAAACTTTCCCTGTTTAAAAACAGGAACCAGGAACCAAGACAATCTGCAAAAGAAAGAGGCGGGGAGCTCATTTTTAAATTACATATTAATCAAATACAAGTTATTTGGGGGGACCTTTTATAAGCCTAGGTTTTGTTTTTAACCAACATGACACAGACTGCATTGGTTTCTCTGTGAAAAACAGCAATGGTCACAAAAAGAAAAAGAGTGGGAGGAGGGAGAGGAGTAAAGGAAGATGGGGAAAAAAACAGAATGATAACGGTATCTACTAATATTTCATAACATGATTTTAGGGATTTCAAAAAAAAATGACTAAACTCAATTTCTAAAGAACTGACTATTCTTCCAAAGCTATGGGTGACCAGCTAGCAAAAATCAAATACTTCACACAAAATTAGTCCTTCCATGTTTCATATTAATTTCTGCAGGAAGAGGATAGGTCTCTCCTAGAGGAACAGCCACCTTTCTTTGTAGTGCCCTCATTGAAAAGTCGAAGCATCCCAAAATTATTTATGATCTTTAACAGTATGGGAAGAAATTCCTGTAATAGATTATAAAAACAAAACACAACCGCGTTATTTTATGGAGTACTAATAACCATGTAACTACTCCAACTGTATGGTAACTGCCATGTAATTACAATGCCTAGTTATTTATGTCTCTCAGATTATATGGTACTAAAGCAAGTTACCTGTTACCATACGTAGACATTTGTGGTCAGCAGGTGTGGAAAACAGTTTGCTACAAAGGTCAAAATTGGCTTCAAAATTGATCTAGCATATGAACATGATTATCTTCCCCTCTCCTCCATTTTGTTTGTTTTTGCTATAGATGAAAGGAGGAAACATAGAAGCTTCCACAGAAGATATATAGCTTTTCAGAGTTGATGGTTTATCTAAGTGGAATCTGCTACTGAACTTTATTCAGCTGCCCTCCACCCACCCACCCAAGCGTGTTCTCCCTTAAGTTTCTGTTTGACATGTTTCATTACTTTGAAATATTCTGGCATGGAACTCAGATTACCAGTGGCCTTAGGTCAGAAACTTTCTTCTTTCTTAATTTTTAAATACAGTAATCAGTACCTTAACCCCCATCCCATATTGCGAGGCACTCTAGGTAGTAGGAGACCTTAAAAAGCAAAGATTTGGGAACTCTGCTGCTTCTATTTTGCCACATGTTTACTAGTGGGATTAAATGGGGCTTATTCTGTAATCACACAAAAGAGTAAACCCCATTTACTTTCCCTCGAAATTAGCAACAGACTCTAGCAAGATATAAGAAACAATGCACATCATGTCATTTATTACTCTTTGTTTAGTTTGGGGGAACTCATGTTGGCCAATCAGCTGTGCTGTCTGCCTGAATCAACTGCACTGCTTTGGTGAGACCCACAGAACCGACTCCAGCCTCAGCTCCAAGATTGATAAGTCCTAGGAGTAAAATCATAGTACTTGTCTTTTTTTTTTTTTTTCTTTAATTCTGAGTAAGACTCCAGAATTGAGAGTAGTAAAAAAAGTGTTCTCTTCAGCACTGCCCCCCAAAATTTAACATTGTCTTGCTGCTCAAACTCTAATTTCTCTCCCCAAATTGCTTCACCATATGGAAGGAAAGAATCACTACCTTTTATCTGCATATCGTATCAGTCTGGGCATCTATGAGAATTGTGTGTTCCCTTTTCATTTTCTTGTTTAGTGAGGTTAAGACCCAAAATATGCACCTCAAGAGCTGTGGTACATTTCACGTGGGTCAGAAGACAAGCATTACAAAAATGAAATGATTTTATAATGACTTTGCTTTAATAGGGGTTTTACACAGGGGGTTTCCTGGGAAGATGTCCAGGCAAACAGTGTCCAAAGCCCAGAATGAAGGGAAAATTCACCTTGATGCAACATAGTTGAAGAGGGATTTGCTGATTTGTCATTTTAAATGAAACACAAACTTCAATTCCAGCTCAGAAGAGCATTCCTTTGTCCTATTTCAGCAATCTTTCTTTTCTTTCTTTCGAATCTTACGACTGAAGAACTACTCAAAAAGCGGGCATGTGTACACACCCTCCGCATCCCCCTCCACATATAAATCACACACACACACACACACACACACACACACACACACACACACTCATCTTCAAACAAGGGTTAATATGAGCCTAGCTGGCTTAAGAGAAAATATATCTAAAACAATCCCACTCTTCTTAAGCATGAATTTCACACAAAGAACTAGATATAAACAAACCACATTTAATAAGAAGTCTCTGACAAGCTTACAACAGGACGCCCCCAAAAGTCATGGAGGCCCAAATAAGTAATTTTTATGTTATTTGGCCAGAAACACACGTGTGTGTGTACACATGCCTCCTCAGTAATGGTTTTTGTTTAGAAGTTTGGAACAGTTTTGAACAATGAAAAGGCAGGAGAAATTCAAGGGACTTGGAAAATACTCCTCCTGCGCCAAATAAGTGTAAACAAAATAAAATCTAAAAGCAAATTTTACATACTAACGGATGGGAAGTAAACACAAACCCAGTGGAACTGAGAGCTCAATCCTGAAAGGATAAGTAAGCAAGTTTCTCTTGAACCCAAATGATTCTCACATTTCTGAGAAGCACCATTCAGTTACTTGAGGTGTCCTGTGGACAAAAACTTAAAGAGACAGCACAATTAGGTCAGTTCGTTGGTATTTTATTGGGGGAAAAAAAGGGGGGGGGGATACTGATTATTTTCACCTATAAAATTTAGGAAGAGAGAGTATGGCAATGGAGGGGCACCATGCTTCAAAAAAAAATCCCCCAAACCCTGAAATCTGATGTCCAGCTTATAAATGATTTTTGTGGGCTCACCTCATAAAAAACAAGACAAAACCCAAAAGTTAAAGCCCAATTTGGACACTATAGTGCTTTTTCTACCAAAGTCATCATGGTGTTCTAGGAGCTTCTCATCTAAGTTAACACTGACACTACCGGTCGGCAATAAATCAAAGCTCTGCTTCTCTTACAAGCACATAAAATCATCATCTTAAAAGGTTTTAAAGTATTGGTACTGTTCAAAGGTAAGGAATGGGAGTTGGAAGGAGCAGGGATAGATATTCCTTCTTTCTACCTTCCACCAAATGCTTTCTTATTTTCCCAAAGAAGGGGATCAGTAAGAACCTTTTCATCTACCTATTGGGATAAAATTGGAAGGTATTAGTGAAAAATGAGAAAATCCTTCCCGTTCTTTTACCTCAAGGACTGGCCTATAATTCACGAAAGGAGACATGTCCTTTGGGAGTGAGGCTGGGCCTTGAAATTATCATGCACCATATTATCTAAAGACAGTTGGATATGACAATAAAGAGGCTTCATTATTTTGCATTAGAACAGTAAACCATCCTCCCATTATTGCTTGAAACTACCACATTTTTTAATTAGTACTTAAAAAAATTTTTTTTAATGATTTAAGATTTGTGTATGTGAGAGAGAGAGAGAGAGCATGTGCACACAAGTGAGAAAGGGAGAGAGAATCTCAAGTAGATTCCTTGCTGAGTGTGGAGCTTGACTCAGGGCTCAACCCCAGGACCCTGAGATCATGACCTGAGCTGAAATCAAGAGCCAGACAGATGCTTAACCAACTATACCACCCAAGCACCCCCATTTAAAAATTTTATATTCAAATAGCTTGGTTAAAAAGGCCCTGTTGGATATGTCTATGTTAGGATTAAAAATCAAAATTCTTAGTATTTTCAATACTTTAATGGTACCTTGCTTGAGGCATTTGAGAGTTCAGTCACACACAGTAGGCATGGGAGGCTGAATCTTATTCCCATTCTAAAACTCTTACATAAGAAACTCCAGTTACTAGTAATTGATAGGAATTTATTTAGACCAGTTGGCACAGACTTCCATTTTTTAGATTATTGGGGCTTTCAGAAATAAACTTGCTGAACTGCATTACCTAAACGTGGAAAATACAGACTTGATCCATTTTAAGGTCTCAACATTGACCTGAGAAATTACATACAAACAAAACACCCATTTAATTGCAACACAGTCTTTGCAAAAAATTTATTATCTAAGGAGGCAATAGATCTAGATTACAAACTTGACACCAGGCAAAATGGATCAAGTGCTAAGACTGAGAATAAATAGCAACTCTGACAGCACAGGGGACAACGAGAGCTTCCCTGGCCTGGAGAATTGGAGGCATTTCAGGAGGAGGTTAGCAGAATGCTGTTGCATTTGCACAGTGCCTTGAATGTTTGGGTGCATTCTGAACAAAGAGCAAAGCTTAAGTAGAAGTAATGAATAAAAATTCAGGGCAGAGTCCAGAAACAAATGTGGCCAGAGTTTAAGTTATACCAGGATAAAGTATGCTTGTGTCAATGCAATGAGGAGACACAATGACCATTACGTTTTGGGACGGCCATTATGTTTTAGGAAGCTTCATCTCAGCAGAGTGGAGTTAGAAGGTGATCGCAAGGGGGCCAGGGCCAAGTGTCCAAGCCCGAGGAGATGTGGCTGAACTCCAACAGCAGCAGGAGGAATGCACTGTGACAATCCCTCACAACGGAAGGACCTGCCATTGCATTGGATGACCATATGAAGAGGGGTGAGACAAGCAAAGTGGCATTGCAATTGACTAAGGCAAAGGACATAGAGTTGAAAGATTAAAGAATGAAAAGGAGTTTAATTGTGAAGAATATGAATTTGAGGGGCCAGTGGCTCATACACATACACAGAGCCAAGGGGCAGAACAAGAGATTAACTGCTTGATGGACTGATTTCACATCTGCCACTATCCAAAACAATTTCAAATGGTTCGAACATGGGAATGCAGACAATTAAATGGAAACAATATAAATGGCTATAATTTGGCATCTGGGCTCAGCAGTTAGAGATTAGATTGTGAAACTCAAGAGGAATCTAGAGACTGAAATTGAAAACTTGGACATCAGTGTAAAAAGGATAGTTGTCACCGCCCCTTGAGAGTAGGAGGGGTGAGGAGAGGAGGGAAGGAATTTTTTTTCTTTTTTCCTTTTTTAACTTTATAATATGCTTTCATTTGTACTTTCTATCAAACACATAGTACTTCTTCAAGTCAGTATTTTTTAAAGATAAAAATGCAAGGAGACTGAAGCCACAGTAGTAGACGGTAACAGAAATTTACTACTTAAATATTTAATGGATATTTAATATTTATGAGGACTAGGCTAGGTAGGGTGTAAAACAGAAAGGTAAGCCCCACCTGAGCCCTGTGAGAGTCCCACAGGAAAAGCAAAGGCCTTGGAATCAAACAGGATTCAAACCTCTGCTCTTTCACAGACTAATATAGACATGGGTCTCTTAAATTTTCTCAAGTTTAACTGCTCTCTTCTAGAAATGTGACTGAAAAAAAAAACAAAACTTCACATGATTGTTGTAAAGGTCAGGAAAGTCGGTACAGTTAGAAAGTACCCGAGAGGGATCCCTGGGTGGCACAGCGGTTTGGCGCCTGCCTTTGGCCCAGGGCGCGATCCTGGAGACCCGGGATCGAATCCCACGTCGGGCTCCCGGTGCATGGAGCCTGCTTCTCCCTCTGCCTGTGTCTCTGCCTCTCTCTCTCTCTCACTGCGTGCCTATCATAAATAAAAAACAAAAACAAAAAAACAAAAACAAAAAAACAAAAAAAAAAAAAAGAAAGTACCCGAGGGACAGCATTTTGCACACATTAGTTGCTCAGTTAAGATTCCCTAAAAGTCAATTATTCTGCCAAGCTGGGGAAACTCAAAATTTAAGAGTCAAGCAGACCAAAAAAAAAAAAAAAAAAAAAAAAAAAACTGGAAAAGATGTGGTTAGAGACTGCAGGTGAAAGAAGAAGGTATCAAGGGAAGAAAGAAACCAAGGGAGAAAAAGTTTTCTTTCATCCACTCAGGAGAAATTAACCACCTGAGATGTGCTGGACTGGACAACTGTCGAAGGTGGGAGAGAGGCTGACAAGTACTCTCTGGCAACTAGGAAAATGATCCTTGAAGACTTGAGAAAACAGATCCAGTGAAGCAGGAAAGGATGCCACTTGGCCAGAGGGCTGAGGTGGAGAAGGGAGAAGAGGAGGTCTCCTGAGAAATTTGTAACCCAGGGGATCAGAGGCTCTTGTAAAAGTAAGGCATTAGCATAGTTAAGTGTATCATGAATGAAGGAAGGAGAGTTTCTGGAAAGAGAGTGAAGACCAGGAAGAGAGGGCAGGGTTAACTGTGAGGTCCTATAGGAGATGCATGGGTACCCAAGGAGAGAGGCTGACCTGAAAGGAGTAAGGACACACAGTCAGGAAAAGGTGAGAAATGTGTGGAAAATGTGGATAAAGTGACTTATAAACAAGGGCTGAGGAAATTCCATTGGACCAACATCCATTCTAGAAGCTTTTGGCCCAGGAATGGGATTTCCCCCGCCCAAGGGCCTGGTAGGTAGAAATAGAGGTGGGAAAGCGACTGGGAGAGGACAGAACAGAGGTAGAGAAAAAGTTAGAAGGGGGACACCTGGGTGGCTCAGCAGTTGAGCGTCTGCCTTTGGCTCAGGACATGATCCCGGAGTCTGGGATCAAGTCCCACATTGGGCTCCTTGCGGGGAGCCTGTTTCTCCCTCTTGCTGTGTTTCTTCTGTCTCTGTGTGTCTCTCATGAATAAATAAACAAATATTTAAAAAATAAATAAATAAAAAGTCAGAAGGGCAAGGGTATATGTCAATTACACCTTGGGGGTGGGGCGGCTACAGATATAAAAGGGGGGCGGATCAAGGGATTCCAGGCACGCCAGTGAGCAAACAGCTGAGATGGTGCACTCTAGAGTTCAGGCCTGAAGGAGCAGGCAAGAGAAGAGTGGGACAGATAGAAGAAAGGGACAGACAAATGACCATTCACTAGATTGACTATGAAGAACAGGTGGGTTTAGAGGCAGTAAAGGACTGTAGAAGTAAAATAACAGGATGTTGTGAACAAGGGGCAAGCTCAGAATTCAGACCCTCGGGAATGAGACGAGTCCGGGGCACACAAGGGCAGAAGCTGGCAGATTAAGAGGAATGGAGATGTTCTGAGGATGCAGAGGCCAGGCATCATCCTGTCATGAAAGTAGGAGGAGAGGTTACCTACAATGCTAGAAGACCAACTAGGGCCAAGAAAAAGAACCTTGAAACAGTCAGAGGAGGAGACAACAGGAGAAACAGATGTAAAATTTTCTGAATAGAATTTAAAAAACTATTTAAAATTGTTCTTCTAGATAACACTTTTGTCTGTTTGAAGGTTTTTTTTTTTTTCTTTTTAAAGTTAATGTGAATGAAATCTAATTTAAATCAAAGCCACATCAGGGAAAGTCATTCATATGCCTTCAACTGAAAGGAGACATTTAAGGAATCCAAACTTTTTCCTTCTATACCACAACCCATCTCAATGACATGGCAAGAGTGCTCACAGCAACAGAGTGAAAGAACACCGACTCTGTCAACACTTGAGATCAAGTCACCTGAGCTCATCCTCTCCTTCACACACTGGAGAAGAGGGAAGAGAATAAGAGGATCCTCGTGGCCTCCTAAAGTCAAGATGTCTTCACACATCATCCCACCTCCAACAAGATGGCGTGACTAACACAGACCTCATCTCCACTGTGTTGACACAATTCTTCCACATTTACTATGTCTCTTAGTTCTCATAGGTGCTCTGGGAGGCCAGTATGGCTATGAGCATATTTGTAAGGGAGGCTTCTGGGGCTCGAAGACTTGCTCGAAGTTACGGAGTCTTCCAGAATCCAGCACTTTCCACTCAATCAGGCTGCCTCAAGTCACTCAAGGGCCCAGATGGATGAGGGAGAGTTCAGGGGAACAAACAGAAGAGCAATCCCCTCAGCATGATGGCCTCCACCTTTCATGCCCATGTAAATAGGGGAGGTGGACAGAGGTCTGCCGTGCCCTATAAATCTTGGGTGCCAGGTGTCACCCTCTCCTCCTGAAGCACGACAACAGAGGCCTGAATGCTCTAAGGTCACTCTCAAGGACACATGAGGCAGCTATAGGCAATAGAAGCTTCATCAAGTACTCCTCAGGGATACATCACTTCAGACACCTTCTACGGAGAGTGCACAAACAACCGTCAATGTGCTCACGTCAGCAAGAAGACAAGAAAACCCAGCATCAACACAGAAATCTAGAATAACAGCATTACCACTTCAAAGCTGTAGGTACAAAACACGGGAAAGTGGTCCCCGGGTGTGCTAGAAGGAGAAGGAGATAAACTTTTCCTCAGAGTAATACTTTTCTGAGAAGCGACCCAGCCAGAAGCAGGAGATGGGGGGCGGGAGGGGGTGCTATGAAAAGCAAATCACAACATCTTCTCAAATCAAGAGACAGACAAGACAGAGGTAGAGAGGTGAACTTGGGACCCACAGATCTCTAGAGCCAGAGACCCATGGAATTTTCTCTTACATGAGAACCAGCACAAAAGAAATTATCAGAGAGCTCATTCCTAAAGGGCATCTGGTTCCAAACACATCTGCTTCTAGTCTCTGCTTCATTCCATCTTTGAACCCTATTTTAAAAAAAAATCAAAAAAAAAAAAAAGAGAGAAAGAAAAAATATCCACAGAAAGCCAGCCCTGTGTTGGCAAACCATATTGTGACCGGACAAATTCTATCATAGAACACACAATCTGGCAAGGTTACACTATTGATCTACAGAAGTGTTGATCTCGAACCATAACTGAATTCTGCACAGAGGATTGAGTGTGTTCAATATTCAGTGTTAGTTTAAATAGGTTCTTTTACTATTAACACGTGCACAGGCAAATCTCATCTTTTGTGAATAGTAAAAAAGATGGTGGGCAGACAGGCTAAGGCACTGTGTATGCAGAAGTGTCTTAGCAGATGAGGCTCACACAACTCTGAGTACCCTAAAAACCAGTGAATTGCACACTTTTATGAGTAAATTGGATGGTAGATGAATAATTTAAAAAAAAATCATATCCCCAGAGATGCCAGTTTATCTCTCAAACACAATCTTTTTCAGCAGTATTTTTTGGTTTCATTTTAATTTTCTAGAAAATGCTACTTTCCCATTCCTCTCTCTGTCCTAACTTCGGAATTCATCTTTCCCTTTGGGTTGACTGGGACACGTGGTTTCCTCTGCGGGCTAACATCCAGGTGTTGTCTCTCAGCTCTGCTTGCTCTCATATAGATCTGGAAAACCTCTCACCTTTATGCACCCGCTGTTATGAGTATTATTTTACGTATTTATAAACAGAGTTTGAAAAAAATAAATAAATAAACACAGTTTGAGGAAAGTGATCCATTTAAATTTCCTTTTCCAATATTCACATTGTGACTTATTAGAAATTGAACATCCAGCTTCTGTCCAGTGAATTCTTATTAAACTGTAATTTTTCCTCCTAACCGGTAGATATTTCCACTTTCTGGTGATAATTCCAGCTTTGCTTCCATCAATGAAGGGGACTAGAGCAAGAATATGTGTAATTAGGGGCAGCCCGGGTAGCTCAGTGGTTTAGCGCCACCTTCAGCCCAGCCTGATCCTGGAGACCTGGGTTCCAGTCCCATATCGGGCTCTCTGCATGGAGCCTGCTTCTCTCCCTCTGCCTGTGTCTCTGCCTCTCTATGTCTCTCATGAATAAATAAATAAAATCTTAAAAAAAAAAAGAATATGTGTAATTAGAAAGTTATCACATGGGTGTTTGGAGAAGAACTTGAAACTAAAACACAGAATCAGGACTAGTTAAAACTTTAACCTTGTTGAGAGAGAGGGGAGAAAAACAGAAACCATACTCATCCTGACAGAGAATGTCAATGAAGAGGGAGTTAAGCAGGGACCAGAGAACTGAAAAGGCAAGGACACTTGGGCGACAGATGACTTAGGTGCAGGGACCTGGGGAGCACTCTGAGGTAGGGCTCTGCTGAGCTGCTGCTGGTCCCTCAGCAGCCTGGAGGAGCAGCTCTGGGGAGCTGGGGAGCATCTGAGGAAGGGATCTGCTGAGCTGCTGCTGGTCCCTCAGCAGCTTGGAGGAGTAGCCCTGGGGAGCTGGGAGCACTCTGACGAAGGGCTCTGCTGAGCTGCTGCTGGTCCTCAGCAGCCTGGAGGAGCAGCTCCGGGGAGCTGGGAGTACTCTGAGGAAGGGCTCTACTGAGCTGCTGCCGGTCCCTCAGCAGCCTGGAGCAACCCCAGGGAGCTGGGGAGCACTCTGAGGAAGGGCTCTGCTGAGCTGCTGCCGGTCCCTCAGCGGCCTGGAGGAGCCCCAGGGACTCCAGGTGATTCCCATGTGCAGCCTGAAAAGGGGGCCCTGCTCTGCTAGCTGGGGACAAGACCTCTGATAGGGTATATGACAACTAGTTCTAGAAGCATGTTAAACCAACTACTGCTGCTAAGGGAAAGGGCCACTGCTGGGGTGATGGAGTCAACAGGAAGAAAACAGGAAGGAGGAACAAATCCCTCCTGCTACAGGAAGGAGGAAAAAATCCCTCCTGCTACTGTGGAGCACCTGGCAGGGAGAAGTGCCGCTCCATCTAGAAGGGTAGATGTGGGGCTAAGAGACAAGAGCCTGATTAACTGAACAGCTCAGAACTAGAAGAATGATGCGTTCCTGATACCCAGGGCAAGCTCCCATGTTCAGGGTCCCTTAACACCGCAGGGACTCTACCCCAAGACAACGACATAAGAGAAAGTCAGTGAAGGAGATATCAGGTGTCATTCTCACCTCTTTCATTACCGTTTCTTAATTTTTTTTTTTAAATCAGGTTTTACAATAAAAACTTACAGGTATCAGAAATAGTTCTAACCTCTTCTAGAAGTTGTTCATTTGTTCATTCTCTTCCCCCAGCCCATGTAAATACCAATGATGCAACTTTCACTTTACTGGTAAGAAAACTATCCCCATTTAATGAATTTTTAGAATTAGATAACTAATGTTCACAGATCCCATTTTAAGGATTCTAAGACCTCTTCAATTAGAGGTCTGTTTTCCTGATTCCCTCATCTCCTTGAAACAAACTGCATCTTAGAAAAAGGATGCCGCAGTATTAATTTAAAAATCACCAAATACACCACCACCTAAAAATAACTTTATTCTGGGGAAAAGCATTTCAAGATATTTGTGAGGGGCTTTTTCTATTTTGTGGGGGAGGAGGTGAGGTGGAGACAGGGAGGGCATGTGTGACACTCTTGGAAAGCAAGGGCCCCTCTTGTCACCTTGGTTGTCAGTGAGCACACAGATATTTTCTTACTTTTCATTGCTCTAATGAGTTGTCTCAATTCATTAAACATTCCTTGAGCTGTTGGGCAAGACTTCAACCACCGTGACACATCTTTTAGACTCAACCACCCAACTATGGCCTTTCTAGAAAAAAATCCTTGGGCAGCAACAAAAATCCATCATCAGCTAAGGAACTCAAGCCATAATAGGATCTCTTTAAAAAGGTTTGCCTTTCCATTCTTTAGTATTTTTTTCCCTGCCAGCTACAACATGCAGGACAGTAACATCCCAAGTATTTGACTGAGTGTGCCTGCCCCCTGGTGGGTGGCAGGGTGAAGGACACTCTGTAGGAGATCCTCGGATAGATCCAACAGACTCTGAGACAGTGAATTAAGAAGTGATGGAAGAAAGTTCATAAATAAAAAATCTTATGGTGAAACATGAAGACCTACAAAATAGAAGAAAATATAATAAAAAATTAAAAAGATACAAGACAATTTTAGGCACAAAGCACCAAGATCTTGTCTTGAGATATACTGACCTGGGTCCTTCATGCTGAATTATTAACTACTACTGTGTCAGGTGTCTATGTGGACCTACTCTTATCTTTGATAATTAAATCACAATCTTCAGGATAGAATCCAGGCACTGGTATTTTTTTTAAAGTTTCCAGGTGATTCCCATGTGCAGCCTGGGTTCAGAACCACCAGTCTAAGACAAGGTTTCTAAGGATGTATTCAAAAGCCATATGGATCAGAATCTGACTCTGAACTTGGCCCACAAAATCAAAATCCCTAGGTGTGAGCCCTATAACCTGCATTTTCTCAACCTTCCCAAGGAATTATTCAGCAACTTACACTGTGGAAATTGTTACACAGAATGGGTTAGGGCTAGGTAACTCCTAGTGTTAAAGATACAAGTTGCTCAAGACAAAGAAACTTTGGAAACTCATGCCTCTCCTCAGTAGGGTCCAGGACCACATTAACAAAGATCTAATAGAAGGAGTAGACTTCAGGACAAGCCAGATAGACTCAACAGAACAGGTAGGAAAGCATCCACCCATGCATAGGAGGAGCTATTTAGAAGAGATTTTCTCTTAGTGGGAAGCCCTCTCTAATCCAACCTCTTTTAATCTTCCATATCCTACTCCTTCAGTGAAACAGGAGATGTAAAGCGGTACTAGCAGTTTCATTTTTCAGTAACTTATCCTTGGGAAATAATTATTTGAAAAATATATTCCCTTGGGGCACTTTTGGAAAATACCAAAATGGTCTGATCCCCTCCTGCCCCGCCCCCCCAACACACACATACACAAAGTAAAACAGGCACCCAGGCCTTCCCTCTTGGAATAGCCTTGGGGGAAGAAAAAAAAGAAAAGAATAGCCTTGGAAAAAAAAATCCATGGAGTAGAGTGGGGGCTAGACTGGAGTATAGAACTTCTAAAGCCAAATGGGTTGAGAGGCTTAACAAAAGACTAAGGGCGCTGGATGGTGTCCATCAATCCCTTGCATTGAAAGAGCTCTAGGATGTTGTCCTAGATTTGCCCCTTGGAAATATCCTAGTGATATTTGGTCAAGATTTATAAAAGCCAAGGGTTGCATAAGCACTATGTAGTAAGTACAGGCCACACATTTTGTAAATGGAACCTCCACTAGGAAGGCTGAATAAATATGAACAGTTTGCATTAGAGAAAAAAAACAAAAACCAAGGAGCCTTCCTAACTCCTGACAATCCCGCCTGAATTACTAGATGATTTCAAAATCTCAACCTCACATTCCAATCCAAATCACCCAGCGATGTGTTCTCATTTGCTGGCGGCA
Organism: Canis aureus; assembly: GCF_053574225.1. Lineage (NCBI taxonomy): Eukaryota > Metazoa > Chordata > Mammalia > Carnivora > Canidae > Canis > Canis aureus. Next base: position 63,043,865 of record NC_135614.1, on the reverse strand, counting down.
TACCTGCCAGACATGGTGCTATGTGTTTCCCAGTGTGGTCCTCCCACAGCAACCCTGAAGGAGGTGCACTTTACCGGGGAGGAACCAAATCTCAGGTAGGTTAGGCAACTTGCCCCACATCCTGCAGCTCTCAAGGGGAGAGAGAAAGCTTAAATCCATTCTCATCTGACCCCAGTGATCATTCCTCCACCCCACAGGGGCTCCCTCTGGCACTCCCTTAACTGGCTCTGATTCTGACCCCATCCTCCCTTTTCCCCACCTCACCATCTGTGCTCTTAGGCCAAGCAGTTGGGCACAAGTGTACACATGTGTCCAGATAGGCACCTACCTGCAGGGCAGGCCTGAAAAGCTCCATCTGCAAAGCAGCAACTGGGAGAAAGGGGTAAGGGGGAACCAAGAGGCCTGTGGCGAAGAGAAGTGCACATGACCCTCCTAAAGGCATTCCAACTCCATTTTCTAAAGTTAATGCTGTGCTGCTGGCCAGTCAACATTTCTGAGGCAGCTATGTGTACAGCTTTGTTTTCTGTGCTACAGAAAACAAAAAGTGAACAGAAAGAGGACAAAGACACATGCCCTGAAGGGCATTTCCCGTCTATCCCATGGACACAGGCACCCAAAATGTCTCAAAACCACCACAAACACAAGGTAACTAAATTTTTTTTTTAAGATTGTATTTATTCATTCATAGAAGAGACACAAAGACATATGCAGAGAGAGAAGCAGGCATTTTTTTCACTGAACTGAAGAACCCACAGGAGTGACAAGTTCAGAAGAGCGGAGGATACATTTGGTTTGGGAGATGTTGCCTTTAATGTGTCTGTGGGGTACCCAGGTAGAAATGTTCACTAGGCAGCTGCTTTACACAGGGAGCCTGATGCAGGACTCAATCCCAGTACCCCGGATTACGACCTAAGCCAAAGGTAGACTCTCAACCATTGAGCCACTTAGGTGCCCCAAGTTTTTTTCTTAAGATGTTCCTTCCCAACAAAGCAGCTCCTTCTCTTGACGTTCCTACTTCTCCTGAGGAAATGATCACCTCCCTGCCAGCTGAACTGGGAAATAATGTCAAGACCCCTCCCTTCCCTGTGTGGTATCACCAAGTCTTCCCTGGGCCCCTGCTCTCTGCCTCTGTGCTACCCTCGTCCAGGCCCTCACTCCCTCGCCTCTTCCGTGCTCTCAAGTGGCCAGCATTGTCCCTATTAATTCCTGGGCAATAATTACTCAAGTGCGCCCTGTCCTTTGCAGTTAAGTGCTTTTGCTATATTTTCTTAATTTAGCTTTGAGTGACATTACCGCTTGGTGAGGTAGGCAAGGAAAATACTGTTTCTACTTGACAAGAGATGAAAGAGACATTCAGAAGGTTTAAGCAATTTGGCCACCAGAATAACCCAGCCAACACTATCACCATCAGCGTCCTGTCCCTCTCTCGCCTTTCCCCTCACCCTCCCCACCTCCCCACAACTCCAGAGCTGTGTAAAGCAGCTGCCTAGTGAACATTTCTACCTGGGTACCCCACAGACACATTAAAGGCAACATCTCCCAAACCAAATGTATCCTCCGCTCTTCTGAACTTGTCACTCCTGTGGGTTCTTCAGTTCAGTGAAAAAAATGTCAGCAACCCGAGGTCAGTGAAAAAAATGTCAGCAACCCGAGGTCCTTGACTCTGCATCTTCCTTCACCCACTCATCCAGTCAGTAATTTCTGTCTTCCTAACTATTAAACTACTTCCAGAAACCAGTTTCTCTCAATCCCAGTACCCAGTGGGGCTACCCTGTCTAGCCCACTAAGGTCCCACTCTCTTATCCTCTCACACTTCTCTGCGCACCCCCAGTCCATTCCATTCTGCTTCCTACAACATTTCCAGGTCGCTTATATCACCTCAGTCAACACCAAGCTCTTGTACAAAGCTGACAGGGCCCCTTCCAGTTCTCTGTCACAGCACAGGCTGCTGTCACAGAATACTCCAGACTCTTAGCACTCTGCACTCCAGCCCCACCAATACCCACTGTGCTGCCTCTAACATTGTGCCTTTGCATGGTTTCCTTACACTCTGGAAACCCACTCCTCTTCCTCCTTCTGTTCCGTTATTAACCCCTTTCCTTTGCTTGACTAACTCCTTCTTGTTCTTGAAGCTTCAGCCTACACAGCCTTCGTTTCCCCCAGAAAGTCTGCCCTCACCTATGACCCTGTTCCTTCTCTGGGATTAGAGGTTCCCATTGTGGGCTCCCAGAACACTGACATTTGATTCTATCCCTTACTAGACCTATGGCTCCATGAAGGCAAGTACTGGCACTATCTTGTTCAATGTTGTATCCTTAACATTTACCACCCAGGACACCTTCAGTAAGTATCACTGTCCAGTGCCATCCTCAGGAAGGGAGGACGAGTAAGCTTCAGAGTAAGCAAGGGATTCTCACTGTCTACAGTAGAAGGTCCAATCCTTAGCTTGGCATTGGAAGCCAAGACCCTGAGGTTCATATTTTAAGGCCTACAAAGAAGAAAGCAGGGTCTGTGTTGCCTTGGGAGTCCTAAAATAGATGAAAAGATAGGCAGAATAGAAACAGGGTGGTGTGGGAAGGGGGGGGTGTTCGATTAAAGATGTATGCCCTTCCACCAGGAAAACTGCTTCAAAAGTCTCAGTACCTCTATGTCTGCCCCGCCTTTAAGACACATTCTCTCGTACTCTGATTTCCTTCTCTTCCCCACAAGACCCCACAACTGTAGTCCACTCTCTGGGTCCCTGCTCAGCTCATGCCTGCTCTCCCACTTTCATTAGACACAGTCCTTATTTGCAGTGGCAAACACCCAGTTCTACTCTTTCACCAGCTCAGCCATTTTCAGTGTGCAGGCTCTGGACTCCTGGGGGCTCCCACAGGACCCTTCTAAAGGACATGCAAGGTCAAAACTATTTTCACATCAGTACCAGGACCATACTTAACTTCTTACACTGTGTTGACATTTGCACTGATGATGCAGAAGAACAAGTGAATAAAACTCCCTGCCCCTTGGCACAAATCAAGGCAAGAACATCAAACTCTAACAGCCATTGTGTTTCTCACTGCCATGTACTGGTAAGAGGTCAGTTTCACTTAAGAATGGCCTTGAAGAAACAGTAAACATTATTGATTTTGTTAAATTCATTAGTCTGTCTTAGACTTTGAAAGGATCTTTTACCCACTCATGATTTATTATTTCTTTTTATTAGTGTCATGCATGTTTTTATTACATATTTATTACTTATTTTATTACTTTATTATTCTGTATGATAAAATGAGAAATACACATGCAGCATTTTTGCTGTACACCAAAGCATGAGGAATGTCTCAAGGAAAAGTATGTATCAACTGACCTAGCACCTTTTTTCACAGAACACTACTGTGACCTGAAAGAATGACTCACAGGCAAACTACTATTATACAAACTTGGGTATTTTATAAATATTTTCTCAAAAATAAATGACATGAGCCAGTCAACTCAAGAAAAACTAAGCATTTGTTACAAGTGATAAAATCTAAATTTTCAAATGAAAATAAATTTTTGGAAAACCTGTACTTGCCATCATGAACCTTATGAAAAGACCTTTCTGAAAAGACTAATAGTGATATCAACAAATACAATTTTTCTTATATTGTGTCAACATTTGGAAGATTAACATAACTAAATGAGCCAATATTTTCCAAGATCAATAGTTGTTAAAAAACCATGCATGAGTAAAGATCCTTTCAAAACCCAAGACAGACCTATGGATTTTTAACAAAACAGACTAAGTTTCCAGATATGGTTTCAGATTCCACACTGTAACTAACCTTTAGGAAAGGGCCACTTGAAAGTTAGTGTAGAGCCATGGAATAATCCTCAGTTATTAGAAAAGGCTATCAAAATAATCCTACCTTTTCCAACTTCATTTCTGCAAGGGGCTGAATTTTCTTCACATACTTCACCCAAAGCAAAACACAAATGCAGAAGCAGATATGAGAATCTACCTGTCTTCTATTAAGGTAGACATCAAAGAGATATTTTTACAAATATATAACAATGCCAGTCTTCACACTAACTTTTGTTTGTTTTAGAAAGCATATATATATTTTAAATAATTTTATTTTAAAGATTTATTTATTTATGATAGACATGGGGTGGGGGAGAGACACAGGAGGAGGGAGAAGCAGGCTCCATGCCAGGAGCCTGACATGGGACTCGATCCCAGGACTCCAGGATCGCGCCCTGGGCCAAAGGCAGGCGCCAAACCGCTGAGCCACCCAGGGATCCCTAGAAAGTATATTTTTCATTGAAAAAATGTTATTCATATAAATAGGCAATAGCTTATTTTCAAGTGAATTAGTAAATATTTTCAAGGTGTCTGTTTTGTTTGCTAATCTATTAAATATTGATAGCTACAACCCACATCAACAAAAGCTCCTTGGGGCCTTCATTTTTAGTAAAGAGACCCTGACACCAAAATGTTTGAGAACCACTATACTACCCTATTCAGCCTCAGCTGGTCTTTCAATGCCACATCAAGTCTTAGCTTGCTCATGAAGCTTCCCGAACCATCCCTCACTGACCCCTGCCCGTGTTCCCCTAAAGCATTCAGTGCCAAGCCATTACTTTAAAAGCTATATGCTTTTATATTAATGAGTTGTATTTTATATGATAGACTCTTAGTCTCTGTGTTTAAGAATTTTAGGAATTCACTTTCTAATGGTTAACACAGGCAGCTCCATGGGAAAAAAAATTATAGGTTTAAACATCTAATCTTGTGTCAAAAAAGAGTAAAATGCACCCTCTAGTGGACACATAAGCTCAGAACATGAAAGAAATTTGGATTGCCAGAATTCTGGCAGGCCTTATCCCAGATGATTCAGATAATAAAACAGTAATCTATGAGCACAGGAAAATTCTAAACTTTAAATTTTTGATGGCATATTTTAAAAAGACAGTGTGAAAACAAATCTCATTTGAACTTGATCAATAACTAAATGCAAACATAGACCATAAGCCACATTTAAAAAAAAAATTCATTTATCTGAGAGGGAGAGAGCATAAGCAGGTTGGGGAGGAGGAGAGGGAGAGGGAGAAGCAGGCTCCCCCCTGCTGAGCAAGGAGCCTGATGTCAGGCTGGATCCCAGGACCCTAAGACCATGACCTGAGCCAAAGGCAGATGCTTAATCAACTGAGCCACCAGGCGTCCATGAAGTCACAATTCTACGCACGTACTGCAAAGTTGATTATATAACAGATATCCAAAATACTATGTTTAAATATTTTTTAATTAATTATAACAACATATTTAGAAACATTAACACTGATGGATAAAACTAGGATTATTAAAATTAGTTCAACTTCCAGATAATTAAATATCCCTTCAATTCACAAACCCAGCATTCCAATGACCTATCAAAAAATATGAAAAGGGCCTGGTAAAGGATAAGAACCAACATTTGGGGTATATCTTCATATATATGTATATATGTTAAAAGAATTATCTTCATTCTCCTCTAGAAGGACTTAAGAGGACAGAAGTGAAAATACATGCAACGTTACTCTTCAGTTAATAATCAGTTAATCAGGAAAGATGCCTGAAATAGTTAAGTCTTAAAAATGAAGTTACAGAATAATGGGTGGTATAGACTAATCTATGTTCTTTCAAATGTACACCTATGTTTATGAGCACAGATATGTTAATAGGTGATAAACTGACATTTTTATAAGAATATGAATTAATGGAAAAAGTAACAGGAGAGCTTTTTACTATATATACTTCTATACCGTTTAAATGTTATGAACATTTTTAATTCAGAATAATAAGATGGGCATTTTTGTGAAGTTATAGGGATAAGTGATTCAAAGCACCTCATGAAACAAAAGAGTTATTTCATCAACTAGGGTAATCAGAAGGTTTAAGTAATAACACACTTGATCTGTTTAGATTTTAAATCACGAGACTATTACTTAGAAAGGAATTTTTAAAATTCATTCATCAACAGAACACACAGGGTCTGATTCCCTCAATGACGACATAAGCTGTAAGGGTATATACAATCCTCTTGGCTATTTTCCCAAACTCTGGCAGGCACAGTAACTCCCTTCCAATTGATATTTGACTCATTGGTCATGATGTTCCTTTAATAACTCTTTAATTCTATGACCTATGAAGTGCTGAAATGCCAGCCTGGGCATGGCATCATTTCCCAGCTTTGAGTTTTTATAGAGCTAGCCTCAGCTACAGCAGCCTGGTAGTCCTCAGGTGAATAACTGGCATCATTAATCTCAACTTGAAGTGGCAGGGTTGTCTGAAAACAGGAAATTCAGTGGTGTTACCAAACTACAGTCATGAAGGAGCACACAACTCCAATTATAATTTGAGCATCAGGTACAAAATAAAGGATAGGTTTGCTCCAGCAGTAGTTCTTCTCTGAACACACAGTACTTCCAAGGCAGTAACTTACACAGATGGGGCAGACTGGCCAAGAAGAAATCTGCTGTCAATACTCCTGTGAAATTCTGATCCCTCTTAATGTGCCAGTATTTCACTCTCTCATATATTGACCACTGGATATATCCATCTCAACAAAATTTCTTCTTTTTCTGGGATCTTTCTTTCATTGTGATAAGTGTACTCTTTAATCCCTATCCCCAGTTTCCCCTGCCTACCACCCAGCCCTCGCCTCTGGTGACCATCAGTTTGTTTTCTACATTTAAGAGCCCATTTCTTGGGGTTTTCTTCCTGCCTTTGCTTGCTTGCTTTGTTTCTTAAATTCCACACGTGAGTGAGATCATATGGTATCTTTGACTTATTTCACATTATACTCTCTAGCTCTATCCATGTCACTGGACGTAGCACGGTTTCATTCTTTTTTATAGCTGAGTAATATTCCATTGTACATATATGCCTTATCTTTATCCATTCTTTTATCTACAGATATTTCGGTTGTTTCCATACCTTGGCTATTATAAATGATGCTGTAACAAACAGGGGCACACAAATTAGTAAATACCCAATAGTGTGATTCCTGGATCACAGGGTAGTTCTATTCGTATTCTTTTGAGAAACCTCCATACTGTTTTCCACAGTGGCTGCACCAGATTGCATTCCCACCAATAGTGCAAGAGGGTTCTTTTTTCTCCATATCCTTGCTGACACTTGTTGCTTCTTGTGTTGTTGGTTTTAGCCATCCTGACAGGTGTGAAGTGATCTCTCATTGTAGTTTCAATTTGGACTTCCCTAATGATCAGTGATGTTGAACATCTTTTCATGTGTCTGTTGACCATCTGTAGGTCTTCACTGGAGAAATATTTGTTCATATCTTCTGCCCATATTTTAGTTGGATTATTTGTTTTTTGGGTACTAAGTTGTGTCAGTTCTTTATGTATTTTAAATACTAATCCTCTGTCAGAGAGGTCCTTTGCAAATATCCTCTCCATTCAGTAGGCTGCCTTTTAGTTTTGTTGACTGTTTGTTGTGCAGAAATTTTATTTTGATATAGTCACAACTGTTAATTTTTGCTATTATTTTCCCTGCCTCCAGAGACTGATTGAGAAAAATGTCTCTATGGCCAATGTCAGAGACACTACTGTCTTCAAGGAGTTTTATGGTTTCAGGTCTTACATTTAGGTCTTTAATCCATTTTGAGTTTATTTTTGTATATGGTGTAAGGAAATTATGTTGCACGTCTGAAACCAGTATGTTATATATCAATTGTATCTTTTTTTTAATCAATTGTATCTTAATAAAAAGGATTAGAGTGGTTAATATACGAACCATGATTCAATTTTCAATCCTTCCCAACTGTGTGCAAGTTACATGGGAAACTGCTAGTTTGTAACACTTCCTTACCACTGGTCTGGGGTTCACTATGATGTAAACATTGGTACCCCCAGGTATCAGGCCCAGAGATAAAGGAAAATAAACTTTGTTACAGTATTTTCAGCTGTCCTCCTAAGGCACATTCTTAGTACTTTTGAAATTGCCTTTCAACTTCTCAACCTGAAATATAAGAATGTCTCTGTAAGTTTTGGCATGCCAGCATGCCTTCTTAAAAACATGTTCTGGGGCGCTTGGGTGGCTCAGTCAATTAAGCATCTGACTCTTAGTTTGGGCTCAGGTCACGTTCAGGGGGTCATGGGATTGGGCCCTATATCAGGCTCCATGCTTGGTGTGGAGCGTGTTTGAGATTCTGTCCTTCTCCTTCTGTCCCACCCCCTCTTGGGTGTTTTATACGTTTTAAAATAAATCTAAAAAAAAAAAAACAAAAAAGGTCTAACAATGCTGTATTATACATTGAAAAGTGTTAGATGTTCTCACCATGAAAAAATTATAATTCTGTGAGGGCACGGATACGTTACCTGTGGTAATCATTTCCCATATCCATGAATATCAAGTCACGTCGCAGAACTTATTATAACCAATGTCACATGTTAATTACATCTCAAAGATGGAAAAAATAAAAACATGGAAATTACATGAAATTATGCCAAAATAAGAATAAAGACTGCAAAGTAAGGTGGCCAAGTAAGAACAGGCTTACAAATATGCTCTACATGAAAATAACCAAAGAAATCCAAAAAGTAGCAAAAAATGACAAGGGGGTGTGGGTGAGGAAACTAAAGCTAAGGTTGGGGAGATCAGTGAAAAGACCCTGGTGATTGACACAAATTACGTTGGCCAGGAGTGGCATTTATGAAAAGTACAGGAAATTTTGGCACTCCCAATACAAAGGCAGCAAGATTGTACAAGCTCTCCTCCACTTGAAGCCTTTTCCTAAGCATTCAGAGATCAAAATACTAAGACTGGGGTCAAAAAAGCAGAGCCACTGCTAACCAGTCTTCCCTGAAGGCTTAACACATAGATACACACAGGGCACACCCCCAACCCTGGAGAAGTGAGATCCCATGTCATGTGAGAGGCAGCTAGCATGTTTTGAGAGCAATGGCAGGCAAGTTACACTTGACTTCACCAGACTTTCAAGGATTCCTCAAACTGCAAAGTGCCCACAAGAGCATGCTGAACCCTTGTGTTTTCCTTAAAATTCTTTCCTTAAATTCTCCTTAAGAGAATTTGGCTGGTCATGGCTCCTCAACTAGAGAACAGTTTCCAGGCTTTTTCTCTGTCAAATGCAACCACACCACGCTAGTTTTGTGAATAGTGGTGATGTTTGCAACTTCCCTGTCACTTGCTTGTAATGAAATTTGTTCTTTGCCTCCCTTTCTACTCTCTTTACTTCTCTAGCAGTAGAGAAGTATCCTACAATATTAAAACATACAATTATCAAAATTAAAGCAGTATGCTGATGGCACATGAGACAGATCAATAAAAACAGAAAAAAGAGAATTGGAGGTGGTCTTCTGCAAAACACGTTGAATATGCAAAGTCTTTAAAACATATTTTTAATCAGCAACAGCCCGTTTCACCTGTGGTTAATATAGCATCTGAAAGAGTGGGAACATGTGGAATAATTCAGCAAACGGGACTGAGTGGTGACTAACCAAATGGAGAAAACAAATCAAGTTGTAGTCCAGCTTCCAACTTACTTCCAAATGAAGTCCAATTTGGTCTAAATGTTCAATGTAAAAAACAAAGCAAAACAAAAACACAGTAAACACAGGAGCCCCAGAGGACATAATAATTAAAATAATTACAATAATAATAACAGTATCTTTATATTCTTAGAGGTGTAGAAGAACTAAGAATGAAAAGAAAGCAACTAGCCCGACGTCCCTGTCGTCGATGTTTACCTACCCTTAACCAAAATAGGAATTTAAGAAGAGGGAACAATGTGGTCGCTAGTTCTTTCAGCCAAGAGTAAAGCCCAGACTCGGGGATGGGTGACCCTCTGTGCCAGGAAAGCACTGCATGTGTCCACTTTCCCAGTACCCAGCACAGCCAGCTCCAAATTCTGAGCCTGAGATATCACCCAAACCTGGTCTTAAAACAAACAACAAAAACAATAACAAGGAATCCAGAAACATTAAGGAAGCCGACAATGAGTATCCCCTTCCTGACTTCTAAAAGCAGCCGGCAACAAGACTATGAGACACAAAGGATGCCCCATTTCCTCCTATGTTATTCCACCAAAGAATATGTTTCAGGAACTCGGGGCACTAGAATAAGTGGTTATCTCTACAGTAATCTTAAGGTTACACTCTTTGGCAGTTCTGACTCAAGAATTTGACCTTGACATTAAGCCAACTTCATAAACCAACTGTCACTTCAAAAAAACAAGAAAAACCTTGAGTAAAGGTGAAATGTCAAGTGTTTTCCAAATCACCCACAAATGAAATAGATCATGTTACTATAATAAGGAATACTGTAATCAACACATTTCATGAGCCAAAAAGGTATTCTTAAGAGATAAGAACACTGGATCCAAGAGCCACTGAACAGAAGGACTGTCAAAGGTCCTGGGCCTGATGTTTATCTCTGGCAAATGACAAAATTTAAAGATGCAAACGTTAGTCTAACTCATAACAATAATCCTGAAATAAAATATTGCAGTGCTTTTATCAATGGGGAAGTAGGGCATCGATGATTCTTCTAAGATTAGGTGACTAAGTAGCTGAATCAGAACTCAAATGTTGGTCTTTCAACTCCAAGACCAGAAGCCTTTTGCTCCTTGAGACGGTACCCTCAGTGGTCATTTTGTAACAACATATGAAGACTAGATACACAACTGTTACTGGTAAGAAACAATTATCTTGGGACAGCAGCTAGGGAAAAAGACTTTTATTAATGCCATTTTTTCTGAGAATTTTTTTCACATCCTATAATCTAGAAGCAACTTGCCTTATCAAAGACATAAAGCTTTGATTTACAAAAATGTTGCATATACAGTTCAAATATCCCTTCTACAGTAAAATATTGGTAGGATCAGCTGAAAAATTCCCTTTTCTACTCCAAATGTGAGTGAAGCTAAGCTGATATACATGGTAAGAGGACTTATATGGTCAACAATCACCTAAGGAAAAAAGTTCTCAAAGTCCTTGGTTTCTCTGGGATGTAGGGAATCTGACCCTCCAGCAGAGACTGTCAGGGGTTCTGCTATATAAAGTCCTCTCTCCTTCCTTAGTAAGAGAACTGGGTGCATGGCCCTCTGGGTAAAATGCTACATTTTCCTGCCTCCCTTGTAGTTAAGTAAGACCATGTGATAAACCTCTGAAACATGAGAAGCAAAACTGGGATGAAACCCTAGTTTGTTTCCTTTAAGGAAGAGGACATTCTTCGCCTTCTTTCTTCCCACCATCTGAAACACAGGCAAAATGGATTGTGCTCAAGTAGCCATTTTGGTAAAATGAGGTATAAGCCATGTTTTTGCAGACGAAGCAACAAGATAGAAGGCTGGATCATGGAATATGATGGCCACCAGATTAGCACCCCCTAGACCATTTACCTCCACTTCTGTTGACAGAAATAACCTAACTTGGTTAAGCTGCTATCCATGGGAGAGAACATAATTCTAACCGATATTGCACCCATGATTCTTACTTTGCAACATACAAACATCTCTATTATCTCAAAAGATGGCATCAAATTACCAAAATTTTAATTTCCCTTAAATCCAAAAATAAATGTTTTCTAAAAGCACATGCATCAAGAATGCAGGAGTCTGTTGCAAGATTACACGGCATCAAAATCCCTACTCTGGAGAATAGTGGGTATACCTCAAGGCTCTAACAACCTTATCTGTATCCTTTCTACAATATGTGGAACATTGTACTCTGTTTGTTTAGGAGTTTATCCAGACCACCTCACCTCTCTCTGCTAAATGGACTAGAAACTCTCGGTTCAGTCAAAGCCCTAATGCCTGGCATAGTGCCAAACACAGTGCAAACACTCAGAAAATGTATTGGAATGATAGAACATGTCAAAGACTGGCCTTAATAACTGATTTGAAATCCTCTCCAAGTACTAGTTAGATATGATACTGAGTTGTGAGCTCACTCTAGTGGTTCCTGACCATAGGCAATGTTTAAAAATGAAAGGCAAATCTCTGGATCCTGCCTGCCCCCAAAATTATTAAATCAGATCCACCTGGGATAGATTCCAGGCACATGTTGTGTACACAAATAAAACCTCCACAGTTTATGTAACAACTGACATTTTCAAAGAAGGAAGGGAAGGAGAACAGAGAAGGAGAACCCATCCAATGGGTTTTGATGTTACCACAGAGGATTGAGGGAAATGCTGCCCTCTGGAATCAGAGTGGAAAAACTGCCTTTTTGCCTTTTATCAGTTTAAATTCTTTCTTTGGGGTTGGCTTTCCTGCTCCTATAAAATACTGTGGCCTTTCTGTGTATTCCTCTAAATACAATCCAACTTCCACCTTTCCTAGTTTCTCCCCTTGATTTTTTTTCTTACATTACTGAACCACTCTGTTTTGTCAAAGTGTTTTTAAATCCCTCCTTATAGTCTTCTCTTATATATATTTCTAATATAAAAATGCTAACAAGAACACTTGGTTCCCTAAGAATTGTTAAAATTTTAAGATTTTTCACTGAAGACTTCACCTTATAGTTCAAAGCAAGGTTATAAAAATTCTTTAATATTAAAAATTTCATCAATTATTAGTTATCACTCTCAAAACCCTACACTTACAATAAATGCCAACTTTTAAGTGTTTTTAAAGATACGGTCCATATTTTATTTTACCCACATAACTAAAATCTGTTTCTTCAATGTTGTCTATAATCATCTAATATTTTATTGACTTCTTACAGGTCAGAAAGCTTTTATGGTCTTCTTTCTCTACTGCAGGTTATCTGAGGTAGTTTTTTTTTTTTTTAAGATTTTATTTATTTATTCACAAGAGACACAGGGAGAGAGATAGAGGCAGAGACACAGGCAGAGACACAGGCAGAGGGAGAAGCAGGCTCCATGCAGGGAGCCCGAAGCAGGACTCCATCCCAGGTCCCCAGGATCACACCCTGGGCTGAAGGCGGCGCTAAACCGCTGAGCCACCCGGGCTGCCCTGAGGTAGTGTTTTAAATATCTGTTAGGAAGTTAGAGTGTTTTAAAGTATTCTTCACTGGTAGAAAACATAACTGATTATAACAACACAATAAAGAATTACCAAGCTCAACAGCTAAATGCTGGTCTTTTGGGACAAGCCTTCCTTTCAAGTCAGCAATACTAGTTGGAAACCACCCAGTCCCACCAGTAATCTGATAATATACAGCCACATTAACAGAGTCTTCAAACTTCAGAATTACTGGTGATACTTAAATACTATCAATGATACTCAAAAGTCCCCCAATCCTTAATTATTCTATTCAAACTAAGCCTGTAAGAAATGCAAATCAAAACCACAATGAAATCACCTCACACTAATCAGGATGGCTAGTATCAAAAAGACAGGAAATAATAGATGTTAGTGAGAATATGGAGAACAGGGAACCCTCATGCACTGTTGGGGGGAATATAAATTGCACAACCATTGAAAAACAGTATGGAGGTTCCTCAAAAAACTAAACATAGAAATATCATATTACCCAGGAATTCCACTACTGGGTATTTACTCAAAGAACACAAACACGCTAACCTGAAAAGATACATGCTCCCCTATGGTTATCACAGCATTTACAATAGACAAGATATGGAAGGAACCCAAGTGTCTATCCACAGATGGATAAAGAAAATGTGGTGAATATATAGACTATTACTCAGCCATAAAAAAAAAAAAAAAAAAGAAATGTGATCTTGCCATTTGCAACAATATGGATGAACCTAGAGGGTATTATGCTAACTGAAGTAAGTCAGGGAAAGGCAAATACCACGATCTCACTTATATGTTAAGTCTAAAAAATTAAATGAACAAACCAAAACAATCTCTTAAATTCAGAGGACAAATTGGTAGCTGTCAGAGGAGAGGTGGGGGGGGGGATGGGAGAAATAGATAAAGAGGATTAAGAGGTACAAAATTCCAGTCATAAAATAAGTCATGGAGATAAAGACTATATAACATAGGGAGTACAAGTCAGTAATATTGTAATAACATTGTATGGTGACTACACTTATCATGGTGAACATTGAGTAATGTACAGAATTACTGAATCACTATGTTGTACAAGTGAAACTAATATAACATTGAATATCAATTATACTTCAATAAAATTTTTTTTTCAAAAATAAGCCTGCAAAACTACAACCATGTCTGGTAATCTAAATATAATTCATTCAATGGTTATATTAATAAAAAGACCCTACATTATTCAGAATCAAAGAAATGAACTACTCTAGATATTTAGATAGTCTCTCTAAATGTATTTTGCTTGGCTTTATTTCTTCTCATGTAGAATAAAGATAATTATTCTTAAATCACAGGTTGGTTTTTTTCCAAGTTTTTTTTTTTTTTTTTTAATTTCTGACTCTCCAGCCAGCCCTCTCTGGACTCATTTTTTAATTTAGATATAATTAGCACAGTGTTATGTTAGTTTCAGGTGTATAATGATTCAACAATTCTACACACTACTTGGTGCTCATCAGGTGTACTCTTGATTTCCTTTATCAACCTCGCCCTTCCCTCCACTTACGCTCCCCACCAACAACTAGTTTCTCCTCTATTCTAGTCTGTTTTGTCTTTGTTTTGTTTCTTAAATTCTGCATATAAGTGAAATTATATGGTATTTGTCTTTCTCTTATTTTACTTGGCATTATGTTTTCTAGAGTTCACTCATGTTACAAATAGCAAGACTACCTTTTTTTTTTTTTGCTGAGTAATGTTCCATTTTATATACACACACACACCATGTCTTTATCTATTGATGATTATTTGGGTTACTTCCAGATCTTGGCTATTCTAAATAATGCTGTGACAAACACGGGGTACATATATCTTTTGAAATTATTAAGTTCATTTTCTTTGGGTAAATACCCAGTAGTGGAATTACCAGATCATACCATAATTCTTTTAATTTTTTGAGGAACCTCTATACTACTTTCCCACAGTGGCTGCATCAATTTACATTTCTACCAACAGTAGAAGGGTTCCTTTCTCTCCATATCCTTGACCAACTTGACTTCATCCCACTGTACAAGTACACACACAGGTATACGACTTTCGCAACCCAGGACTTAAGAACAGAACCACTGTTAGTTTCCTCCCTGCCTGCCTGTGTCTTTGAGCCTTGCACACCCCTCCTAGCACTGGAAAGGCTATTTCATTAGTCTGGACCTTATATTCTCTCCTGTAATCTTTTTATATAGTAAATGTATTCTGAAAATTGAAACTAAATTACCTCAACTATTATCTTGAACTGTTTTCTGTTATTGAATGTACACCATTTTCTAAAATACAACAGGCCCACAGCCAAAGATACATCTCTCAAAGATGAATTTCCATTCCCACACCTCTCATGTTTCTCATTCTATCAGTCCTCTACCAATCTCTAAAGGGGGGAAAAATAAATCTGTAAAGAAAAAGTTCAGGCTCATGGTCACAATTATACACACAAACACACACACACACACGTATATATGCAATAGCTGGGCCTCTTTCCCTCTAACTGTTCTGCCAACGTTGGTATATGCTCCATTCTCAAGGACATTGCCAAACCCTGATCTGTATGATGTGTTCAGAACACCTAGTCAGGCTGCAGTCCCTTCAGATGCGTTGGGGGGCGTGCCATGTCACCATATCCCCACTTCAAGTCCCTCAAGGTTTTACAGTACAGTGGTAGGGCCAGCGAAAGGTGTGTGCCTTTCTTCTTGTGACTCCACTACCACAAGAGGACAGAGTCCTACACCATCAGCCATGTAGCAGAGAGCACAAAGATCCTCTAAACCTTCCTGAGAACACAGCTTCCCATTCTTATCCCTTTCTCCCTTTGGGCATTTCTCAGATCCTCCCTTGCTTCTCCATCTGCAGAGATCCTCCTTGGGTCATGCTTAGACAACTGTACTCAACTCATCTGTCATTTGGGTCGTAGACTTCCCATCTATAATTGACCAACTGATTTGCTGAGTTTCAGTCCATGATAAAAATAGGTCTCTAGTAATCCAAACTTAGAAAACAGAGGAGTTTTTATTATTATTGGTTTGTTACCAAAAGCATCTTGGGCCTTAGAAAATAATGCATTATTTGGTTCTTTACTCAATTCAAGAACCAGGCTTTAGTCCTATTGTCACAAAAACTAGAAGAAATGGGTTTGAGTTCCAACATTTGCATTAATGAGACCTAGTCCTTGAGCAAGTTGAGTGTCCTTCAAAGACTTGGCTTCCTTATCTGTAAAATAAGGCTGTTAGGCTTAAAATAATATTTACCAGGGAAATAACTGATTCCTTCCAATTCTAAAATTCTTCGAGTCTAAATATTTATTGAATCCCTACTGTATATCAGAATGGCAGATGGAGGAGGATTTAAAAGGGTTGCTCTAAAGGAACACACAATCTAACTGGGGAAAATGGAGTTCTAAATCAAATCTAAATTGAGTTCTAAATCTAACCATAGAAAATTGAGTTCTAAATGACATATTAAATCCAGATATATTAAAGGGCTAAATAGTAAAACAATTTCAGTAACAGTAGTATTTGGGGAAAATATAGGGAATAATTTTTGCAATCCTACATTGAGAAAAACCTTCTATATTCTTCTTCCAGCAATTATACCTTGATTTATCATGCAAATCACTTCCCCCATTTAATCCATATGATTTGAGTGAAGACGAGCCTATCTTCAGCTCTGGAGATGGGCAAAGAAGCAGGCCTGGCCAATCATAGCCTCATACCTTGTGGTCACAGCGGCTGGTTCATAGATGAACAAACTTAGCCAGAACAATCAGAGGAAATGAGATTCCAGCACAGGACTTTTGTTGGAACTATAAGGAACAAGTGTTTTCTTGGAAGGGCTTGTGTAGAGGCCAGAATACAAATGTAGAGCTTCTGGTAGCCATCTTGCCACCCGAAGGGTAGGTCCTGGCTGAAGATGGAGCCAACACGAAGCAAAGCAGGGCTGAAAAGGGAGGTAAGCAAGTCACCTCTAATGACTCTGTTTGTGCTTCTGAACCCAGAAATGCCTGAAGCAAAAACTACCTGTTTCTTAGATAACTTTGTAAGCAAGAATTCTAATACATTCTCCTTAGGACTTTCCAATAAAGTTAAGATTATGATCTTTCCCAAGGAGGGGGAAAGCTGCCCATACCTTTTCAATATAATGATTACATAAATGAAGCTCTGGATGCACATATCTAGATGTACACAATGTTATGAACTTAGGAATCTGAGTACCCCTCACAGTACAAAAAATACCATCTTGCAAACATAGCTACAAAGATATTTTTAGTCATTTAATTCTTTTAAGAACAGGTCAAATAATAACAATGATAGAATATTACCTGCTCAGGGTTAGGGTCAGAAAGATTTTTAAAAAACAAGTGGCAAACCAGTGGAGACAACAGGAGAACTCACTTCTTTAAAACCATTAGTATCATTAAATTGTCCTGGTAGTGTCTTGAGAAAATAGGTATCAGAGAATTTCTGAAAATATGCTATTTATTAATGGGAATTTAATAGTCTAAAGTAACTTAGAGCTAATACAAAAGCTTGTTATTTATGTGAGTACTAATATGTATTTAAGCTGAGCTGAAATTATCCATCCTTCCTTATTCTTCTCACTAGCAGAAAGACTGTTGTCCATAAATTCTTGCTAGTATAGACAGCAACTGAGATTCATAAAAATGGGGGATATTATAAAGGCTTGACAATAGATATGCATTATAAGGAGAAAAATACATGGTAAATTAAAGTGTTAAAAGTTTACTAAAATTCCATGGCAGATGTCATTCAACTATAGCCCATAGGCAAGATCTGGACTACTGCTTAAGTAAATAAAGTTTTATTGGACTGCAAGTCATATCCACTTTTTTGGTTTTGTCTTTGGCAGCTTTCACACCCCAACAGCAGGGTTGGATGACTTCAACAGAGACCAGAGGCCTGCAAAACCTAAAATATTTAGTACCTGGTGCATTACAGAAAAATCTAAGGATCCTTTGTTCTATGGTTCTAGGTATTTGTTGATCATTGACTCTGCTCTAGGCTCTGGAAGTAAAGTTCGTGGGCCTTTCCGGCAACAGAGAGATACATGAAAAAGAATGCTTCTATGTACAGACATAAAATTTTGAAGGGGACATAATACACGTTAGAACCCGTGGAAGGCAGGAAATCACGGGGAATTAGATCTCATTAGGACTAGGGCAGGTTTCAAATGCAAATGCCTGCAGCTTGGAGGCAGAGAAGACAAGAAGGGGCACAAGTGGTGACCGGTAACCAAGTGAGGAGCCTGAAGGTACAAGTTCCATCCAAAGGGGGCAGCAGTCACTCGTGAATGCGGACCCGACCTTACGCAACCTCCCAATACCCTGATTTTTCAAAAGAAGCCAGAAAGCTGAAGTTTTATATGAAATCCCCTCAAATGTTGGTAACAAATTTTAAGAAATTGTAAACAGTATGTGGGTCAAGCAAAATATGTTGGAGGCCTTTGGGCCACATGTTTTTGATATAAAGGCCAAGAACTAAAAAGACAGGAAGCAAGGACCGACAAGTGCAGGCTGGCATTTACGAAATGGTTAAAGAGCAGATATCTGAGGAGTTAGGTACAAGGCTCTCACTCTCAGATCATGGACAAGTCATCTTCTTTCTCCAGGCCTTAGTCTCCACCCAATGACAACAGTAATAAATGGTATGAAAGTTCCCTTCTGTAATACAGATTCATCCTTCCATAATAACTCCCTAAAATACTATCTTTAAAAGGGAAAAACTCTAGATGTCCCTCATATCTAATTTACAAAAAACTACAAAGGGAAAACACCCACCTACCTGTATTGTTCACACTGGTCTGCATGAAAATGGACACAAATGTGCTTCATGGACCTGTGTCATGAGTAGTTTCATGAATTTTTATGAAGTTTTTTATGTCAAATGTCATCAGAGCAAGGCATACCCAAACTCAACACTGTCACAAACACACAGAAAGGATCTTTATCCGTAAGGAAGTGTGAAACAGAACTACTGAACAAAATCAGTGTGTTTTAATACCACTCCCTACAGCATGGGAAGGGATTTTCTCCGGTCTACACCCAAAAGTTAAAAAAAAAAAAAAAGTTGAGATCACAAAAATCAAACACAATAAAGGTCAAGCTAAGAAATAATCTACACTGGCAGCAATACCATCACTTCCTGTTCTATAGAGTAAAGAAGGGCTTTTAAATCAGAAATGCAACGTGATCCAAAAACCCTGGAAACTGAGTTCAGGGTGGGCACTATCTGCCTCTGTCCAGCACAGTCCTTCCCCATCGTTTCCCCCCATTAATGATTTCCTTAATTCCACACAATTAGACAAAGAAAAAGGCAGCCATAAAAATATCAGAAGGTTAACCATGGGTATTAAAAAAATCATAGCACTAAGGCATTTTCAGTATTTAATAAATTTTCAGTTTTGAAACGAAACATGAAATTTCAGTAAATGCTATTAATCCTAATATTAATTTTCAAACACTATATTTCTAAAATCAACAAAGATGGGATCATCTAATAATGATCCCAAATAAATCTTCTGTATGAAGGCAGACTGAATTCAGGAGTTGAGGGATTGCCTTCTGCCTAGCTGTAATTATGTCTGAGGCTGCCTTTCATGAACTTCTATCTTCCCTCCTGCTATCTTTCTATAAATATCACTCGAAGATAGTGTTCCATCCCTTTATTCAGTCTCTCTCAAATAAGGTTTCAAAGCAATCTTTAAGCATGTTTGATGATATTCAAAGGAAAGTAGTCATTCAGGACATGTAACTAGCAGCCAATGAATCTTACAAGAAATTATTAAAAGTCTCCAGAGCAGATAGTGGTCAAGCAAACTGACATATCTTTCTTGTCTTTTTGGATTGGGCAGAAGTCAGACTAAATGAAAAAAACCTTTAAACTTCTTGAGATTAAATGAGCAAAGAAACTTCAAATACAAAAAATCCTAGATTTTAAAATTAGTTCAAAGACACAAGGTGTCCTTTGACACTTTTATCTCTTGATAACAGGACAAAGCGTGGTGAACTGGACTTTAGGTACTGATGCTGTGATATGACATCCTGCAACCTCAGGAAACTTCTAAAAAGTCTCCTGTGTCCTAACCAGGGAAGAAAAGAGGATCTGGATTTCTAAAGTCCGTCCATGGCTATTCTATAAACTCTATGATGAGGCCCATTTTGATAACACTGTATCTAATTCATGTGGTATTTAAAATAGATCTAATGGATTATCAACACCGCACACCTTTGTCAGTTCTTCATTTCTACATCCACCCAGGGGAAGCAGAATTGATAGACTGCGGAGTCTTAATCCCTTAAATCACAACAATGTCACAGAAACATTAGGCATGTCCTAGAAAATTGATGGATTCTTTGAAGAGACATTTCCTGAGCCAAGTGTTATTTTACACTCAAATTTAGCAGGTGTACAAAATCTACAGAGATCTTCACTCACTGTTTTGAAACAAGACTGCCTCCACTCCATATTGTTCTTTTTCACTGCCAAATTAAAACCGTTTTCTCCAGATAAACTTCACACACCCTTCTTCCCCTTATTCTGAGTTCTGTCCTTAATCTGAAATTGACCTCCTTGAAGGTCATTAATGACCTATAAATACTCAGATTCCAAACTCCTCTTCCTCAGTCTTCATATTCTTGGATTTTTCTGATACATAGGACCTTGATCATTCATCCATCCACACATTTATACATCTAAAAAATCTTTCTCAAGTACCACCAAGGCAGATATCATGCCAGATAGACACCACTTATACCTGTTGAGTAAGACGTTAAGAAATCAGTCTCTGGATCTGACAACCCAGAGACAGATATAAACAGGCAACTTTTCAAAAATCTCTGGAGAGATGAGAGGACACCTGCTCTTCGAAATTCTAGAAATCACTGGGCTGTCCAATACGATATCCATC
Source organism: Canis aureus (assembly GCF_053574225.1). Classification (NCBI taxonomy): domain Eukaryota; kingdom Metazoa; phylum Chordata; class Mammalia; order Carnivora; family Canidae; genus Canis; species Canis aureus. The sequence goes on along the minus strand of NC_135614.1, from coordinate 63,022,938 downwards.
CCAGGTGTGGAAGAGATGTTGAACCAAGTAACCCAGCCCATTTCTGATTTAAGAGTTGTAAGTAGGGGGATCCCTGGGTGGTGCAGCGGTTTAGCGCCTGCCTTTGGCCCAGGACGCGATCCTGGAGACCCGGGATCGAATCCCACGTCGGGCTCCCGGTGCATGGAGCCTGTTTCTCCCTCAGCCTGTGTCTCTGCCTCTCTCTCTCTCACTGTGTGCCTACCATAAATAAAAATTAGAAAAATTTAAAAAAAAAAAAAAAGAGTTGTAAGTAGGGACACCTGGGTGGCTCAGCGGTTGAGCATCTGCCTTTGGCTCAGGGTGTGATCCCAGAGTCCCAGGATCAAGTCTCACGTCGGACTCCCTGCATGGAGCCTGCTTCTCTGTCTGCCTATGTCTCTGCTCTCTCTGTCTGTGTCTCTCATGAATAAATAAATAAATATTTTTTTTAAAAAAAGAGTTGTAAGTAATAGTTAATAACCATATCATTCACCTGGTTATCTATTTCTAGAACTTCGGCCATTGCGTCTCATGTCTGATTAGAACTAGGACCCAGCCTGTCCTTTCAAACCTGCCTCTCCTTCTGCTAGATTACTGGTCCCAGAATCTCCTCTGTAGAGAATGTTCTTCTCACAAGCACACACTCTCCAGAGAGCTCATCCACTTCTTACATTTAGCCATGGCCTTGATGTCACTCCCTAATCTCTTACTCTAGCCTCGACTTCTCCCCACAATGTTCAGACTCTCATTGCACACTGTCTGCTGCACACATCTGCACATAACTCAGTAGGTGCAAAACTAGCCTCCCTCAACCATGTTCCTCCTCCTGTACTCTACAGCTCCATTCGTAGCACCAAACTACCATGAGCATCACCAAGCCACAACGAGGGAATTCTCCTTTACCACTCCGTCTCCCTTACGTACACCAAATAAACAAGGCTGGCCATTTTAACCTCTTAATCGACCCCCTTGTCTCCATTCTTGACCCCATTGCCAAACTCTGGTAAGTTTCCTTCCATCCACAGAGTTATCATCCTCTTTAGGTGCTTGCCATCTCTCACTTGGAACAGTTTTCTCATTGGACTCCTGACTCCCATTCCCAGCCCACAATATGGCCTTAAGAATCTTAAAATGTCAGGCTCCCTATGGAATACAGCCTAATGTTCAAATTCCTTTGCCTGAATCCTTGAATTCATGTGGCTACCAAGTCTTTTGTGTACTACAACCAGCTGAGGACCTAGAAAGAGATAATAGGCACTACTTGAATAACTTGCAGCCATCTTCATGGAAAATATTTAGAGGACATGGAAAAAATCAAGTTTTGCAAACAACTCTGTGGGCATATTTTGGCAATCCTGTTTTTCTGGCTCATCCTGTGCCACCTCTGAATCACAATTCCACAGGACAGCCCCTTCAACCCAGTTCTCTTCTTAGCTTCATGGACCACTCTGGCTGGAACATCTTACAGAGATGAGAGGCCATCTGTAAATAACCATACCACTTACCTTTCTACTAATTCTCATTTGGTAACCACCTATTCCCTCAGGTCCTCCATTACTATTTAAACTCTGGTAATTTCCCTTGACTGTGTTCATTCTGTCCAACAAGGTCATAAGGTTTCTGGAATCAGGAAGGTCCTAAGTACCTTTGGCATTTTTACTGTCAAGCCTAGCATAGTGCCTTGTATATAGACTATATCTGATCCAAGCCAGTCAATGGCTGAAAACCAACAGATAAAAGTTAAAACAATCACCCTGAAAAGACTATCTGGGTGAAAACAGAGGTCCTCCTATCATCTATCAGTCAAACCCTGGTCCTTCAGGAAGTGAGGGAAAAATCTGTGTTTGAGAAAGGAGAGGACAGTCATGAAAGAAAACCTTTCAGTAATATTAGTCTTATAAATGTATTCAAGCAACTTACATGTGGTTTAGATATAACCAAAAGACCTCAGCATTGAAACAAGTTTTCTCTGTGGTTTAAACCACAAGTCGTCAACAGAGTAATACTACCCGCATAGGGGTAAAGTAGATTCTTGGGAAGAAAAAAAACCTTATGTATAGAACAGCTATCCATACAATACATAAACACATATACAGTATCTGTGTGATATTCAGATGCCATTGGGAAGGGAGGGGATGAAAAAAGTCTCATGAGGTTCTTGGGGAGGGGGTGCATAATGAAGGTTGACTAATGCAGTTTTAAACCAAATGGACTGTCTACTCTGTGTAATTTGTTAAAGCTCTATAGCTCCTTATCAACAAAGATCATATAAATGCATATCAACAAAACCTAGAAGATAATTCAAATGAAAATTATTTTTGTGTTTTCATGTTCTCAAAAATTTTTATATTTTGGTCATTAAATGATTAAATGTTTATTTTTCCCCTACTAAAGGGAGGGTACCATTGGACAAACATTAAAGGGTTTCCCATCAAAAGTGACCTAGAAATTTAAAAATTCAAAGGTTTTGTTTTAAAAGAGGAAATGGCTTTTTAAAATATATTATAAAAGATGTGTGAGAAAGTAGCTAGGACTGAATTAAGATTGAATAGTTATTTATATCTGTTTCCTGTTTAGCCTTTTGACAAAGTTCTGTCCTGTATTTTATAGTCAGCTTTGGATAAGATTTCCCAGAATAACCCTGAAGTGGGGTCTGCTGGTAGGGAGGACCCCAGAACTACATCCTGCAATTCACACCCGGTGAACACACAGTCTGCTAAACTCAACTTCAAACCAGAGAACAAAACGTCACTGTCCCATTTCCTCTGCCAAACCCTGTTTTGAAACTCCCAAACACAAAGGAGGAGAGGAAAGAAAGAAAAGAAAAAAGAAAAGAAAAGAAAAGAAAGACCAACACTGAATGTGTTTTGAAACAGAGGCAGGTTAGGAGTAACATTAGTCCTTTCCTATTTTTTTAATTAAGCCAGAAATTCCTCCAATCAGAAAAAATGGACTATGTGAAATTATGAGAGAAATATCACATCTGTAACATTTTTGGTGTGTAGAAAATACCTTTACCCAGTATCAATAGATTACCCAATGGGCTCATGTTTGTCAGCTTGCGCAACTATAAAAATGAAGAGCTCAGATCAGAGGCAAACATAAATCAAGTAAAATGAAATAAAAGGAAAAACAAACAGCAGCAACACTGCTGTGAATAGAGCAATAAGAGTTGATAATGTGACCTAGAAAAGATCAAGATGATGGGGCTTATGGGGTGGAGGCAAGATCCCCGGCTTTGGAAGTGGACCCCTGAAGCCCTGGGGCACACTTGTCAGAAAGGATGGGGCTGGAGAGCTGCTGGTGAGGAACAGGATTTTTTACCCCATGGCTATGTAATCAATAATGGAGAGTCTCCGATAATCCTACAGGAAAAAGATCATTTCTGATCCACCTCTATAATGCCAACCCCAACAGTCTGAAAATTTTTACCCCTTATCTTCCTGGGTGGCTCTTCTGCATTTCCACACTGAAGCTAATCCCGGTTTCTTAAAAGCAATCTCCATTTCTTCCAAGTCATTATAACGTGTAATTTCTTACTTCCCTGGCCAGTGCTTTCCCATCTTCTTCATGAACTTCGATTATTATGCATCTCTAAGTCTCCTCTTAGTCTCCGCTCATCTACACACCCCCTCCAGCAAATTCACCCACTTCCCACACTTAAGCAGGACCTGAGAAGCTGGCACTGCACACTCTCTCACTCTAGCCCTGATCTCTCCTCTAAACTTCAGGATCCCATTGCAAACTGCTCACTGTGTACATCTATGCTGACAACCGCTAGATACTTCAAAACTGACGTATCCAGGACCGACCTTCCCCAAACACATCCTCCTTGTGTATTCTACATTTAAGTTCACAGCACCTCACAACCACCAACTGTCACCAAGCCAGAATCAGGGAATCCTGCCTAACATTCTCATCTCAACACAATTTACATCATTTCTATCTTTTACATATTTCTTGACTCCATCCACCGAATCCCTCCTACCAATGTCCCAGTATAAGATCCTCCCTGCCTCACACTCAGACTGCCAAAGTCCCTCTTAGAGTTCTCTCTACTACCAAACTAGCAGTACCAAAAATCCATCCCCCACACACTAGCCTACTGATGTGACTAAATGCAAAGTGACAGACTGGTTTCATGTCCCTCTTCCAAAGCCTCTAAGAACTCCCAGGTATTAACATTTGCTACACCTACATAGTGCTTCTTGTCAGGGACTGTTCGCAATAGTTGATGTATATTAGGACTAACTCTGTGAGGTAGAAGTCATGTCCCCATTGCATGAACGAAAGAACCATGGCATAGAGATGCTACTTAGTAACTTGGGAAAGAAACCAAGAATGGACCCTTAGAAAGTTTTATTCCAGAGTGGGCGCTCTTGGCCACACTGCACTGTACTCCTCAGCACATTAGATGCAGTGTTCCAGGCCTGGCCTCTCCCTGCAGCCTTCTCGGGCTACTTCCTGCCTTGCACTTCATCCAGAGTCATACCAAGTGGCCTGTAGTTCCCTCTGCACAGCAGACTGAGTGTGCCTTGGTTGGGATGCTCCTGTCAGAAGTGAACTTTCCTGTGGTTTTCACTGAGCTGACTGTGAACACATTTCCATACCTCTGTTCCATCAACAGCCTCTCCAGGAAGCCTGTCCTGAATCTCTGGCCTCTTTCCTGGCACCTCACCCTGGGTCCATACCTCTACCTCAGCATTTATTATCTTGCAATTATGTATCTTTGCTCCCAGAAACCATCTCTTGCAACCCAGAATCTAGCATAGTTCCAATATGCAGGTGTACTGAAAAACTGTTAGAACTCCAACAACCACAGTATGATGAAGCTAGAGTTTACAGGATGAAGATTTGTCTTGAAAGAGAATCCCTGGTACCTCTGCTCTTTAGAACTTCAGTTTGCCAGTCTACTCATTACAATATTTCCTAATAAACATGCATACCTCATTTTTTCAGAGGTTTTACCAGCTCATTTGAAAATCCTACAGAGGACATCCTACACCTGGTAATCAACAGCTTCCCGTTACCAGTATTTAAGCAATGCCCATCGGTAACAAAAAATGTCAGAAGACATGCCCAGCCACCTTGAGACAATCAGCATCACTGACATGCTTGCCAGGAATGCACAAGAATGAAAACAAATATGCTCTGATTATAAACATCACAGATTCTTAGCGCTGATGGAGCCCAGATATCATCCAGACCTTTATTCATCTCTGCTGCACATGTAATAAACCACAGTCTGAAGAAATAGTCCTGAATCCACGTAGTTTGCTAGTCCCAAATTCCAGGTAAATATCTTCCCTCCTTGATATTCATTCTAGATTCTAGTTGTGTAATTATTTCTCATGACATTCTAAATTATTAAAACTGTAAGAATGTCCTAATTAGGGCTTTCTCAGGTCAAGAAAATCCAGCCAAGCTGCAACTAGTTTTTCTTAGAACTCATAGGCAATGTGAAAAACAATACAGATTTTTAAAATAATTTAAGATTTTTCATTTTGAAGTGCTTTCACTCTGAGACAAAATATAAACCTTAATTCCAGGAAAGAGATAGTGGGAACACAAAGTAGGGAGGAAGTAGAAGCTACTCAAGAAACCTTAAGCATTGTGTTTAATTGCCAGAACACTTCCAATCTCCAATTTTAAGGAAAAAAAAAAAAAAACATGAATATTTATAACCTATACAATCTCACACTCATGTTTTGGAAGTAGAAGATAGGAAGATTATTGACCCTGCTTCAAGAAAGATAGTTAAATGTTTCATTTCAAAAATGCTGAAACCTTTAGAAAACACCAAAAGCTACCAATTCTGCCTCTAAATCAACTCCTATAATTACCCTCATGCCTTATACCTGCTTAAAGTCAAATTCCTAGTATATCTTTTCTATTAATTTTTGCCAAGTGCTCATTGGCCATGCTGAGTTTGAGAAGTGGAAGATAAAAGAGAGTAGGAGTGAGGTAGATGGGAGATAGAACTTTCCCTAAGGCAGACAATGTATTGAAGTATTTCGCATAGACAGTACTACCTCTTCTAATCTTCAAAACACCTCATGGAAGTGGTGTACTATTTTCTCTATTTCATAGATGAGGAAACAGGTAGAGATTGAATAATTTGCCTCATTGACTGCTACATGGATTATTCCTGCATCTTTAGGTTTCTTATTAGTAGAGAATTTCTTTCATGACTTCCACACCCTATGGCACTCCTTTTCTCATTGCCTTATAATTATCATAGTTCTTATCACCAATTGGTGTTCTTGCAATTACTTATGTGCTAATTCTGGGCTTTCTCCCCCTCCTTAGAATGTAAGATCCACGAAGCCAGGGACTTTGTGGGACTCATTAGAATAGCGTCTGGTGGGGCGCCTGGGTGTCTCAGTGGGTTAAGAGGCCAACTCTTGATTTTGGCTCAGGTCATGATCTCAGGGTTGTGGGTTTAAGCCCTGCCAACAGGCTTCACACTCAGTGGGGACCCTGCTTGAGATTCTCTCTCTCTCTGCCCCTACCCTACTCATGTTTGCACACTCTCTCTCTCTAAAAAAAAAAAAAAAAAAACAGTTCTGGCACATACTAGGTGCTCTATAAATGTTGAACTCCTCCTCAAAGGCAATGATTTTGCCTTGCTTATCTCTGAATCCTTAGTGCCTAACCTATATCAGGCCTGATATAGGTTAGGCACTAAGGATTGCCTTCATGGGAGTGGATGAATTCATATCCCAAGCTAGAAATAAGGAAAAAAGGCCAAGCACTTGGAGCCCAACACTGGGGAACTGGTTATACTTAAAGAATGAGAAATGGAAAAGAAGCTATCCCCCAAAAAAACAAGCCAAGAATTAAGAAAATAGAGTCCTATTATGGAAGCCAAAGTAAAAGACATCTACAGCATCAAAAGTTGGAGAAGAGGTGGGGACTGAAAATAAATAAATGTATGTTAGATTAGTTGATTTGGGGTGGTAAAGCCATGATCCAGTTGCACTTGGCTGAAGGAGAAACAGAATACAACTCCCAATGGACTGCTCATTTAGGATGTCCTGTCAGTAAAAGGAAGAGTGAGTTAGGTAATGGTAGAGACCAAGTGGGGTAGGTATTTGTTGGACTAGGAGACTAGAGTCAAATGGAAAAGGAAAGACTCAGGAACATGTACAAGGAAGTAAAGATAACAGAGAAAAAAGTTCAAGAGAGAACTAGAAGAGCACAGTTAGCCAATCAGCCTTGGAAAGGAACAGATAAGCAACAGACTGACACTTCTGAGGAGAGGAAACATAGAGTTCCTAGCTCTAGGTTCTCAGGGAAGGAGTTAGTAAGCCCACTTCCTGAGCATCAAGGAGGAAGGCATGTGGTTGAAGTTCACAGATAAGACCTTTAACAGTTGTTGGGGTAAAGTAGAAGAGCTCTTGTTGTCTAAGGGGTAAAGAGGATTGCTAAGGAGAAACAGAGGGCTCTGGAGAGCTTGTAAATCAAAGTGTACCAAAGCTAGCCCAAGGGGCTGTAGTAGTATCTAGCAGTCTGTCAGGAGAAACTAGGACTGGGGACTGGATCTGTGGGGAATACAATCCATGATGACCATAGGGGTCCAAGCTGATCAGGGTAGAAAAAGATGTGTGGATGTGGCTGATAAAATTGGACAATAGGGAAGAGACAAGATATTCTAAATCAAGAATTTAGAGACAACATCTCTAAATCAAGATGAGGAGGAGCAAGTTGGACTAAATTAAGAGAAGTGAATCCCAATTTTGCCAGTTCTGAAGGGGAAGGATCAAAGTCCAGTGACTTCTGGGGACAAGACATGAAGGTCACTAAATAGAAGGCCTGCAACCCTGGGGGTCTTGAGGAGAAAAATACAGTGTCAAGGGGGCAAATGTAGGGACATGGGTAGTATGGAAGGATCCCAAGAGATCTCAGATGAATTGTTGGCTAGGGTGACAGGACCACTGGAGATAAAGTAGAGTCTAGGGTTCCAGACCATTGGCTGTGGAGTGGACTGGAAGTTCCTCTCTACTTGGCATCTGCTTCCAGAACAAACTGGCTGTGGAGAGCTCTAGAATTACAAATGGGTACACAAAAGGTCACTGGGGCCACTATTTTAGTCCAGCTAAAACCGTTCACTCTGAAATTATACAACATAGGGTCTACCTCCCAACGGTGACAAAGTTAGTTTTTACTATATTTCATAATCTAACTTCAAACATCTTTTCAATCAAATATTATATTAATCTACTTTTCCCAAACTAAGCATGGCTTATAAAAGTTAAAGAAAACCTAACACTGCCAATATGCACAGAGGCCTAGGAAGTGATTCACTTAAAAAACAAAACAAAACAAAACAAAAACTCCCAATTCAGGCAAAAAGAGAAAAGCAAACAATGATGTAGGATTTAATTAGTGTCTCGTACTTCTTATGATAAAACACATACTTCAAAAGTTCTAAGGTGGCCAAAAACACTCAAGCATGTTCTGAACTGAAGCAAAGAAGATAAATATAGGTTTTTGACAGACATTTAAGTATTTTGACTTAATTATCTCATTCTTCTGTAAGGATGCTTTTCCACATACATGAAGTCAGATTTTTAAAAAAACAAATGAATATTAATGCTAGTCAATATGGAAAAGTCTAAGGTCTTGTTTTCCCTGTAGCTCTCAGGGGTGGCAAAACAAAACCAAGACCTCTGATCAACTTCACTGTCAGAATTCCTATGGTGTCCTATCTGCACTCTTATGAGCTCTCCCTAAATACCTCAGACCAACTGATTCAGAGTCTCCAGGGACAGGACTCCAACAAGCAGATCCTTATCTTTAGTTCCTCAGAATCTACCATGCTTTCCTACTTAAGAATACCCGTAGCATAAGGTAAACCCAGAGTTTCCCCAGTTAAGAATACAATCAACTTTAAAGCAATGGTTCTCTATCTCGTCTGCACGTTGGAATCACAGGGGAGAACATGTAAAAACTCCAATGTCTAGCCCACATGGCAGTTGTATGACATCAGAATCTCTGAGGATAAAACTAGCCACCAGCCTTTTTAAAAACTACCCATGAAATACCAACAGCCAGTCAATGCTGACAACCTCCAAAGCAGAGGGTTAAATTTCTACATAAATTTTATTTAAGTGCATGCTATGCTAATGTTTCATAATTTTATGTATGCAAAGAGCTGCTGGCCCATGTAACTTCTAATTCTCTAAATTTCTCCATACTCAAACTAAGCAAATGCTATTCTATACTACCACCAAAATGCAGGATAGAACTGAGAAGTTACGGTCCTTGGAACAACCAGTGCCACCATGTGAGTCATCAGGCAGGGCTCTGAAACCAAACTAAGCGGGTGACAACGTGTTAGGAAATTCCAGGATGCTCTAAAGAGTCATTGAAAGGGCTTCAACACACTAACCAAAAGATGCACTGATCTAGTAGTTAAAGGAAATCTTGGCAGAAGAGAACGTCTCTGTAGGCTGGTTTGGGCAAAACCCAAAAACAACTCTCCCCCCACAGCTGCCCAGAAAAAAAAAAAAAAAAGTTCCTTTCTTTAAACTTTTTCAGTTGCAAAAGAGTATAAGGAAAAGTTCTAAAGTCCAGATTTTTAGACTCTTATGTTGTTCCTTAGAAGGAATATATTTGCTGCCTAGAAGCCCCACCTATGTTTTTGCTACCTGAACATACTTCAGTTTCAGTATAGCCACTAAGAGGCTCTGTGTCATGTGAGAAGGGCCAATTGAGATTGGTCAGAATGACATGATAGATCATGAAGCTGGACCACGCCACTCCTACAAGGGCGCCAAGAGCGGTGCCCCAGTAATCAACATGTCATCAACACCAGCTGTGGGTGAGGGAGGGGGGCTGGAAGGTTAAAGACCTGATTAAAGTATCACAGAATTAAAATCTAAGCTCATTCAACAAAACACAAGCAGATGCTTTGCCAAGCCACAGAGAAAACTGAAGTAGGTTAATTTTAAATTCAAATTTAAACTTTAAAGTTATGGTTAGTTGTATAATTGTGGCAGAGGTTCAGTTCGTTTAAAATGACATATTATAAGTAATTGCATAAGGTTAAACCATCACAGAAATTATCAGTATTTTTCCAAGATAAAAGAACTTCTCAAGTTTCGGCAATCTTTCAAGATCAACAAGTTGGGAAACGGAGGCTGGGGTGATGGAATAGAGTCAGAAAAACTGGGATTATCATACACAGTTTCTATTTAAAAAAAAAAAAAAAGTCTCCTGTGGATTAAACTAGGGATTGTCAAGCTCTGTTCTTTTTTTTTTTTTTTAAGATTTTATTTATTTATTCATGAGAGACACAGAAAGAGAGGCAGACACAGGCAGAGGGAGAAGCAGGCAGGGAGCCTGATGTGTGACTCGATTCCCCGACCCCAGGATCACACCCTGGGCTGAAGGCAGACGCTAAACCACTGAACCACGCAGGCTGCTCTGTTAAGCTCTGTTCACATGGAGCACTGACGTTCTGTGTCTTCAACAGAGGTTGTCCCACTATCCAAAATCAGATCATGAAAATCCTTTGCCAACTTACAGGGTGGGAGGAGTTAACAAGATTGTGCTCAATTTCCAAATGTGCTCACATTTGAAACTTGGGTACTTGCTGTATTGCTTGCCTACACAAGGAACCGATTTAACTATCTGAAGCTTGGGTTTTTCAAGATTTTTGGGTGTCCCAGAAAAAAATGTCCTAACTTCTGGACCCATCACCACTAGAGTTTGAAGACCAATTAGAACAATAAGCTGGGAGTCTATATTTTCTTTTATAGGTAATCTGAACACATAAATCATAAAGGACTTGACAGGAATAAAGAAATAGCCTCTTTTGGTTCAATGGTTCCATATCATAAAGACCCTCATGATGGTTTTGCATAAAGGATCCTTAGAAAATATTTCTGATCCCCAGTTCCTAACCTGGTACTTGACACATAGTTTAAGGGCCCAGGGCAGGCCACCCCAAGATATACCACAATGGCATATTTATTTTGAATTGAAGTTACTTGGGATACCAATACAAGGACACTCAGACCCTCCTCTGTCCCTATGAAAGCAGGAAATAAATCTCCCATATGAAAAATATTTTCCTGTACTGAGAAGTAAAAAAGACATCCTCATCACCAGAGATAGAGACTTTAGTCAAGAAAGCTATAGAAACAAACCTTGGGGGGTGTTTCCCCCTAATCTATTACCTCAGCCTAAATCCTGTTCAGAATTCTTTTTTTTTTTTCTGCTCAGAATTCTTAATTATAGCTCCCAGATACTTGTTTTCTTTATCTTGTCAACTCCTCACAAATTTGTCTCTAAAATTTATAAAACTGGTTGCCTTGGTCCTCCTATCTTTGGGTTCAGTTTCATTACTGGGCCTCTATGTGCAAATAAAACTTTGGGTTTTTCTTCTCCTGTTGACCTATCTCATATCAATTTAATTCCTAAACCAGACACTAGAAGGGGTGGGGGGGGGGGTGCATGGAAGAAGGAAATCTCTCCCTCCCTTACAATAGGTCCTTAGGAAAATGGTTTTGTCCTGAAGATGGAGACATGTGAATATGTGTGTCCTTCAGTTACCCCGCCTGCCTGGCCTTGCTTTCTTTATCTGGAAAAGATCAACATGGCAGGTGGCAAGGGGAAGGAGGTGACACAGCTTAACAAAACTGTTGATACAAAATGTAATACGAAGTTACCATTTGCCAATCAACATTAGTACAGGTTGCTCTGCATTAGAGCAAACTGCCCTTCCATTTTAGACACTAGCAATGCTCAGTTCCTTTCCAGTCTTCCCAGCTGTTTGCTGGCCTTTCAAAATACACACACACACACACACACACACACACACACACAATTATGATCTGCATGTATTTCTATCCTGTCTGTTTAGAGTCAAAATCTGGAGAGAAAAGCTAACCATGACCTTGTGCCAGTTAAGGCCATGACTTTGTAGCCTTGTTTTTGCTACCTGAATCTTCAATTCTAGGAATTTATGTTCCCAGGAAAGGCTGGTTATGGATATAGATACATATATAATTACTTTAGATAATTCCCCAAACAAATCCAAATCATTTCTTATTCTTGCGCTTATTCTCTTACAATGTCTGGAAGGGGAAGTGTTAAATTAATTTTAAAATGTCATTAGACAGAGGTAGCCCTAATGCCTTAGCAGCCTGCAGAAAGCAAACCAAAGCCTGAACCTGAAATGCTTCAAGGTTAAGAAATCAAAGCCTAACTATGGTCAACCAATCATAAACCGCCAACTAGGCTTTCACAAATAATGCAACTACTTAAACCGTAGCCAATCCAGTTATTTCTTGTTTTGCTTCCGCCTCTTCTAAAAATCTTTGGTGCTTCCTGATTCAAATTGATTTTTGCTCATATAAACTCAAATTTTACTATGCCTCAGTTTATCTTTCAGTAGACATTTAAAAAGAATGTAACAGAAACAGAGGGGAAAGGATTTAAAGCACACAAATCACGCTATAAACATGAAAAACAATTCACTAGTAAAAAAGGCAAAATAAAAATCACTACTAACTCAAAAGCTATATAAAACCAACATGTTGCTATTTTAAGTGGTAAAGGTTTTGTTTCATTTCATATCCAGAGTTGAGATGAGGTATACAAGAGGGTAGTCACTCTCACACCTAGTTAGTGTAAGTGCAAAGGAGGTTTCTGGAAGGATTCTAGTAATACATATTGAGGAGAAGAAAGACTTGAAATGATCTACTTGAGATTCAATTTCACATCTGGAAGCGTAATTTAAGGAAATAATAATAATAATAAATGTTTACTATTAGAACTGAATTACTGCCTATCCTGCCCAAACCCCCCACTAGGGCAATCCCACCCCAAACCCAGTCCCAGCAGACTGGTCTAGAAACAATACTTCACCTATTGCCTATTTGTCCATAGGCAAATGGACCCCTGACTTGTGACCTGTGCTGGAAAGATCAACTGGCCCAAATCCCAAATTCTCTGTTAGGAATTCCTTTTTGTAAAATAAATCATGCTTGCAAGGCTTTGGGTCTAAGTTGTGAGGAGTCAGAGCCGGTGACCATATGGAACCAAGTTCAACGTAAAGAAGCACAGAAGTTGGCAGATTCATTTTTATCATCATGCATTATTTCCAAAATTAAAAAAATGTTTTTGGTAAGAAATAACCCAAGTATCTGGTTGCTTGTCAGAGAAAAGGCTACTGGTTTCCTGTTGGGAAAAACCTGACTCTTTGGAAGCCCACACAAAGAAAGCACCTCCAGCAAAACCGGGATAGGTACTTGTTTTCTAACCACAATTGTTGGTTTCTTCTCTCTTGTTGGTTTCTTTTCAGAGCCATATATAAACACAGGAGTATTGACTTACATTATTTGCTGCCATAACAATAACACCTTGTATTTGCAAAACATACTTAAGTGGAGGTAGGGGAACTATTTGTAGACACCAGCTAAGTCAGCGAGACCATCAGAACCACAGGCTGCTGGTGCTTAAAGCACTTCAGAAATCAACCTGTCTTCCTACTACAGACGGATGTGCACGGAAGGACATCAGGTTTTTATTTAATTCATGTATTATTTTCAGCTAGCCCCGTTTAAAAAAAAAAAAAAAAAGGATCTGAAGCAGCTTACAATTAAAGAGAAAATTGCAGTGTTGGGGAAAGAAAAAATTACCAATCTTTGAAGAACTACACTCTAAGGGCATCTACCGTCTCTCCTTGCAAGTTCTGGATCAAGAGCTGACCCTAAATCCAAATCTAATTCCCACACTGTCCCTAGAATAGCTACAGAACATACAAATTTCCCAGGGCACCTGAACTCTGTCTTGAGCCAAAGTCCCCAAGGCAGCTTAAGATGATTTGGAACAATGGAAGCCACCCAGATCAGAAGCAGGATGCAGGGAGAGGGGGTTTGGGATGGAAAACCCAGGTTTTGCCTAAGTGTCTGTGTGAAGTCAGAGCTGCTGAGAAACATCAGGACTGCAGGCCACAGTAACCCCTAAAGCCCGTAGAGCCAAGGGGAGGTGGGAGAGGAGGCACTGCAAAATGGGAAAGCCAAGATCCCAGAGGTTATCCAAAGATTTTGTTGGGCAAACACACTTTTCGAAACACTGATCTGCTATCTGCTACTTGTGAGTCTGGTCTCTCACCTTTGGTACCCCAGGAACTAATTAAAACTCAAGTCCCAGAGGTCCCATTCATATTAACCCAACCCAAAGACCACAATGCTTGCTCAAAGTAGACATGAACACCAAGGGAACACGGAGCTCTCGTTAAGCTGATTTACTACTTAAGAAATAAAAATCCTCCTGATTTCAAACCCTTATTTGAGAACATTCTTTATAAAATGCACAGCTTATTTTTTCCTGTCTTTAGGGTGAAGGATTATCTCAACAGGATGAAACTCCAGTGGTTGTCAAACTGAGGTCCTGACAATAACTTGGGGTCATCCTTCTGGACACAGAATCAGAGTTAGAAGAAACTTTCAGCTGCCATAGTCCAAACCCCTGTTTTACAGATGATGATATCAAGACCAGGAGAGAAAAGGAAATGTGCCCTAAATCATACAATCATGACTTTTCACTGCAGTCCCAATCTGAGTCATCAATTAATGACACCACCAATCCCAAGCCTCTCAAGCTCAGAATTTAGAATGCAGCCTAGTTAATGAGTAAACCCCGTGTTTCTCTGGATAGGCCTTAGCCCTATAAGCCCAAGAAATAAGCTTCTCCTGCTTCTGACCTCATCTCCTTGAGGGAGACAGCCCACAAGAAGCAATCCCTATTCTCATCTGCAAGGAATGAGGGTCTGCAGGTGAGGAACAGTGTTTGCCAGGTTAGAAGGTAACTCCAACATGACTTTCCTTAGAGACCTGACAGGAGCAAGCCACCCAGCCCTACCCGGGTCATCTGCAGTATGGCATTGCCAGCCATATCCATCTTGTGGGAGATTGCCTGGATGGACCATGATATCCTACAGGAGAGAACACTTTCTTTCTTGTCAACTACAACCATTAATAGACTTCATTTTGTTTTTAATGTTTGGTATTTATGGCTCATAATTCAGTTGGACCATATGACTTAATGAGATAGATTTCTGATAAAATGCCTCACCATACTCAAATTTATCAAGCCAACTCAGAAAGGTCTTCTAGAATCATCCATAGATCCCTTAATGGTCAGGATGCTCTCTTACCTCTAGAGCTTAGCACTTTGACATAGATATTCAATACATAGTTTTCAAACTGAAATGGACGTTTCCTGACTATAGAAATGTTGGGAGTGAAATAGGCAATAAAGCCAGAGAACTTCAGAAGCCTGAATTTTATTATCTTTTTAATCATCCAGCACAGGCACTGATAACATCCTCAGAGGCTATCTAGTCTAGTTCTCTTTTATAGAGCAGAAAGCTGAGGTTCAGGACAGGTAGGTTATACAGGTTATAGAGCTGAATCTCTCTATCACACACATAAACACACACACACACACACACACACACACACCCTCTTTTGGATGGAGCTGGGGCGGGAGGGGGTCATTTGCTCTTACCATTAGGAATGAGCAAGCAAAAATTCCAGTAAGACTCCAGTAAATTGGGTTCTCATCAAACTGGAGTTTCCCATACATGTGTCTCAGAGGATAATCTACATTTAAATTGATACATTTAATAAATTCTTACTGTTTTGTGTTAATCTGGGATAATACAAGTTTTCAATACTAGGCCTTCCCCCAAAATCATTAAGCCAATAGAATAAATACTCTGAGATGAACATACAACATACCGAAATCATCATCTCCCACATGAAATCCTAAATTCAAATGGATATTCCTGCTTCTTTTCAACAACCTTCTTTCCTAAGATTCAAGCCACCACCTAAGCTTCGGGCTTCAATGCTGCTTTACAACCAAAGCTAGGTTCACAAGAAGCAGAACCGGGGGTGGCGGGGGGGGGGGGGGAGAATAATTCCAGTAAGAATTTCATTCAAATTCCTTTTCAGAAGCGGGGCACCTGGGTGGCTCAGAGGTTGAGTGTCTGTCTTTTGTTTTGGCTCAGGGCATGATCCCAGGGTCCTGAGATCGAGTCCCGCATTGGGTTCCCCACAGGGAGCCTGATTCTCCCTCTGCCTATGTCTCTGCCTCTCTATGTGTCTCTCATGAAGAAATAAAATCTTAAAAAACAAAAAACTCATTTTCAGAAGAAAACAAGACCCAGATTACAAAATACCTTGACCAGTATCATTCATCTAAACGGCAGGGCTTGAAATCAGAACCTGCCTTGGCAATTCATAAGTCTGTCTGCCTTTATGGGACTTTTAAACAATCTAAGGACCTCATACTGAGAAATTCCTCTCCCCTTAAAAACAAACAAACAAACAAGACCAAACTCCAGTTATCTATTTTCTCTCCTTGTAATTATATTCCTATTTCATATCCCATATCTAGAGTTTGCGGTCACGGGAAAAACAAACAAAACCCAGAACCCAGCAGACAATTTTTTTCTTATTTCTAATAAATAAAATAAAGTATACGGCTCTTTCTTTCCCACCAGAGCTGAGATCCCCTTCTTGTGTTCTTCATGCAATCACAAAAATGAACATTTTTCCCCTTCTAAATCTGATAAAAGTCTAATTCCTACATTAGCTTTCTCTGCCCACCTCCATGCACAACAATTCAGTTTGTGTTCTCTCCAAATCAGAAGTTTAGACAGAAAATTAGATGACGAAATTCAGTGAAATGAACAAGCATTTAAATTCCTTTTGCCAGGCACTGGCAACAAGTTAACATTCGGGAACATAATGGGCATTAGGGGGCCAATGGGCAATAAATCTTCTGGCTTATCTTCTCATCCAGGTTGAAATCATGGGAATGGAATGGGAAAGCAGGATAACAATATATCAAGTTTTCCAGTTGCTGCTTATGATAGTTGGGAAAATGTTAAGGCAGAGATTACAAGATTACAGGTCAATGGTATAGCACTTTTTTTTTTCTTTTTTAACATTAATCACAGGCTGAAGTGAATTTTGCATTTAAAAAAAATAAAAGTACAAAAGAATCCTTTTAGCAGTTTTGTGATAACCCAACTATAATCATTTGCATTTTGAACCTGTAACAGATAAAGCTGAAGAATGGCAGGTCAAATGTCCCCATTAACCTATCACTGTCACTGAAAAACAAAATTAAATAATATTGAAATACAAGGAAGCAAATTCTGTTTGAAGATTTTTCTACCCCCACAGCACAGATAGCCAAAAGGAATCACAATGGTAAAAGATAAGCACTAAAAGGGAAAAGGCAGGATTTTAGTCATGGAGTATAAGAAAGAAAAATGCATGTACATATGCTTCCTAGCCCATTGTCCATAATCCTACGGCCCCACAGAGAAAGGAAACAGGAAATCAAAGAAAGGCACCTAATGAACCAATGGAACCACAGAGTAAAACAGCATTTCTCTCTATTTGGAAGACTTACAAAATTATATCCACCCATCCAACAAATTACTGAACTCTTACTGTGGATCAGGCAGTGTTCTGAGCAACAGGGGTAGTGCAGTGAACCTAAGAAACACAGCCTCTTACCTTACAAATTTCCAATTCTAACATTGCCTTTAGACTCCAGGAATGTATTTCCAACATGGTACCTCCAGCTTACACCTAAAGCCATGATCATCTGTGTTCCCCAACTATTCCTTCTGTGGGTTTCCTGTCACAGATGAAGGTACACCATCCACTCATTTCTCCTGGCACACAAACTTTCAAGTGCTATTCAAACTCCAACTTGTAAATATCCACATTTATGGATAAACGGTTGATGTTTTACATGAATAAAAGTTCTAACTAGAGATCTGAAACTTTTAAAAAAAAGAAAAAAGCTCTTCAGCTTTATCATTTTTATTCTTTTCTAGAATTCATCTCTTCTCCATGTCTCCAAAAGAATTTTAATTTTTTTTTTAAGATTTTATTTATGTATTCATGAAAGACACAGAGAGAGAGGCAGAGACACAGGCAGAGGGAGAAGCAGGCTCCTCACAGGGAGCCCGATGTGGGACTCGATCCTAGGGCCCCAGGATTACACACCCTGAGTGGAAGGCAGGCACTCAACCGCTGAGCCATCCAGGTGTCCCAAGAATTTTAATCTTAATATATTTTTATGCTTGAAAACCTCTTACTACTCTACCATGCTTACCTGAAAATGATTCGTGTAATTACCTAGGTTTTAAATATTTAAAAATATTTTCTTATGAACTGAGTCATAAAATTATTCCTGGTCTACAACTGGTCAAAACAAATATGTAATAAAGGCTGGTTAAGTCTATTGTAAAAAAAAAAAAAAAAAAAAAAAACAAACCAACTTTTTGGAAATCTTTCTCTTAATGAGATGGATGGGCTATCTTTTATTTATTACAGAGCATAGATGATTATTACTTATCACTAGAATAAGATATGGTTCAGAATTGATATTGAACCATATCATATTTTATGTAGACATAAGCCCTGAGAAATTTGTATCTTATAAAAAGATGGGAATAGAAATTTTTGCTACAGTGGTATCACTCAATTATTTCAACTTCCTTCTGATTATATGACAAATCACATCGTGACTTATCAATGTTACTTTTAATGATCAGCTGACAATTTGAGTACATTTCCCTCCAATTTTGTTGAAAGCAAAGAACTGAAAATAATTGATCCTGGACACAGTTGAGCCATTTGCTTTGTCAACACCAACACCGAAAACGCCTCAGAGTTTTTCCTTTGTTTTGTGCCTTGGAGGTTTCTGTACCCAAGGCCAAGCACCATGATAAACTAGAAAAGTGAGAGCAGTGACTTTCCCTCCTAACTGGAAGAGCCAGGTAATTGTGAAAGCGCAAGTGAAATAAGAATCTACACAGATGGACACAGATCTCCTTAGTCCTATCAGGGCCCACAGGACTCTTAGAAAGTCTTCTGTATCCCAGGGGCAGATATTATATACCAATTTGAATAGTCTGATTGGAGCTGTAGTCATTCATTCCACAAATATTAACTGAGCACCTGCAACATTCCAGACAGTATCCAGGTCCTAGAGACACAATAGTGACCAAAACAGCAAAACTCCCTGCCTTCGTGGACCTTCCAAATGGAAGTGCACAATCTGTGAGACCTGTGCTTGGTCCCTCTGCTGGAGCTGCCTGAGCCTTCCAGAGTCCAGGCAAGGCACTCAGTTTTCCCCCTTACCTCAAACCACTGCATACCCACCCTAATGAATAGTGACTGAGCACCTACTGCATGTCAGAGCCCTAGCCAAAACCCCCAGCGAACCACAGAGGACACAGATTGACTCTCCAAAATGCTATATGCATAAAAAAGCCTTTTGTTCAGATTCACTTTCTGTGTTATTTTAAGTCAGTATTTAAAGAAATCTGAGTTCTACAAAGCAAAGACCAATCACCAGGGTCAATTATATTCTCCTTTATATACACAATATTCATCTACCGGCACTGCTTAAAGTCTAAAGCACAATTTTGTTACCAAGCTATGAATGTGGGTAAACCATATCCTGGATAGCGACTGCATTCTCAAGTAATATTTAATCATTGACAAAAACAAGTTACTCCCCCTATCAGGAGAAAAGTACTAGTCCTGAGGACTAACCACTAAACCTTTCTCAAGAAAACAAAGTCAACCACCCGTGAAAAGAGACAACATAAAAATGCACCTCTCCTAGTGTGGAAATTTCCATCAATTAGATATACTTTTGTTAAGGGCTACCATGTCATTTAATTTGGAAAATTAAAAACATTTTCAGTTCCCAAGTTCATTGACTCTAAATGTTTCTTATCAAGAAAGGAGCCTCTCCACCCAACCACACAGCTATAGTTGATAATTACCAAAAGAATTTTCACAATGGCCCTTTGTAAAGCATGATCCTCATGCAACTAGTCCGCTTTTTATTGCCTTTTTGTTTTGTTTTTAAAAGTCAAGGTATCTACAGGAGATGAGAAAGGTTACATTTCATATGTAAATTTATTAATAAAGAATATATAATTAGAATTTCTTCTCTACTACTGATAATACATTTGCAGTTATAGCTATTACTTCACACCACCAAGACTTGAAAGGCAGCCAGCTGAGGAGGACCATCTACAGTGAAACAGAGTAAACATATGAGAGCTGAACTCTTAACTCTGCTTTCAACTGGAAAGAACCACCAGGGATACAATGCATTGTATATTATTAATGTAATAATGAGGTTTTATCAAACCTAAGTAAGGGAAAATACTAAAATTCCATCTATATTAAAACATTCTAAAAAAATAAAAAAAAATTCTAAAAACTTTCCAAAACTTGAGCAAGCCATAATGAATTTAGATAGTCCCTTACCTGACCTCAAAATATGCTATAACGCTATCATCCAAAGATACAGATTATGCATTATGTGTGTAAAGGATACTACAGGCTAGTCTCTAAATAGGATCTAGTCTGAGTTTTGGATAAAGCTGGAAAATATCAACCTCAGATTTAGGTTAATTATGAATTTAATATCAGTCATCAAAGAGGAGAAAATGGCATCAGGCACCTTGATGAGCTTCGCGGAGGACACGATGTCACTTATGTAGTAGTTCTGCCAGAAATGCCAGAAATGCATCTAGTTACGAAGAAACAATTACAGATCTGAACTAAAAAACGTTATGCAAAATAACTAGCCTTGTCTTTCCAAAAAGGTCATTGAACTAAAAAAAAAAAAAAAAAAAAGTGTTGATAAGCTTTCCTAATTGAATTCAGAGAATATCTACTATCTGGAAGGCAGTAAAGTACAAAGGCTAAGGGTTTAGAACTCAGCATAAATCAGTTCAATTTCTACCTCCAAATCCTGTCTTCATCACGTGGAAAAAGATTTAATCACGCCATGTCCCAATTTCTGCTACTATAAAGGATAACCATACCTTCTTCGCAAGATTGTGGAGTTAAAGGAGTTAAGCTATCAAGGCCTTGGCACACTTTGTACGTGTTCAGTAAATGTCAGTGGCGATATGGAAGGTAAAGAGCCATCGGACGGGGTGAAGGGTGGTGATGGTGATGGTGGTGGTGGTGGTGTCAGGGAACAAAGAAACAGTAACAGTCACTGCCCTCACAGAGCTTAGAGCTAGAGAAAACATAAGAGTAACTCAAAGCAGAGAGACACAAGCACCTTGGCTGGGAAAAGGTTCCAGGGTACAAAGACAGGGAACACCTAGGAAGAGCACTTAACCCAGGTGTTGAGGTCATGTAGGGCTTCCCGGAAGAGGTGACATATAGCCCCTCATTCCGGGAGGCTAGCATGCACAGAGTGCTGGAAGTTAAAAACAGACCAGGGGCTGAGAGTAGAGGACTGTGCCCGCGATACAGAATGCTGAGGTGGAAGAGGAGGTAGAGAGAAGGCTACATGGATAGTAGGGCCAGCTACCACAGGGCCCCTTCTAAACAAAAGATCCTGGGCTTTCCCTTTAGAACCAAAGGAAGCCAACAGAGAAGTTTCTCCACATAAGCACATCTGCATTTCATAGACCATGAAGATGCATACTGCACCGCACCACTCTGCTGTGGTACAAAGTGGAGAAAGAGACGAAGACGCGGGCAAGACTGGAAAGGGAAGCCCAGCTAGGGGCTGCTGTTAGGGTTTTCCAGGCAATAAGCGCTGGTGCTAGAAGCCAGGGAATAGCAGCAGAGAGGAGAGGTTAGAAACTGGGACCTGAGATGACAGGAAGGAAGCATAGAGCTACAGGTGGTATAGGTACAGCCCCCGGAAAGGCAACTGGATGGGCTGTTGTGCCAGTCACTGAAGAAGGAAGGAAGCTCAGGCCTTGGGGGGTTTCAGAGGTGGAGTGGGTTCAGTCTGGGTCAGACTCAATGGGAAGGACCACTTCAATGGAGTTATGCTTGAGTCTTTCAGGTCTGCAGCAAACTAGTCCCCATCTTGAGAGGAGGGAAAAAATGCATTCTTCATTCCCCAAAATAAAACACCTAACCCAAACAGATTTTATCTTGCTCTAATCTGGGCTCTAATTGCAAAAGATGTTTAAAAAGAATTTAAGGTCTGTCCTGTCCATCTCAAACATTCCATGGTGTAACTCTTTCTCTATAAACAGACTTTAGGATGGATATTTGTGGCTCTCCACAGGTTCATTAAATGTAAAACTTTAAATTCCCCACCTGGAAAGCCAGCAACATTAGCCAGAGACTCCTACTTTACTTGAAAATATTACTTTATTGAAGAAAACAATCCTAGCCCTCATTTCCTAGTTTTTTTGTTTTTTTTTTGTTTTTTTTTTTAATGTATGATAGTCACAGAGAGAGAGAGAGGCAGAGACACAGGCAGAGGGAGAAGCAGGCTCCATGCACCGGGAGCCCGACGTGGGACTCGATCCCGGGTCTCCAGGATCGCGCCCTGGGCCAAAGGCAGGCGCTAAACCACTGCGCCACCCAGGGATCCCTTTCCTAGGTTTTAAAGCATATAACCCCCCACTTACACCCTTCAAAATAAAATTGCCCAGAACAATGCTCATGAAACGTGCACAGGTGTCTGGACAAAAACACCTATGTTGACTTTTATAAATAAAACATTAGATTAAGTCTTGGCCCAAAAAGTCTCAATTATTGATCCAACCAGAAACTAGACTCATCACAAAGACACAAAATCATTCTCATTGCCACACTGTGTGCTCAATGTGTATGTGGACAATGGTTACAGGCAACTTTCCTGAAGGTACACTGCACTGGTCTATGCTCCAGCCATTAGTCTGTCTTAGCTCATTTCCTCCTAAAAAAAAGACTGCAAGTTGTCCCCCATGTCCATTTTCTTTCCCTTTAGGAACAGAATCCCTAGAGTCTTCCATCCTTACTAGAAGCCCCATTTCCAAGCCTCCTCTGTAGTGATGTAGGCATGTGACTCAAGTTCCCATACTTGGGAGGTGAGGGTAAGTGATGCAAGGAACTCCCAAGGTCATGCCCATAAAGGGAACTGCTTGTCCTCTACTTCTTTTTTCCCAGAGACTAAGAAAGATGCAGGAGTGGTGAGCCGTCTTCAGCTGGTGCTTGAGCAGAAGAACCTGGCCAGTGGCAGCACAAAGAGGAGTCTGAGTCTCTAATGGATTCATGCAGCAAAAGGCTAGCCTCCAAACTGACTACCAGCTTAGATTTTTACATGAAATAAAAACTTACTGTTCGAGTCACAGTTACTTTGATCTTTATTAAAGTAGACAAACCAGTATCTTCATTAGCCACTGTTCCATTATCGTCTACAATTATGCTGAGTTTCTTCACTTAAGGGATGCCTCATTTTATCTTGGAGCTTTTCATTTATCATAATTGCACCCATCACTGCATCCCACACCGTTCACAACAAATGTTTAGGCTGGAGTTTTCTGCACAACAGGTCAACACCAGTTCTCTCCACATGGTCACATATTCAACGTGCTCCTGAATTTGTTGCTAGAGTCAATATTTGAAGATCCCACATATATTACTTTCAGTCCATCTGACAAATATTTAACTTTGGTGTTGTACATGATGGTGACATCCTAAAGCCAGCACCAGGACTTGCCTACCTTGATTTTTTTTCCCCTCTAGAAACAATGAGCAGTTGTACTGAGCGCTCTAGACTTTTCTCTTTGGTTTCCGTGGGAGAGAGAAGGCTTTCCTTCCCCTCCACAGGATGGCCATGTGCCAGTGTCCAAAACCCATTCATATGTTACCTTTCATGGCAACAGAGCCCTTTGCAAATGTGACTCAATCAAGGATCTTGAGATGGGAAGTTTAGCCTGGATTATCCACATGAACCCAATTTAATCACTAAGGATCCTTACATAGAGGGAGACTGGAGAGTTAGAGGTGTCCAAGAAGGATCTGTGATGGCAAAAATAGATGTGACCACTGAAGTAGCAGTTGGCATGCTGTCAGTGCTAGAAGGGAACCATGAGCCAAGGGATACAGGCAACCACCAGCAGCCCAAAGAGCCGATGATCAGATGCTCTTCTAGAGCCTGGGTAAAGAACACAGCCCTGCCAACATCTTGATTTCAGCCCAGTGAAACCTACACTTCAGACTTCTGACTTCCAAAACAATAATAGAATTTATGTTCTTTCAAGCCACCAGATTCATAGTAATTGGTTTCAGCAGCAAAAGGAACAATGCAGGATCCTTATATGTGGTACTGTACATTATAAGAACTCAATCAAAGTTTAGGGTAGGATTTGTTCAGACCTTTAAAAAGCCAGATGGAAATAAGCAGTTTCAGAAAATGAGAATTGGTGGGAGTGGGGTATAAATAGGCGACGGGCATTAGGGAGGGCACTTGATGTAATGAGCACTGGGTGTTTTATGTAACTGATGAATCACTAAATTCTACCTCTGAAACTAATAATACACTGTACGTTAACTTGAATTTAAATAAAATACTCAGTTAGTAGTATTAATATGCAATTATTCTCTCATTCTACTGTACTAGCAAAAGTAGCTCTCCCTATCCCCTCCTGGGGGGGAAATGTCACATAAGTTGAATATTAGCCATGTGGCAGGTGCAAGCAAGTGTCCTAGCTAAATAAGATGGTAACCCCTACCCCATTACTGAATGAATCCATCTCAGGATGAATCTGGATCCCATTTTTACGAACTGTTATTGTTCTAAAGAATGTTTGTTAGTGAAATAACAGTATTTGGCACTTTCCGCAAAGTCAGACAAATTTAGAGTTTTTAGAGCTCTGTTACTAAGCAAAAGCGCTAACCATGCAGGTTATGTTACTGGTATTCTTTAGGTCAGATCAATGTAGGTCATCACTACATTGATTGTTAGTTCCTGCAGGTGTTGGATACAGAGAAGCAACAATAGGCCAGTGGGGTCGTGTGCTATAGCTGGTACCATCCTAGGGGCTGAATAACTAACTTGGCGTCATTCATTCCCTTCAGGCCCCTTCACTTAGTTTTAATCAAAGGGGTTCACACTCCAACAGAAAGGTGGCTGCATGCTGAGATTACCACTCTATCCTGCTTCTGGCTACCACCAGCTGCTATGCTGCTATGACAGTCACAGTTCCCAGCTCAGAAGTCCCTAGAGCTGTAGTTTCCCAGGAGGGCACTCATCCTGACATTCCAAAGGGAAGTCCTAAACTAAGCCCTACTATGCCCTTTAGCCCACAGTTAATCTACAAGTGACTGCAGAAGGTTCGTTTCAAAAATCATTCTCAAGTATGGCCTGTTTCCACTGCCAGGATTTCACAAAATCATAGACTCACAATTGTAATGTCAACTCCGGGCCTGCACTTACTTCCCCTCCTTCCTCCTGACCAGAACCCAGTGAATGTTGTCTAATACCCAAAATAGTCTAGATCCATGTAACAGGACTCCTTTTGTTTCAAAAACTAAATTACTTCTTTGTAATACATCAGGATATCACATTCAAGAGAATACACATTATCTCCTGTGCTGCCCTGCATGGGAAAGAAAAGCTAGCCCCTCCAAGCAGAGGCTTGGTTTGAAAGACTTTTCTGCTTCACTGTTTCAATTTGTTCTGGGGTTGGGTAGCCATTATAACTGAGAAAGTTTAAGTTCTTCCACCTGTGGCTTACGTTTCCTGCCTAGACAACCAACATAAGATTTATTTTCTTCAGTCTCCTGATTTAGGGCACTCTAAATAAGCATTTCCCTTTGATTCCTAAAGAAAGCTCTATCTATTCCAAATGTTGCCGAACACTGGATGGCATGCGTAGAACACCTTTTGTCATCTCAGTAATGATTTTTATTACACTTTTTAATGCCTAAGATTCAGTATGCATTCACATGAATATGATATATTTTTACCTTGGGAGTTTGCAGCATATCTGTCCTGTATATAGTCCATTTCTGTCTTGTTCACATTATGGATTCCTAATATATAAAAACTACGACTTTTCTTTCCTTATTTTTTAAGGACTTAATCAGCTGCTTTTTGGCAATGTTAGAAATATGCAGAAATAAGTCCCCTAACACCATTTCTCATCCCATAAACTCAGCCATGATCTTTAATTTCTTTAAAAATTTATAATTTATTTCCAACAGGTACCAAGAAGATTTCAGGTTTATATTATTTACAATTCAAGTTTTTCCCCCTCCTTGTTTTAGTCTGCTTAGGCTGCCATAACGAAATACTGTAGAATGGGTGACTTAAAATTTAGGTCTTCCTTCAGCTAGAAGTCAGATCAGTGCACCAGCATGGTCCAGTTCTGGCAAGAGTTATTTTCCTGGCTTCTAGAAGGCCACCTTCTTGTGTGTGCATATAGCCCAGAAAGAGTGCAAACTATGATCTTTTCTAAGGGTTAATCCCATCATGAGGGCCACACCCTCAAGACTAGATCTAAACTTAATGATCTCCCAAAGGCCCCATCTCCCAATACCATCAAGCTGAGTGTTAGAGCTTCAACATATGAAATGGAGGAGGGGACCATTTCAGTCTGTAGCACTCTCCTTTGAGGGACAATTGTTATCAACCTTAGAATTCGTCTACAGCCACAGCTTCTTTATTAAATAAGTAGAGACTAAACACCTGCTTGGTCCCTGGCCCAGGCTAAGCGCTAGGCATGCAAGAAAAACTGAAGAATGTCTGACATCAACAGGGCCAGGATTCATAGGTTCCAGTTGTAAATACCATATTGTGTTGACTCCCTGGGGTGGCTATGCTCAGATCTCTCATCTAGAGAAGCACAGATGACTTTCAGCCTCTAGCTGCCACAACTTTGGGTCCTCCATGGAAGGCTGTACCTCTGTAGGCCAATGCCAGCCAGTGCCTAGGTATGCAGAAGATCCTGGAGTCTGGCCCCTCCAACAGGCAGCTTTGCTCAGGGAAGCCCCCACCAGCCCCCAAGACTTTCTCAGGACCTCCTCGCCACCTAAAGGTCCACCACCACCAATCTTCCTTCCTTCTTCCCACTCTCGGTGGGAAGTCTTAAAGTCTTAAAGGCTCTCTACCTTCTTGCATTCCCTGCCCTCACCCCCGTCATCCAGACATTTCCCTAACTCGTCTCTTGCATGCTAATCCCAATTTGGCATCTGCTTCTTAAAGGACTCAAAAACAAAAATCATGCTCAAGAAGTAACTTTATATAAAGTAAACACATCTAGCTCCCAAGTTACCTATGCACCTAACTGCAGACAAACACCACCCAATTTTGTTTTGAGGCTGGAAAGGTTATATATGGAAATCTGGCAACTTGCACAAACATATAAAATACATAAAGATATTTAGCAGAGATAAGCAGCTAAAACAAATGATACGTTAAAAATCTGATTCTTCTTAAATTCAAACTAAGGCAAAACTGCAAACTGCTCACTTTAATGGACTGTAATTGAACCTACAGCTACTGAGAACTTCTCCTGTCCCAGTCTTGTACAAATTACCGTGGAAGATACCGGGACAAGCAAGCACAAATTAGGATCCCTGCCTTCAATCCTACAACCTGTGGTGATACCATTTACTCAGGATTCTTGATTTATCTGTTTAACAATTTCCTTAAACTTTTTGTGCACACTTATGAAGAATTCTTCTGTGCAAGGTGGGATACAAAAATCACTACATTTTTTAAGTCCTTCCTTGGGAAATAATTTGGTCTTCAGAAGTAAACATCATTGTATTCCCTGTCCAGTCTCAGAAGCCCCTCTCCCTAAAAGCCTTCAAAGGGAAAAGTCAAACTTTTGTCACTGAGTCTTATGACTAGAAAAGTCTTTTCATGGTCTTGTACACAGATGCCACCCCATATTTCTGAATTAAGAAACTGGCTCAGGGCATTTGAGTCAACTGATACAGATGGATGTGAAAAAAAAAAAAATGCTAACATGGGTTAGGATTTTGTTTTTGTACTGCAAAATACATCCTATGTACAAAAAAGCATATAAAGGAAATATGTAGTTTAAAGAATAAATATAAAGCAAACACTATGTGTATGCCATTCAAGTTAAGTAGACTATTACTGAAGCTTTTAAAGCCTTTTCCCCCTTCCTTCCAATCTCCCAGTGTAGAGTTTCTCAATCTCAACACTATCAGCATGTTGGGCCAGATTCTTATGTGCTTAACCAGTATATAGCTGGATGGTTAGCAATACCCCTAGCCTCAACCTACTAGATGCCAGTGGCATACCACTGCCACCACCCCCCAACTCCCAACTCCACCCACCCCCAGCTCAGTTGTGACAACCAAAAGGTCTCCAGCCAATACCATGTATCCCCTGGAGGGCAAAAATCACTCACTGCTGAGTACTACTACCCTAAAAGGTAACATCTGAAATTTTGCTTATCTTTATGGTGTATCTATCAATATATGTAGTCCTACAACATGTTGCTTAGTTTTACATTTCTGAACTTTGTAGAAATGAGATCAAACTGCATGTATTTTCCTGTGGCTTTTTTTTTTTTCATTCAAAATCACGCTTGTAAAATGTCTTCACTGTCAATTATATAGCTGCAGTTCATGTACAATTTTTAGATTATCTCTTTCTGTGGCTGTATAACATACTAGGAAATTAGAACTCCACAATTAATCCAGTCTATTACTGATGGACATTTGTAATACTGTGTTGTTATGAATATATTTCCCAGGGACAGTCCCTGCATAGGTCGTCTTATAATTATGGAATAATTTCTCTGAGATATATACTTGGGAGATTTGCCCGTGTCACAGAATATACTGGCATTCAACTTAATTATTTTTCAAAATGGTTATAGAAATCTACACTCCCACCAGCAATGGAGGACAAGTCAAGTCCCGTTGCTCCACATGCTCTCCAACACTCAGTTCTTCATTTATATTTTCATGACATTTGGTACTGCAAAAATACACGTTGCTTACCGTGTGAATGCCAATTCTACAAACAGCAAATGAGGTCTGGATACATTCAGACATTCTCTACGAGATTAAGAATAAGAAATTACAACTAAATGTTTGTCCCACAGAACTGACTTCTCCCCCCTTGACTTGCTTCCCTCTTTAAAGAAAATCTGCTATACTCTGACATCTGCTTTATGAGCAAATAGCTAAATTTTTTTCCCCTCCTGTCTGCTCTTTTTAGGCCAGCTCAAGTCAGACCTGAATAGTAGACTGTGTGGCATAGTGTTTTATCATGAGACTATAAAGCAGATCCTTCAATAGGCAGTAACAATTCAATACCATTAAGAAATGGGATTTGTTATAATGGCTTAATTTCAATTCTGCTCAAATATCCAATTTTTAATTCTTTGCTAGAAGTTTTATAAGCATTTATTTAATTTAATTCTTACTAGATCATATAGGTCTAGAGTCCTTACAGAAAAGTAACTTTGTAGGGGATTGGATGGCTCAGTTAAGAGTCCGACTCTTAATTTTGGCTCAGGTCATGATTTCAGTGTTGTGAGATCGAGCCTCACATCGGTTCTATGCTGGGTGTGGAGCCTGCTTGAGAATTTCTCACCCTCTCCCTCTGCTGGAACCTCCTCTTAAAAAAAAAAAAAAATCCTGTATAGAAAGGAAACCCTCCTTGTTAAATATTGAACATTTTGAATGGGCTGCATTTAGAGGAGATGGAGGTTTCAGTCTCTGAATGCTCCACGCA
Organism: Canis aureus; assembly: GCF_053574225.1. NCBI lineage: Eukaryota > Metazoa > Chordata > Mammalia > Carnivora > Canidae > Canis > Canis aureus. Next base: position 62,993,397 of record NC_135614.1, on the reverse strand, counting down.
GCATTCCTTTTTTTCACTTCTACCCAATCAACTTCAGATTCCTAAAACTCGTGCCCACTTGAAAAACCATGCAGACCAAACGTGTATGGATTTATTTTAACTGGAAAAGTATTTTTTTTTGCATATTAAATTGGTATAGAGTCAAAATAAACCTAACTTTATACAGTTTGACATTGTTTTCATGGTTTATTATCAAGTAAGAGCTTCCGCATGAGCTTAGAATGCCACAAGTCACAATCGTGATTGTAATCTGTTGTGCAGAGGAAGCAGAGATACAGGATCCCGGATTCCCATGGTAGCCAAAATGCTCTTAAAGATGTATTCCTTCTGAAGGTCAAGAAGCCCTAGCAGATTGATTTTGCAAAAGTCTGACTCTTCAGATATCCGTAAGAAACTAAACTCTGTATGATTAAAGAACTTTGGTACAGACGAGGCTGAAAGCCAAAGGCTGTATGCATGAACCTCCAAATAAAAATAAAAATGGAAAAAAAAAATCAAGCTCAGAAGATAATTTGTTGGGTAAAGTTCTTAAACTTAATCTAAACTTTCAGAAAGTTCCATTCACTGGTGCCATTGTTCAAAAAAGTGGCTGATGATTTCATCTTGGGGAATGTTTCATTAAGGAATCAACACTACTAGGTTTCTTTATTTTGAATGAAATGCATTACTGAAAAGACCCCAGGGCAATGCTACAGGCCCCCTCAGAGCTGAGAGAGAATTGCTCATTACCCCTTGTCCCACATTCATTCCTCCGTTCCACCTTGGAAAGTCACACCAATTTGTACTTTGTACAAATTGATTTAACAACCCTCAGCTGAAAAGGTTTTTTCCCCAAATGACAATTAACTTATTTATTTTATGTTCCCTGGAATAAAAAAAAAGTATATATCCCAGCCATACCTTGAGCTAGGGATGGTCGTGTAAGTTCTCCGTAACAAGATGTAAGGAAAGGATGCACAAAGGGAACAGACTCTAAGAGGGACCCTTTGGCTCTCCTGCCTTTCTCAGCTCTTTTTCCACTCTGTAGAATCACACTTTGTTACATAAGTCTGTGAGACTTACTGTAGCTCCAGCAACTACCTCAGAGCATGAGGGCCCCCAGAGATAACAGGCACATGAAGTGGAACCCAAGCATGAGTGAGCCTGGGGACAAAATGACAGTGGAGCTGCCACACGATCCACCTCCACACCCTGTGCATGAAATAGAGATCAACCTTGAACTTGTTTATAGACTGGTGTATATCTCAACTTCTTAACTGCCTACAGAGCAATATTTTTAAGAAGTAGATGTCCCCAATGACATAAAGGAGTCCTAGCATTTGTCATTAGAGAGTGACTCTTCAAGAGCTTTACTTTTCAAAAGGGGAGACATCTGTCATTACTTAAAAAACCTACTTTCCACTCCCACCTTTTCACATTCCCAAAACATAAAAGTACTGTTATTGGGATTGCCAAAATCATTACCCTGAAAATCCTAAATGTACTGTGTTTTCCTCTGAGTAGCCTTATTACCTCATTCCCTCTAACCATTACCAATACTTCCTCATCGCTGAGCATCCCACCTCAGACCAAGTAGCAGGACCACCATCCAGCTCTAGCTGCTTTCAACACCATGAATGGCATCTCTCCTCTCATTAGAGGGAATCAGATAAAAAGGGTTTAAAAGCCTAACCAAACTTCCTTTGGCCATGGTGTAAGAACCAGTAGTATACTTAAAATGACTAGATCATATTCTTTCCCTGTACAGATGCTCTATTTGTAAGAACTCATTTTAATGGTAAACCCATGGGATACTGCATAGCATGGAATGAAAAAGGAGTAATTATTTCCAATTAAAGAATGAAGCTCTACCCCAGATAAAATCTGACCCAGTAGCCTCTAAATCAGCATTCATAAATCTACATGTAGACTTGCCTAAGAACTCAAGAATGTTATTCACAAACAACCTTCAGAACAATCTCTCTTTGCTATCTCAACAGAAGTATAAAAAAGATATTCTGTCAAAAGCAAGTCATAGATTGGTTAAGATCTGTTAAGATATTAGGTCGATAGAATAACATGTGTAATCAAGAAAAAGAATACTCAATTTGAAATAAGTTTACTTACAGTTTACTGTTGTTTTCCCTAAGAAATTTCAAAGGTGAGCATGAAAATAAAGGAGAAAAAAAAAATCTTCAACAAGATGACAGAAAATGTTATTTACCATAACAGTCCATAAAGGATTTCAAGGTATAACAAATTTCATCTCCAGAGGGTGTAAAAACACAATTTCTCTTCTTCTAAAAGCTATTTTAATAGTTTGGTGTGTTATATGACCCATCCTAATGTAAAGATGGTCACGTCTCCTTATTTTCTCCTCTTATTCTGCATGTGAGGAGAGTAAGAGGTTAATCTAGCCAAGCCAACTCTGTAGAGTACTAGGAGTAACATTCAGAACTGGAACAACAAGAAAGGAGGTGTGACAGCAGCTAAAACCCCTTCGAAAGAGGCCCACACCTGGCTCATCTCTTGCCAAAGAAAGCTAACATCTAGCAGGTTCTCTTGACAGCATCCCAAAACAAATGTGCTGGAGGCAAAGATGCAACATTTGGGGAACTGTGGACAGAGAAGACCCATTCTAGTGCATTCCATGGTGCATGGGAGCGTCAAACTGCCAAGTGGCTAGAATCCTCCCCCAGTAAAGGTCATGTCAATCCCGATGCTTTGAGTCACTGCTCCAGACTGACAGAAACAAACCCTGGGAATGCCACTTGCTTCAGAACTCAGCATTTCCTTCTGGGAGTGTTGTCACTGAAAACATCCACAGTGAATTATTTCACATCTCCCTCCGTATGCTCTAAAAGTTACTTTCCCCAAATAGGAAATAACTTTTTTTAAAAAAGTCATGAATATTTATAAAATAAAATGAAATTCTGTTTACAAAATGTACAGGATTTTATTCCTCACCATTTCTTACAGTTTCTTCTATCTAGAGGGGAAAAAAAAAAAAAAAAAGAAGAGGGTGATCAGGAACCCAGAAAGAAGCATTTGCATCTAAAGCAAAGCTAACAAAATTGGCCTCTCAACATTTTCTTCAAGGTTTTTAGTTGTAAAAATGCCACCACCATCCCAAGAGCACCTACATGTTCCAAGCGATCACCACACCTGTCTGACCATGGAATACAGTAGTTCAACTAGTAAAAAAAGGAAACACTGCCTTCACCAGCTAGAAAAAGAATAAAAGAAAAAGAAAAAAAGAAAAAGAAAAAGAAAAAGAAAAAGAAAAATCATGCATGATCTTTCTGTGAAATTCAAGCACAAAAATTTGAAAAGCTAACTAGAAGAAATAACCTCAGATTTGCAAAGTCATGTACCAGAAATAACCCAACACAAGCATAAATTGTCCTATCAAAATTTATGGATTTCATCACAGCAATGGTTTGGCTAATCTTTTGCAAACAGCACTGAAGGTCACAGGTAATAGTCTCACAAAAGCAGATTTTGGCTTAATATTGAAAAACAGTTCTCTTTCTGAAAATTCTAAATAAGAAGTATGAGAAGAAGGAACAAAATGCCCTTCTGATTTATCAGATTAAAAATTAATACCACTTACCTTGGGGAGTTTATTCCTTCAGTTTTTACAAGACAATGGGGTTAAATTCAACCCAAAACAAAAACAAAAAACAAAACCCATGCTGAGCATCATTAATGTGACAGGCTTTGTTAGGCGAGTATACAAAGATAAATGAGCCCAAGCCCTGACATCAATGGTTTCCTAATGCAGGAGGGAATAATTTAACATACTTGCAACAGACAATGGCAATATAAAGGTGTTCAGCATAATAACGGTTTTGTACAAAGGGTTTTAGGGAAACACAGTGGGAGACTGAACCCAATGAAGACTTTCTAGTAGATTTATAAAACATCAGGAATTAGCTAGGTGAAAGGAAGTACAGAAGGTCATCGCAGGTGGAAGGGACATGAGTAAAAATCATGCACCAGCACAGGACGTGCAAGGATCCGTGGGCTATTGGTATAGGCCTAAACATCCTATTTTCAAATAATCACTTCTCAATCTGTTATTGGTACTTACTGTCTACATTCTGTCTACAATTCATATTAATATACAAAGCCTCCTTTTAAGCTTTTATCTCTAACTCCCTGTGTCAAAGGAAGTTTCATTTGTTGAGGATCGCACAGACTGTCACATTATGAAGTCTGCTCTTCTACAGACTCTACACTCTGCAGCTGAAAATGCTCACAACCAAGATTGCCACAGCTTATTAAACTACAAGGCTGGCCATCATTAAGGTGGCCAACCACCACGGTGTGGCCCAGCAGGGAGAGCTAGGCGAGGCCAATCATTCTTGCTCTCCAAAATTTAAGTGGAAAAATACCAAGAAGATGAAGCAGTTAGCAGAGGGAAGTGAAGCTGACAGAATATGAAAAGCAAAGCTATTAAGTAGCTTCATGAAGAAACACAGTGACCTACATTCATGAGGAAGCCAAAAGTATGCATAAAAAACTACACAGAAAAGAGATCTACAGAGCAGAAGAGATTAACTCTGTCAGTAATCTCAAGAAGTAGAGATACAAATATGTGAAGAGTAACTGAAGAGAGCTACAGAGAAGACTGTTTCTGAGTGAAAAAGTCATGTATTCTTCAGTTTCTTTTGCAACTATACATAACAATGTGACCAGGTTCTGGTCAATGAGATCTTCAGAAAGTCTGAAGTCTTCCAAAGGGAGGCTCACTCTTCCACACTTTCTCTATCCTGAAGCCTGGAATGCAGAAGTAATGGCAGGAGCTCTGGCAGCACTTTGAACTATGAGTTTCAAGTCCACACGCTGAGCAGCAGCATTGTAAGGCCCTAACACCTCCCAGACTTACCTGAGGGAAAAAAATACACATCTCCCCTGTCAAAGTCACTACTTTCCAAGCAATTCCAATCCCAACAGATAAGTTGTTGAGACTGCTGAGACCGTGTCATCTCAACAAGGAGAGTCCCTTCAGATGGAAGTGTGATGCATACCACTTTACGCTAGTGTTTTCCTCAAGGCAGAGAGGGAAACCACAGCTGTTAGTTATATAACAGACCTAGGATTTGGAAACCCAAATCTTTTGGACTTGGGAGCCCACACTCAATTATTAAGAACAAATGAATGCAAATGAAGTCAAAGGGAATAGCATGTTCATAAGTATTCTATGGCTCAAATACTCTACCAAAGCCAATTTTTAAAAGCTGATGCAGTATCACTTACCAACCACAAAACACTCTGGACAAATCTCCACGACCCTCTAGTCTATCTAGACAGAAAGGCTCCTACTCCCAGAACCTAGGGAAAAGGTGCATGACCACCAGAAACTGAATAAAGGCACCAGCCCCTTACCCATGGTAGAGTCCTGCCAAATTCTGATTTGTAGGGAGTGGAATGGATTTCTAAGAGCACAGAGGATTCTGGGGAGACCCGCAGTATATTTTTGTACGGTGGTAAAAAGTCTCTCATTACCTTTAAGCAAAAGAACTGTCCACATGCAGTGACAACTGGAAGAGCTCAGCCTTAATATTTCACCTCTCCAGGCTACTGCTGTCCCTGGGATGTTTCACTGCTGGAGCGTGGTAATACAGTCATCCTTTTGAAAGGTGCAAGGATTTTATATGGCCAAGTTGAAGGCAGTGTACGTGGCATTAATAATCTTCATTAAATAGATTAAATAATCTTCATTAAATAGTATTTGTAATGAGCACCTGCTCTGTGCCCGGCAGTGTCCTCTTGGGCTGGAGACTAAAGCAATGCATAGAGCCCCTGCTTCTCACAGGGTTTACACCCCAGTGCCCATTCAGGCAAAACCAAGCAAGTTAGGGGGCGCCTGAGTGGTGCAGTCAGTTGAGCGTCCAACTCTCAATTTGGCTCAGGTCATGATCCTGGTGTGGTGGGATGGAGCCATGTGTTGGGCTCCGTGCTCAGCATGGAGTCTGTTTGAGACGCTCTCCCCCTCTCCCTCTGCCCCGCCCCCTGCTTGCTGTTCTCCTCAAATCTTTAAGAAAAGAAAATTAAGTGAGAGGGTAAGTGCTATGAAGAAAGGTAAGAGCAGAATGTGCAAGGGAGAGTGGACTTGGGGTACTACTCTTTTTGAGAGCAGATATAGTAATTCTAACCATATTACAGACAAAGTAAGGGAAGGCAGAAAAGTTTTCAACAGCTTTGCTTCAAAAATCCCTGCTGTAGGCAGACATGGTACTCTACCATGAAAAGTCACAGCATCAGACACTCTATTCAATAGTTCACAGACACTTATTAAGAAGCAGTTCAGAGAGCCATTAAGAGTATAGATTTGGAAAAAAAAAAAAAAAAAAAGAGTATAGATTTGGGGGTCAGGCTTCTTGGAATCAAATCCCAGCCATACAAGTTACTGTTTGTGGGACTCTGGGTAAGTTACTTAACCACTCTGTATCTTAATTTGCCATTCGTGAAGAGAGGATAATAGTACTAAGTACTTCAAAGGGTAGGGGGATTAAAGGAGTTCTAGAAGGAAACCTAGTAAGCTCCAAATTTGTGTTTGCTTATTTTTAAATTGAGTGTCTACTGTGCTCCAGGCACACAAATTCCTCTACGCATCTGCACTCAGGGGCCCCAGACCTGGGAGGCCTCAGGAGATGTGCTCTGCCATCAGCTTCTAAGGATCCCTGGATCCTGCTTCACATTCCAGGACTATGACTTCTCATTGCAAACACAGTCACCCAGGGTACTAACTCAAGATTCTCCAAAGGAAGAAATGTTCTGAAGCCAGAGGGCTTAGCTCCCAGCATGCCCCACCCCCCAGACCCAGCACCAGAGGCAAAAAAACAAAAACAAAAACAAAAAATCATTCATTTCAGCCAGATCCCATACTGCTCTTCGGCCAGGCAATTTCCAACTATATAAAAGCAGGTTCTAGTCTACATTATGTTAAATTCTACTAGTCGATTGCCACAACATTTTAATGTTCAGTACCAACATTTTATAATGACAGGCATCCAGGTGACAATGCAATCCCCAACTAGACACTTAGGAAGGAATATTGTTAGAGTCATAAGAAAAATTCTATTTTAAACACGTACATTTATCCTCCATTCCCTCTCTCCCATTCTTTCTTGGATGTAATTGAATACGACCTTTTAGCACTGCCCTTCTGTTGTCAGGGATTCTGTCTTTGAACTATTTTAAGCCTCTACCTGGACATAACATGATGCTTATATTGTCAACGTATTTCAAGTCCTGAAAAGATCCAAGTGGGCAAGCCCTTTTACACTAAATCAAGACCTCCATATGAAAATAACTGTACTGCCCAGAAACACTAGTTACAGGAGAATGTGGTCCAACCATTTAAAGAGTCAAAAAGCTTACTGGTTTATGAATTAGACCATCTGGATTTTTCGTTTTTCTGACTGTGGTAAGAGAAATAAGCAAAGTATGAGCTTTAGAGTTTAGACAAATCTGTGTTCAAATAATTCAGAGCACAATCTTAGAAAACTTCTGTGCTCCCAGCTTTAGTAACTGGTCCTCAGTTACCAGTGAGAAAAGACTACTACTAACCTTATTGGATCAAGTAAACAAGCATCAGGTGCTTGGCAAAGAAAAGACATTCCCTCAAACTCACTGAGGCCCAGGCCAAGCCGTCAACATCTGCTGCTGGACAGTCTCCCCGACACATCCCCCACCTCACCCCCTCATCCCTCACCTCTGAATAATCCAGTTTCCAGGCTGCGGAAAAGAGCAAGATTTCAACGTGCAAATCAGGTCCTATTACTTCCTGCCTAAAACCACTTACTAGTGTAAGAGTAATCTTAAGTGAAACTCAACTCCCTAGGATAACCTCATGGCCCCACAGGATCCGGTCCAGCTTTTCTCTGGGATCTGCTTTCAAAGCCAGTTTCTTTGGGCCACTCTTCAGCAGCTAGTACCCCCAACTTCATGACTTCTATGAACAGACATACCATTTTCTTACATTTGCTGAAGAAAAGTGACCAATCAAGATGCCTGGGGAAGTACTTGGGGATTTACTTTGAAGTCCCAGGCTACCTGTGCCCAACTCAGGTGGCTAGAATCTACCTACTTTTGGTTCCCCAGGGACTCTGCTCTAGTTCCCTTCCCCTCAAGGGACACTATCTTTTTTTGTTAAGTTTTTTTTTTTTTTTGTAAGTTTTATCCCTGTCCCTAAAGTCTAGCTGCAGATGGCACAAGTCCTCTCTGCTTGCTGTTCACATCCTTGCTGCCCACCTACTCCAAAGATGTACATGCTGGCCCTTCTTACTGCATGGTTTTTACTGCTAATTAATTAGAGACAGGCAAATACAGGGCAGTTGGGAAAACAAAAACAAAACAAAAAAACAAAACCCAACTCCATCAGTAAAGTCTGCAAACTCCTTGCCCTGGTTTCTGATTGTATGGATAAGCAAGCCTCTTAAACTCCTATCCCTCTGCCTCTAGGAGGGTGGATTTCCCCCAAACCCTGCTCTTCACTCTCAGGCCAGACGACAGAATCACAACCCACAAATAAGGGGGGCTACATACAGCCCCTTGCAAGCCACTCCCTTTAGGCAAGTAATGGTTATTTCTGAGGACAGAGTTCCTAGTCAAGGTTCCTTTAAGATGGTGAAAAAAAGACAAATGAACCCATAGTATTGAATTCATATGGAGCCACACACAATTTAAAACTGTGACTGTGGGTGGTGGGCACTGAGGTGGGCACTTGACGGGATGAGCACTGGGTGTTATTCTGTATGTTGGCAAATTGAATGCCAATAAAAAATAAATTTATTATTAAAAAAATAAATAAAACTGTGACTGTGATTATCTTAAAATGACATTTATTAAGAAACTCCTACGTGCTGGCTGTTTTGCACGGTCATCTCTGTCCTCACAACTAGAGCAAGGAGGGCATTTCTAGGTCCTTCAGATGAAACGCTGAGAATGAGTTACCAGCACATGGCTGCTCAGTGACACAACTTCCATTTCCACCTAGGTCTGATTCCAAACTGGTGGTTTTCAAACTACAACCCCCACAGGGTTTGAAAGAGGCAGCTAGATACTTAAGAAATTACTTTTATGAAGAGAACTGATTTTTTATTAGAGGCTGAAATGAAGAAAAACATAATCAAATGTGCTGTACATGAACTTTCCACACATCGGAGACCACCCACGCACACTCCTGTCCTGCCAGAGTAACGTTTTTTGTTGGAGGGTTAAGCCTCAGAATAAAACCTGTATCCTGCTTTCTGATCAGCACGGGAGTTTTGACTTGCTCCGTTTCCCACCTGGGCCAGTTCATCCCTCCTTTGGCAACCTGGTGGTCCCCCATTCCCGGGAGGTCACCAGATTGATGCCAATACCCAATCAGCATGCACATTACAGCCCAGAACTCCTGGGCTCAAGCAATCCTCCTGCCTCAGTTTCCTGAGTAGCGAGGACTACAGGCAGGCACCACTGCACCCAGCTGTATTATGCTTGCTTGCTTGCTTTCTTTCTTTCTTTCTTTTTCTTTTTTTTTTTTTGTATTCTGCTTTCTGATTGAAGAGATTGAAGATGAAGCTACTTTAAAATCTGTAAGTGTTGCAACTGTGATTCCATTACAATCCTATTCTCCCTTAATGTCCCAAAAAAGAAATGTTGAGCCAAATGAACCCAGCAGATATCCCTTCAGTTCTCATCCATCTAAATAGATCGAAGTTAAAAACCACCGAAATCTTTTTTTTAAATTTTTATTTATTTATGATAGTCACACACACACAGAGAGAGAAAGAGAGAGAGGCAGAGACACAGGCAGAGGGAGAAGCAGGCTCCATGCACCGGGAGCCCGACATGGGATTCGATCCCGGGTCTCCGGGATCGCGCCCTGGGCCAAAGGCAGGCGCCAAACCGCTGCGCCACCCAGGGATCCCAAAACCATCGAAATCTAAATTCAGTTTTGTGTTTATCAAAACAGCTTCATTGCCCTCACTGATCTTGAACACACTATAAGGAGACAGGAATCATAAGTTTGTAAAAACCACGTATAAGAAAGTATCATTTGTTTTAGATATCTGAGTTCTGCATAAAATTGGCTGGAAAGAATTCCATTGTTTAAATGAAAAGAAACATTTGAAATCCTCCCCTATTCAATCCTCCCCAGAATGAATTTTAAGTAACTCATGGTAAATAAAGCACAGAGATGGCCTCATATTAAGACCAACTGATAAGCAGGGGGAAAGATGAAAAAAATATTGCATCGACTTTGCCTTCTCACTCAATGCATGAAGCCCTTCTATAATGTTCTTTACAGGTAGGAAGCACCTTCTGCTTTGTCATTTCCTATTCACACCAAGTGGCTAAACTTACTAAGAAAGTTCCTTACCTTGAATCAATACCTGCCTTCCTACAAATTCTGACCCTTCCATTATAGTCTGCCTCTGAGGATTCACCAGATATTGTTTATGTCCTTCAAAGCCCTGAAGCCATTGATCTTAGGGTCTCCTTTTAAAGGTATCCTGCAAGTACAAAAACCAAAATTCTGATGCCAACAATAACAACAAAAATATATCATGAAATACTACCTCTCCTCAAGGAGGTAAATTGATTCTACTAGCCTAGAGGTAGGCAAGCTTAATCTATGGGCCAAATTTGGCCCACTGCCTGTTTTTGTAAATAAAGCTTTATTGGATCACAGCTACGTCCATCTATTTATGAATTATGTCTGGCTGCTTTAGTGTGACAATAGCAGAGTAGTTAAGACACAGACTGTATAGCCCACAAAGCCTAAAATATTTACTAGCTGGCCCTTTACAGGAAAAGTCTGTCCACCCTGTTCTAGCCCACCAACAGGAGCCCACAAGCAAAGAATTGTATTATAGTCGATATTTTGGGATATAGTTCAGTAGATCTAGAGTTATCCCTGGGTTACCCATGGTGCCCAAGTACCTAGCAAACGTTAAGCTCGCTATAAGCATTTGAGTAAGAAACATTAGATAGGAAGGGAGACTTTGGGAGGAAAGAAGTATAGGGTTTTCCTTCTCCCAAAACTCATTTGACATTTATCCTTCAAGGATTATTTTAAAACTTAACAGATCCCTTTTCTTGTTGTAGCTCAGTATTCGAACACAGGGCTGTACATCTGAATTAAAATCCAGGATGTGAAGTTATTGTTATATTTCAAGTAAATAAACATGGATTAAAATATTATTTTATGGAACTCCTTGTTAATTTTGAATACCGAGGAAAAAGCTTCCCACATCTGTTCTCAGAATATTCACTTGTTGCTGTTGTTTTAATATCACTCACTGCAATAATGTAAAGCAATTGGGATAAATAATCTTCGCCTCCAACATGAACTCAGGACTCTGGATTTGGGAAATGGAAGAGAATTGCTTTAAAACAGAGGAGAGAATCAAATCATCAAGGAGCTTATTAGATCTTGATTCATCATCTCCATCATTTCTTCCTAATCATGCATTTTTATGTTGTTTTTCAAGACTTCTGTATGAAGAATTAAAATATGCATCACTTCCTACACAGTTCTCTATAATTTTGACTTTTTTAGCAACTTGTTTCATTATACTCATGTTCTCCTATGTAACAAAGAATCTGATTTCAAGAGTTTTAAAATTAGTAACTGAAGGTCTATTCTTGTCATGGAATCAAAAGAGAAAAATTTCACTCCGTCTGTTTTATGCAACCATTTAAAAGAATACTAAGCTCATATAATTATGGTAAAACTATGAGCACTGAGAAGACAGGGACTGGAAAAATATTTGTCTATGGGTATTTCCAAAGATAACCAATACAGTAAGGCATTCTCCTCAAATCAAGATGTATTTGGGAAAACTGAAACATCACTAGCACAGGACACCACTGCCTCCACACTCAGGCCACAGAAAAAATGGAGGTCTGAGCCCAAAGAAAGAGAACGTTCCACTCAGGCTCAAGAAGTAAACCTGCCCACAGCCCAAGGTCAGGAGCCCTGAAAAGGTCAGGAAATGCAAAGGAAACCCAGGAACAAATAATCCTATCTAAATGACCCAGTCTTTTTTTTTTTTTAAGATTTATTTATTTATTTTTATTTATGATAGACACAGAGAGAGAGAGAAAGAGGCAGAGACACAGGAGGAGGGAGAAGCAGGCTCCATGCCGGGAGCCCGACGTGGGACTTGATCCTGGGACTCCAGGATCGCGCCCTGGGCCAAAGGCAGGCGTCAAACCGCTGAGCTACCCCGGGATCCCCTGACCCAGTCTTTAAAACATACATCTTGAAAACTCAGCAAGTCATGGGGAAATGTATATTACGCTAGGAAATTTTATTGGTAAACTACAGGATGTATAATTTCTATACAAAATCAAACAGAAATTCAACAATTCCAAGAGGCTTTTTACCCCCAGCACAGGGATTTGAACAAAGGACCAGCTGCAGTCTAGAAAAATTCAAAATGACAAAGAACTGCAACAGTATCCAATAAATCCACCCAGTACTCTGTCCTCTACACAACATGCTGCCTCTCCGGAAATATTTCTAAGGGAAGGAGGGATAAAAGAGCTGGCCAAGCAAGCACATGCTGGGGGGAGACAAGTTCTCAAAAGCAGAAATAGGACTTTCAAACGGTTTGGAATTCTCAACTTCTATTGGAAAAATAGTCTAAAGAAAGACTCAGAAAATGCGCCTGCTAAGCTTAAAATGAGTCATCTCATTTAGCTCAACTCAGGTCGCAGCTCCAAGCAGAGCTGGCCTACTGACAGGTGTGGGCCACCATGAGCCACACTAGGACCTTTCACCCCTGGAAATCAGAAATAGCTGCCACTTCAAGCAGTAAGCGAGCAGCTACAATATCTTTAGCCCAGTTACTCTGTACTGTGTTTATTAGGTGGAGACAGGAAGATATTTGAAAAGCTGGCATTGGAAAAATGAATGGAATAGAACTAGAATTTTTCCAGTGACAGGAATGCTCTAAGTCCTTGTTTCATATACAAAGTCCCAGTCCAATATTTGCAGAAGAACAGTTCAATAATAGCACTTTAACAGTGCTTGGGATACTAGACTCTCCTTTAAATGCTTTCTATAATTTAACTCTGATGGACGCACTATTAATATGTCCATTTTGTGTATGGGGAATGTGGGGCACAGATACTGCACAGCAAGTGACAACTAGAGAATGCGAATTCAGGCAGTGTGGCCCCCAAAGTCTATGTCCTTTACCATTCTCTGTACAGCTTCTCAGCCCAACCACTGGCTTTGCAGCCATCTGGTGTACGTGTGCCAAGCTCTGGAAACAATGAGGCCCACAACCCAGCCGACACTGTGACACACCATGCTTTGTCCTGTAACAGATCCAGGAACCAAGGCCTGAGGCAGGGCCGGCTGGCCCATTAGCACATCTGGGCCAATGCACAATGGTTACCTTAGCCAACCCAGCAGGAGCTGGATTTCAGCCACACTTGCCCCCTAGGCCAGGCACCTCTGCAGCATCCAATGGGTCTAATTGTCTAAGACAGCCCCAAGAGCAGCCCTGGAAGGAGCTTCAATTCGGTTTTGGTAGTGAAAGGCTGAAGAAGAAAAGACTTAATGAGACGAGGAGGGAAAGGGGAAACTCACCAACCAAAAACTATTTCTGCAATCCTAGCTCTGATGATTTTAAAAAGGGAGAAGTTGAGGGGGGTGGGGCAGGATCATACAAGCCATTCAGCTTTATGAACACATCCAGATTACTATGCAGCAGTTCCAGACACTGCACGAGCAGACTAACCTCCCTGGCTGCCCTGGCAAAACAGTGCTAAGCAGGCCGCCGTAAGAAAAACTGACTCCACGAGCTGAGACCAGACTTCAGTCCAGTTGGCAGGCGTCAGCCTGGGCCATCTTCAACAGCTTCTGGACTCAGCACTTCAGACCACCAGTTTTCTGCCCTGGGAGTCTGGTGCCAGCAGGGACCCTGACCCTGGGAGCCCCCCAAAGAGATGCGGCTTGTGTGACAGATACAGCAACCAAGTGCCCCGAGAGTCCAGTCTCCTCTCTTTCCAGGTACCAGGACATCCTTGGAAGCTCAACTCCTCTTAGCAGAAAAGTATAGGCAGAGGGTCTTAAGAACTGAGCTGTGGTTTTCTTTACCTGAACTGGGACCCTCTCCATAGCACAACTAGCTTAGACTTAACCTTCTCCCAACTACCTAACCAGAGAACTGCTACATCAAATGCTTTTTGGGAAAGCACCTACCTGATTCCATCATCTTTCACATTACAATTACCCTTACCTCCACGTCTCTGTGCCTCCTCTCCAAGCCGTCCTCGCACAAGCCCCCCTCCCTAGCCTTTCCAGAGAGCCCTCTGCTGAGGTATATTTCCTTAAGCAAGCTGATTAACCTTTCTAGGTCTGTTTTTAACATCTGAAAAATGAAGCTGATACTAGCATCTACCTCATAGGGCCCTTAGAAAGTACCTGACAACCTTGAGAGCATTATGCTACGTCAGAACCACAACAATGATAGGACCTCACTTCTATGGACTCAGAAAAGGTAAAAACAAGCTCACGTATATAAAGAACAGAATAGTAGTTGCCAGAAGCAGGGTTTGGAGGGTGGCAAAATGGATAAAAGGAGTCAAAAGCTACAAACTTTTTAGTTTTATAACTGAAAGTCCTACGGACGAATATATAGCATGATTTAGTTCATGATACTGTATTGCATTTTTGAAAGACAGCAGATCCAAAAAATTATCACAGGAAAAAAAATTTGTAACTATGTAAAGATATTAACTCAATTTAGTGTGTTCATTTTGCAATCTATACAAATACCCATTCATTGTGTTGTGTACCTCAATTATACCTCAACTTTAAAAAATACCTTCATTGTTGATATTGGCAAGCACTTTCTGCTGTGACGATGAGCAAGAGGAAGCGTCAGAGGAGAGGCTGTTAGCACTGTTGTAGAGTACATGTATTATTTCAGTGAATCGTCATCAAACCCAAGGGCAGATGACCCTTACTATCCCCCACTTGACAGAGGAATAAAGTGAAGCACTCAGAAATAACTTGACACAGATAGAGTGAAGACGGTGAAGCCAGGCCCTTAACCCGGCAGTGTGGTAGGTGAACCATGAAATTCTTCTACACCTGCAAGAGCTTTGTGAAACATCCCCTCCACCGTGTGGCCTACCTCAATTCTATGGAGATCATCATGGCTCTCCACACCACTCCTACTCCTCTCCAGGCTCAGGACAAGGAGGGGCACCTGGGTGGCTCAGCTGGTTGTGTCTGACTCTTGGTTTCAGCTCAGGTCATGATCTCAGAGTCTGGAGATGGAGCCCCGCATCAGGCCCCATGCTAAGTGGGGAGACTGCCTCTCTCCTCGCCCTTTGCCCCTCCTCCAACCTATATTCCTTCTTTCTAAAATAAATCTTTAAAAAAAAAGAAAAAGACTAAGGACAATGAGTTCTAGTATCTAACACGCTTTACTTCTCCTTGTCAATAACACTGACTGACCTTCACCTCATTCGCTGAGGATATCTGAATCTGACTCAGCCTCGCAGTCAGAGTCCTGCCATGGTCCTGGCAACTCTGTCATCCATGAGCATGCTCCATTCAACACCTCGGTCATATTTTTTCTTCCCCTAACCTCCCATCCTTTCCACTTCCAACCAAAGCCCCACTATAGCTTCCCCTCAGAGAACAGCTCTACCTCTCCGATCTTAAGTTCATACAACCTTTTGTCTGACCGCACTGAACTCTCTACCTCCAGTTTTCTGAGCATTTACTCCCAGTGACACCCGTCATTCAGCCTCATCAAGACCACCAGTCCCTTGTGCATCCTGTACCCTCTATGTGCCCTTCCTTCCAACAACTCAATTCATGGTCCATCGCTATAACCATTGTCTTCCCATTGTCCTCAATTCCTCTATTCTATTATCCACTCATTGACTCACGTTGGAAAAATTCTGACCCTTATTAACCTAACTGCCTACCTCTTGAAACCTATGCCCAAATAGCTACATCTGGAAGAAAAGAAAAAAAATTCACAACCCTGCCAAATTTGGGTCATTGTTCAGTCATGGCTTCTGATGTCAATAGTGCACAGAGACCAATGCTTCAGGATCCCTGGTCATCCACTCACCCTTGTTCAATCCTACTCAGCTCAAACCCCTCCCCCACCACACTGCAGTCCCCATCAGCCAAGTGACTTCCTATTCTACTTCATCAGCATTTATCCACCTCAAATTTGGCCCCAGGGTAAGAGGAAAGCTGCCCGCTCACCCTCCCCACCCCTCCAGCTCTGGTTCTGTCCCCATCCCCCTTATGGTGCAATTCCTTGACAGACCTCCACTGCAAGCAGCCTCAACACCTTGCCTCCCACTAGGCCTGAGCACACCGTGGCCCAAGTCACCACAGACGCGAATCCAGTGGCCACTTTTCCATCCTTGTTTTTAGGATCTCTGGGCAAACTGAACACAACTGGCCACTTCCTCCTTCTGGAAAGGGTCTTCCTTTTCACCCTGCTTGACTCCACACTTCCCAGGTTTTCTTCCAACCTTTCACTTCTCTCTCAGCCTCCTTTTCTGGCTCCTTTCCTTTTCTCTGATCCACTAAAACTGTGTGCTTACTATGTACCAGTATTAACCAAGGCACTGGGCTTCCTGGGGATTCTTCTCTTCCTGCTCTGCATGATCCTCCCCTGGGATGAGTTATGTTCACGGCTTCAGGGACCATCTAAGTGGTGAAGACCAGAAGGTCAGACATTAGCCCGACTGGAGTTCCAGTTCTAGCTCCACTGCACCAGGGACAGGACCCTCCACTTTTCTGGACCACAGTTTTCTAATCTCTAAAATGATGACAGTAATGAATAATTCATGAAAACCACTTAACACTGTGGCTCCCACATAATATAGTACAGTATATGGCAAGTAACAACAAAGTGACCTATTGTTTTTTAACTTCAAGAGTCGTCTCTGAGCTCCCATCTACCTACGTAAAACCTCAACTTGGATTTTGCACAAGTAGCAAAAACTCAGTAACACCAAGATCAAATTCCTCATTTTCCCCTATCACGCCATTCCTTCAAGTGTTATCTACCCCAGTACATGACCCTATTAGTCACCCCTATACCTGTGGTAGTTTTAAAAGATGCCCACAAATTCTTGGACTTCCTCCCACCAAGAGGTGGCTTCCATATCCTGCCCTTGACCCTGAGCTTGCCTGTGTGACTGTCTTAATGAACAAGATGCAGTCCAAGTGGCGCTGTGTGGCTGCTGAGGCTAGGTTAGAAAAGATTGGCAGCTTCTGCCTTGGTACATTCACAGTGAGCCTTCAGCCTGGATGTAAGAAGTACAACCACCCTGATGCAGCATGTAGAGACACCACATGGGAGAGATGCCCCAGGAGTTTACACTCTTCCAGTGCCCGGCTATTGGGCTGTTCCAAGCCCAAAAGCCAGACTAGCATATGAAGAAGACTTGAGATGATCCCAGTCACTATTTGATTGCAGCTTCATAAGGGATCCTGAGCAAGAACAGCCTAGCTGAACCCAATTTACCTCCAGATGCATGAGTCAAAATAGTTACTGTGTTAAGCCCCTCTTTGAAGGTGGTTTGTAAATGCAATAATAGATAACCAGAATAATGCTCAAACCAAAACCCTAAAGATTATCCCTAAAATCTTTGTTCTCACCTTCTATATCCAACACGATATACAGAATTCCAGTAATTTTTTTTTAAGATTTTCTTTGAGAGCATGCATACAAGCAGGGAGAGCTACAGGCAGAGGAAGAGGGAGACGCAGACTCCCCGCTCAGCAGGGAGCCCAATGCTGGGCTCGATCCCAGGACCCCAGAATCATGACCTGAACAGAAGGCAGATGCTTAACTGACTGAGGTACCCAGGTGCCCCCAATTCCAGCAATTCTTAAAAGCATCTTCTTTTGCACATCTGTCCTGCTCCTACCTGGTTGTGAGTACCATAGCTTCCTTCCTGAATCAGGACATCATCTTTCTAACTGGTCGTCTTGCTCCAATCTGGCCTCCCTTTCCAACCTTTCACAGGACAGTCAGATCTGACCAGGTCAGTCTAGGCAAACTTTGAAGGTTCCCATGATGTGACCATAGCTGGGCTCTACAGCTCCATGTGTATCCACTGCTCCCAACTCTGCTCCAGCCACACTGAGCCCTGGAAGCTCCTTGGAGTGATGGAGTTACTTACCCCAGGTCTCTGCACAAACTGTTCTTTCTGCCTGGCCTTCCCTATCACTGGGCCAACTTAACTTCAACATTGCAGATTAAAAATGACTCCTCTGGGAAGCTCTCCCAGGCCCTCAAGTCTAGGTTAAGTTTCCTTTCAGATACTCCCTCAATAACCTTTATTTCTCTCTAAATGGAATATGCCATTCCAAAATGTAATTGCTTCTTTTTCATCTCCAAGAGTATAAGTTCCCTGACAATAGGCCAATGGCTCACTCCTAGTGAGTACATCCCTAGTGCCAGGACCACATCAGAACATAAAAGGCTCATAAAAATTAGAGTTGTTTCAGTAAATGACTGATAAATTACATCAAGGCAACTCTATCACTTAAGAAATAAAATAAGAATGGAAGAAAGATAGCTATTCCAGGAAGGATGTAAAGAGACTAAAAAATTCTGAAATGAAATAAACATCTGAGATTACCTAATTAATCCCATCTTTTTATAGATGAAGAAACAAGTTAATGAGACTGACTGGCTTGCCCAAACCTCCACACCTGGCTGGTGGCAAAGCCAGGAACAACAACAACAAAAAATCAAACCAATTAAGTCCCATGGTACCACTTTAGCATGTCAGAATTTAAGTGAATCACATGACTGAATAGTGCAGAATTTCAGAATATGGCCAGTAACTTCTCAAAATTAGAGATCCGCCTTATAATCTTATATTATTCTTAGGCCTGAACATACGGAAGTAGCTTTGGGCAACTTTAAATTTCTTTGGAGTACACACCCATCAGAACGGGTAGATAGAAGGATTGACAATACCTGGTGAGGATACAAAATAACTGGAACTCTTATACTGGTAGAAATCCAACTGGTATACCCACTTCAGAAAAGTGTTTGCCAGTAGTTAGTATACCTGAACATACATATACCTGATGAACCTGAAATTCATTCTACCAATAAAGATTAATATTTCCACCAAAAATATGTGCTAGAAAGTTTGTAGCAGATCCCTAATATCCTCAAAGTGAAAACAGTCGAAAATGTCCAACAACAGAATGGGTGGACTAGTAATGATAGATTCATAATTACATTGCAACAAAAAAGAACAAATTGCTGATTCATACAATGTGGATGAATTACACAGGCATGCTGAGTGAAAAGAAATCCTATGTGTAGCTGTTATTCCATGTATATGAAGTTCAAAATCATGCAAAACTAACCTATATCAGCACTGCCCAGGAAGGGACACAAGAGTGTCTTCTGGAGCACTGGAAAGGTTTTACATCTCCATTTTGGGGGTGGTAAGATACAGGTACATACAAATTTATCTAGCTCTACCTATAAGACTTGAGGTGTTACTACAAGCACACGATTAAAATTGAATAAAAAGTTAGAAAAAAGATAAGGTGTTCTGTACAGATAATGTGCACATTATGTTCAATGTAATATAATGTATTCTCATTCAACTCTCAAAAAAGCCATTAGTTTTGTAAATAAGATTCTTTAGAAGTCATAATTGATATCCTAAAAAAATCTGAAACAGAATAGGAAGAAAGAGGGAATAAAAAGTGATAGTAAAAAAAAAAAAAAAAAAAAAAACTAACATTCTTTTTGGGACTTTTTATAGAGCAGACCAAAAAAATATGTTTTATCCAAGGTCAAGGACAACTTTTTAATGTTCAGCTCTTAAAATGTACATAAAAAGGATAATGGTTAACTCCACAGAAATTGTACACTGCCAGTTTGGAAGAGGGAAAAAAAATCCCCAAAGTATCCACTGATGCAGGGCAGGAGATGGGGAGAAAAAAAAATCAAGGATGTATACACTTTGTCTACACCTCCATTGATACCATTACATTGAGTCATATGGACTCCTACCAATCAGTATAGAAAAATCTAATGCGATTTTTTTTAAAGTACAGTTTATTATGTTTTTATCAGTGCTAATCATCACAGAGGCAAACTCTGAAGCTGTCTGGATTTTGCACACAAGAAGATTGTGGGTTCAGAGTGATTTGTCTTAAGCCAGGTTCCCAGGATTTGGTGTTTTAAGAAATTTGTACAATCTAAATACACACACACACACACACACACACACGCTCATACAAATAAACTTGAGGACTAATACAGGAATGTCATCTTTTTATTCTGCTAGATAATGACATTTTGAGAGGGACACTATCATTCACTATCATTTCAGAAGGGACCGTATATTCTAACATCTACAAGAAGTTGAAACAATGTTTCAAGTTTAAGTCTGTAGATTTATAATTACTTTGCAATACTTTCTCAATTTTTCCATTTTGCTGTGGACAGGTATTTGGAAAACACCTTAGATCACGCAGGAAATAGGTGGGATATCTAGGAATCAAATACAGAACTTCAAAGTTCTTTTTCTTCTCTGTTGCAACAGTAGGTACAGATTAAGATCATGGACATGTCAGCAACCCTTATAACAACCAAGGCAGTTGTGATGACTCTTCCTCCTGACCCTCAGTTTCCTCAACCACAAGACAGAAATAAAAACTACTACACCTCTCAGGGTTGACAAAAGGGCTAAAGGAAAAGTAGAATCCCACATTAAACACTTCCTGCAGAATCAGAGAGTAAATTCTTTTTTTTTTTTTTAAGATTTTATTTATTTATTCATGAGAGACACAGGCAGAGGGAAAAGTAGGCTCCATGCAGAGAGCCCAACGTGGGATTCGATCCTGGGTCCCCAGAATCAGGCCCTGGGCTGAAGGTGGTGCTAAACTGCTGAGCCACCCAGGCTGCCTGAGAGTAAATTCTCAATAAACATTAATCATCATCATCACAAACTTTATTTCATAACTAACACTGGCTGATTCTATGTACTGTACTAAGTATATTGCTAATATTAATTTATTTAATCAATATCAAAAGCTTTAAAATGCAGGTACCTTTTGACCTTACAACTCTACTTCCAGAATATGATCATAAAGCAGAAACACCCCAGAGGATTAGAAACACTGCATGTAATAATCCCACTTTTAGAGATTTGCCATGCAATCTGCATATTAAAGGCTGTACAAGAAACTTGTTTTACTTTGATGCAGTTTTTAAACTTAGTTGGCACTGGAACTGTTTTTTGTAGTAAGACTCATTTAAGTATCAGAGAACCAGCACTCCTTACAATACATTAGCAGAAAATATCCAGAATTTATGCATAATATTCATCTCAAAAATGCAACAAACATAAAATATTTAATGAAAAGTGATTAGTCAAGAAAATTGTCAGTATATAATGCAGAAAACTAAATAAGAGAAACTTAAATTTTATATATTCATAGAAGTAAAAAGTAGGTTACAAGAGATCTTCATTATGATGCAGGGCTGAAAATGTCAAATGGTTCTTTCTGAATTACTGGATTACAATTTTCCCCTCACTAGGCATTCCAAACTTCCTTTTACTTTAATATGCTACCAAAATAATCTCAGTCCTTACCTAGGCCAGAATAGGTGTATATATGTGTTAATAGGATTACACTGATTGTCATCAACTGTAAAACCAAAATCCTAATACTGAAGTGCAAATAAAACTTCATTTCTAGGATTGTGTAGTACTAACAACATATACAAACCATGCATCAAAACCAACACTTATTTCCCTCTGAGCTGCTCACAAAATCCAAATGAGATCCCTACATATAAAACCATAAATGATTTCCAAACCAGAAACAAGAAACACATATCTGATATATATATGAGCAACATTTAGTGATCTCACAAACAGAAGTTTCAAAAAGGCTAGGATGTTACAATTTCTATAAAATTATATTTAACATATTGTTAGTATATTCCTTATACATACATGCAAATGTAAAAAATACAAAAACAATACATGAGAATGATACCACTAACTTCAGTATAGAGAAGGGGAGCAGCAGGCTTTAGCTCTAGCCTTAAAGTTTTTTTGTTTTTAAAAAGCAGTTTTTGAGGTTAAAATGGTAAGAGGTTAACAACTGTTAATCAGGGAGGGAGGTACACAGAAGTAGGTTTTATTTTCTGTACTTTTCTGAATATTTGTATTCCAAATACTTGTATTAAAAATAAAACTTTGAAGGAGCTATATTTTGTTTTAGCTCCTGACTCCATGATTAGGAGAATGCTTAAGGAACTGGTACAGTCCTTCTGTGCTTCAATCAATGTTTCTGGCAGGACTCTATAGACTGTCATCTATGAGAGTGAGGCCACAGAAGCAGCTACCCTGTTGAAAAAAAATGCAGGAATCCCTCTTGGGGAGACATGGACACAATTACTCAAGGGAAGTCAGTCCAGAGGTCAGAATAGTGTCCAGCAAATCTGGGTACAAAGGAACTTGATAAATGAGACTGGCCTGCAAATCCAACTTTTCAAATGGTTCCTCTCAAAAGCATGTAGGTGTGTTTGGCATGTAGGTGAGCCAAAAAGCAGAACACCAACGTTTATGCAAAAAGAGTGGAGGAAAGTAGTTAAAGAAATTAAAGCAAAATCCCCGAGTAAACTGGCTCACCTGAAGGCACAAACCCACACAGCTGGCCCAGCAGAACTGGGCTGTCGCTATACTCCTGGGAGGGCTTCTCCCCAGAAACCAGGGGACAGCAATCAAGTGATCCCTTGATTGCCAGCATGGTGTCTGATTCATGCTGCTCCACTCACTAGTCCTCTCAACAATTATTAGCAGGTAGGCAATACTGATTGCTTCCAGGCATGGGCTTAGAATCCCCCAAGCTAGGCTCATAGCCTAGCCTTGACATTCTACTGGCCAACACACCACCTCACTGAGCCTCAACTTCCCTGTTTTCTAAGGCATTGTGTTCTAAGTCAATAGCATCTGGTCAATAGGACTGATGGGAGGATTAAGTTTGGTGACAGGAATAAACCACTTTGCACCATACTCGGTACACAGTCCCCTCTGTTTCTGGTGGTGGTGATCAAGATAGTCCCAGACTCTGCCGGACGCAGGTGCCAAACTCCGATGGTATCACCCTGGGGCCATTCAAGGGCTATCCACAGGTCTTTAGCACTAGAAGTCAGAACTGGCTACATGATTTTTGAGGCCCAGCGTAAAATGAAAATGTTTGTAAAACATCAAAGATTACGACAGTGGTTACCACGGAGCATTAAACCAGGTGTGGGGCCCTTCGAAACTTCATCCCCCATGGCCACACGCACTTGAAGGCAGCCCTGCTACAAGTAGAAGTGCTCAAACACTTTGTAGACACTTGAAATGAAGGTCAACAAGAACTGAGCTTCCTAGACTCATCCAAACACTGGAAGCATTTGGGTAGATGCCAGGGGGAGAGCCACAGCAGAACTAAAAGGGACTGTAGACTTGAAAATAAAAGCCCACCACTAATTCAATTTGTGAGAAGTTATCAAAGGAAATTGCTGTTTCCTTGTTCTCTGTGATACCCTTACCAGAACTTCCTTAAAAATCTTTCCTTCTTTCCAGTATACCTCAGAAATAAAGTACTTATAGTGAATTTCGGGGGACTTTGCCCAACTGAAATCTGTAAGCAAGAGGCTACTTGGGGCCTAGTGTCTGCTGGGATGACCTCCCTTCCCCAGGCAGCACGTGGTAAAGGAGCCCAGCAGAAGTCAGATTATCTGACAACTAGGCCCTTGGTCTCAGTGACCTCTTCACAAAAGAACTTGTGACAGGCAAGAAGGTGCCCCTGCAGTGACAGAAGGGGGTTGAAAGAGGTGCCCTAGCAATCCATTTGTGGTCACTTGATGAAACAGGAGATGCTGAAAGTCCATCAACTCAGTGACCAGAGTCAGGACATTGTAGGACAGGAAGCTCAGGACACATTTCTTTATATCCAGTCATTTAGCAAAGCCAAGTCCTTGAGAAGGAGGGGACATCAGTCAGCCTCCTCAAGGCCCCTGGTTTTGTTAGCCTCACTTAAACAGCAGCATAGTATCTATGTGCAATGTAAAAATGTCAATAGTCTCCCAATACCTTCAACACCAGGCTGGAAGGGAAGCCACAACCCCAGCTCTATTATTTGTCAGTATGAACTTGGGTAAAGGACACCATCTCTCTGAGCCTCATTTCAATGCTGTTACGCAGGGAAGCATTTACAAAGTTGTCTGGCACACCATAAGTGCTCAATAAATGTTAACTGACTTACCCTCACAACTCATGCTTAACTCCCTCCACCATACCTAACCCCAGCATGCCAACAAACACATGCCTTAGGCTCCCAGAGGGCATGTATCATTTCTCCTGTGGGTCTTTTCATAGACTCCCACATCAAGACTTAAGACTGTAGCAAAAGCAGCTGGAGAAAAAGAACTAATGCCTCTACATCAGAGTTCCTGCTTAATGGTACAGACGTTCTTCAAACTTTTTTGCCATGACAAGTCCAGATGGTAGATCTGTGCTTGCATTATTTTAATCTTATAATTAAAAGAATATTTACAGAACTCTCCAATTGTAGTTAAGACTAAAAAATGTTTGGCCTGGTGTTGTAGTCAATTTGACCAGAGTCAGAACATACAACTTATAAATGTTCAGAGTCATTAAGGGTTAAAAATAGCACACTTTAAATTTAACTGAGCACCAGATAAAATCCAAACGTGCCTTCACTCCTCTTCTCAAATAGGCACATTTACAGTTGACTAGTTCTTTGAAGTAGATCATGAGATTCTGTTCTTGGTCAGTTGGTTTTTATTCTGTAGATGAGCTGGTACTTATGCTGACCTATCCTACCCACTGACACACAATTTTTTTTAAAGATTTTATTTATTTATTTGAGAGAGAGAAAGAGCATAAGCTGGGTGAAGGGCAGAGGGAGAAGCAGGCTCCCCACTGAGCAAGGAGCTTGACGTGGGGTTCAATCCCGGGCCGCTGAGATTATGATCTGAGCCAAATGCAGATGCTCAACCAACTGAGCCAGCCAGGTGCCTTGACACACAAATATGTATAATGGCAGGTACAGCCTAGGACCAAGAAACTAGGTCAGGTTCACCAATCTATATGGGAAATTAAGAACCCTGGCCTTAAATTCCAAACACAATATACAAATGCAGTGATCATTAGTTAACTATTAGCATCCAAGACTAATCAACCATTTTCAGTTGTCACATTTTCAGTTGTCACGTTTGTCACACTAAAACCCATAACTCTGGGTTTTAGTTCACAATGAAACAAGAACATGTAAAATGAGAAACCTACCAGAAAGCCAGGGGCACACCAGAAGCTGCCCCCTCTCCGATGCACCTTATGATACCTGTCCTGCCACTGACTGACTCCTAGCGCCACCTGCCTGGCAGTCCTACAGCAGGGAGACCTCAGCTGGGAGCTCATCCCTCCAAGACTTTCAGGGCCATGCACAAAGCATGGGTTCCATGAATATCTGTGGAATCAATTACAGATTGTTTTTGATACTTACAAAAATCACATTTTGATATTTTCAAGGATCTTATGACATCTTGCCTGCTGATTACCACTTTAAGTCTATTCCATATACTGGCACTAGTTTAGAAGCTAGCCCAGCATTTACCAGAGAGAAGTCATTAAGGTCTTAAGATAGAAGAATAAGCAATGTAATCATAATACATTAACATTTTATATCTGGAAAAAATGTTTATAAATCCCTTTCCCTCCATTATCTCATTTAATCATCCTAGGCATTACACAAAGCAGACCAAATTTTACTGTTTTGATGGCAGAAGGGGGAAAAGGGTAAAATTCTAACCAATCAACATGAGCTAGGGCAAAAAGAAAAATTTGAAACCGAAAGGAACCTAGAAGTTGATCTAGTCCAACCTTCAAGGAAAACCTGGTAGATGGGTTTCATTACAACTTGATTTTCTCCTACCTTATTCAAAAAGCTCTGCACATGGTCTCACTAGTTCTACCTGTCAAAAGAGAGTGAGGCCAATTCTGCCTGTTGGAACAGTAGCAAAATTTTTACCCATGGACTGGACAGATAAGAATATGGCCTTTAAAGCCCATCATGAAGAAAAGGCGTATGGCCTTCTAAGCCAATTTCCTTAACTGGAAAACATGAGATTTTTATATTTAAATTGCCACCCAGGCTAAAAAGAGTATCTTGATAATCTTGAAGTGTAAAGGATACATTCTGCATTCCCCAGAACAAAACACCTAATCCAAACAGATTTTATCTCATCTCAGTTTAGAAGCTGGTGAGAAAAGTAGTACTGGCCCTCAGTCTCATTCATTCAGTTCAACAAATACTGGACACTGGATGATATTTATTTAGAATTAGCAAACTACCACTATATCCCTGAACTGATTTAAAACCCCTATCTTGAATATTAAGGAGTTACTCTTCTCCCTCACCTTATTGGTCACCTGTAATTGAGGACATTTCTCTTATGAAAAATCAACAGCAACCTTAAAGATCAGCTTCGTCATTTGTTTCAATACCCACAGTCCTATTAAAAGCAGTTAAAAATAGCACTCTACCTTTCTCTCATTTCTTTTCCTTTCTAATTTCTTCCAAATAAAAAAGGTTAAGTGATGACATCCTATCCAAAGAACAACGGATAGACAATACATACACGCAGCTCCTTCTTCCAGCTTCCAATAGCAGCAATAAGAAAAGTCAAGCACCGATTAAAAAAAAAAAAGATAGCATACACCAGTATTCCTGTCGAGTACATGGACAAGGAACTCTAGCCCACGAGCTCAGCAAAATCTGAAGAGCCAATCTCACTGTAATGAAAGGAGCATTTTTTTTTTTTGCAAGTCAAAGAACTTGAAAATTAACTTATTTTAGAAACAAGATCCCAGATGCAGTCAACAGAATTTATTAAAAACCAATTTCTGGGGGAAATAAAATCAACACCATATAAAGATTATATATAAGCAAATGAGTCAATTTGAAAGGCAAGAAGAGAGGAATGATGTATGGCATTCATTTTTTCAGAGTTAAGAAATACAAAATATTGCCTCTGAAGGGTTGTTTCTTTTAACTGAAATTGGATAGAAAAACTGGCCTTCATGTTTAAGGCTTTTCTTAAATGTTTTCACAAGAGATACTTGGCACACTCATAGAAACTGACTTATTGAAGACCTTTTTTTCTCATCTTCAATGATTAGCCAATGATTTTTACATAACAGTTTCACTACAGTTGAGTTTTTCTTAAAGCTGAACGTAACAAGGTATTTTTTAGTACCAATGCAATAGAGTGTGGGGATGTGGCAGGTGAAACCCAAAGGCTGTGTCAAATTTGGGGCCCACTGATTTTAACACAAACCTGTTATAAACTGAAAAAGAAATTAATCTGCCTTTAAGGTACCCTAAAAGTCTCACTAACATTCACCAACTTTAGATAATCCAACTAGAAATTAACCAGTTTTCAATCCCCAAACCCCAAATGGTTTGCTGGTTTTGGCACCTCAGCTTTGTGATACTATTTGTAAATTTAAAACTCATCCACTAAAGAAATACATACGGGTATCAGAACCACCAGATTTTAGGAACTACTTAAGTATCCAAAATTAGCTTTCGGTAGTACAGGTAAGGTCACCCTTTCCTATTTGGAATTACCCTCAACAAACTTTGGCTTTGAGTGGACTGCAAAACAAAATCGTAGTATTGTTTCTTATAAGACAGGCTACAAAATAATCAGTTCCTTGACTTAGAAAATCTAAGAAACACTTGACAACTCTTAACCTTCATGGCACTTTGAATTTTAAAGACCACACATAATCAGATAACCTCCTTAACTGGCTCCAGGTGTGGGTGGATAATGTCCCTTTATCACAAAGATAACTGACATCAACAAATGAACAAAACAGAATTTGAACTCAATTTTTTTTATCTCTGCTCAATTCACAAGGTCATGCATTAACTTCAATCACCATCCTTTCCCCACAAAAAAAAAAAAAAAAAAAAAGAACAAAAACAAGCCATTAAGCTTTAGGGGGAAACGTTTCCTTCATAGAAACTATAGACTGAGTCCAAATACAAGAAAACATTAAAAACCGTCCTTGCCCAGCGTTTCTTGATCATGAAAGCTTTCACAGTCTTTCTTAGAACAGCATTAAGTTTAATTCCTAGAAGGCACTGGCAAATCTCTGCCAGACCGATCTACAGTAAAACCGACTGCATGTGTCCAACAAGATCACAGAAGGGCCAATGTTCTCAACCAGCTACTGCAACTCCACATAACAGCAGTTTGAGCTGTGACAAGGTAAACCTGGTAATTGTGCATGATCGAACACAGCCAGTGTCAGTGAGCTGCCCCTGGAACACAAACACGCAGCTCTGGGGAAACAGAATTTCTGGAACAATACAGCATGCTTGCATAATTCCATAAAAACACGAGTGCATTATTAAAACCACGTTCAGCCCCCAGCATCGTGCTGACACTTCGCACCTAAACTTCTCAGCACAAGCCTGGCCTAAAAACACGGCTTGGGATCCAGGGTTAAAAGCCACATGCGCCCAGGACAGGAACAGTGGGACAATGCCTGCCCCTAGCCAGTCCCAACCAGGCTGCGATGTAGTTTAGCCCCGTCTACTTTACGGTAATGTGCTTTTAAACCCTGGCCGCGACCGAGGTCACAGCGTTAGAGACCTAATAACAACCAAATGACCGGGGCTGCCGGGCACTTAGTGAGCCATTCTGGTTATGGCTCTTTAATAGTACCTGGAGTTCTGCTAGAGGGAGAGCCGAAAACTCCAGCCTCCCCGGAAAGAAAAGTCCTTCGCGGGGAGCGCAGGGGGAAGCCAGGAGCCGGGTCGCGGGCAGAGGACGCCCCGCCGCCCCGCCGCCGCCGCCCCGTCTCGCCCGCGCCCCCAGCGCGCCCCTCTCCCCGCCGCGAGGTGGCCGGGGCCGCACCTCTACCTGTCAGCTCCACCACCCCCGCCGCCCCGCCGGGTCCCCGCACCGCCCCACGGCAGGCTGCAGGAGAAAAGAACCCCAAAGGCATCCCATCCCAAAGAAAGAAAGCAAAAAAGGCTGCTCCTCCAGGCGGAGGGACATCGGGCACGTCGGGTTCCGAGCAGCGACACGCCACCCCGGCCCCGCACCTACCAGATAATCCATGTACAGAAACGCCTCAGTTATCCGGAGATCAGACATCCGGCAGCCTAAAGCATCCGGAACGGCTCCGAACCCGGAAAAAAAAAAAAAAAAAAAAAAAAAAAAAGGCAGCTTCTTCGGCTGCGAGCGAGCAGCCCCTGGAAAAGCCAGCAACGACGAAAATAGCCGAGAGCGGCCGAGCAGCCGAAGATGACACCAGGGGCGCGGCGATTGGCCGGGCGGGCGGGCGGAAGGAAAGGAGAGCGCTCATTGGCTGCGGTGCCTATAAAAGGCAGGCCGCGGCGGGCGGCGGCGGAGAAGCGCGGGAGCGGCAGGGGCGCTGGTTCCTGTGAGGCGGCCGGAGGGCGGGGGCGGCGGCGGCGGCGGCGCAGGCGGAAGAGCGAGCCGGGAAGAGCGGAAAGTCGGCCGGTGCTGCAGGAGCCCGGGGCCTGCGCGCTTCCGCAGCCGCCCGCCGGGCCGGGCGGAGCGGCGCAGAACTGTGCTCCCGGGCGGGAAAGCCCTGGCGGCCCCTCCTGTCCCCCGGTAGGAAGCGAGCCCTGAGGCGGGAGGCGTGGTGGCGGCCGCCGCGCCCCTTAACGCCGCTCTCCGGGGTGATTTCCCGCGGGCTCTGCGGCCTCGAGAAAGCACCTGAGGGGGCGCCTCAGGAACGTGCTGTGCGCGGGCGGCCCCGCCCCTCAGCCCCTCAGCCCCTCAGCCCCTCAGCCGGCGTGAACCTTCGACCCGGACAGCTCCAGCCCGGCGTCCCTCAGGGTACACAGGGGCTTAGGACACAGCCCGAGGGACCCCGGGAGCCCCCCTAGAACGCCAGGCTGCCCTCCGGTCTCACGGGCCACCACGTGAAGGGAAGAGGGGAGGGACGCGGTAGCCGACCTCCAGCCCCGGAAAGCGGCTCCCGGGGCTTCGCGTGCTCGGAGTCCAAGGACTCTGAGCACAAACCCGTCGCCCCGAAAGGAAATGAGCCACCGAGCGAGCAGCTCCCCGCCGCGACCCATGTGATCTAGTCCTGTGGGCCGCCGTCCCGGCCAAGAGGTAAGAGCTCAAGCAGGGGCACTGGAGACTTAAGTTATTTACCAGGAAACGCACAAGACATTGGCATTTCGTTGTTATCCGTGAAGGGGCCAAGAATCCGTCAAGAACCCAGATTTAAAAACAAAACCCACCCTGAGCGTTCCTGTATTTTAAGATTCGGGCCGGACCCCCCCCCTCCCCCAATGCCAGACCTACCAGCTGAGGCTCCCATGACTGAGGTACCAGCGCCACGCCACCCCCCCCCCACATAGTTGGAGAAGGAAGCGATCGCTCTCGCCCGCAGTATTAGGTCTTCCATAGAATAACGTTTAAGAGTGAAACTTCTTCAACTGAAATCTTCCTGCAGAGAACTGCCTGACCGTATAAACATTTTAGGGGTTGCATTTTTCATTTTCCCCCTAACTTAGCACCTCCCCCCACCCCACCCCCCACACACACTTTTTTCTTTTTTTTTTAATCTTCAAGAATGCATTTCCAGGGACCCCTGGGTGGCTCAGAAGTTGGGCGTCTGACTTCGGCTCAGGGCGCGATCCTAAGGTCCTGGGATCGAGTCCCTGCAAGGAGCCTGATTCTCCCTCTGCCTGTGTTTCATGACTAAATCTTTCAAAAAAAAAAAAAAAAAAGAGTGGATTTCCGTACTTTAAGTTTACCTGCAGCTGCCAAGCAATGGAATTCACCCTAGGGATCCCTGGGTGGCTCAGTGGTTTAGCACCTGCCTTTGGCCCAGGGCATGATCCTGGAGTCCCGGGATCAAATCCCACATCAGGCTCCCTGTATGGAGCCTGCTTCTCCCTCTGCCTGTGTCTCTGCCTCTCTGTCTCTCTCTCTCATGAATAAATAAAATCTAAAAAAAAAAAAAAAAAAAAAAAGGAATTCACCCTAAATATGGAGGCGTGCAGCCCCTCACAGGGAGCTTCATTCAGGTTAGTGAGCCCTGTGATTTGAGGTAATGAAACTGTTACATCAACTAAACTTTGAAGATTCCTGTGGCCGGAGGATTTTTTTGAACTAACTAAAGGACAAATATACACTTAGTTGTTGATCAAAGATTTATACACGAAGTTGTGTAAATTAAACCTCTGTGGAAATTTCAATGACTTGCCTGTACAGGGGCTAACTTGACTCCATTGCATTAACCCATTGGATTCAACTTTGATTGACTTACCAGAATGAATGCCAAGAACACACAGATTTAGAAGAGATTTTGACCTGGATTGTAAAGTGATGAGCTTCCCTAAACATACAGCACAATTGGTTGAAACGGACTACAGAAGTTGCAATAATCTCAAATCTGCCAGCAAAATAATTCAAATAGACCAGAAATCTTTTGGGTTTGGGTTTTTTTTTTTCCTTTCCATTAATAAGCATGTTGCAAATATAGGGCTTGAGTCAGTGAAGAGACACTTTTGGTCCATTGTCTTACTAATAATTGAGGTCTTAACTATTGCCAGTCAGACTCATGAACAGCCTATTTCTGACAGTGGGGAAAATAACCACTCAGGTGCAGCTGGCTTCTGCCTGCCTTTAAAGCTAACTATAAAGAATTCTCAACAGAAGTTCATTTAGTTAAATATGATCCATCCTACTTTTAGGAATGAGTAAATGGGCTCAAAGCAGGGAGATGAAAAAAATTTACTTCAAGTTACAAATTTTGCATCAATGGATTCACCATATTCCACACTATTTGTATATTAATTCTGACACCAAGGAAAACCTGTGTTAGAATTTTTTTAATACATCAAAGCAGCAATGTACAGAATACTGTGGAAAGAGGCCAGATGTCCATCAACAGATGGATGGATAAAGAAGATGTGGTATATATACACAATGGAATATATTACTCAGCCATCAAAAAAATTAATCTTATTATCTGCATCAACGTGGATGGAACTAGAGGGTATTATATGCTAAGCAAAATAAGTCAGAGAAGGAATTTATCATATAATTTCACCCACAAGTGAAATTTGGGAACAAAATAGAGGATCACAGGAGAAGGGAGGGAAAAATTAAATCAGAGAGGGAGACAAACCATAAGACTCTTAACTATAGGAAACAAACTGAGAGTTGCTGGAAGGGAAGGGAGGAATGAGGTAACTAAGTGATGAGCATTAAGGAGGACATGTGATATAATGAGCACTGGGTTATTACATGCAATTGATGAACCACTGAACTCTTCTTCTGAAACTAACATGTTAATTGAATTTAAATAAAAATTTTAAATCCTGTGTTACCTTTTGGAAAAGAATCTTCAAAAACCTTAAACTTCAGAACTCCATATGGAGCACATTTTTCCAGTTAGATGTTAGCTTCTTTCAAAGGTGTATACACATCCCAGGAGACAAACTTGATTAATTGGTATGAACAGATACCATACTACCCACATGTGAAGTTGCATTCTTAGCTGATGGTTGTTGCTACTGGGTAGTCACCCAATATGTGCTTTATAAAGCATGGGGAGGTTAGAATGCATTCACTTCACCATACGCCAGTTAACAGACTACGGTCTTGAATAAGGCATGATCTATTAATATAGCCCTGCCTTTGCTCTCAGTAAAAGGAATGACCCACTTTCAGACACCTAAC
Source organism: Canis aureus (assembly GCF_053574225.1). Taxonomy (NCBI): domain Eukaryota; kingdom Metazoa; phylum Chordata; class Mammalia; order Carnivora; family Canidae; genus Canis; species Canis aureus. Next base: position 62,960,608 of record NC_135614.1, on the reverse strand, counting down.
ATGTATAAACCCATGAGGCAATTGCATTACCACACAGATTTTGAGAAAAGAGGCTGTCACTGTTGCCTGTCAAAAGCAAGGAGAAATTCTTTTGACAGTCTATAGTCTACAATTCTATGAAGATTGCTGACTAGCTGGATTTAGAGGAAACTTTGTTGAAGTGTCACTTCTGGGCAACAAATGCATTTTGCAACTTGGTCTTCCAAATTCTATCCGGAAAAAAACAACATATAATGACTATTTCCATCTACTGTTTTTTGCTGTTTGTTGTTGATGTTAAGAATATAGTCTTTACTAGTTTTGTATCATGCACTCACTTTACATAAACATCATATCCTGAAATTTCATAAATGTTTCATGACTATGTAAAGCTCTACTATATAAACATACTATGAGAAATTCCTTATTAGATACTATTGTAAATATTGCAGTGAATATTTGCTTATAGGATTATTCACATCTCATACGAATGATTAATATTCTAGAAATGATTATTGGTACAAAGGGTATGAGCTTTTTTAATACTCGTTTTTATACTAGCTTAGAGTCTTTCCCCTGCCACCAAATCCAAAGTAGGAAATGTTCTTCCTCATTCTTACTTTGAGTATATGCATTAATAGCAGAGAGATAGTGTCTTTCATTAGAAAGACTCAAACTATGGACATTTTTTCGGAAATGGCGGTATCCGCTGAATTCTGCAGAAGTCATTGAGCACTTTGCCTATTTACTGTCTCCAATAACTTCTAGGACCTGAAAATGTTTTCTTCAGTCCTGCTCTTCTTGTTCCAGGTGGCCATCCTGACACCCACCCCCAACCGCCTCTGATTTACCCTAGTCTCCTCCTCTGCTTCCTACATTTGAACAAAGTACTATTATGTCCTAGAAAATGAACCTCCTATGAAGCTGCTAACAGAACTTGATTCATAAATGAAAGAGGTTAGAAGTCTGAATTAAGAGGATTTTTTTGTTCCTGCTAGGTGGCCTACAAAACTAGAGGGAACCCTAGCTGTAATGATAGGATTCTTGCAACTAGAAACTTTTAAGTCTTAAACATTTCCATGTCAGCTTAAATTTGTTTTCTCCAGCAAGTTGATATTAAATCCCACATATTAATTTTTAAAGATTAGTAGCCATCCATCAATCATGAACATTTGCCACTACTTTAACTACATGAGGTTGGGTGGATCATTTGTTTCTTCCAGGGTTCTTTTTATTCAGCTATAGAGTTGAACTAATTAAGGACCCTTTGGGACGTAGGAATCTATATTCCTGGTTGGGGAGCAAGGACTTTTCTAAACAGAACTCCCTTCTTCCAGAAAGAATTTATTGGGCCTTGGAGTATGAAAGCAAGACAAGACATTTAAAATCAAGACCCACCTCTTAAAGTGGTAAATATATGAGAAAGAGATAACTAGACCTCATGAACAAAACTACCCAAGCACCAAATATTAAGAAGCTAGGTCAATCCATCTCAATATCTACCCAGGATCAACACAGTACTGTGTTGCTGATTAGTTTCCTATTGGCACTGTGATAAATTACCACACACTTAAAGACATAAGACAAATTTATTCTCTTCTAGTTCTGCAAGCTAGAAGTCCTGAGCCTTGTGGGGCTAAAAAAGTAAGGCACTGGCAGGGCTGGTGCCTTCTAGAGATCCCAAAGGGAGAGCTCTTTAGCTCTTCCAGCAAACAGCTGGCTGTTTGCATTTCCTGGCTTTTGACCATATCACTCCAGTCTCTGCATCTGTGGTCACGTTGCCTTCTCTTCTATAGTCCAACCTCTTCCTGCTTCCGTCTTATATGGGGACTTGTGATTGTATTTAGGGCCAACCCAGATAATCCAGGATGATCTCCCTGCCTCAAAATTCTTGATTTATCACATCTACAAAGTCACTTTTGCCATATAAGGTAACGTTCACAAGTTCTACGAATTAAGACCTGATATCTTTGGAGCCATTATCTAACCTAACACCTTGATCTTATGATATACAGGAAAAGCAAATATTTCCATGGAAATCCAAAGTGACAAGCTCGATTTACTAATGCCTAAGGAATGAGGTAAACTCCCAGTTTCAGAAAGAATTAAAACTTGGTGATGCAGCCCCAGGGTACTCTAATTATATTCAGACAGTTTATAATTCTATTTAGTTCTCAACTAGCATTTGAGTTTTTCTTCCCCTATTCATATTTAAAACAAAAAAACACCTTGAGGATTCACAGGATTTAAATGAGGATTTCACTCATTTAAAGTATACAGTTCAGTGCTTTGTGTATTTACAGACTTGTGCAACTATCATTTTTAGAACTTTTTTTTAAAGATTTGAGAGAGAGAATGAGCATAAGCAGCAGAAGGAGAGACACTCTGGAGCAGATTCATGCTCAGCAAAAAGCCTGATACAGGCTGGATCTCAGGACCCCGACTGAGATCATGACCTTGAACCAAAACGAAGAGTCAGATACTTAACCGACTGTGCCACCCAGGCACCCCTAGAATATCACCTCGAAAAGAAACCCTGAGGGCAGCCTGGGTGGCTCAGCGGTTTAGCACGGCCTTCAGCCCAGGGCCTGATCCTGGAGACCCAGGATCGAGTCCTATGTCGGGCTCCCTGCTTCTCCCTCTGCCTGTGTCTCTGCCTCTCTGTGTGTGTGTGTCTCACATGAATAAATAAATAAAATCTTTTTAAAAGGAAAAAAAAGAAACCTTGAATCTTTGAGCTATCACTTTACACCCCCTACCTTCACCCTCAGCCCTAGAAAACCACTAGCCCACTTTCTCAAGAGACTTCTGTTCTAGACTATTATATGAGGGAAATCCTATGGTATGTGGTCTTTGGAGTTTGAGCTCTTCCACTTTGCATAGTGTTTAAGTTTCATCCATGTCATAGCGTATACATTCCTTTCTATGGCCAGATAATATTCCATTGTATGGACATAATGCATTTTGTTCATCCATCATCTATTGATGGACATTTGGATGGTTTATATCTCTAAGCATTTTTTAAATCATGTCCCTCTACTTTTTCTCTTTTGCTCAGAACAGTATTAGCTTTTTCTTCAAATCTCTTCCTCTTCCTTTATTGTCCATATGTAAACTTTCTTCATAGTTTTGTTCTAGAGCAGTTGGTCTAAATAAGAATAGTATTTCTTTCAACTTTAACTTAGTTCTTTTAAAATTTTGTTTCCCATGGTCTGATTAGTCCTTCACTCCGCAAATTCTTGAACATTAGCTTTTTTCTATTATGTTCTTATTCCTATTCTAGGACATAAAAGGATAGATTTCTGAACATATTTTAACTGTGTTGTGTTCACAGTGTTTTTGAACCTTCTGCAAGATGAAAAGTCTGAATCGCTTTATCCTACATGACAGGAAATAGTACATTAAATTCCTTGGAAGTCTGAATAACCAAGAATCTAAGCCCTACTTGATATTTAAAAGATCAGGATGGTAAACCAGAAGAATCAGCTACATACCTTTGTGAAGTGCTTATTGCTCCTTGACAGGGATTTATTTCAAGAAGTTGAGGGGGGGTGGGGTGGGGAATGCCCTTTGGAAAATAAAGGTGCTTTGGAGGCTGAGAACTATATATGGTCAGTCGCTTACTCATATTGAAAGATCAATTTTGACTTTAATAACCAAACCTTAAAAACCAATTCACATTGTATTATAAATCTGTTCTAACAAAAAATGCTTATAAGAGGTCCTTCGTGCACCCAAAAATCAATGAAACATACCTTAAAGCATGGAGCCCTAGGCAATGAAAGGTAAGTATTAATTCCCCAGGACCCTAATAATTTACAAAGATCTAGCCATTTCTTTTATTTTAAAAGCTAGAACTTATCAACTCTCTGTAAGAGAAACCAACAGGACTTCCCTAGTACCTGCGACCTGAAGAGCTCAGTGATTGCTTTTACAGTCTCACAGTTGATAACCCACATCATTCTTTTTATAGGGAATATATGATTTTCACACATCCCCCCCCTCCCCCCCAGAATTCCTTCTTTTCTCAGCTGACTTTGTAGGAACTACAGATTTCATGTTGTACGTTAGGGTCTTCAGAAAGCAAATGCTCAAAGTTAGGAGAGCAAAAGATTTATTAAGAATTCGCAACTGTGAGAGCTGCAGGACTTGTGGTGGGGACACAGCAGAGATTATACACAGCTGACAAAGTCCCTACCAGTCTTAGGGGGAACTACAGAGTGAACGTTGCCCATTAGGGGAGTTTGTGTTGGGCAGAAATGGCTAGGTTATTATAGTACTAACATCTCACTCCATCACTGGTTGATGGCAACCCCAAGAAAATTTCAGGACAAGCAGGACCTGGGCTTGAAGGCTGAAGTAGAGCCTGAAGGAGCTGATAGCTGAAGATCTTCAGCTAATCATACTGCAAGTGAGTAGAGTCCTCTTGAATGCTGCATCTCCATGTCAGCCTGTCAAAACTCTGTCATGTGTCAGAACTTCAACAGCCTGGCTCACGTATAGCTCTTGAACCATTTATTTATTTTTAAAGATTTGAGAGAGAGTGCGTGAGCCAAGAGAGCACAAGCAGAGGGGAGATGCACCTGGTCCTCAGAGCTGGGAGAGATGGAAGACACAAAATAGCTGTAAGTCCTTAAAATGCACACTTGAGCCCATGGATATGCCTCACTCCATAAAGCCAGGTGACTACCTAAAAGGCCAGAGTGAAGCTTAACCCCTGAGATTAAAGAGGGCTTGACATCAGGGATACCAGATGAAACAAAGGCAAAGAGAAAATTCAGTAGAGCTGGAATAAAGCAGAGGAAACCACCCAAAAAGATAAAGTTGAGCAAAGACCATTAGAATATCAGCTTCGAAGTCTAATACCCAACTTGTTTCTCCCGAACAAGGAGAAACGATAGCAACAGTGGAAAGACAAAAGAGAAGCGACAGCAATGGTGAAAAGAAATTATCAAGTAATTTTAGCAAACGTTCCACAACCCAAAACTATGTACTTCCAGACCAAAAAGACCACAAGTGTCCAGAACAGTGACACATTACCAAAAGGAACAACCACTTAAAAGCCTTCCTATAGAAGCACCACTCCAGACAGATTCACTATCAAATTTTATCAAATACTATAGGAACAAAAAATTCTAACCTTAAAACTATTCCAGAGTCAGCCTCTTCTAAGGCCTCAGTCGTTACCTTGCAGATGGCTACCTCTTGCTATGCCCTGAGGTGGCCTCTCCTCTATATACCCTAGCTATCTCCCTGGCCTCACCTCTCCTTATAAAGGCTCCAGTCAGGTTGGCTTAGGGCCCACCCCAACAGGTTTTAACTTAATTACCTCTTTAAAGGCCCCGCCTCCATATTTACAGTCAGAAGTACTGGGAGTTAGAGCTTGAACCCATCCATAACTTTGGGAATGGGAAGATGAAACTCATCCCATAACAACATTCACTGGTGGCAATCTGAGGATAAAAAGGAATTTATTCAGAGTGATGAAGGATATCAACAAAAACATACAGTAAACCTATTCTGTGAGGAAACATTTAAAAGCCTTTGGTCAGAGAATAAACTGGTGGTTGCCAGAGGGGAGGGTGGGGGTGAAGGGATGGGAGGAATAGAAGAAGGAGAGTAAGAGGTACAAACCTCCAGTTATAAAATAAGTCACAAGGATGTAATGTATAGCATAGGGAATACAATCAATAATATTGTAATAATTTTCTCTGGTGATCGATGGTAACTAGACTTATCATAGTGATCATGTCACAATGTATAAGAAAACGGAATCACCATTTTGTACCCCTGAAACTAATATAATATTACATGTCACTTATGATTCCATTTTTTTAAAATCCTTTGCTTTAAAGTCAAAGGGTCCAAAAAAGCAATGACTAATTTATATCACCACAATCACATGCCATGAGACAGCTAGTTTATAGAAGTCTGATCCAGTTAGCTAAACACTTAAGATCAAGCTTTGGCAACAGAAAGACCTAAGTTTCAAGGTACTTTATTAGCTATGTGACCTTGAGAAGGATATTTAACCTCTGAGACTCTGTTTCCCCACTTTTGAAATGGAAATAAAATATAGGTAACTGCCTACAAGTTGTTGTGAAGATTAAATACAATTTGGGGAACTCTCGAGTACTGGCTGTTATTCTTCTACGCCCTGAAAGCTTTGTCAGGGGCATTGTGTATTTCAACTATCATGCCTTTGACTTAGTTTGGAGAAGGGGAAGAATTTTGCTTCCACCACCGCCACCATTACCTAGGATCTCAGGAAAATAACTCAACTTTGGAATTACAGTGTCATTTTTTAAAAGTTGATGAAATGAAATAAACAAAGCAAAAGGCTAAACCGAAGAGCAGTGAAAAGACGAGATGGCTTTTGTCGATTGTTCTTTAGCTTTTACCAGTGTGGCTCAAAATAAAATCAAAAGAATTTGTAAGCTGGGCAGTCCAGTAAAAGCAGGCTGGCTTTGTGAGCCACTAAGCTCTACATTTTGTGCCATCTACGTGAAAGCAGTCAAGTATATCAGGAAACCCTCTGCTGCAGCTAAAGTGAGTGATTAACCACTAAATTTCTCAAACACATTTTATTTGGATGTGTGACTCATTGGCCCTCTTCCACTAGTGAAAACCACATCTGCACTCCCATCAGGTGAACAAAAGCCTGTGTGCTACAGAGTGGACACAAGACTATGTCTCTATGTGACAGGATGCCCATGTATAGAAGTATAGGGTCACTGCACTTTGTAGCAGAAACAGCTGCTATGAGCACACATGTTGAGGTAGAGTGCTCATTCTGTCAAAGTGAAATAACCAATAAGTTACTACAAGAAAGATCTGTGTTAGAAGAACTGCTTTTCATTCTAAACTCATAGCCACTTGTTTTGATAAAGGTTCTCCATCTAACATATATTTTTAATAATGTCTAGACCTCTAGATTAAATGTTCCAGAACACATGCAATGTATCAAGATGATTGACTTATCAGAGAAAAATATTTGTCTCATTTCAATAATCTCATTGGTCCCAAATTTTTAGGACAAATTTAGAAAGAAAGGAAGAAAAGTAGTAAATGTTACCTGGTCCATAATAGTATAGAATCTTATTCATCAATTTTAAGTGAGAACTCTGTTTATAGCTTTTTGAATAGTATTAGATTCCACATGTAATAACTCTTTGACAAGCAGGCTAGAGGCTCAGATAACTCAGTCATGTCGTAGCATGATTAACAATTTTATTTTTCCATAGAGGTAGACTTCAATAGGTCAACCATTCATTAACTTATGATATTGAAATGATATGCAAACTCTTATTCAAAATTAAGAAATTGAATATTGCATTGTTTCTCTCAGCCTCAATATTCCTCTGAAAAATAATTAACAGTTATTAAATATTTGCTTATTATGACTAGAGGGAGAAGAAGTGGGCCTTTGTTTCTTTCCTCAAATCTCTCAAGAAAAGACTACAATTACTGAGTGTATGGAGGAATAGGTATAAGGTATAAGTGATATTGTTTGTAGGGTATTTTATGGCACAAAGCAATAACAAAATATTCAGTTTTCAGGATATGAAAGGTCATTTTGTGAAAATTATTTTACATAACACCATCCTAAGCTGGATAAATTACTCTCAAAATGTTTAAGAAGTGAAGCAATGAAACACATGTGACAACACAAGCCTATTTTTATATAGGAAAGCTTCTATTGAGGAATATTCTTATTACAGACAAAGGCTTTTATCTTAAGTCTAGGATGAGATAGTTGGTCATTTTAAGGTATGTTTTTTATATTTTATAGAGATGGGAGAGTGATAGTCTCCTCAAGTCTTACTTTTCCTTTGGTATTTCAATTTGAGTTACTAAAATTTCCTGTTATTTTGAGTAGAATACACTATAGGCTGCCAGTAAACAAAACTTTGTATCATTGTCTAAATTCTAAAACAGAAATGGACACTGCTGGGTCAGGGGACCCAGAGGGCGGAAATGCTGTTTTGTATCACATCAAAAGCGATAAGCTAAATTTTACAAAGGACTAAAACATCCCTTGCATTGAGAAAACAAAGAAGGACAAGAATGACTTGTTTAAACATGCAAGTTGATACTGAATGATGTCCCAGCCTTCACAGATCACGGATATAACCCTTGAGAAAGAAACTGAAATCTGTTCATAGATGAAGTAGATCCTGCTTTTGTAAGGGACAATTCGGGCCATAGTGCATTTTTAGTAAATTAACAGATGTTTCTGATAAATCTGTAACTCAGAAGGGTTCATCATGCTCATTGTGTTTGACAAGCACAAAATTAAGCAAGTTAAATCAGTCCCAAGGAAAGAAAAATGCTGTGTAGACAATCCATCAAATGACCAAAATCTAGAGTAATCCCTTTAGGGGGCAAATGCATATACTACTTGAATGTACTTTCTGCTCAGAAAAGATTTCACTTGGAAGAACCACAGGTTTACGATTTTCTATAACATTTTGACAGTTTCAATTCCATACTTCATAAAATCGGGTGGCTTAATAATTGATGACTAAATTTGCATCAGATTCATAACAGACTAGGAGAAAACAATAATTAAATATTAAGATGTGCTATATGATTCATGCTCTGGCTTGCTTGGGCTCACAAGAATTTACTCCTCTGCTCCCGAGGGGATGCAGAATATCTTGGATTCTGGAGACAAATTTCATGTAAGTTCAAACTCACATTCCACCCTTAATTGGCTGAGTGACTTTGGACAAGTTATTTAATTTCTCCATGTCTTAATTTCCTCATCCGCAAAATGCCGATAATAGAACCTACTCCCATAGAATTGCTTGGATTAAATTAGTTAATACATGCAAAGCTGTATAACATTAAGAATGACATCTGGCATATAGCCCTCCAAGCAATTTTTATACCTACTACTGTTAAGGATCCTAGCAGAAGGGCAATTAAGGTCTAGACTGTACAACAAAATTAAACACTACTGAGTCCTAGAATCCAAACTTAGGGAAAGAGGGGGACATAGAAGGCATTGAGATAGAGGACTTGGTTTAAAGGAGGGGATGGGACATTCTAAGTGACTAGAAATGGCAGGACTGAGCATGGCCTTTAAGGAAGAACCAGCCTTACTGGAGTGGGAGAATAAGGTTGTGAGAACACCTTGACCAGATAAGATATGGCAAGTTGATAAGGCTTAAATTCCATTGCTGAGGATATCAAACTCTAAGAGGAACCTATTCTAGTTTCCTCGGGAATTTTTTTAGGAATACTGTTGGTTTCTAGAAAAATAGGACAGAATGTAGGGGAAGAATCTAGAATCAGATACTCAGTTTAAAGGTATTGAGGCCCACCTAGGAATAAGTAGGTGAGGTTCTGGATGAGGTTCTGGACCAGGGTAATAGGCATGAGTAGAGGAGGAAGGAAATTACTAAGGCAAAATCAGGAAGTGGTTAAGCGATTAGACATGTGGGCAATGGACAGGGGAGGGTAAGACCACTCCAGAATTTTGAGGATGCTTAGGCTACTATTGTAAATAGAGGAGATAAAGCAGTATTAAGTAGATGGTAGGACATACTCTGTTAAAGAATACAAAGGGAGTTTAGGATCTGGCCTTGCCCTGCATATCTGAAGGTTTCTAAATGCCACTCGGAGTGAGAGAAGAGAGTCAAGACTTCTGAGTATTGCAAGAGCATCTCCTGTGCACTGGAGTGCTACTCAATGTAGCTGTTGGTCTTTAGAACTACCTGAAGGACTCACAGCTCCTGAGTGCTGACACAAGGCAGGACAAGAGCTACAAATGGTGAATGCTTTGAAGATACTCCCATAGCTTTCAAGTACGCAAGACAGTATTGTTAACTACTACTAGCATTATAAAAGCTCACTCTGACTTTGATAGGATCACTGTTCAAGGATCCCCAAGTCTGGAGCAGATGAAGATAAGGGAGGGCTGGAGTTTTCTAAGAGTGTCCTAGTTGAATCATCTGTCTGGTAAAGGATGCCAAAATACAGGGTCCTGATTTTGCAAGGGTAGGATTGGAGTGTGAGGCAATTAGGCAGAGCAGCATGTTGGATGGCTCTACTGTTAGATCACTGTCAAGGCCTGCCCCAAAGGACTGTAGGAGAGCCACTATACACACTTCCTGGATCCAGAGTCTTCTCATCCTAATGTCCATTCTCTTTGGATCTGCTAAGTTAATCTCCATCTGCACTGCATAGTTTTCTGGGAAAAATTTTTAAAAAGGACTAGTAATCTGAATGGAGGGCATAGAAATGATGGCTGTCTCTGGGTGTGATTTCTAATTAAAATACATCTTTTAAAATAGCTTCCTGCCATCTTCCAAATTGTCTGCAATGAATACATATTACTTCTGTAATTTCTCCAGGGAGATCTAATTTCAGCCAGGGCTAAACAGTTCAGGCCAGAATCAGCTGCTTTAGCATCACACTGGTGGCTTATTTCTCTTTAAAAATAAATAAATAAAGCAAAAAGTACTCCATATTCATGGCTCCTACACCCTCTAAGTTCTGATTTCTCCCCGGGATCCTTGGTTGGTATATTATTTTTAGTTTATTCCACCATTGAACATATGTTTCCACATTAAGTCCTTGTGCCTGTCATCCTGTATGTTTTAGCACCAAAGGTGACTTTTTAAAAGCAAACCAAACTAAGCCTAAATAATACAACCCAGGAAACAGGGATGAGTGACTCTTTCATTCTGTTCACTGTGATTAAATATCTTGACCACAATCTCCCCAGCATTTTTAGCACAAAGAATGAAAATACTTGAGACATAATGAGGAGCTAGAAGAAAATCCCATACATTGAAGTTACCTCAACAATTTTACAGAAGAGATTGGCCTAAGGGTATATTACATCTGTCTTTAAAGTTTATGGAAAAATTCTTGTTGCCTATGTGTTATGGTAAAACAAAATGCAGGCATGGAAAAACAACTGACTTTAAAAATAACAACATACTTAAGAGTCCAGCTTGCAGTCATTAGAGGTAGTACAGCTGGGGTCAGTTTATAGACTTCTGTTTTTAATTTGCATAAATAGTCTAGTGCTTGGCTGGAGCAGGCATGCAGCTGCCTCACCAGGCTGACTGACTTTTTTAGCACCCAGAAGGTGCTGAGACGTGGGTCATGGCAGTACAAAGATTCAGCATGAGGCTGCAAAGTGAGAGTCCTTCTCCATTCCCACAAGGAAAACCTAGAACTTCTGACAGTGTTTTCTCAACTTTGAGCTAGCATTCTTTCGAGTTCTGCTAATGAAAAAGAAACTCCCAGTTGCACCTCAAGAGCATCATGTAATGATACTTCCGTTGCAGACTGACAGATGAATGTCTGCATTGCTAAGCCCTGACATGGAAAAACCAAAGCAGGCCCTTATCATAACTCGTATAGAGTGGTGGCAGTGCTTGCTAAAGATTGAATGTTTGTGTCCCTCCCAAATTTATATTTCAAAATCCTAGCCCCAATGTAATGGTGTTAGAAGGTGAGGCCTTTGAGAGGTGATTAGGTCATGAGGATGGAACCCTCATGAATGGGATTAGTGCCCTTATAAAAGAGGTCACTTGCCCCTTCTGCCATATGAAGACTCAGCCTCAAGAACTGAGAAATAAATGTTTTTTGTTTAGCACTCCCACCCCCACTCTTGGAGTCAATAGATAAATAAAATTCTCAATAGAGAATTTCAGGAAAAAATAGAACAGATCAGAGCAGTTGGGGATGGCATCACAGAAGTGGAACTTAATTCATCAAACATTCACTTAGCAGATTCCATAAATTATATCTTCCAAGGATTCAAATGTATAAAGGACTTAACTCAGGTCCTGATTCTGACATCCTGATGCTTGGTTTTGGCTGGTGCCTAACTGAACATGGCAGGAATGTAGAGAGTGATGAGTGTCATAATAACAGACAATGATAAGTGAGACCCTTTCAGTCACAGAACTTTAGATCTGGAAGGATCCTTAGAAACATCCTAACCCAGTCTCCTTTTTTTATAGATAAGAAAACTGAGTTTGTCACTTGTCCATCTTATGCTGTTAGGTTTGAAACTGAGCTGGGATTCAGATCCTAATATAGACCCTGAAGGATAGGCAAATTCCAGTAGAGGGAACAGTAAGGACCCAGGTAGGGTGGATGTTCAGTCAGTAGACACTAGTCAGTTATATTAGCACCTTGCCTCATCCTTTTGTCTGTTCTGATTGATGGGTGTCCCTGCTGATTCATTAACTATTCTGCATGTCACACCTGGGCAAAGGTGCATCTCATTTCCCACTCAGCTGAGTCAGTGTTAACAGAAGGGGAGAGAGTTTTTAATAATGAAGTACTAGGACGCAATTAATCTCTTAGCACTGCAATAATGCTTGATATAGCACAGCTCTCTCTAAAGGTATCACAAATGGAGAATAAATGTACAAAAGAGTTCTATATGTTAAGAATGGGGAAAGGGCATGGCTAAAGAACAAGCTGAGTCCAACACCATAATTCCATTTATAAATGTCAAGCATTATGTTAGGTGTAGTACTCACAGGTGGTAAAATTAAAAAGGACAAAGCAGGTTTGCTTTTGGTGTTTTTTTGTTTGTTTGTTTTTTGTTTTTATGGTAATAAGTTTTTACTCTAGGGAGAGGAAATTGGGAAGATATAGAGACTCACAGGGGGCTTCTGGGGCATGGTAATTTTCTATTTCTTCAATACTGGTGTTCATTTTATAATTAGTCATTACACTACACATCTGTTTTATGCACTTTTCCATATGGTATATTTAACAACAAAAAATAAGAACTAAAGCAGACTGAAGTTTAGTTTCTTTTTTGGAGGCTGGGAAAGTAATACAGACAGATCATCAGGTTCAATGAGCAGTTGCTTAAAGACAGAACAAAGGAGCCTGGAAACAAAGATGCTAAAAAATGGCATCACAATTAGAACATGGAGCTTAGCCATCAACATCCCTGTGTGGAGAATTGCCCTTTGCGTCCTCTCACTCCCACACAGAGGGGTGGTCATCACAGGCATTCTTGCTTAACAACATTGCATTTCTAACGCTCCTGGGAGATACGGCCAACCAGATTTCTAGGAAAAACATACAATAGGATTTTGATAGTAAATGGGCTGAGAAAGTTTAAAAAAACAAGAATGAATCATTGATTTTTGGGGGAAGGTATTGTCTCATTTTTCCAGTGTACTATTCAGTGGCATTATGCACATTCACAATGTTGGGCAACCATCACCACTATCTATTTGCAGAAGAATCATCGATTTTTAAACAGTAAAATATGGGCACAGGATCTCAAGTCTGATACCCTTTATGGACAAATGGAGGAAGCAGAGAAGTTTTGTCTGTGTGCATGGGGAGTGAGATAGCAGTGAGTGGGTGGCATGTTTTCTTAAGAGGAGAGCTACAGCAAGTGTCCCCTGCTGCACAGTGGTTTGCACACTGCCTAGCCCGGCAAGGATGCCACGCGATCAGCATGTGCAGCTCTTATGCAGCAGTACTAGTGTCACCGTGCGCTTGCCATGCTGGTTCTAAAGACAGGCTGCCTGAAGCAGGACCATGTGAAGGAACTGCTGTGCCTCATGATGATTCTAGCCTTTCCCAGAGCTGCAATTCTTTGGGTTTTGGTTTGATTCTCCAAAACTACTCTCTTGCTGCATGATCTGCAAAATTAGTATAATTTTGGCACTGGAAGGGACCCTAAAGACAACGTATTCAGACCCTCTCACTGTCTAATAGCAGAATCAAGAATGGTTCAGAAGCCTGAGCAGGGTGATGCTCTGAGGGAACTGGGCACTGCAAAATCCTACAGCTGCTGCACTTGTTTTAAAATTAAAGTGACTAAATTCTTAAACTATTTTTCTTTTGCTTTATTTTGAATAGCCAGACCCTCCCAGGAGTAATAAAAGCACAGCTAGAAATCTCTCATCTGGTGGACTTTCCTTCCCTCTAATTTTACCACATGTGGACCCTAAAATTATCATAAGGAAAAGGACAGAACACAGTAACTCACAATATAACATGATCTAACCCAGATGCTGACAACAGGCTGACTTCTAAGCACAGGCTGTGAACTTGTTTCAGAAGTGGGGAAATGTTGGGATCCTAGAACAGCAGTCATGGCCCTCAGCAAGATGTCCCTGTAGAGCTTGTAAGCAAGGCCATTGCCCATACACAAAGCACAAATATTTATGCTCTTTGTTCATGCTCTGCGTCTTCCCTCCTCTTCCTTTCCTTCCGTAGCCCATGTTCCCACATTTGTATTATTTCCTCCTAAGTTCCCAGAAGCATCTCGCTTTGCCCTTGGATTTTCAGGACCTCCCATTAGAACATCCTGGCGAGGGCTGGGTTCCTAAAAAAGCCTATGACTCATAGGACTATTTTCCTGAATTTCTTTCCATTATCAAAATCTCTTACTATCTCTCTCAATCTAAAGTGTCCCGTACTGACTTCCCAAGGTAATTTTATCATCTAATCAGGGTTTATGAAAGAAGGACCAAATTATGACTTTAGAGGGCTCCCAGGTACTTTTACTTTTGTAGCCCCTTCCTCCACAAAGAAATATAAAAAATTACATTGTACAACTGCGTTGGAAGAAAAATAAATATAATCCAGACTGGGCTCATTATTATTTTTCCCCTATAATTTTAAGAAAAGCAAAAATGAAACACTGTAGGCCCTAGGCATTGTACCTGTTGTGCCTTGTGCATAACTGGCCCTGCCTGGTAGTACGGCCCAAAGACTCACTGGGTTACATTAGTATATCAGACTGTGTTATCACTAGGATGCTTTTGGTTGTAAATAATGGGATAAAACTCAAACAGGCCTAAACAATAAAGGGGACTTACAGGGTTACAGAGCTGGTTAAGTTCAGAGATTGACATGGCTTGGAGTCAGGTATCTGCCCTCTTGAAACTTCCATTCTTCGGGTAAAGACTGAAGAGACAGACCATGTTATAGACCTTGCTTTTTACCTGCCCATCGGCCACTGCCCTCCTTGCCTACCTTCCTATCAGAGCTCACCTTCATGATGAAGGAAACTGAAAAAGCCAACTAAGCTTTTTCAGTTTCCCTGGAGGCTATAGTTTAGATATATAACCAAATTCTGGCCATTGCAACTTCAGTGAAAGTATGTGTCCAGGTTCCCTCCCCCTTAGATGTGCAAGAAGTTCCAACTCTTCTGTCCTACTTTGGGATATGCATAAGCTTCTGCAGTTGTCTTGATTTCATGAAAGACCACGTGGACCACACATTGAAGGTGGCAGAAGACCGGATTTCATGGGTTTTTGATGACATTGTTGCACTACCTAACCAGCCCTGAAACTGTCTCTGAACACTTTCATTAAGTGAGATAACAAACTTTTAGCTGGGTATTCTATTACTTGCAGCTTCCTATAGATAAGGAGAAAAAAAAATGAATCCCAAATTTTCAGATATTGATAAATGCTGTTAGGACAATAAATATGATGGAGGGACTACTTCAAATTGGATAATTATAGAAAGACTCTCTAAAGTGACATTTGAGCTTGATGGAGCCAGCTATACAGAAGGATCTGGGAGGCAGGGTGCTTTAGATAGAGCAAACAGTAACTCTAAAAGTCCCAAGTGTCAATTATTAGAATGAATTTGAAGAATAGAAAGAAGTGCCTTGACTGGAGTACAGTGAGTAAGGGGAAGGAGTGGAATGTGAAAGCAGACAAGATACAAGTCATTTTGTATTTTATTTTATTTTATTTTATTTTATTTTATTTTATTTTTCTGAGTGAACCAAAGACTTTATTTTTTAAAAGCAGGTAACACCAAAGGACTATGTCGTATCCATATTCATTGCAAAAATAATTACTGGGACTTTCAAAATATCAAAAGAATAAGCTGGATCACTGATTACAACTATAATATTCGGCCAATATACACGTTTTGTGTGTGTGTGTGTGTGTGTGTGTGTGTGTGTGTGTGTTCCAGGTCTAGGCTTCCTTTCCATGTATTATTATTCATATGCATTCCCTGTGTCTATTTATCATCAAAATGGGGACACTCGAAACTCGAGCCCAGTTTTATCTTGATTTCAAAGCTGATGCAGCAGCTAACCGAGAACTCTGGTTTGCTGATTGAGTCCTAGAAGTCATGTCTTCTGATGTCATACAATGAATTGTATCTCTGAAAAATAAAATCAGAATTCAAACTCCTTTGAAACAGGTAAGTCCCCAAGCTCTCCAGCACCATGGTACCTGGATTGCTCACACTGTGCTTTCCTCTGTTTCTCTAAACACACCACTGGGAACCCCAAAGTGGTCCCACTTGGAAGAGTTCCATTATAAAGGTTTTTGTAGAACCGCACTAAACTCATGTAGAGGCCATGGATAAAAACCATCCATTGTTTTTTCTGTTAAGAACCAAAAAAAAAAAAAAAAAGAGTGCCTTCCTTGGGAAGCAGGAAAGTAGTAACAATCCTACAGTTAAGAAAAATGGTTCTATAAATCCCTCCTTCCAAAATTATGTTCAAAGGTGTTTAAGACCCAAAGGAGGTCATAAAAACAGTGAATATAAATGACTCCCCTACTAGAGAAAAAGCCCTTCATGCAAAGTGGCTGAGGGTCTGCTGCGGAGAACTGAGGAAAGGCAGATCCACGGTCAAGACCCGGCTCTACCTGTTTCTAGCACGAATTTACTATCTCAAGGGTGTAAATGTGGTGGGTGTGAATTGTTCCTCCTTGTGCTGAAAAAAGGAATGAAGAAATCAAAGTGAATTTGTGTGCTAATGAAAAGGCTCTGAGAGGCAAGCCCTTCATTTCTAAGGCAAGAGTTTTGTCATCGGAAGTGGGAACAGATGCACATGGTGGCAGGCACTGAAGGTGGAGTCAGCTGTCTGCAGGCCAGGACAGTCTCAAAACTAAGGCAAGCACAGCTTTTCGGTTTGAGACCATCCCCAGGAAGGCCCACGGAGGCCAGTAAATGAAGCTGGTCCATGGCAAACCACCCGAAGATATTCAGACAGGGGTGACAGTCACAGTTAAGGTGGGGTGCCTTGGGGTCATGGCAGGTGGGAACCAGCACTCAAGGTGAACGTCTTTGCATGTCCTGCGCACGACTCCAAGCAGCAATCTCTGGGGTTTTTGGAGGTGTGTTACTTTTTGCGATATATTTTCCCCCCAAAAGAAGACACGAGGGTGGAGCCCCTGGAGATAAGGCCACCAAGGTGGAACCCCACCAGGGCGGGTTGGGTGAGGATCACAGAGCACTCTGGGCAGCACGCGGCTCCCTCCAGGTCTGGCCAAGTCCTACAAACACTTGTAGGTGCCCAGGAGAGCTTTGCAGTTGGGACAGGAGAGGTCCACGTCCTGCAGGGCATCCACACAGAAGGGGATGAAGCAGCAGCCCGCGATGCACCCCAGCAGGCACAGGCTCCCACAAGAGAGCCAGGTGAGGGCGCTGGCATCATAGGACAGCTGGGTCTCTATCATCTTGTTGCAGGAAGGACAGCACATCTGGATCAGACGGTCAAAAAGGAAGATGGGCTGCTGTACGTAGACGGTCTACATGGCAATAGCATTGGCACTGGGGACGGGCACTGGCTGGGTGTAGTAGGCTGGCGGATTCATGCCCTTGCCATCCAGGCCCGTCACCAACCCCGGGGTCGACCCTGGCGCGGGACCAGGAGGCATAGGGAAATAACTATTGACCGCCACCATCTATTCATAGGAAGGGGTGCAGATGGCACCGAGGAAGGCCCAACGGCTACCTGCTAGGATCCTGGAACATTTTACCGCCGCCCTCGCCACCAGTCCAGCCGGGCTCATTTTGCTTTTTTAAGGAATGCCTTGGCACAATGGTATAAATTTGGTTCTGGGAAATTGGGAGGAGGGGATATTTTAAGGATACCAAATGGCAAAATCTCATTTTGTAAGCAGCTGCTTAGTGTGCATATTAAATATGGTGGCGATATCTGCCCACCTCCTTCATAAGTATCATCCTCCAGTTCCTAAGCTCCTCCTTTTCAGAGAACTGTACTCCTCTCCCATATGGCGACCATAGAAGCAGCTGTATTTTATGAGGATTCATCTCCCTGACTATAGTTTTTGAACCAGGGATGTGTATCTAGTCTAAAAAGGCTTTTTCCCTGGGGACTTTGGAATTGGGGCCAGGAGATCAAGTTAATGCCTTGCACGTGGTTAAAGATATAAGATTTAAAGATTGAATGATGTAGTCGTATCTTGATCATATGGGGGGAAAAAAAAGTTGTCCGTCCAGAGAGGAGGACTAAGGGAAAGATAATCCTAATGGAATCCAAGTCCCTGGTTCTTGTAGGTTCCTAAAGCCTAGCCCCATCTATCCCTTTTTCAGTTTGGTGATTGCACTTCTGTATCATCATTTATTTCAGGTACCCTTTTAGGGGAAAGGGAAGATATCAATATTGAAAACAAAGATGAGATGTTAAAATAACAAATCTTAAAATACAGAATTAGCTGAGTAAAGCCAAGGTGGGGACTGGTAATGATTCAGAGATCCCGAGCAGAATGCCAATGTTTCTGGTATGTAGTAGCAAAGCAGTTGATTATCTATTGTCTCTTGAGGATGATAAGCCTAGAAAGATTTCAGTAGTGGGGTGCCTGGCTGGCTCAGTGAGTGGAGCATGCAGCTCTCGATCTTGGGGTTGTGAGTTTGAGCCCCATTTTGGGTGTAGAGATTACTTAAAAATATAATCTTAAAAAAGAATTTCAGTAGAACTCAGTATATCCACCATTTACTTTATTTTTAAAATGATTTTACTTATTTATTTGTCGGAGAGAGGGAGCGCACAAGCAGGGGGAGCAGCAGACCGAGGGAGAAGTAGGCTCCTTGCTGAGCAAGAAGCCTGGTGTGGGACTCAATCCCAGGACCCGAGGATCATGATCTGAGCTGAAGGCAGACGCTTAACTGACTGAGCCACCCAGATGTTTCAACACTTTTTTCTTGTTATGATTCATAAAGTAACCCAGAACCTGTGAGCAGTATGGCATACTGCATTTTGCACTACAGTGGGAACAGCTATGCAGGTGAAACTAGGAATCATGTGAAAATTTAACAATTTGGCAAACCATCATAGCAGATGCCCAATTAGAACAGAAGAGCCTGGTCTTCTACCTAGAAGAGATGATTGGTTTTGCCCCCGCAAAAGAGCATAAATTCACTTATTAATAAACTAAACATATGGTGTCTATATCTATGAAGAATTAAAATTAAATTGAATATGCCAAGATGGAAAAAATATTTACCGGTGATATTTTTAACTACAGTCCAGGCAGTTACACTGACACTATTTGTACTGATAAGATCTTACTTACAAAGTATTAGCAAAGGCATATTAGCAATAATCATTAAAAAACAATATTTCTAAGCATAAAAACCATAATAATACCTAAGAATAAATTTAAGATATATGAAGCATAACTTAAAACTATGCAACTTTACTGAGCATCATAAAAATACTTGAATAAATGGAGAAATAGCATGTGCTTTTAGATTCTTCAATATTAAAAGATGCTAATTCTTTCCAACAAGTTTTTTTTAAATTTTTATTTATTTATGATAGTCACAGTGAGAGAGAGAGAGAGGCAGAGACATAGGCAGAGGGAGAAGCAGGCTCCATGCACTGAGAGCCCGACGTGGGATTCCATCCTGGGTCTCCAAGATCGCGCCCTGGGCCAAAGGCAGGCACCAAACCGCTGCACCACCCAGGGATCCCCCAACTAGTTTTATAAACACTGAAATTTCAAACAAAACACCAAAGATTTTTTTTGATAAAATTTTTGTTGAAAAATTACATACATACATACATACATACAAAAAGTACATGGAACTACACATCTCAACAAATTTGTAATTATTTTTAAACGGGTTTAAGTTCAAAGTTTATCTGAAGTAAAAATGGAGCAAAATATCCTATAAAATTTCAATTTAAAAAATAAAAATAAAATCTGAAAAAATCTAGAATAATATATTGCTTAAAATTTAGGATTTGTAAACATGCCATTAAAAATTGAAATCACAAAAAAAAAAAAAGAAAGAAAAAGAAAAAAAAAATTGAAATCACAGGGGATCCCTGGGTGACTCAGCAGTTTGGTGCCTGCCTTCAGCCAGGGTGTGATCCTGGAGTCCTGGGATCAAGTCCCTCATCGGGCTCCCTGCAGGGAGCCTGCTTCTCTCTCTGCCTGTGTCTCTACCTCTCTCTCTTTCTCTGTGTCTCTCATGAATAAATAAATAAAATCTTAAAAAAATTGACAATAAAAAAGATTAATAGATTTGTCTACATATGTTTAATACTTCTCTGTGGTGAGTACCATAAAGTTAAAAGGCAAATGACAAATTAGGAAACAGTGTTTGCTATTTTCATTATGTCCCAGGCAGTGTCTTTGATAAGAACGAGGTGTGCTGTATTCTAATGAGTGCATGTGCAGATCCTGAAGTCAGATTGCTTGGATTTGAATATGAAACAGCCCACTTACCAGCTGTCTTAGGTTGGGTTCCCCAGAAGCCGTGACTGAGAGGAAGATTTTTTATACAAGTGACTTATTGATGATACTCTCTTCAGTGAAATCTGGAGGAATCCAGGAAGCAAGCTAAGTCAGGGGGATAATCTAAGCAAAGACAAGAGTTCAAATGAAGCTTCACTTAGCCTGACCTCACTGGAAGATCTGGAGCCAACATGGTACCATGAAGTCCTTGAAGTAAGCAGGCTGGGCCTTTGTATCTCCTAAAGCCTAGCCCCATCTATCCCTTTTTCAGTTTGGTTATTGCACTTCTGTATCATAGTTTATTTTAGGTACCCTTTTAGGGAAAAGGGAAGATATCAATAATTGGAAATTGCATCAGTCAGTCATTGTGTGCAGGCCATCCAAGCATCTGGGTCAGGCTGAGGACAATTTTCCAGAGAAGGGTGCAACTCTGAGTTGTTAGCCACCAACCATCATGGCAGCTAGATGATGGATGGATGCACTAGGTGGACAACGGGATTGAGGGATAGCACTAGCACCATCTTCTAAAACAACTAAGTCATCCTGATTAAGCTACTTAACTCTCTGAAGCTTCCATTTCCTCATTTATAATGGAAACATAGCGATGCCATTGGGTGGTAGGAGATATGGTAAGGAATAGTATATGTCAGGAAATAGTCTAACAAAAACACTCAAATATTAGCATTTAGAGAGTTTTACAAGTCCAAACATTCACTAATAGCAAGATGGGAAAATTACAAAGACTGGTAATGCATATTGAAGAAATAGAATTATCCAAAATATGGGAATATTTTCTATTTAACTAGAATTATAGAAATGCAAACTTAAAGTGAATTACTGTTTATTTCTTATCAAAGATAATACTCAGTGTTGGCAAGGTATCTATGTGCGTATAGAGCAATCTCTTAAATTCCTATTAAGAGTATAAAATGATCGATTGTTTTCTGGAGGGCATATTGGAAATCTATTTGAAGCTTTTAAATCATGTATACCTTCTAAAATGTGCATTCCCATTTCCAAGAATTTATTTGCAGAAAATCTGGCATGGAAATTGGCAAATACTTAAAAATACAAAGAAGTTCATACGTAGTGTTATTTGAGTATTGGAAAATTGGCATAAGCTGATAAATCAGAAAGGAATAATAATGACAAAGCAGTTACTATAAAGAATAATGGTATAAAAATATATTTTTAAGAACAATTGGAGGTAATATACACCAGTGGTGATTATCTTTGTGAGACAAGTTATTTTTACCTTATTTGTGCTTATTTGTAGCTTTCTGATCTTTCTACAGTGAACAAGTGACACAACAATAACCCATAAGCTTCAGGCTTCTCAGTAGGAGCTCAAGCCTGTAGGTATAAAATTTGAGGATGGCCTTTAGCCACAATTTAGTTATTTTTGATTTCATACTATTTCTGCCAAACATACATTTGTAAGCAAATGCTTGGAACATATTTAAAGAAAGAATGAAGACCAAACAGTTTCAAGAAAACATATTTCTTAAATACACAGACACACATCACTATGAACAATGAGTGTGCATCTCTACCCAGGGAAGAGAAAGAGAACCTTTTGTATAAGAAGTGATTGGTGAGGGAACAATCTTAGGCTGTTGCTTTGAAACTTGATTTACACTCATTCGAGGAACTGTTTCTTCAGTGTACTCATTTTATTCTCTCTTTAGGCTCATTGCACATTGGGGCAAGATAGCAAACTGTATTGATCAGAATCACAATAGAAAACAGATGGCACAAACGGGGTAAGTGAAGAGAGGAGAGCAAAGGGACAGTTTACAAAGATGTGGGCAAGGCTGAGGAAAGGTACAACATCAGGGCCAGCTAGCAATACCAGAGAGAGGCTGAAAGAATGAGAAGGAGGAATTGTTATTTGAACCTCAGAGAAGCTCAGGTGAGAGATGCAGGGACTCAACAAAAGTCACGACACCAATCATGTCGGGCAGCTGTCCCCCAAATGTTGGCTCAGCATTTCAGGCAGCTTCAATGTCAGGGCACCTCCATACCAACACAAGTGTCCACAATCCTCATAGCAGGGGAAGAGAGGACGCAGAGAAACCCACAGCAGCTCTTCAATGCAGCTAATTAGAGGTGATGGGTCACTTCAATTCACATCTCATTGGCCAAAGCAAGTCATGTGGGCCTGCCTAACTATAAGGGGCTGGGGAAGAATCCTTATATGCACCCAGAAGGAAAGGAGAACTGGAAACACTGGTGAAAAACACAGCTGGCGAGGGACCCATATTCTTTTATATTATGCAGGATTCCTTTGTCTGAGAAACAAACTCTTACCCAACCTTGGGACATACTCTATGCTGTGCCGTGTCACAGTAGCCACCAGCCACATTGAGCACTTGAATGTGATTTGAGGTATGCTGTCCCTGTAAAATATACCTCAGAGTTCAAAGACTTAGCACAAAAAGAATACAAGATAGCCTATTAATGATTTTTATTATTGATTATATGTGGAACACTAATATTCTTTTAAATATTGGGTTAAATAAAAATACATTATGATTTATTCATTTTATCTATTTTTCTTTCTTAAATGTGGTTTCTAGAAAATTTTGTATGCGGCTTGTGTTTGTGGCTTGCATTATAGTGCTATTGAACGGTGCTGCTCTAGAGAGTTCTCTTGGT